>NC_142066.1:53697248-54297248 GCF_059756535.1 Pantherophis guttatus
ATTTCTGTGAAGCTTAAGACTCTTGGGCTTCCACTTGTCTGAGGTTGCATACTGGCACTGTCTTCTTGCAATATTTCAATGGTAGAGATAAAATCATGAAAAAGGTGATGTTGGAGATCCAGAAAAAAGTAGACCATGCCTCAGAGGTAGTGAAGGATTTTGATGGTAAAATTTCAGCCTTGAATTCACGGATGGATATGCTGGAAGAGCAAATTCACAGCCTTGCCCAGTCAATAGCTGCAACTAGCTCTATAATTGAGCATGAGCAAGCATGCAGACAGGATTTGGATGGCTCATCTAGACAAAATAAACACCTCAGTTGCTTCATGAAACAGATCAAGAAATCGATGCAACTTCGTACTCTCAGGATCCATGGCTTACCTGAGAAAGAAGAGGGCCACAATTTGGCAGCCTTCATTGAAAAATGGTTGCCACATATTGTGAAACTAGGAGGCACTACCATTGTGGTGGAAAAAGCCTATCGACTACCACAGAAAAGGGAGAAATCAAATGCAAATCAATGCAGCAGGACTGTTCTTATTCAGCTTGCAGAATTAAAGGATAAAGAGAGGATAATGCAGCAAGTTAAGAAGCTAAAAACTATCGCATACAAAAATAACATAATTCTGATTTTTCCAGAAATATCCATCCCTGAAGGTAATGTTCTGGGCTGAAACTAAAACTGAACATTTTGAGTAATACCCAGTTTATAGGATCCATATATAGTATAACTATACTGTTTGAAATCAATGGGATTTAAGTTAATCATTCCTACTAAATTTAGTTGAGTGTACTTCTGAATCTATATTGAATATGCTTTTAATTAGGTTTCAGTTCAATTACTTTTTTTGTTTTCTGATGGTCACACAAAAGAACGTATGCTTCCTGCAACTTTAAATAAAACAGTAGATTCAAAACATAGGATAGTTCATTTCAGAACTATCTAAGCAGAAATAGATTTAAGATGACTTAATAACCAAAAAGCCAATAAATATAATTCCTTTAAGTGGAATAGTAGTAAAATAGTATAAAAATAGAAAAATTATTGGAAATCATGATTCTGATCTGTTCAATATACAACGTTGAATACACTGGCTTCCTGATTCTGCTTAAATATCTCTTCAGAGGCAAATAGACTATACTGTTTTTGGTATTAGAAATTTTCTTTAACTAAAAGTTTAACTAAAAGCTTTTTTTCCTGTTCAATTGTGTTCAATTCTTGAAAACTGCCTGGACAAGTCTTTGGAGTTTTCTTGGCAAGCTTTTTTAGAAGCCACTGATGTCTTCTTAGGGCTGAGAGAAAGTGACTGGCCCAAAGTCACTCGGCTGTCCAACCTTTCTACCTTTTCCTATAATCTATTCTAGACCTTATAGCCACACCCGCATCACCTTTGGACCCCCATCATAGCCGATCCAGCATGGGAAGTCATCCTCTTAGGGCCCTTCGACTGGTCCTCCTCCCCAACCACCAGTCCCTGTTGCTTCTCCCCTGCCCCTCATCCCAGTCAATTTGACAAGGGATAATTGTCCCCAGCCAATTAGTTGTGCATCCCAGCTTCTCAAAATGGAAACTGGAAAGTTGGTGTGTGTGTGGGGGGGGGGGAGACAGCAAATTTGTTGTTTTCTCTGGCAAGAAATGCTACTTCCTGACCCATTGTGCTGTGTGTACGTGCAAGCGGGAGTGAATTGTGAATTGGGAGACAAAGTGTGAGCTCACAGCAGGCTGCAAGTGACAGGAAAGCGGTGATGGCAGCACCAACAACACTATGAGCAGGATTAGGGCAGCAGCCAACATCTCTGCCACTTCTATTCTGGTCGGGAAAAGCGAGAAACTGCTTAAAGCTCAAACATTGGCCCACAGTGTGCTGGAAGACCTGGTTTTCAGCCTTGTGATTGGCTGTTGCTGTGCACTGCATAGTCACCGCTGCTACTTCCATATCCACTGGTACTGCCATCTGGGCTAGGGCCATTATAAATTCAGAGGGTGAGGAGGCATGTATGGACATGGTGGACAGGATGGGAGAAAGCAAACCAAAGGAACGATTCAGTGGGTCCCTGCAAGCTGCTGCCTTCCAGACGTTCCACGCTGTTACAAGGAGCCCCTTGGCTGAATGTTGCAGTTTTATGGCAAGGCAGCAGATGGGCAGGTGGAGATTCGTGATGCTTCTGAAATAATAGAGTCCTTCCAAGCACATCCAGAAATCAGGAATTTGTTTTCAGTTTCTAAATCAGTGGTGGATTGCCCCCAGTTCGCACCGGTTCTATAGAACCGGTGGTAAAACTGGCGGGAGGCTCCACCCACCAACCCCAATGTCATCAAAATGCTTCTGCACACGGCCCTGTTGCAAACCGGTAGTAAAGGTAAGTAGAACCCTGTTCTAAATGGAACTTGGGAGGAGGAGTTGGCTGAAAGTCTACCTTGCTATACCCCAATTGTTCTTCCTTTCCTCTGCCAAACTAAAAAAAAATCCTGCTACTGTAATGCTATTGTTAAAAATTTGGGGTTGAAAACTTGCTATCTTTTATAAGATTACCAATCACAGGTCTAGATTAGTTTCTTTATATTGTGGTGAATTAGTGCCAGAATCTGACATTGCTCAAAATGTTTTGGATTTGATCTATGCTCAGACTCTGACAGTCAATGGAAAAAAAGTAACAACATCACAGCTAGCCCGGCCCTGCCTGAATCCACCTTGGCCAGCCACCCAGTTCCGCCTCAGCCCCAGTCCTCCCCTCCAGCTAGTGATGGGGTGGGGAAAATGAGGGAGGAGAAGTCAGTTGAAGGGACTCTGTTGAAGTACTTGTGAGCGATGGGAGGAGGAAGGCTGGAGGAAGATTAGGAGAGCTGAGGAATCCTCCCTGGGAGATTAAAACCAGTCGGCGTTCCCCTCCCTTTGTCTATCGAGTGTGGCTACTGACAGCTGCTATGAGTGAGGCAAAAGGAGTAATAGATTGCAACCAATAAAAAGACTGGGTGAATTTTCTCTCCAGGGAACGATTACTAGGACACCTCACTCCCAACTTCATGTGGGCCTCTCTTGGAAACCATAGGCATCTCCCACTGTTCACACAATCCAAGGCCTGGATTTTTGGGTGGATTTCATTTTTAACATATTTTTATTTTCCAGTTGTGACCAATTGTTTCTCTTTTAATATACTCAGCCATCCAACGTTCTCAAGGGGGCCTGTGGGGAGGGGCAGTCAGGGACAGGAACTTTTCCTTACCAGCCTTTAAGGAGGAGGAGGCCACCACATCCTGTTGCATCCTGCCTTGCTCCATTCTGGACCCAGCTCCTCCTCACAATGCCGGAGCATCCCAGAAGAACTGAGTACAGAGTTGGGACAGGCAGAAGTTTTTTTTTAGTTTGGCGGAGGAAGGGAAACAAATTCCTGATTTCTAGATGTGCTTGGAAGTACTCTATTATTAGCCAATTATTATTATGCACGCCCCCGAAAAGTCAGCTGCAGTGGAGGGCCCAGGATGAAATGGGCATGGCCGGGCAGCTGAGGCCATTCCGATGTCCATAGAACAACAGCCCAAATCACTTTCTGCTTTGCAATTTCTCACATGGAAAGAGAGAAATTATAATATTTCTGTTTGCTACCTAGTCCAGCCGTTATGCTTTCTTTTGAGATCAGATAAATATAACCTCTCCAAAACTCCCACATACAGATAAAAATAGGCCTCCATTTCTGTTTTTTTAACTATTTCACATGTTGGTTAGGAAGGATTTCTACAAAACTTTCTGCTAATGCAAAGAGCTAATGGAATTTTGTTTTTTTGCTCAGAGTTCAAGGAAGCATTCATGCTCTTTGACAAGACCCCAACTGGAGAAATGAAAATCACATACAGTCAGTGTGGAGATGTCATGCGAGCCTTGGGACAGAACCCAACCAATGCAGAGGTCTTGAAAGTGCTAGGGAAACCAAAGGCAGAAGGTACATATATACAGAGATTCAGCCCTTTTCATATCATACTTCAAAAGTTTCCTTCCTATCATAAAACTATACATCTGCATTAGAGGTGGTATTCAGCCGGTTCTGGCGAACTGGTAGCGGAAATGTTGAGTAGTTCAGAGAACCGGCAAATACCACCTCTGACTGGCCCCGCTCCTGATCTATTTGCTGCCTCCCAAGTTCCAGCTGATTGGCTGGGTCTTCTTTTGTTGCTCTGCACAGGAGAATGGAGCTGGAAAGCAGGTTAGTGGGATGGGGGGGGATTGGGGATTTTGCAGTAACCTTCCTCCAGGAGTGGGGAGGGAATGGGGATTTTGCAGTATCCTTCCCCTGCCACGCCCACAAAGCCACGCCCACAGAACTGGTAGTAATTTTTTTTGAATCCCGTCACTGATCTGCATGTTCAATAACTGATCTACAAGCAATTGCAAAATTTAAGTCTTCTGAGCTGTAATGTATCCAAGTTCAGATCTGCTTGAATCAGTTTCCAAGTTTGTTGTCACAAGCTGCTATACTGATGAAATGGGGAAACTGTACCTAAATACATGGGAAAGTAAGTTTGTGTGTGTGTGTGTGTGTGTGTGTGTGTGTGTGTGTGTGTGTGTGAGAGAGAGAGAGAGAGAGAGAGAGAGAGAGAGAGAGAGAGAGAGAGAGAGAGAGGGAGGACAGGCTAAAAGGAGTATTGGAATTGTCTGTTGCTGTATCAGAACTGTTACTTTTGGTATTTGTCATCATCAGCATATTCTTTCTTGTCAGAAATGAACACAAAAATGCTGGATTTTGAGACCTTCCTCCCAATGTTACAACACATTGCCCGATCCAAGGACCAAGGGACTTTTGAGGACTTTGTGGAAGGACTCCGTGTCTTTGACAAGGAAGGAAATGGCACTGTCATGGGAGCTGAACTGCGTCATGTCCTTGCTACTTTAGGTACAGGAAGGAATTTAGTCCGTAGCATGTTGAAGGGAGTAAAGTATCTGTAGAATTTGTGACAAAATTATGTTTTGGCAACGTTTGACCTTCCAGAATAATTAGCATTTAACCAATCTGTCTGCTGTCTTTCAAATCATCCATATGTTCATATATACTCCAGCGTGTATGCACTATATAGCACACTGCTATGATTAGTTCAGACAGTGGATTTGAATTTAAAGCAGGCTATTTTTTGTGATGCTTCCATGAGTACTGTGTGTGTGTCTTTATAGTAATAATACGTTGTGATTTATGGAGCTGCCATTTCAGGAGTTTTTTTCCCCAGCTGATTGTGCAAGATCAATGCCTATAATGGGGTCCAAGTGTGAAAGTGAATATCAGTAATACTTTATACTAAAGAAATAGCCCTGGTCTTAAAAATCTCAGAGTAAACTTAACTTCTCATGCATCAACCCCTGAACTGTGGATGATTGTGGAAGCAGAGCAGCCCATATCAACCTGGAAGGCATTTCTTTATTATTTTATTTTCTAATTTTCTTCATCTTTGTCACAACTCCCATTCATATGTAAAACAAGCGGAACATTCATTTTTTTCAAGAATTCATTCTCTCATTTGGCAATTTTTTTGTGACTACAGGTATTTCTGGGATTATTGTTGCATATACAACTGCACCAGGAGTTACTTATTACAGGATGCCACTGCATAACTGGAGGCTTCTGCTAGAGGCTTCTGCTGTGCTAGATCAGTTGTCTCTGACTTGGTGACTTCCAGAATTCTTTTGTCCATGTTAGCTAGACATTCTATGATTTACAATCCAAACAGATTTGGAGAATGCCAGGTTAAGAAAGACAGAACTAAATCTTATTTAATATTAACAACCAGATTTATTAAGTACTGTGTTTCCCTGAAAATAAGACCCTGTCTTATATTTTTTTAACCCCAAAATAAGCTCTTGGCTTTATTTTTGAGGAGGTCTTATTATTTTGGGATGCATGGGGCAAGACGGGGCTCCTCTTGCCATTTTACCTGATTTCCGTCTCTTGTCTCCCTAACCCTGACCAGAGGAAATGGCGGGGACAGTCTGCACATGCATTTAAATGTTTTCGGGGAGGGCTTATTTTCAGGAAGAACTTATTTTAGCGCATGTGCTCAAAAGCCCAATTAGGCTTATTATATGGGGAGGTCTTATTTTTGGGGAAACAGGTAGTTCCTATTTCGCCTGCATTCAGAGATACGTACTGAAGCAAAATTAAACTCACTTGATTTCTATTTTATAGGCGAGAAGATGACAGAGAATGAAGTTGAGCAATTGATGGCTGGACAAGAAGATGCCAATGGCTGCATCAACTATGAAGGTATTGTTAGTAGATAAAACCCACTTTAAAAATCTGTTTAAAAGGATCCTTTGCATTTGCTGTTTATAGCTGGAGCTGTTTCTAAAATTGCCTAATGCTGTGAAGTTTCTACTGCTATTTTATTTCTTAGAAGTCTCAGTACAAATCAGACAGGAATAAACAGTGACTCCCTGAAGAAATAGAACAGGAACAATGTTGAAATGTTTGGGCTGCTGAAGTTACTGCTAGAATAAAGATTGGTACTGCAACCACCTAGCTTTCTATGAATATGACTGAGTAGGCTTTCCACTCCATTTGGTTGCTTCCTGTTTGGGACATAAGGACTACAATAGTGGTACAATTGGAATGGCCTGAGAATTTGAATGCCATTTAACTTCCTATAAAAAGTAATTCTTAAATTTAGGATCAAAACTTCTTTTTCAGTTACTTACCTGCACTGTCTTTACAGCAGGCATCATTTTGGTGATCAAAGGACAGACTTGGGGGTGGGAGGGAGAGACATTAATAGCCATCTAAAGGCCATGGTAGCATGGTATTGCAGGCTAACTCTGCCAGCAGTTCGATCCTGACCAGCTCAAGATTGACTCAGCCTTCCATCCTTCCAAGATTGGTCAAATGAGTCCCCAGATTGTTGGGGGCTATATGTAAACCGCTTAGAATAGGCTGTAAATCGCTTAGAATGGGCTGTATACCATAGAGTGGTATATGCTATTGCTATTGCTGTCTACAAAACTTTCTTCACAATTATTGCAATCCAGCCCAATCCGCATATTCTGGGCAGCATACAACACAGCAAGATATGTAGAACAAAAACAAACATTCAATTGTAGTCTGCTTGTGTGTAAAAATTTTGTGTCAGTTTGTGATCTTCAATTGGGAAAAATCGGAAGGGTAATAATTATTAAAACAAAGTAATTTAAATGGGATAATTTACAAAATGCTGGGTATCCACATGACCAAGAATGAAATTTGGGGAAGTGGAGGCCACTTCAGCATTTACTATGTTTTCCGGCAACACTCCCCAAAAACCTGTAGGTTGCACAATGGAAGATGGGAGAATTGTTTTCCTGCCCTCTTTCCCATCTCTCTGGCCCCTGTATCAAATAAAGACAGTAGCAAGACCTGACAGATAAGAGATGATTGGCTGCTTTGGAACAAAGGCTGAAATCTGAAATTTCTTAACAGCAGCAGGCAGTGAGGGAAGGAGGGGCTTATACCTGCTAGTAAAGTTATAGATGGCTGAGGGATGCTGGTGTTTGATGGGTGAACTCTTTTCCTCCCTGGAAGGAGGGAGACTCTGGAGACAAACCAGAATGGGAAGTGGGGGTACTTCCTTTATTCCCCATCCCCCCGCAAAGTGGCAGGCAGCTTCATAAGTCAGCTGAGGAGGAGGAAGACTGATTTCCAAGCTCCCTGGCAGTGTCCCATTTAAATGTATTGATAAAAATGTTTAAATTATCAATTTATATTGAATTAATGTAAGAAAAAGTATGCTTTCTAGAACTGTGTTATAGTTCAGACCATCTGGAACTACCTTTCAAATCCTTTTTTAATTTTTTAATATACTTACTGATCTAGATTAGACGAATTGAATTTTGAAGGCTCTGCACTGACTGTAATGAGACTTAACGCTTGACTAAATCTGCAGAATATTTTTTATTATCAGAATATCCTTTCTGATAATCTAGAGATTAACCTGTATTTCTTCTAAATTCCTGTTTTTATTTTCCTCAGCTTTTGTCAAGCATATCATGTCTGGCTGAAGCTAGAATCTTTAAAGTGAGTCCTTTTTCAATATTTCTTATTTGAATCATTGTATAGTATGATTAGGAAAATTTCTGGCATATATTATCACTTTCGTTAGTCCTGAAAGTAGGTGTGGAAGATGATGCTAATGCTAAATATTTTAACATTAGCAAGTCTCAAAATAGCAATGAGAAGAGGGGAAGATGAAGTTAAAAAATAGAGAGTAATGTCATGGAAGTTTCAGGATGTTGCAAAACTGATGGTGACTGACAAAACTAGGAAGAGAACTAAGGAGTAAAAAATGCAATTGAGCTATAAACAGATAAATAGACAAAAAGACACAGGGATTAATTATAAGGATTCCTTAATAGATATATTTTGCTTTCCTTTTTTTTGCATTTTCATAAACAGTCAAATAATTGTGCAGTACTGGTAATAGGGCAACATGGCACACGCACACACACACACACAAATACATAACCAATAATTACAATATTACAGATAACACAAGTGTGACATTCTTTTCATAAAATGTGAATTAATATGTTTGGGCAATTCCTCATGGAGAAAAACTAAATAGAAAGATACTAATGGATTATACTAATTGAGCTTCTAATTGATCTAATAACAATTTGTGAAATTCGAAACTGCACTCCTTTTGTGACTTTTTGAAGTGGAAGAGATGTAAAACTGGACTTTTCCAAAAGACTGAGTTCAACAAAGTTCTGTGTTGTTGCAACTATAAATAATAGCATTTGCACTTTTTTATTATTATTGGAAACGATCTTGGCTCCATTGAATGAAAATATATAACTAACTATATCATGATTAGGTTACTACACACAGTTAAAAATTTTTTAAAAAAATTACTAAGAAGTCATTCAATTATCTTGTTCTTTCTTTCCAGATTCTTCAGATGAGTAAAAAAGTGATTCGGCAGAAATTTCCTCATACTATTTCCCCCTTAAAATTCTGTAGGAGATGAACCTACCACAAGCCACATTAAAGGGACCGCCCATTATAATAACAAAACCACTGCATTAAACACCTTTGCATCAATTTCAAATTTTATTTTTTTAATAGTTTCTTCCTTCTTTTTTGTTGCATCTGGTACATTTAAATTAAAATATGGATATTTGTGCAGGATGCACAAATTATTATTTGGTTAAAAAAAGGCCAGAAGGGGATAATAGTGTATATATGTGATGGCCCATAATCTTTCTACTCCTGGTTATTTTGACATGGGATAGTGGGAGTTATAATTAATCAGATATGGAACACATCAGATTGGAGAACATTGCTATATGAAAAAATAAAGATTTGTTTGTTTCTATCTTTCAATCAACTGCAGAATGTTCCATTTTTGGTAATGGATAATAAACTATGAGATGCTCTTTAGAAGAGGAACATACAGTTGCTGAGCTCTCTTTGGTATGGAACTATACAATAACTATTTATAGAAGGCAGACTGAATTAAATGCCGATATATATATTTATATATAATATTAAAATATATAAAATCTAGCTTTTAATAATTAATGATTAATTTTATATTAGCAATTTAATAGTTTGCCAATTTAACAAACATTTCAATGTATTTTCTTCCTGATATGTGTTAAGCACTCTCCCCAAATTGATGCTATATTATACACTTGTGGGATTTTAGTGCTGACACTTGACCATCTTGATTAATGGTGACAGTTCTTGTAATCCAAGATATCTGGAAAGCACCAGCCTAAGGAAAACATAAGGCAGCAACCATTTGGCTTTTGTAGAAAGGGCAATTTATAATCAATATATACATTTTTTGCCCCATATCATGATGACTGTATAGTTACTCAACATCTGCCAATATTTGAAGAAAAAAACATTCAAGGTAATTTATGATTCACGCAATGCAGACATAAAAATAAAGTAAAAATAATTACAGAATACATAAATATAAAAACAGGAAGATACAAATATAAATATGTGTATATTTATTGCAATTTATACCCTACTGTTTAGAATAACAATCCCCCTAAAGCAGATTCTATTTAAAATAACGATTACAATATTTTAAAACAAATATCTAGGATCTTGGCAGGCAATGGCTTTGGTCAGGAAATGCAGCAAAAGTCCAGCTGGAATAGGCTTTGGTGATGGTCTTTGACTGGCAAATGTAGACAGGCTTCCAAGATGCAATTTAAAGTGCTGGTTTTCAGTTATAAAACCTTTCATGGTAAAGAGCTATTTGCATGACTGCCAATCTCCAACTTTCTCTGGTCATCCCACAAAATCTGGAACAATGAGCATGCATCAGGTTCCTTCTATCAAAGTACTATAGGACCTAACATGCTTTCTCTATCACAGCATTCCATATGGAAAAGCAATCCATTTGTGATTTGGATGGTCATGTAAGGTCCAATAATAATATGTTTAAGCTCATAGATGCCAAACAAGAAACTTAAACAGAGGCTTGAGTAAAATAGCATTTAATCTCGATCAAGCTTAAATTGTTAGCTGTTCCAAACACATACAAGATACATGCAGGTAACAACTACAAAGGAGAAGGAATGTGGAACCCCTTTTATATTGTTTAGGAAAGTCATAAACCTCCAAATCTGGCAACTTTGATTTGTGTATTCCTGGAATTTGATTTGTATATCCCCCCCTCCCTAACAGGGTAGAGCCTCTTAATGAGCATCATTAGCATTACCTCTTCCTGACCATCTTCCTTGTGTTCACATTTGGCTTTTTAGCCCCCTGGAGTGGAGGGAACTCAAAAGATAAAAGATGAGATAGGGTCTTAGGCAGGAGGGGGAGAGATAAGGCTCTGATCAAAAGGTGGAACATATAGGTTGACAAATGCCAGATACTTCACAACAGACCCTAATAACAGTCCAGGAAGTTTGTCAATGTGGCATGTTTGTGTTATAACTACAAAGGGCATAATATATATGTCAGTGTCACAGGAAACAAATATTTACAGCATGCAGGTATACAAAGACATCATATATCATACACATATACATTGCAGGAAACAATTAACAAGTTTCTACTAATTCTAATATTACAGTATATCTTATTTCCTTACTGTCATATCCTTGGCCTTTAGTAAGGCCCTGAAAATCTAGCTTTTCCTCTAAGCTTTGGACAGAACCTGGATGAGCCTGTCTAGAAATAAGTGAATAAGAATATGATATGGTTGGCCTGGGTTATTTAGTATTTCTGCATTTCATTTTTTAATTCCTTTTTGTTTAATTTTTAACCATATATAAGCACTCAGGGCTACTATTGCAAGTTAGGTGGCCATATAAATCATATTAATGAATAAAAGGAAGGAACGAAGTAACCTAGAAAGGGGCCACCATTACATTCTAGTAGCATACAGGAAACTCTTAAGAGATAAAAATAGATGGAAAAATAATGAAAATAAAAAGGAGCCTGCACTGTGGCATAAAAAGTGTAAAATAATAAGGAATTTTAAGGAATGAAGCAAAACCTTTTAAAAGCATATGGCAAAAAAATAAAGGGTTAAAATAGATTCCTAAAAGGAAATGGAGACTGCAGAGGAATTTAAAGAATTCCTTTCACCAGAGATTGGATTGATTTTTTCAGCTCAAAGGGACTAATGCAAACAATTAAAGCACATTGGGGAAACAAAAGAAGATATTTAAAATATTTAAGTAACTACACAGAATCACAATATCATCCATCTAGGAAATCTCAAAGAGCATAAAATTGCTGATTTCCTAACAAACTATAGGCCACCCAAATCATCAAGAATGTTAAAATGTCTTCTCTATGTCTGTGAATTTTTTAACACAAAAAAAGGCAACTGAAGGGGGAGTGTGATGCAGGTGAATAAAATAAGACATGACACAAAGAAGATATTTCTTCCCCTTTCAAAATACCAATGATTGAAAAGGGATTTAGAACAGACAATAAAGATGAGTTCTTCACAAGACATGGTTAATATAAAGAATTTATTTTCATAAAATGTAGTAATGGCCACTAATTTGGACAAATTTAAAAAGAGGGTTGAATATATTTATGGAAGATAAGTCTACCAAGGAGCAGGACAGCACATCTCCAAATGCCAACTGCAACAAAATAACTGAGCAGAATAATGCCTTGCTTGCTGCTTCAAACATTCCTGAAGCATCGGTCAGCCACTATGAGAGAAAAATTGCTAAACTAAGATAGATCTTGATAGCAGGCCAATCTTATCATATTAGATCATTGCTCCATGGATAAAAGACAACTTAAGATGAATTCATAGCATTCCATTATCAGTAGCAACATTCCAGGGTCATATTTTGGTAACACTGGAAGATACGTGATTTTCCTTACAGGGGTTTTCAGTTGATTCTGGAGATTTTCAATTATTCTAACTAAAAGTTAAAATCACTAGTAATTTCTGTTGGCAGGCAAGTTTTTATAGAATTGACATATAGTATGATAACGATATTTCTTCAAATTGAAACTATACTTCCTGAATATCAGTAGTTAGAAATTCTCTAGGATAATGTCACGGTTAATTTGGATTACTCTCTACTTTGCTGATATAAATTTGGCCCAGTTCAATTCTTTATGCCTTCCTCAAATCCTCAAATCAAATCATGAGTTTGCTGTTCAGGCAGGATCTTCCAAAGGAGAGGTGACCATATAACACACAGTGTATTTTATTACAAGTTTTTGTTGGCATCATCTGTCTCCCTCTCCTTCAAAATTTCCTGTCACAACTGAAGAAGGAGGACAATATAAATAGAAACTTAACAGGAGTGAATTCTCCCAGGACAATAGCCAACACTCAGCTGTTTCCTTTTAAAGTTTGGAAGCATTTTCTTCTTTAGCTCTAGGATAGCGCATGACTTAGAAGGCAGGGGTGCTTGAAAAGAAATAAAAATAGCAAGCTATTCAAGGAGAGCCTTTGCTGGCATTTCTTGAGTTTAAAAAAACATTCATACCTAAGATGGTTTTGATAATGGCAGCATGAATTTATTTCAGTGAAGAAGTAGAAAAAGGAGACCAAAGAAAGCTAAGAGAATAGTGCATGATATTACCAATGATCAAGCCTGAACTTTTAAAATATAAACTGAAATGTAAAATCAAATTTATCCCATCTCAGAATAAATATTGTTGTTCAATGATTAAATGGAAAGAAAATTCATTTATATACTCCATCTATCCATAGCTACAATTAGAAGTTATAATGCAAATAAAAAAAAAAGAACCACTAAACAGTGTGCTTTTTCTTTCAAACACTCAGATTTTACTATTTTGTGGATAAGTATATATGTAAGTGTGTTTGTGCATGTGTGTGTGTAAATCAAAGAGCAGGTTGCAATCAGTTGCTACCTTTGCTGGATCAAGTGTGAGTCTAGGGCTCAATTATCTCACACGTGCAAGGAGCACTACATTGGGCTATCCTTGAAAAGCATTCAGAAGTTCAACTGGTGTAGAGTGCAGTGGCACAGACAGTCTTTGGAGCCCCTGGAATGGCCCATGTTACACTGTTGTTCCAGAGCTGCACTAGTTGTTGATTTACTTCTGGGTGCAATTCAAGGTGTTGGTTATTATCTATATAAAGTCCTGCATGGCATGGATTCAGATTACTTAAGGCACCTTCTCACTCCTATGGGACAGGGCTGCCTCACCTGGGCTGGCAGAGGAGGCATGCTGCAGATCCTGTCAGCCAAGGAATTCTCACTGATAATATCCAGGAGGAGAGCCTTTTCTGCTGTGATCTCCAGCTCTTTGGAACATCTTGCCCTGAGGTAGATTGGCTCTCTCACCCTCCAGATTTGGAGCCCTAGTGGGGGAGTACCACATTGGATGTGATCAATTAATATCCCCCATCTTTGAATTATAACCTGTATTTTTATTATGAATTGATGACTTTTATACATTTTTAATATATATAAAACCGTGTGTGTGTGTGTGTGTTTGTGTATGTATATATTTATGTATATATGGTTTTATTTTGATATTGTAAACTGCCCAAAATCATTTTGCAGTGGGCAGCAAACAAATTTAATAAATAAATAAAATAAAATGTGTCTATCAAATGACAGGAAAACAAGCGGGCAAATACTGAAGTTTCAGTGTTATTGGGATTCAGCATCTTGTTGTCTTTCCAACAATTAAAGCTAGGCTTTTAACATTGTAATTCACCTGACACTCACTAGATAATCATTTAATAGTGATCTAGATTAAAGGATTTTGAATACAGTACTTGTTGCATCTATATCAATTGATCCATTTTTATTTGAAAAATTCCATATAAATTACATGTCTACTAAACAACTCAGCCAGAGTTGAGTTGGCTTTTAACCCTTTCTTTTTGATATGTTATCTTGATACAAATCTTGGAATTTGAGATGGCTACAGGGAGATATTTGCTGTCTCCAAATATGTGAAAGGTTTCACAAAGAAGATTGGGCAAACATTTTTCAGAGCTGTAGAAGATATCAGTGTAATTTAAAAACAATGGCTTTAAATTACAAGGAAATAATTTTTGATTGAAAATCAGAAAAAAAAATCCCATTAGTAAAAGTTATTCAAGAGTAGAATAGACCACTAAGAGAGTTAAAAACCCTTCTTTAAAAAAAGCACCCTGCCAGACTGTGCTGACAATAACCCAATAGACCAATTTTCTCACTTAAATTATTTATTTGCTTATTTATTTATATCCCATCTTTATTATTTTTACAAATAATTCAAAGCGGCAAACATATCCCACACACAGTGATGGGATTCAAATAAGTTAACAACCGGTTCTCTGCCCTAATTGGTAGGCGTGGCTGGGTGGTCATGTGACTGGGTGGTCATGGCCAACTCGACATCACTCATGTCGAGGGGGCACTTCGCCTCGCCTGGCCTCTCGTGACCGTGAGGATGCTGCAATGTAACAAGGCTTAACCCAGAGGCAGTTTCGGAAAACATTTAAGCAGGCTAGAAACAACAGACACAGGCACACCAGAACACCTCCTTCCTGCCTTCCTGACAGGATTAACCCCATAAAGTGGGAAAAACAAAAGGCTGTTGGAAGGAGATTTCTTCTAACAGCCAGTTCGCCAAACTGCTCGAAAGTTAACTACCGGTTTGCCCGAACCAATGCAAACCAGCTGAATCCCATCACTGCCTGCACACTTTCCTCCTTCTCTTTTCCCTATAACAACAACCCTGTGAAGTGGGTTGGGCTTGAGAGTGAGTGACTGGTCCAAAATCACCCAGCTAGCTTTCATGGCTGAAGCAAGACTTAAACTTATTCTATCTGAAATTCAATTGTTTAGCTTTTTTCAATGTCAATTATATCTTCTGGCAATTATTACCTTCTCATCAGGTTTAAGATTGGCTCTCTCAGAAGAGGGTTAGGATTAGGATTAGAAACTTGGATATTCTGTAACGTTTGCGGATATAGAGTTTAACATTAGACATATTTCCTTTGCCATCCCATGCCCAAAGAAGTTGTCCCCAATGATAGACAGTGTGATTTAACAGTCTAAGATGCCAAGTTATCTTTGGTACAGTATATATTGATAATCATTTTGAATTATTATCAATAATTATGGAACTGATTTTCAAACATTATACCACAGGGCTATAATTCCAGTTTTTCTGATGGAAGTAGATTAAACCTCGTTTCACCAAAACTTTTTTTTAAAAAACTTTACAATATTTTTTTTTGTGTGTGTGTGTATGTGCTTTGATTTAGTCTTGAGTCATGGTGAGTACATGGACAAACCCCTGTACTCAAATGTGTTCTTAGCAACATTTTCAAATGGTTTATTTAGGATTGAGAGAGTGACTAGCTCATAGTCATCCAGCTGGCTTCTCTGCCTAAGCCAGGCCTATTAAATATTCAATGGGAAACCCAGAGTACTGTATAAGCATTGATACCTGATATAGCCACTCATTCCCTTAGATCAACAGGTCATTCATTTGCACGAGCAATCTGACACATTCCCAATAAAGACGTCCTGTCAATCAAGGTGCAACAAGATTTTATCATTGAATGTGTTCAATTCTGGAGCTTGTGACTTTTCTGAACATATCCAGTGGAATCATTACCAACTCCTCATATCTAGATCTAAGAGTAGTTTAGATGAAACTATCCTTTCCTGCTGTTATTAATATACATTTTCCAACATCCCAAAATTCTTTATCCATTGTCTGTGTAAATGGGAGAATTGGAAGATTTTAGCAGCTTCTAGAGTAGGGGTGTCAAACTCGATTTCGTTGAGGGCTGCATCAGGGTTGTGTTTGACCTCAGGGGGGTTGGTGGGTGTGGCCAGCTCACTCATGTCGGAGGTGGATGAGGTGGCCCAAGCACTCTGCCAGCGAAAACGGACCTCGGGAGTGGTATGTTTTCGCTGGCAGAGGGTTGCAGGAAGCTGTCGCAGCTGAAAACGGAGCTTCGGAGGGACATACACAGCCCTCCCAAGCTCCATTTTTGCTGGCAGAGAGTTGCAGAAGGCCGTCGCAGCCAAAAACGGAGCTCGGGAGGGTTGCACAGGGCCCTTCTGTGCTCTGTTTTTGCTGGCAGAGGCACTGCAGACCAGTCCTTCGCTATTTCCAGGGAGGCACCCTGTGGGCTAGTTCTGGCCCGTGGGTCTTGAGTTCACACCCCTGATCTAGAGGAAGAAAGATCTGAATTTTATGGACTATAACACACTCCTATAACACACTCGGACTATAAGATGCACTTAGCTTTTGGGGAGGAAAACAAGGAAAAAATCCCCACAGCCTGGAACAGCTGATAGGAGGCTGAAGGGTGGGAGCCAGCAGGTGGGTGTGGCTTCGGTAACATTTGCTGTATAAGAAGCACAGACATTTCCATCCACTTTTTTTGGGGTGGGGGAGTGAATCTTATACACTGAAAAATATAGTAATTTACAACCTTTCACACTGTGACACTAATATTCATGTTTAAAACTGCTACCTTAATTACAAACAGTTAAAAATGTGTGTGTCTCTGTGTGTGTATGGTTGTGTATTCTTACTGCCAACAAACTAGTGGTTAAGACAGATCTTTACATGTGCTTCATTGACTACATAAAACTTTTGACTGTGTTGACCATGTCAAGCTCTGGAACTGCCTTAAAGAACTGGGAATATAACCACACCACATCCAGCTCATTCAGTCATAGTACTCTGGTCAGGCAGTGATTGTAAGAATGGAATATGGAGAAACAAAAAGATTCAGAATTTAAAAAGGCACTCAGAAAGGTTGCATACTGTCACTTATACTATTTATTAATTCAATTTATTAATTCAATTTACATGCCGCCTTTCTCTGGAGACTCAGGGCGGCTATTAAACTATTAAACATGTACACATAAATAGGGAGAAATACACATTTGGAGGAAT
Source organism: Pantherophis guttatus (assembly GCF_059756535.1). Lineage (NCBI taxonomy): Eukaryota > Metazoa > Chordata > Lepidosauria > Squamata > Colubridae > Pantherophis > Pantherophis guttatus. Next base: position 53,714,598 of record NC_142066.1, read on the forward strand.
CTACCATTTGGGTTAAAATCGGTGCTAGGAATATCAACAATTCCAGATATGGAGATGATACAACATTGTTCGTGGAAAGCTAGGAGGATCTGGAGTGACTAATTCTGAGAATCAAAGATGAAAGTGAAAAATTTAGACTGCATATTAATATCAAAAAAAAACAAAAAAACCCAAAGAAATTATAACTCCACACAGGTCAAAATGTAGATCAAGTGAAGATCGACAATGAGACCATTTAAATAATAAATATATTAATCTTTCTAAACTTTAAAATTGACCAAAGTGATAATTGCAGCTCTAAGATAAGAAGTGTATAACACTTGGAAGAACTGTCTGGCATGAATAACATCTGGAAGAGTAAAGACATCAACCTCACAAGGAAATGCAGATTAGTTAATGCAATAATTTTTCCATTTGCTACTTATGCCTGCAAAATGTAGACTCTGACAAAGGCAGATAGGAGAAGGGTGGATGTCTTTGAACTGTGGTACTACAGACAACTATTACACATTCCAAGAACCTCACCAAAAATATCACTTGAAACCAAGATCACAAAACAGAGGCTATCATACTTTGGTCATGTCATGAGAGCTGACTCATTTCAAAAGTCAATCATGCTGGGAGTGATCAGGGGAAAAAGGAGAAGGGGCCGGCCCAGTACCCGTTGGCTGGACACCATAAAGAATGACAGAATGAGCATGGCAAAACTGAAGGAGGCGGTGCAAGGAGCATGGAGACTGCTGATCCATAAAGCGGCCAAGGGTTAAACACTACTGAATTGTTGATGATGACGATGATGGGATGTACTTGCCTAATCAGACTGGAGCACAATTTGGAGGTCTTCTTTGGAGGTCTGTCAATTTGGACAGCTTCTGCCTTTGCACAGGTTCATTTTGTGAACCAATTGTGCCCATTCTTCATGGTGATTTATGCCTTACTCACTTCCTGCTTGGATTACTGTAGGTCTAGCATGGAGGGCATGCTCTGAGACCCCACTATTAAACAATGCCATTTTGTTATACCCTGGATATGTGCTTTCTCGGCGGCTGCTCTGTGGAATAGCATTTCCCCCACCCTCACCCCCAAGAATTGGATGGGCCTGCCCATTAATCTGTCCTAAGGCTCTGAAGTCCTGATTGTTATTCCAGGCCAGTATTTTCAACTTTGGCAATTTTAAAATTCCTGGGACTTCAATTCCCTAGGACTGAGAAACTCTGGAAGTCCACACATCTTCAAGTTACCAAGGTTGAGAAACAATATTCCGGGCTTTTGGGCCAGGCAGTTAGGTGAGCTCCTTAGTGTTAGTGATGTGATTTTCTGTTGGCTATTGATGTGTTTTGGGTTATTGATTAATCATGTGGTTGTTATCTTAAACTGCTGTGATGGTTTTAATCTTATGAGATGGTGGCTCTACAGTAATCATTTAAATAAACAAACATATTGAATCTGAATCACACCTCTCTCTCCTAGTGGCCTAAGTAAAACTGGCCCAATTTAATCTGAGTCTTCCCATTTAGTTCTGGATGCCCTATTTAGTTCTGGATGTCTTCCTGGACTCAAGTTTAATTAATAAAAAACAGGATATACTGTAACAGGGTATCTTCTATCAGACATTTTCCCCTCAAGAAAGTTCCTGAGTTTGTACAGAGTACTCTTCGACATCCACACCCCAAGGAGAGAAGCAACTGAAATTAAGGAGAAACTTCCTAACAGTGAGGACAATTAACCAGTGGAACCGATTGCCTTCAGAAGTTGTGGGTGCTTCATCATTGGAGGTTTTTAAGAAGGGACTAGACAGCCACTTGTCTGAAATGGTATAGGGTCTCCTGCTTGAGCAGGGGGCTCGACTAGAAGACCTCCAAGGTCCCCTCCAGCTCTCTTCTGATTGATTGAGCATTTCTCTCAATCGGGGCGCAAAAACTTATCGAAACCCTCCTCCCTCTTCGGCAGCTTGGGTATTTCCGGCTACCATTCCTCTATTTCCGAAATAAAGAAGCAAACCTCCCCGGTGAATTTTTAATATTCCAATCTCCCCCAGCATGTTATTTTCATGAGTTTATATATATATATATAGTATATACAGTACACATAAGATGGAGACGCAATTTACTTTTGATCAATATGGTTTTTCCGGATCACTTCGGCTCTTTCCGTCACGATAAAGCCGAGACGGGACGACGCTTTGGTGACTTCAATGAAGTGAGCAGTCCAAGTCCGACCCGCTTTCGCTTTCTTTCGGCACTTTCCGTCAAGAACGAAGACGCCTGGCCTTCAAGTTCGTACGCGTCCTTTCCGTCTCCGCTCGGGAAGGAGCAGCGGAAGAGGTCTCGCCTTCGGATCTTTTCGTCACTTTCCGTCGACTGTTCGGCAACACTCGGGTCCTGACGGACTGGGGCCTTCCTTTCCTTTTCCTTACCTCCTTCACGGCCCGGTTAACGGTCGCTGGCAGTTTAAATGAGACGGGATCCGGGTCGTTGTCGCGCCACACCCTGAGGCGGCGTCTGAGTCTGTCAGGGAAAAGCCGGAGGAGGGAGGAGAGAGAAAAGAGAGAAGGGGGCGCCCTTCCCCCCCCCCACTTCTCTCATCCGGGTCCTGTTCCTGAGTGGGGAGCCGGGGCAGGATGACGGTGCTGCAGGAACCCGTCCAGGTACGGACACCGGTGGCGAAAGGCCTGTATTGGGGAGGGGAGAATCGAAAGCAGGAGGAAAAGGAAGGGAGCCTCCGGAGAAAGAAGGGTTCCTGCTCCTCTTCTTTTCCTCCTGATAAGACAGGGCTCCTTTACCAAACTCCCTTTGCTCCTTACAGGGAATGGGGGTGGGGGGGGGGATGGAGGATGGCGGTGCAAGAGAGAATCTTCTGTAATCTCACTTTCTTAGTTTACAGCATGTTATTTTGCTTTTGGGAATGCCGCCTTCGCACTTGGACTCTCCCTGCCCCAGTAAATCAGTTCAGTTCTCTTCTCTGGAAGGAACGGTGTGTCTTTTCTTTAAAAATCGCTTTGTGCATTTCGTGTTTTTAATTCTCCCTCCACCCCACCCCCACCTCCCCAACCCGCTTTCCTGGACTAACTTAAGCACATTCTCTCAACTCTCAAAGACCTCTTGGACCCCCAAGGATTACACTTTGCTTTTCGTCCTACCTGTAGTGTAAGCGTCTTCCCTACGGTATGAACCCTCTCTCAGCTTCCTAAATCCCTGTCCCATCTCTCCCATTGCAAACTTCCTTTTTATTACTGCCTTAAACACACACATATTATACAAGCACCCAAACCAAATCGTCACTTAAATTAATATCCGGATCTTCTACCGGTTTCAATCCAGGCCATGGTACTAAATAAATCCATGTCTGTTTAGCAGCATTGGATATTCCATAATCATCACAATTCCTTTCAGCTTTTCCTTTTCCGTGAAGGATTTACATTTGCATTGCCTGTTTATAGATGATCTGATTGTGCCTTGTATCGTCCATTCTGCCACTTCAAGACATTATATGCTATCTGATTTTTCTCTTAATTGCTAAGAAGGTCCTCTACCACTATAGTCCTCCTGATTTCCCATTATATTTGTGGCTGCAGCTGAAGAAGCCCCATATTTTCAGTTTCTGCCTGGTTGTAGAAAGATTGGCTACGTTGGATCAGATCTAGAAACCGATATTCTTCAAATGCCACCCCTGCATTGAACTGAAGAGTTTTGCAAAATTTACAAGTGTCATAAAATGTTTTTAAGGGCCTACCACAGTGATGGCTAAGCTTTTTCCCATCGCATGCCAAAAGCGTGGGGAGAGGGGGGTCACGCACACATGCCCATACCCATAATTCTATGCACCCGCTTTTGTGACCCCTCTTGCACTCCCCCTGCTTTTGGCACACTGTGGGCCCGGTAGGCCCATTTTTTGCTCTCCCCAAGCTCCAGAGCCTCTCTAGGAGCCTGGGGAGGGCAAAAACAGCCATCCCCATTCCCCTGGAGGCTGGAAACTGCTCATTTGCTGACTTCTGGTGGAACTGGAAAACCCATTTTTTACTCTCCCCAGGCTTCAGAGCCTGTCTAGGAGCCTGGGGAGGGTGAAAATGCCTCCCCCGGAGGCCCTCCGGAGGCGGAAACAGCCCGTTTGCCAACTTCCGGTGGGAAGAGAGGCTCTGGAGCCTGGGGAGAGCAAAAAACGGGCCTTCCTCACCTCCCCAGGCCCTCCGGTGGCAGGAAACAGCTTGTTTCCCTACTTCCAGTGAAAATTATATGCATGCCGGAACTGAGCTCGTGTGCCCATTGATATGGCTCCATGTGCCACCTGTGGCATGCGTGCCATAGGTTCGCCATCTAGGGCCTAGCAGATCAGACAATTGCAATATCCCAGCATTTGTTATTGTTGCTTTCTATTTCTTTAGTATTACAATGCAGTTTTCTGTGTTCTTCACCCAATTCCTTTCAAACCATATTTTTATTTTCAGCCTCCTAAATATTCTCAACTTGTTTTACAATATCATGGATTTGTGCTCTACAAATTGCTATTTATTTTCTCCACTGTCCTTACTGGTTGTTCAACAATTTTCATTTGTTTAGAGTTCATTGTTATATTTTTTTCAAAGGTAAGCTTAAAGCTTCTTAAAAATTGAAAACAAGAAAATCTGTTGATGTGTAACGCCAGGGCCAGCAAGTCAAAACATAACATTCTGTTGAGGAGTTCTTTTTTTCCCCATGGAGAATTGTAGACACCATCTAAAAGTATCAGTATTCAGTCATTTGGTGCCCACCTCATCTTTTATCCTGGTTGGCAACTGGAATAAATAATGACTTAAGCAATGAACACAAATTTCCAGGTGTCCATTTTCAGATCATAGAATCAGATGATTCTCTGATCTCTAGGAAATTAAGGACAACGAAACAAGCGAGAAGGCAACTATAATGACAATGGAGAAAAACCTGAGATGCATCTGACTGAACCTAAGCAACATGTGCTTGAAATAATTGTAATATTTATTCTATGGTGCAAATAATGGTTAAGAAATTTTACTTTTCCATTACTGTTTCCAATATGTGTCTATATTAATGTATTGCAGGAAAAAACAGCTAACAGATTGTGGAATCCTTTAAAACTAACCAATTTATTTTTACATTGACTTTTTTTTAATGTCATGTTTCTTTCAAAATTGTTAAATTTTCACTGAATTTACTTCTAATTTTGAGGTTCTTAAAACTTTTGTATGATTAGCTTTATAGCTTCTAGCTAGTTTATAAGACACTTAGAAATAAACTGCTTGCATTAATACTAATTTAGAATTCACCTTAGAAGAACCAATTAATACACTTGGCAATTGTTCCATTTTATGGATTCCACTGAGGTAGGAAAAGCAAGAAGTAGTAGATGTTTTTTCAAAATATTTCCAGTCTCCATGTTTTCCTTATTGGAATTTTATAGCAAATTGTAAATACATGACTGTATTTATTTAGCATACATATGCTAAATATGTATGGCATATTATATATTGACTAGCAATATATATGAACATTTCATATATCAATGACTATATTATTTGACAGTCATACATAAATTACTGGTTAAGGGACCTAGGTATCATGGATATTGAAAAAGTAGTAAAACTCTTTTGATCAGAACAAAGTTGAAAATACATTTGCTATTTGTCCCAACACCAGGAATATTCAGTAAGATCAATTTGTCAGCCAAATAATACGAGTAGTCCTCGATTTATAATCATTCGATTAATTTTGATTAATTACGACAGCCCTGAAAGAAGTGACATATGAGTAGTTCTTATACTTATGACCATTGCCTCATCCATATAGTCAAGTTATCATACTTTGGGTGCTTAGCAACAGGAATGTATTTGCAATGGCTGCAGTTTCCTAGAGTTTTAGGATTGCCACTTGCAGTTTCTGACAAGGAAAATCAATTGGGGAAGCCCGATACACTTAACAACCTCATGAATTACTTAACAAATAGTTTTACTCTTAACAACCATGGCAAAAAAGTTGTAAAATGGTGTATGATTCACTTAATAATTGCCTTGCTTAGCAATGGAAATTATGGGCTCAGTTTTGGTTGTAAGTCAAAGACTACCTGTATTCTATTTTTTTGGTTGTTGTTTTACAATTATAAGCATTTTTCTTATTGTGATTTCAGGAGCACTATACTTAAAATGTATGGCTTTCTTTAATATTCTTGTTGGTATAATATATTTGTTTGTTTGTTTTTATCCTACCTTTATTATTTTTATAAATAAATCAAGGTGGCAAATATATCCAATACACCATCCTCCTCCTAATTTCCCCACAATAACAACCCTGTGAGGTAGGTTGGGCTGAGGGGGAGATTGTAATGTATATTATCTCTCTTGAAATAAGAAGATCACATCCTAACACTATATTTCCCTTAGATATTTAGATGGGTTGGTAATATGTATATTTCTGTATCAAACTTAAGTGTTTTTTCAATAGTTGTGCATTTAAATTATATTTGGAGATCCAGTACAGAAAGATTTGATGAACTTTGCAATAGAATAGGACTAGATTTTCTTGTCTATCAGTAAATCAGATTTCCTCTATTAGTCCTTTATCTGTTTTTTTCAAACTCAATAATTATTTTCAGTGGTAATGTCTATAGGCTAAAATTTCAAGATACTGTTTCAAACTCTTTAGATTTTAGACAAAATATTAGTAAAATTGTTTTTGAATAGGAACCAAAAAGGAAGAAGGCAGTGGCAAACCATTTCCATACTCCTGTCACAAAAACTGTGTAGGCGTGTGCTTGTAGCTACTGGGAGTTGGGCACAACTACTGTCTTTACTTATTGATGCTTGTAGCAAAGAGTTTTAGTGCTTTGTTACATGAGAATGTAATTTCCCTGGCTACAGATAATTTCACTTTTTTACCTGGGTTTGTTTTACCCGTTTCTCTTAATAGCTCCAGTTATACCTCTTCTTTCCTCACTCTTTCCTCTCTGTGATAGATCACATTTGGCAAAAGTGGTGAAGTGGTTTCCTGGGGTGTTTTTTCAAGGTTAGCTTGCAGCCATGGTATTCCCTACAGGACTTGCATCCAAATTCTAACTACATCCAACCTTATTTAGTATGGAGCCCAAGGAGGGTGAGCAGGTGCTATACCTGATAAGATTCAGCAGACAAGCCAAAATAACTGAAATCCATCAGTAGAAACAATTACAAACCAAATTTTTTGTTATTGAGTTCAATTCCAGTCACACTAAATGAATTATTGCTATTTTATTTATCTGGTTACATTAAGAGGAGGAATGAAATGGAAATAAATAAGGTTCAGGGCTCCGTTTTAAAGTGGGCAATATTATTATTAAACTATTTCAAGAATACTATTAATGAATATGGTGTTTATATAAGCTTTCCTCAAACCTTTCCTCTTTATTTTGTGGGAGTAGACTATAAATAATTTGACTTTATCTCTTTGTCCTCAAATCTTAATTAAAATTTCTCTGTTTTGATGGAATGTCCACTGATATTGCAGAAATAGTTATAGTAATCAATTACTGAATTAACAGTTCTTGTGCAATATTTATTTGTTTAACATTTTTCTAACCCATTTACTTCCAGCCAAGTCAGCTCAACATGGGTATTTTCAGGAGCAGCAAGGGATGGCAAATGAGGACAGGTGCCTGATGATGTCATTGCACAAATATCATGTCTTAGTTATTTTGTCATCTGTGTAATGCAAGTGCATAATTGTGGTATTTGCATAATAATGGCATTATGCAAATATCACTTTGGCACCATAATATAATTCTTAAAACCTTCTTTTTTTGTTTTTAACTAGTGTAATTGTATTATTGTTTACATAACTAAAAATATGGTAGTGCTGTACTATTATTTCTCTTTAAGGAAAAAAACAATTTTTATTATCAGAGGGGAAATATACATGAAATTAATAAAGATGAAATACTTTGTGTTTCAGCTTCTCTTATTCTCTATACATTCCACAACTTGGTGAACTTTTGTTTTGCAACTAAAAATTTACACATATTCCAAAAGTGCAGTTTCTTGATTTTTTAAAAATGTACTATTACAGCAAGAATGGACTTACTGAGGCTCATTATGATTATATGTAGTTTAAATCCTATCCCATTTTGTCCATACTAAAGTCAGAAGAAATTAACATGCTGACATGATTAAGGGCTATTAGTATAGTGGAAAAAGTATTGTTCTTTCTTTATGTAGCAGAAAGTTACATAAGGTTTTCTTCTTTATTTTCTCCTCTCAGATAAGGAACCATTTATTATATATAATGTCAATAGATTTTGCTTGATATAAATTAAAATTTGTAAACAGAAAATTAATGGTATTGTTTATGAGTAAATTTAAGAATTTCTCCTTAAAAAGAGGGAATACCTCTTTTATCTTTAAATATTTATCAGTCCTGGCATCCTTTTTGTGGCCTTCAAAGCCCCTCCCCCTTATCCTCATCCCAGTTTAGTCTTAGTCTAAAGGACTAAGTAATCTTAGTTTTAGCATTAATATTAAGAATGTTTATAGAGAGGGTTTTAAATATTATAGTATTTTATATTATTGCATTGTATTAATATTACTATATTAAAGATAATGACAACAGCTGCAAACAGACATGAGATGTTTAAAAGCAACAAGGAGGAAATTAAAATAGTTGAGAATTTATCTTTCTTGGATCAAAAATAGTTCATAATGGCAGTTCTACATCTGCTATCAAATAGAGGATAACCTTAGGCTACACTGCAATGATTAACATGAATAAGATTTTGAAAAGCAGAAATATTAATGTAAATTAAAAAAGCAGGCTAGTTAGAACCATAGTCTTTCCGATAATGATGTATGGGTTTGAGAGTTGAACTCTAAAAATGGTTGATCAAAGAAGAATTATCGTCTTTGAACTGTGGTGCTGGCATAAAATATTGTGTATACTACTGCCAGCCAGAACAACCAATAGAGAGGTGCTGAATCATATAAAACCAGAAACATCACTAGAAGCCAAAATCACAAGACCACGTCTGATTTACTTTGGGCATGTCATGCATGCAAATTCATTGGAGAAGTCAGTGATGCTAGAAATGGTTAGTTGGACAAGAAGAAGGGGCAAGCAAAGAGCTTGCTGGCTTGATACCATCAAAGCTGATACAAAGATGAACATTCACCAACTGAAAGAAGCTGTGCTTGACAGAGTAGCATGGAGACCACTTGCCTATAAAGCAGGGGTGAAATGCTACTGGTTCGGATCGGTTTGGGCAATCTAGTAGTAAAAAAAATGCTACCGGTTCAGATGAACCGGTATTTCCGACGATCAGCTGTGCCGCGTGATTTACATTCTCTAGAAAGCAGGAAATCCTGCTTTCTAGAGAATCTAAATCGCGCGGCACAGCTGTTTCCCCCCCCTATTGTTCTACTTACCTTAGAAAAGGCTTCTTAAGCCTTCTTTTTTAGCACTGCGCAGTAGCGCATGCGTGTGAAGCGTGTGTTTGGCACGCACCGCACACACGCACGAACCAGTAGCAGACTTCGGAGCATTTCACTACTGCTATAAAGTCACCAAGAATCTGACATGACTGAATGGTTAAAACTACTAAACTATTGTATTAGTATTTTTAGCTTTTAGTCATCTTTTATAAATTTCAGTGCTGTTATTAAAAAGGATGTAATATTTTCTGACTATATGTTAGTTTATAATTAGTATTGAATATTTGAAAACCAGACAACTCTGTTTTCAGGGAAGATAAGCAAACTACTAATAAAGCTTTTTTTTTCTAGTTTTATATTCACAGACATTTATTTATCCTACCTTTATTAGATACACATACATTTTTTTCCGTAATCATACGTGTTCTTTTCACTGACTAATTACTTCAGTTTATAACCTGCATTTCTATCTTTATTATGCTCGATGAATATAAATTTAAAATAAAATATAAATAATTGAAATTAAAGCTCAATAATAAAATCTTTATAAATATATTTCAAAAGCCCAGGTGAAGAGGAACAAATCCTTTCCTAAAAGTGGGAAAACATACCTTCTCAAGAGTACATTCTATAGTTTAAAAGCAATACAGGAAAGCACTCTCACTTGAGCAAAAAATAGGCTTCAGAAAATACAGGAATGTTAGGATTTATCTATTTGTTATTATAATTTTATTCGTGGAGTCGAGAAAATATGGTGCAATGGCATAGAGAATTAGTTATTCCCACTTGTCACTTTTCTGCTACTTGGAAAAAAAGTGGGACAAAATCATAACAGCTTTTGTTCATATTTCCTGTATATGGCCAGATTTGTAAGGCTGCAATCAAAACAAGCCCATGGTTTTAGCTATGTTTAGTCTTACCCACATAACAACTGTGTTTCATATTAAGTTTATTACTTGAAATGTTTTTCTGTAGTCAGAAAATAGTTTAATTTTACTTTCTTTCCAAAGTGCTTGTCGTCCAAATCAGTCTTCAAGGTGGCTTAAAGTAACAAAATTAGAATAAGTTAATTAGTTAATTATTAGTTACTATGCATTTCAAAAAAATATTACAGAATTAGTTTTAAAATCAGGTTAAATATAATTTCAGGTAAATATGTTGTCATGTAACTATATTTGGAAATACATTTATTCACCTTTTGCTTGCATCCGGTAACAATAAATAATATTTTTCTTCTCTTCTCTCCTCTTTCTCATAGGCTGCTATATGGCAAGCACTTAACCACTATGCTTATAGGGATGCTGTGTTTTTGGCAGAGAGACTGTATGCAGAAGGTATGAACCTACTCTGATATAAATATTTGCACTATTTACAGAATTGTTAAAATACTTTGAAGCTTTTTTTCTAGCATTATCCATGAAATCTAAATGGTAATGTGGTTTGATCAATTTATTTATTTTATTTTTATTTTTCATATTTGTATACCGCCCTACTCCCGAAGGACTCAGGGCGGTGAACAGCCATAATAAATACAAATACATATAGAAGTTAAAAACTATTAAGAAACAGATTAAGTAATTTAGGATCAAAGATTAAAAACATCCAAATTTATCTAAAGAGGTTTAAAACCCAATTTAAAAGCCAGTTTAAAAGCCAATTAAAAAGGGAGAGTTAGGCCAGACCAGCTTGTTGGAATAGAAATGTTTTCAGGGCACGGCGGAATATGCGTAAGTCTTGGATGTTTCGTAACTCGGGGGGAAGCCCGTTCCAGATGGTAGGTGCCCCCACAGAAAAGGCTCTCCCCCTGGGGGCCGTCAGTCGACATTGTTTGGCCAACGGCACCCAGAGGAGTCCCTCTCTATGGGAGCGAACTGGTCGGTGAGAGGCTATTGGTGGCAGGAAGCGGTCTCGTAAGTACCCTGGTCCTGAGCCATGGAGTGCTCTAAAGATAGTAACCAAAACCTTGAAGCGCACCCGGAAGACCACTGGGAGCCAGTGCAGCTCGCGCAGGAGGGGGGTTACATGAGAGCGCCACATTGCTCCCATTACCACCTGCGCGGCCGCATTCTGGACCAGTTGGAGCCTTCGGGTGCTTCTCAAGGGGAGCCCCATGTAGAGAGCATTACAATAATCCAGGCGTGAAGTGACAAGGGCGTGAGTGACCGTGCGTAACGAGTCCCGATCCAGAAAGGGATGCAACTGGCGAATCAGGCGAACCTGATAAAAAGTCCTCCTGGCTACGGCCGTCATATGCTCTTCAAAAGACAGCCGTGAGTCCAGGAGGATGCCCAAGTTGCGAACCCCATCTGTGGGGGCCAACGACTCGCCCCCAATAGTCAGAGATGGCGCCAACTGACTATATCGGGACGACGGAAACCACAGCCACTCGGTCTTGGATGGGTTGAGTCTGAGTTTGTTCCTTTCCATATCAGATCCGTACGGCCTCCAGGCACCGGGACATCACCTCGAGGGCATCATTGGGGTGGTCTGGGGTGGAGATGTACAGCTGGGTGTCATCAGCGTACTGATGGTACTTCACCCCAAAACCATGGATGATCTCACCCAGCGGCTTCACATAAATGTTGAATAGAAGGGGCGAGAGGACCGATCCTTGTGGCACCCCACATATAAGGGGCCTCGGGGTCGACCTCTGCCCCCCTGTCAACACAGACTGCGACCGGTCAGAGAGAAAGGAGGAGAACCACTGTAGAACAGTGCCCCCCACCCCCAACCCTTCCAACCGGTGCAGCATGATCGATGGTATCAAAAGCCGCTGAGAGGTCTAGTAGGACCAGGACAGAGGAGCACCCCTGTCCCGAGCCCTCCAGAGATCATCAACCAATGCGACCAATGCTGTCTCTGTGCTGTACCCGGGCCTGAATCCCAACTGGAACGGATCTAGATAATTCGATTCATCCAGGTACTGAGGCAGTTGTCGTGCAACCACACTCTCAACAACCTTTGCAACAAAGCGAAGGTTGGAGACAGGACGATAATTTGCTAATACAGCTGGATCCAGGGAGGGCTTCTTGAGGAGGGGCCTCACCACCGCCTCTTTCAAGACGGTGGGAAAGACACCCTCACTCAAAGAGGCATTTATAATCTCCTGGAGCCAGCCTCGCGTCACCTCCCGGGAGGCCAGTACCAACCAGGATGGACACGGGTCCAATAAACATGTGGTCGCATTTAGTCTGTTCAGTATCCTGTCCACGCTTTCGGGAGTCACAAGATCAAACTCCTCCCAAATAATATTCTCAGGACCTGCCCCTGTCATCTCCTCTGGATCAATCCAGTCAGAGTCTAGCTGTTCACGAATCTGAGCAATTTTGTCATACAGATATTGTACAAAATCCTCAGCTCTACCCTCCAAGGGGTCTTCCCGCGTCTCTTGATGGAGCAGAGAGCGGGTCACCCTAAACAGGGCGGCTGGGCGATTATCTGATGACGCAATAAGAGTAGAAAAGTAGTTACTCTTCTCTACTCTTATCGCCACTAGGTAATTCTTAATATGAGATCTTACCAGTGTTCGGTCGGATTCAGAACGACTAGCCCTCCAACTGCTCTCTAGGCGTCTTTTCCGGCGCTTCATCTCCCTCAGCTCCTCAGTATACCAAGGAGCCAGGTGAGACCGGCGCCGGGTCAGAGGCCGCAAAGGCACGACTCGGTCTAAAGCATCAGCCGCCGCCCTATCCCAGGCGGCCACTAAGTCCTCAGCCGAGTCGTGTGCTAGAACCTCAGGAAATGGCCCAAGCTCCATCTGGAATCTCTCAGGATCCATAGGCGCCTGGGGCGGAACCACCTGGTCAGTTCCGCCTCCCTGCGGCGGGGTGTGGCGGTTCGAAGGTCCAGGCGAAGGAGGGAGTGATCTGACCATGACAAGGGTTCAATCACTATATCCCCTATCTCGAGATCACTCAACCACTGTCCAGAGACAAAAACAAGGTCCAGTGTGTGTCCCCCCATGTGAGTAGAGCCATAAATTAACTGGGTCAGGTCCATAGCCGTCATGGAAGCCATGAACTCCCGAGCCACCTCAGATGTCTCGCCAACTGATGACAGGTTAAAATCCCCCATGACCATAAGCCTGGGGGTGTCAACAGCCACCGCGGCTATAACATCAAGCAGCTCAGGCAGGGTTGCTGCCACATGGCAGGGAGCCAGGTACGTGACTAGCAAGCCCAACTGCACCCTATGACCCCACTTCACAAGAAGGGACTCACATCCAGCCGTCTGAGGAACAGTAGCCTCCCTTGGTCCAAGACCCTCGTTAATAAGAGCCTTGGTAGTACAAGGGTTTAAAACACCCTGTTATTAAGCTGCTTAAGACCAGCTGCCTGCAATTACTGCAGGGTTCGAATCTCGCCAAGGCTCAAGGTTGATTCAGCCTTCCATCCTTTCTAAGGTAGGTGAAATGAGGACCCAGTTTGTGGGGGCAATAAGCTGACTTTGTATAAATATACAAAAAGGATGAAGGCTATTGCTGAGCACATTGTAAGCCGCCCTGAGTCTTCGGAGAAGGGCGGCATATAAATCAAATTAAAACAACAACAACAACAAAAAAACAACCGCCACCCCTCCGCCCCTCCCCTGAGACCTTGGCTGATGGAAAGCACGGAAACCTGGTGGGCACATATCAACAAGGGGGGTTCCCCCTTCCTGGCCCAACCAGGTCTCCGTAATACCCGCCAGGTCCGCACCCCTCTCCTGAATAAGATCACAAATGAGGGGGGCTTTATTTACCACGGACCTGGCATTGCACAGCATCAGCCAAAGGCCTGGGGCCTGAGGTTCCGTACAACCTGGGGAACGAGAAGAGCTTTGAGGGTCGGAGCGCGCCACCGCTTGTAAACAGCGAGGACGCACTCCCGTAGGATGATGTGGCCCCCTGCTCCCGCCATATCTGCCCCTCCCACCTACAGTATCGATGTTATGGGCATCTGTATCGTAAGATCTAATCATCTCCTTGACCCCAGAGTTCACACCTCCCATGCCACGCCCTACAGCTGGCCCAGATACCCTCCCCCATGGGTCTTCCCCCGAACCCACGTAATCTACTCCCCTCCCAGAATCCCTTAAAATCTTATTAAGAAATTTCCCTAAAAAACCCCATAACCCTCTTTTTGCTGTATGCCATCTCTCCGGACTCCAAAGTCCGTCATCGAGATAGGCCCTCGATAAAGAAGAGGGCCAGACCTGCGAGAGGGGGGCATCTCGCAGTTTGAGGAGTTCTCCCAATGAGTACATTTACATATGAGTACAATAGCAAAGATGGCAGCTGTATAGTGCAGAGTAGTGTATAGGAGTATTCCTATAAGCTTGAAAAAATAGTTTTAGTAGATAGCAGTCTAAGTATATAGTCAGTGATAGTAAAAATGTTTATTAAAAGCCAAAATATAGGCTTCTTTGATAGATCAGCTCTCAGGTAGAAGGAGGTCGTACTCTAAATGTGTGAAAACTGGGCAATATTTTAAAACTGTAGAAAGTACTGTCATATGCTAAATCGTACTTTATTGTGTTATATTATTTCATATTTATATAATAAAAAATTGAGCATGTACACAGATAAAGGATGATACTTGATAAATATAGGGAAAAATGCTGGCCTAGAAAATATTTTCCTTCTTTACTTATGACATTGGTCAATATTAATGTACAGTTTTTAAAGCCTTTCCTCACTTCCATCTATGCACAGCACAAATGCATCCTAGCAGCATTTTTTGTTACTGTTATTCCTGACTCCACGATGTTGGAGTCAGGAATAAATGACAAACTTGTCATTTTTAGCTGTGCTAGTATTAATCTTTTTCCTCTTATTGCTCAAAGATAGCCTCCAAGTATTAAAATGTATTTTACTCTGTCACCTATTAGTTGGGTGTCAGTTAACTGCTGCGATTTGAAACAAAGGCTATAGCATAGGGCTGGGAAAATGGAAAAGTCAACCTCTACTGGCATAGTTTTCTGCAACTTAGAGATGGGTGGTTAGCATTTCAAGAACAGTGGAGAAAGATCTAACATCAAACAGAATAGAGTAAGTTCATGATTGTTCATACTACAACCTCATATTATTCTCATAAATTGATAAGTTATGGAGAACTCTTGATGCTTGCCAACAAAATTATTGTAATTATTATGTAAAGCAAAAATTAAATAGACTTTCAAAGTAGTTTGGCATGAATGTTTCTACAAAATACTATGCACCTTAACTGTTTGCATCCAGAGGTTCAGGGTATGGAACTGATACTTTTTGTATTTGTTTTTTATTTCTTCAGTACATTCAGAAGATGCACTCTTCCTATTGGCAACCTGTTATTATCGCTCAGGAAAAGCTTACAAGGCATACAGGCTCCTTAAAGGACACAGTTGTACCACCCCACAGTGCAAATATTTGCTTGCCAAGTGCTGCATTGATCTTGGCAAGTAAGTTGTTCCTATGTTTGTTAGCAGTTGTAATATCCATTTCACTTTATAAAATATGTGTCACCATTTTGTGGCTTTTCAGCTATGGGTTACTCAGATTATGGAATGCATTCACTTTGAGGTGTAAAAGCAAAGTACAAAAGTCTTGTAAAAGAAAAAGTGAAGAAATAGAAATATTCTCTTAAAACTAGTATGATATAATCTTAAAGTATACATCTCACATTTCTACAGTGCTGCTTTAGGTGAGCTGTAAATATTAAGTAGTCTATGGAGTAGTTCAGATTTTAAGGGAAAAATGGTGAGATGACTCATGCAGCACCTGTTGACAACTCCAGGGAGAAGTGGAGCAAGTCTATTCTGTGGAGTTGTGAAGGGTAGCACCACAGTGCTAAGAAAAAATAAAGCTAGTCTAAGCAGTTGTTGACAAATGTCTGAGCACTTCCACTTGCTCCAAAGCATTGATAGCCCTAGTATTAAGCCTAGAAGAAGTGTAATGATTATGTTTTAATATCTAATTATTAGCAAATTTCTGTTACCATGGAGCTGCTTTATTTCTTTCTTGAAATGAATGTTGCATTAATAGAGAATAGCTTACTGATACAGTTTAACAAGGAATGCATAGAGAAGTTGCTCTCCGCAAGCTCAATACAGGATAAACAAAATATTTATTTAAATGTAAAAGAATAAACTCATAACAACTGCATGAGAGATCATTTGTTCCTTTCCAGTAAATGTGGAACTACAGCTGAGGATTCCATGTGAGCAATAAGAAAACTGAGAAGTAAACCTTTGTTTACATTTCATTGCTCTTATTTCATTTTGTTCTTCTGTTTATTTTTCTTAATTTCTATTTTATTATCTTTAAGCAGACTCGCAGAAGGAGAACAGATTCTGTCTGGTGGAGTTTTTAACAAACAGAAAAGTCATGAGGACATTGTAACTGAGTTTGGAGATTCTGCATGTTTCACACTATCCCTTCTGGGCCATGTGTACTGGTATGGCTTCTCTACTTCTTTGGGATAAATTGTTGTTCCACTATCCTCACCCAATATGGAGAACTTACAAGTGTGTAGATTTATTACTATGGCTTGTTGCACAGTCAGCCAAACAGATTAGAGTTCTTCCCAATGACCCGAGGTAGGCAGATGTTGTTCTTTGTAAGCTGTTCCACTTAAAGCTGCCATTTGCAATTGATTGATAGTGATTTTGCCAATGTTGATGTGCCAGATGTATTCGAGATTGCACCCAAGTTGCCCATTACTATTGGTGTAATCTTTGCTTTATTATGTTTCATTGCATAGTTAGATGGTCAGACTGGATTTGGTCTTTATCCACCTATCAAGTCCTTCAAAGGATCTGGAATAGACAGATGTTAATATTTAATGGTTTTAGAGATACTGTCACAAGTTGTAAGATGTTCCAAGTAAAGTGGTCTTTTTCAGTTGACAGATAGTGAATTTGTCAATGCCAATGGTGTTTATTATTATATTTTGTTCCACTTTCATTCTGTGGATTATAGACACACAGTTTGTTTAGCAAAAAGAAGGATCTTTATTTATAAGTAATCACCTCTACTTCTGTTGTAAAACTTCAGGTATAGATACTTCGTTCCTTCCATTTATGCAAAAAACATTCAACATATTTTTTAGCGATCTGGATATATATAAGCAATACAGAAATGTTTCTCTTAGAACTTTATTATTGAGCAGTCCTTGGCGCTCTCTGAACTTGATTGTTTTCTTGTAGATGTTTCATTAGCCAAACTAACATTGATTATATTACTGTACGGAGTTTGGGTAATGAAATGTCTGAGAAAACAATAGGGCTCAGAGAACACCAAGGACCTCTTATTTCAATCCTAAATTTCAGATGTTCTCCTTCATTGGAACGTCATGATGTTTAGATTTTTCCAAATTCTGTGGACATGCACTCCTCATGTAGGAATTTTCCAGTTCTTCCAAAACAAAAACTATTGACCAACAACCTTATACAGTATGTACATGTTTATGTGTACTGATGTATACAGAATACAGATAGTGCTCGACTTACAGTAGTTCATTTAGTGACCGTTTGAAGTTACAATGGCATTGAAAGAAATGACTTATGACCATTTTTCACACTTATGATCATTGTAGCTTCCCCATGATCATGTAATTTACATTCAAATGCTTGTCCACAGGTTCATATTTATGATGGTTGCATTGTCCTGGGATCATGTGATCATCTTTTGTGACCTTCTGACAAGCAGAGTCAATGGGGAAGCCAGATTCACAACAATGGTGTTACTAATTTAACAACTGCAGCGATTCATTTAACAAATGTGGCAAGAAAAGTCATAAAATGGGCCAGTGATTCACTTAAAAAATTTCTCAACAACATAAATTTTGGGCTCAATTGTGGTCGTACATTTTCTCTTATCTTCTCAAGATTTTTTGACTCTAATAAGATAGGAATCCATGTATTTTGGTTGGTATTCATAATCTGTGGCTAATTTCCAGTGCACTTATCTTCCTACTGCTGTACCTAAATTGGGAGAAACGTATTTGTTTTGTACTTGAATTTAAAAGCTCTATGAAAATCTTAAAAATGCCTCAATATCTAGCATGAATTAAAAGATCAGCTCTCACTCATCACTAGCATGTATGTTGATGGATCTCATTGTAAAGAGTTTGTATCCCTTGAATTTCAGTACAATTCTTTGTAATTCCCACCTTTCCTAATATACAAAACCTCTTTCAAAAATGTTTGGGCACTATAATAGACTGTCTTATAATAGTGGCCCCCAACCTTTTGGGCATCAGAGACCTGTTCCATGGAGAGAGGTTTTTCCACAGACCGAAAGGGGTGTGGTTTCATGTGCTGCCTGCATCTCGTGGACAGGGCTTCCCCTTTTTTTGCGCAGCCCATTTTCTGGCATGGTGCAGACAAGTGCTGGTCCACAGAGCAGTGGTTGGGGACCCAGTCTTATAAAATTACCAATGTCGTTGTACTAAACGTTCTGTTATAGTCACTTAGCTGACTGTCCTCATTTTTTTAAGGAATATATAGTTTGCATAAAGTTTATGTAACATATGCAAGTTAGTAAGTAAGAAATGTACAGATTTTTGTATATCTATTTAACTCTCCAATATCCAGCTGCCCAAGTGCAAGAGAGAATTCTAAAATGGCTGGTAATTCTTACTTTTCTGCTGAACTCTTTTCCCTCTGTGTTATCTGTCTTCTCTTTTTTATTAACAGTAAGACAGATCGGCTTGCCAAAGGATCTGAATGTTACCAAAAGAGCCTTAGTTTAAATCCCTTCCTCTGGTCCCCTTTTGAATCACTATGTGAAATAGGTAGGTATTGTTCAATTCAATTTTTTTTAATCATCTCTCTATTAATTATTCTGATTAGGAATGGGACACAGAGAATGTCATGTCTTCTGTTATGAACTGGAAAAAATGCAAATGTTTATAAATATTTTACTTTTAAATTTGCCTTACTTGAAACTAAAATTGAACAGAAATGTGAGTTACTGTTTTGGATGGTTTCCTTTTTTATTAAAGCTCATTCAGTTGTTTTTATTAATATGATTCATGCTGGCCTGTATAGGTCTTGATTTTAGATGCTGTGCCTTTCAAAATTTATTTTCGGGACTGAAGATGATCACAGCAGCTTAGAATCTCATTGTATCCTGTTTTGGATAGATAATATGTAAAAAAATCTATAATTTGGACATAAATATATGCTGCAATATATTCTAAAAAAGAGATGAAAACATTTTGCAGACAATTTGTATGCTGCACTAAGGAGGAGAGGGTGCATCTTTGTGGGCACCAGGAAAATAAAATAAAACTATTTTTAAAATAACAAAATAGGAAAAAACCAGGCTAAGGCCAAAATAATAATAAAAAAACAAAAAGCCTTTGATTGTTATGACAATTTATAGCAGCAAGCTACAGTTCAAAATTTTGGAGAGGAGCAGGCCTTCTGGGTTTCATATGGGCATATTGCTTTCCTTGCTTAGTATTAAATTTTTACCATTCTTACGTTAGAATTTTCGTTCCTAAAAATTAATGCTGTATTCCAGATTCAGAACTGTGTTCTTAACATGTACAACCTCAACTGATCTCTTTCCAAGACCAAAGTTTTATAATTAAATGTGCAGAAGTAGTTTGATGTTTCAAGTGTCAAATTCAAAAGTTAAAGTGCCTTAGATAGAAAATACTTGCCAAGTTGGAAATACAGATTTAGAATCTAGAATTAAGCCAATGCTCAGTTCTTAGTTATTTTGTGTTTCATGTAGATATACATGCATGTTTTAAACTTGCTACTGTTCCATCATTTGCTGCATATAGGTCTCTTGCTTTCCTATTACTTTGGAATTGACTACAGGTAGTCTTTGATTTACAACAATTCATTTAGGGACCATTCAAAGTTATAACAGCACTGAAAAAAGTGCCTTATGATGGTTTTTCACAGTTATGACCTTTGCAGCATCTCCATAATCATGTGATTAAAATCCAGATGCTTGGCAACTGGTTCATATTTATGATCATTGCTGTGTCCCACGGTCATGTAATCATCTTTTGCAATCTAAATGGGTAAACCATATTGACTTAACAACTGCAGTGATTCATTTAACAATGTGGCAAGAAAGGTCATAAAATGGGGCAAAACTCACGTAACAAATGTCTCACTTAACAGAAATTTTGGGCTCAATTGTGGTTGTAAATTGAAGACTACCTGTCGTGGCAGAGTCAGTGATTTGACTAGCTATGTTGCCTTAGCATGCCTATATTTTGAAACTTCTTGTATCATATGTGTACTGTACATTTATATGTGCTTAAGTATTTTTATTTTTGCTTTTGCGATCAAATTGCACTTCAGTATAAAAAATGGGATTCACAATTGAATTTGAAGCAACTATATCATGATTATTGATAAATTCCATTGCTAATATCATAGATTATGGAAAGAAAGGGAAATAGTAAAGGATCCACCTGACTTACTTTCTTGAAGAAACACTCTTCCACTTTGATGATTTTGTGATTAAAGTAGAAGAGTGTTTGGCATCCCAAACTATAGGTAGGATTGTGTTATTGATTTGATTAAATACACATCAAGTACTGTTACACTATACCCACCCCCTCACTCCCAGATTATCCACTAGTATCAATCATTGTAGCCAAGTATTTTTACTTGGAACTTGTATATTTTTCAGTACAGAATTCTAGCCATAGGTTTAAAATAAACGTCATCATTTAAAGATTTTTATTTGAGAACATAAAAATAAGTAGATATTTGATTAGAATAGAACTTTTTAAAATAATGGCCTACTATTTAGTAAAGGGAATGACTTTCACAAATTTCCAAAACTTTTTGAATAGAAATAGAGCCAGTTTGATGTAGTGGTTAAGGCACAAAGCTAGAAACAAGGGAAGTGTGAATTCTAGGCATAAGAGCCAACTGTCTTCCCCAATTCACCTCACAGTGTTGTTGTTGTGGAGAAAATAGGGAGAGAAAGGCGTACTAAATATGTTCGCTGCCCTGAGCTATTTATAAAAATAATAAAGGCAGGAAAAACCTTGGCTCTTCTGCAGGGTATTTGGAGTGTGTGATCTAATGAGTCCTGCTGGTTTTAATTCTGCTTTATCTTAATTCTAATTGCATTTCACTTTTTTCTGTTAGCTTAATTTTATTTTAATTTAATAGTTCTTCTTTATGTTATATTGCTGATAGTATATGTTTTAAACTATTTTTGACTATATTAATTTTTGAATACATTATATTATATTATTGTTTGTAGTTATCTATTATCTATTATTTGAATGGGCAGAATATAAATGCTGGAAATCTAGCCATTTCCTTTACTGAGTACTAGACCATTATGTTAAAAGCTTTTCTAGTCATACATCTACTTATCAGTGATATAACTACCATGGATCAGACATTAGAAACTGTACTAAAATTGTGTCACCTTTGGCTGAATTGAATATGTATGGCAAAAGGTAAACAACCTGGTGCCCTTCATTGCTCCTCATCTGCTAGAATACACAAAAATGGAGAGGTAATATGAACTATAGTTCAAAATTTCTGATTGGTGCTATATTACCTTCTCTTATTTTAACTATTGATTGTTACAATGTTTAGTAACAATAAATTTCACATACATTCCATGCTAGGGGATTAAATAGGATCCGTCTAAAATATTCCTTTTTTCTTTTTTGTATCTTCCCGTGCCTCCCAACCCCTTTCATTTTCATTACAGGTGAGAAGCCAGATCCTGAGCAAACTTTCAAGTTAACTTCTATACAGAACTTCAGCAGCTGCTTGCCTAACACATGCACAACAGTGGTGTCTAATCACAACATAATTCACAGACAGCCAGAAACCGTTCTTATGGAAACACCACAGGACACACTTGTATGTTTATACCAGTCATACTTAATCACGACCATCTTTATAGTTCATACTGTTCATGTTCTTTAGAAAAATGTGTATTGTCTTTAAGAAATGGTTTTCTATTTCAGGAATTAAACAGACTCAACCTGGAGTCCTCCAACTCTAAATATTCCTCCAACACAGATTCCTCCATTTCTTATATTGACTCGGCTGTAATTTCACCAGATGCTGTATCTCTTGGATCAGGAACTGCCTTTTTAACGAAACAGGCTCAGAACAAACCAAAAACTGGCAGGAGTCTTCTAGGTGGACCAGCCGCCCTGAGCCCTTTAACACCAAGGTAAAGAATTTGAAAGTTGTTCCTCCATTTTCTTTTAGGAAGCATTGCTAGAAGAATTGGCGCACAGATCCCCTCCTCATCAGGTCTCTATTATTGAGACCTGATGAGGGGATCCGTGCGCTAATAAATATAGACTGGCATATGCTTTTATAGTAGAGAGCTTACTTTATGAGATGCATAAATGCATGTGCAAGTATATCGGGAAGGCACCTTAATATTTTAGAATATGAAATGTAAGCAATCCAGTAAAATTCTGTGTGTGTAAAATTAAAATGTGCACAAGAACACCATCCATTTGCAACAGCAGTAAATTGATTAAATAATCTTATATTTTTTATATGTACATCTTTTACTCAGAATGAAAAATGAATGTAAGGATTCAGTTGAGACCTGAATGAATAGGATCAAATTTACTAATAAAATAACTTCCTTTTGGAGTTTTCCTATGAGTCTTGGGAGCTAAAGCAATAAAATATTTAGAGAGTTGTAAAATATACTTCAGCTGCTTTCTAAATATTGTCATTTAAAGTCAGTTTTTTTTTATTGTTGTTCTCCTGCATATGACAAACAGATCATTGTCTGAAAAGAACCTTTATGAATGTGTTTAATGATTTGTTAATGTGGGCTCTAGTACACAATTCAAATTTACCCAGGTATATTCACCCCCTCCAAGTATTCACTTGAATTTGCCTATTAACTAAAACCTAATTTTTGGATATATTTTTTAAATTATAGCATATTCTAAGCCTTCAAATTTGTTTTCAGAACCAGAGCTGAATTGAACACATAGCCCATTCCTGATTCCCCCAAGCTTTCTTCATTTCAGCAACCTAATTTAGGTGGGAAAATATTTTTGTTGTTGCTGTGATTAAATGTGGAAATCAGAAACTCTTGCTGACAAGCTTCATAATCACCCAGAGACTACTTGCAGATTTCGATTTTGCTTTTCCCCACAGCTAAATTACTTAATATGATTATTTTGAAGATAAATGATAATAAATTAGCTATTTATCTGAATTCTATTCTTAACCTGAAGAGCTGGAATAATTTTCATTTTTTAATATTTCATTTATTTAAAATGAGTATGTTACATCTTTTTCATTTTTTTTCTTCTATTCAATCTTCTGTTCAATCCGTTCAACTTTTTGGAGCCTGCCTGGACAAGTATCTGCAGTTTTCTTGGCAAGATTTTTCAGAAGTGGTTTGTCATTGCCTCCTTCCCAGGCTGAAAGAAAATGACTAGCCTAAGTTTACCCAGATGGCTTTTTGTCTAAGGCAGGACTAGAACTCATAGTCTCCCAGCTTCTAGCCTGATGACTTGACCACTATACTACACCAGACTGGCTCTCATCATTTTAATTAGAATAGTTGTTTTTCTACAAAATATTCTGTAGCCTTAAGTGATTAATCCAAAAATGAAAAATGATAAATCCCCTTTTGATAACAAACAAAAAATGGAGTTAATTCCTATACTTGAATATAATATAATCTTAGTGTTATATTTTTAATGTGTATATAACTGGAACTTTGTAAATTCTTATTCTTAAAAGAAAGATACTTCACAGTGCATGTACAAGCCTTAGGCTGCAAATTTTTCTTGTTTTCAAAAATGCTCTTTTCCTGCCTCCTCTTTCTTTAGGAACATATATATATTGAAATGCTCTTGTATGTTTCCTCAGTTTTGGAATATTGCCATTGGAAACTCCTAGCCCCGGAGATGGATCTTATTTACAAAACTGCACAAATTCTTCTTCCGTAATTGATGTGCCACCTCAAGGAGCCCCTTCCAAGAAGGTATCTTGTGCCAATGGATGTGCATCTAAGATTGCTTAAGGAAATGTAAAATTTTAGCTACTTGTTCCTTACAAGAAAAAAAATGTCAAACCCACTTTATGATATTTAATTTCTGTGTATTTCCCCTCTATTATTTTCCTAGTAAACATAATATTAGAGAAAAATATGCAGACACCTTACATAGATAATCTGGAAATATTTTAATATATGTTTTTCCAAGCTATAGAAACTGGAATTTTATTTTTAAATTACATTAAGATGCTTATCTTTACAAATTGTAGAATCTTATAAACTTTCATGTTTACACTGCTTTTTTTAAATGCTAGCTCATAAAAGGAATTCAGAGCAAGTATTCAGAATCTGGTAGAGAAAACTATTTAACGTGTGGCAGAATTAATGTAAAACCAAAACTATTTTGTCTTTCCTTAATTAATTTTTCCTGCTCCATAAAATGGATGCTTCTACTTTATATATAGACTGGTGAAGTTAATAACAAATTGAAATCAGCTTCATACAGTTATTCCTTTAGGATTTTTACTGAAATTGACAGTATGTAGGATTGTATTGGCTTGCCCTGTTCTTGTGAGTGTACTGCAGAATTCGATTATCTGTCATTGCTCTGCCATAGTTGTGTGTCTATAGGAAGAAAAGGACATTTCTAACAGTGTGATGTTTGTCAAAGCTAATGGATTATTTTATGGTGTAAACCATGCAATAAAATGCATATCACTTTCTACTTAACATTCTTCTCTCTAGGTAATATAATGAACTAATAAAATAAATATATTTAGCAGATTGTCCCCTATCTCTGCCAGTGAAAGTCATGTCATAGTCTGCAATTGCTATAAATATAATGCATAATTAACATTATGATACATTTTTGTATAGACTGTTACCAGAATAAATCAAGCTGGAACAAAGTCGGTCTTCTCACAAAGTGGTAATAGTCGGGAAGTAACACCAATCCTTGTTGCCCAGACCCAAAGTTCAGGTGCACAGACGAGGTACGCAATGTTTTCCTAACCTGGTGTATAATTTTTCTTCCTATTCCAAGATATATGTTTTCTTCCTAGGCTGCATCTGCTGTTGTCATGTTTCCTGTATTTCTGGTTAAGAAACACAGTTGAAACCCTAACCACATAAATTATGTTAAGAAATTTGATTTCTCTCTCCAGTACAACTCCTCAGGTATTGAGCCCAACTATTGCTGCTCCCCCTAATGTGCTGCCTCGAAGAAGTTCACGTTTGTTCTCCAGTGATAGTTCTACAGCCAAGGTAAATGGGAATTCTACATGTATTTACTTATTACTTACTTACTTACTTACTTACTTATAAATTTATATCCCGCCCTTCTCCCCGAAGGGACTCAGGGCGGTGAACAGCCGAGAATTAAAATAACATACAATATAAAAGTTAAAATAATTAAAAATAAATTAAATTAAATGGCCGCCCCAATTTAAAACCCCTAGCAATACAATTAAAAAAAACCCTAAAACCTATTCAGGCCAGGCCGGCTTGCTGAAATAAAAACGTCTTCAGGGCCTTACGGAAAGTGTGGAGATCCGGAATCAGCTGTATTCTGGGAGGTAGCTCATTCCAGAGGGCGGGTGCTCCCACAGAGAAGGCTCTTCCCCTGGGGGCCGCCAGCCGACATTGCTTGACCGAAAGCACCCTGAGGAGGCCCTCTCTGTGAGGGCATATTGGCCGGTGGGAGGTTATCGGTAGCAGCAGGCGGTCTCGTAAATATCCTGGCCCTAAGCCATGGAGCGCTTTAAAGGTGAAAACCAACACCTTGAAGCGCACCCGGAAGACCACCGGGAGCCAGTGCAGCTCGTGCAGGAGAGGTGTTATATGGGAGCGCCATGTCGCTCCCGTGATCACCCGCGCGGCCGCATTCTGGACCAGTTGGAGCCTCCGGGTGCTCCTCAAGGGGAGCCCCATGTAGAGAGCGTTAGTGTAGTCCAGGCGAGAAGTGACGAGAGCATGAGTGACTGTGCATAAGGAATCCCGACTCAGAAAGGGGCGCAATTGGCGTATCAGGCGAACCTGATAAAAAGCCCCCCTGGCCACGGCCGTCATATGCTCTTCTAAAGACAGCCTTGTGTCCAGGAGGATGCCCAAGTTGCGAGCCCCCTCTGTGGGGGTCAATGACTTGCCCCCAATAGCCAGCGATGGCACCAGCTGGCTATATCAGGATGCCGGCATCCACAGCCACTCGGTCTTGGAAGGGTTGAGTCGAAGCCTGTTCCTCCCCATCCAGACCCGCACGGCCTCCAGACACTGGGACATCACTTCAAGGGCATCGTTGGGGTGGTTTGCAATTTATTTCCTACCTCAAGGTAACATTGGGCAGCTTCTAATCATAAAAAATAAACCTATATAAACTAAAAATATAAAATCCAGAAGACCATGTCCCATTTAAAAGAGGGTGGGAGCAGGATATAGGGTGGTAGGATCCGTTGTTAATTGACCAACCATCTCCATTGTGATACTCTCGCCCCCGATTGGTGCTCCAACCTAACTGGCAGAGTTAGGTCTTTAGGCTTTTCCAGAAGGTTAGGAAGGTTTGTGGCCACTCATCGATTAATATTTTTCAGGAAATTCAGAGCCTAAATGAGCAGCAGCAGAAATATTTAATGGGACTACAGGTATAATTAAAACAGGACTGTTGCCTTCATATTGATTGATATTAAATTTTTCTGAACAGAATTGATTTCAAATATGCTCTAACATAGTATTTCTCAATCTCAGCAACTTAGGTGTGTGGCTTGAACAGAATTCCCTGACTGAGGAATTCTGAAAGTTGAAGTCCACATATGTTAAAGCAGCATTGCCTTAGGCCAGGGATGTCAAACTGCTAGCCCACAGGCCAAATGCGTCATGTGCAGGCCATGCCTACCCCAGCTCCACAAATGGGAAAAACATCACAATCATGTGATGGCAATGTGATGTGGCGAGTTTGCAGAATGGGACTTTTCGTCTCCGACTCTTCCTTCTCAGGCATTTCCCCTTGGGCGATTCTCCCCAACTTACTCCTCAGCTGGCATGCCTCCAGCCATTTGCCCTGGACATTGGGCCACCAGCCCCTACGTTCCATACCCTTCAGCATAGTCCATTCACAGAAAGAGGTTTGTCCTGGGTGTTCCGTCCCCTGTGACAGTTAGCCCCCAACCAATCGGCTAGAGGGGGTGTAATAGAAATCCAGCGAAAGGAGAGAGGTGTAAAAGAATTTGCCAAAATGCCTTCCTCCCCCCCCTCTCTCTTCCCCTCCCCAGCCTCCTCTCCCCCCCCCTCCCCAATACAGGGAGGAACAGTTGGTTTACTCAGAAGTAAGTCTCGCTAAATTCAATACTAGGATTGCAGCATGAAATATTCACCTAGTATTTCTAATGGAACAGTTGATTTACTCAGAAGTAAGAATTCTTTAGAGGACAATTAATAGAAATCCAGCGGAAGGAGAGAGGTATAAAAGAATTGCCAAAATGCCTTCCTCCGTCTCTCTCTCTCTCTTTCTCTCCCCAGCTTCCCCTTCCCCCACCCATAATAGGGAGAAACAGTTGGTTTATTCGGAAGTAAGTCTCACTAAATTCAGTGCTAGGATTGCAGCATGAAATATTCACCTAGTATTTTAAATGGAACATTTCTGCGCCTGGATTTTTCTTCCTACACCTTCGCCTCCCCATTCTCCCCCTCGCTTTTCCATTTCTGTGCTTTTCCATTTCGGCTCCTGGATTCTCATTCCTACACCTTCGCCTTCCCATTCTCCCCCTCACTTTTCCATTTCTGCACCTGGGTTCTCCTTCCTACACCTTCTCCTCCCCATTCTCCCCTTTGCTTTTCCATTTCTGCTCCTGGATTCTCCTCAAAGTGGAGAAAATGTGTCTTTCAGCAGGGGCAATTGAGATAGCTAGGATATCACTTCCGAGCGGGGTGGGAGGGTGGGTGATGAAAGAGAGTAGACGCATTCCGTGAGCGGATTACAACACTAGCATATTGCTCCCACTCCAACAATCCTTGTTTTATGTAGAATTCAGTTCCCCAAAACAATGTTCACCTTCCTTTATTTTATTTTATTCCCCCCCCCCGCCCCCCAAAATATCCTGGTCTCCAGTTCAGAAGAGGAACGAACTGCTTTCTGGAGTGTGATCGAGTGAAATGGCCTTTTATCTCTGCACCCTGCCTTCCTTACCTTTTTCAGTCACACCCACACCCACACACCCTTTACTAAGTTCCACCCCTCTAGAGGAGCCTCAAACATGGCTAGTTGTACAAGCTATAAATCAAGGCTGAACTTTCTAGATAGGAGGAGGAAAGATAAATTTGCTTACTTTTTTAAGCAGATTTTTTAAGCAGATAGAATTTGTAGCGGTTATGAACAAGGGTAGAAAGAGAGGATTTTAGAAATCCAGATCTGCTGTTATGGTGGGTGTGTGGAAGGAAGGAAGGAAAAATTCTCTTCTATTGGACCTTCCAGACTTGGTTAACTAACTGGTTGAAGGGAGGGTGGGGGGGAGGGAGGAAGGAAGGCTTTTAGTCTGCTCAGTAACAGCATTACTGTCTGAACTCTTTTGCGGGGCTCTTAAAAAGACGTCCAGCCAGGTAAAGTTGTTAAAATGCCAGGTGTCCAAGACAGATCCTGGCTGGGCAGGTGATTCAATGACTAATTGAAGGCTTTGTCTCTTTCCTCCCAAGTGTAACCTTTTCCGAGACATCCAAGGATTCTAAGTATGCTTTCAGGGATTGGGGGAGGGGGGGGGAGAAAGGCATTTTGGCAAATTCTTTTACGCCTGTGAAGAAAGAGCATTGGGCCCTGTATTGATGGGGGGGGGGAGAGGAGGCAGGGGAGGGGAAGAGAGAGAGAGGGAGGAAGGCATTTTGGCAAATTCTTTTACACCTCTCTCCGCTGGATTTCTATTAATTGCCCTAAAAAATTCTTACATCTGAGTAAACCAACTGTTCCATTAGAAATATTAGGCAAATATTTCATGCTGCAATCCTAGCATTGAATTTAGCAAGACTTACTTCCAAGTAAACCAACTGTTCCTCCCTGTATTGGCGGGGGTAGAGAGAGGAGGGGGGGGAAGAGAGAGAGAGGGAAGGAGGAAGGCATTTTGGCAAATTCTTTTACACCTCTCTCCTTTTGCTGGATTTCTGTTACACCCCCTCTAGCCGATTGGTTGGGGGCTAACTGTCACGGGGAGCGGAACACCCAGGATGAACCCTCTTTCAGCAAATGGGCCATGTCGAAGGGTGTTGGACGAAGGGCTAGTGGCCCATTGCCCAGGGCAAATGGCTGGAGGCATGCCAGTTCAGGAGTTAAGTCGGGGGAGAATCACCCGAGAAGAAATGCCCGAGGAGAAGGAAGAGTCAGAGACAAAAAGTCCTAAACCCCAGTTTGACACCCATGCCTTAGGCTGTGAAAACATGTATCATAACAAGTTAATTTAACTCCTTGTTTTCATTGTAAAACAAACAATTATTTTTACTCTATTACAATGGAGCACTGTGGCTCATGTGATTAGGGCGCTGGATTGACAAGTAGCAAGCCTGCATTTGAGACCCGAGTGCTGCCATGGGACGGCGAGCTCCCATCCTTTGCTCCAGTTCCTGCCGGGGGACATGAAAGGAGCCCCTAACTGGTCATCCCCCAGGCAAAGATGATAATCCTTTCAATCTGGAAGTGCCTCAGTGCTTTCGGCAGGAGAGCAATGCAATCTCATTACAAATGTTTCATATGATAGTGTTATAGATTATCCTTCACTTCAGATGTAGAGAAGTATTCTAAATAAAATTGTACATGTTTTAGATATATTTCAATTAAAGACATTGAAGAGCTATCATCCTTTCAAAGCATCTTTCATATTGAAATAATTAGTCAAAATAATATCAAAATCCATTAAATCAATAATGAAGTGTAGTAAAGCTGTAATTGGATGGTAGCGGACAGGAAGGCCTGGAGGAATGTTGTCCATGGGGTCGTGATGGGTTGGACACAACACAGCAACTAACAGCAACAACAACAAAAGCTGTAATTGCAAACATGAAAAAACTTTATTCAGTAATATTTCATCCTCTGCTTTTGAACCATCCACCTCTCTCACATCAGTATAATCAGTCCATACTAAATTATATTGTTGATGCAATGTAAAACAACTCTAGATCAGTTTTCTTGAGTGGAATTGAGAGTCTATAATATTAAAAACCAGATGGAAAGATATCATGGGCATCTTTTATTCTATAAGCTTAAGTAATGCTATTATAGAAAGTAGGTAATATGTGTTTTGGTGTCTGATTCCATTATATATGTTGTATGAAATCACATAATTAGTTCAAAGCCATAAAATTTCATCAAAAATCACAAAGCCTTGGAAAAATTAATCAGGCAAAAGTCAAAATGAGTGCAGTTAATAGGATTATGTAGTACATATTTCAGTACTATACTACATGAAATTAAATGAAGCCATAGGTTAAATTGGGCTGAGATTCCCCATCCAAAATGAAGTTCCTCTAAATTTCTACCATGATTTGTTTTGCAAATTTCTGTTTTGAATGGTATACTTTGCTATTTGGCTGCCAGGAAAGATTCTTTAAAATGTTTTTTCTTCTTTCATAGGAAAATAGTAAAAAGTTAAAAATGAAGTTTCCAACAAAAATTGCAAATCGAAAGACAAAATGTAAAACCAGTAAAGGAGGGATCACACAGCCAAACATAAATGACAGTTTGGAAATCACCAAACTTGATTCGTCCATTATTTCAGAAGGAAAGATTACCTCAGTAACGCCACAAATCCAGGCATTTACATTACAGAAAGCTGCAGCAGGTGTGTAGAATATTTCTGAGAATTCCTTCAGAGTAGTAAACTTGTGCCAAACCCAAAAGGCAGCGATAGTGTAAAATTCAAAAGCAAGAAAAACATAGAAAATACCTGTTGGAATAGAGTTAAAATGAACAGTGCAAGTTCCTCTAAAATTCTTGTTCTTTCTAATTAAGTTGCCATGATGGTTTCTTGAGATTATGTGCCACATTTATCACCAGTGGCAATTTTAAGCAAGTATATCTCTTTGTTCTCCTGTGTATTTATTGCATTTTTTTCCTAGAAGGTTTGATGAGCCTTCTTCGTGATATGGGGAAAGGATATTTAGCCTTGTGTTCCTACAATTGTAAAGAAGCCATTCATATACTGAGTCATTTGCCTTCTCATCACTACAACACGGGCTGGGTGCTATGCCATATTGGAAGAGCTTACTTTGAACTTGCAGAATACATGCAGGTAAAGAGGCCATAGAATAATTTGGGGGGATACTACATTCTGTATTTGCAGTGAATTGTACAAAAATTGACCCCAAAACATAAACTTGAAATAGTTAAAATTTCCTTTGCTCTGTCACCTTTTAGCAATCCAAATGAGAAGTTCTAAGCTTGAAAGAACTCTTAGTATATTGACCGCCATCAGAGCGATGCACACACACACACACACACACACACACACACACACACACACACACACACTGCCGTTCTAATCCATTGGCCATCTAATTATTACTGACTGGCCACTAATTTCAGTATCCTACAAGTTTCAAAGCATTTACCAAAATATCACTTCTGTGGCATTGCAAAAAAATAATAATTAAATGGCTGTTTATATGTGCTGCTGCTTTTTATTTCATTTCCTACCATGCCCTGCTTTCAGGGTACCTTATGAATTCCTTTTAGATATTCTCTAGATGGGTCAATTAATACAGAAACAATTTCTAGCTATGTGGTTCTATGTAAAGAGGGGGGAAATGGATATTCTCATTTTATTAAATAAAATTTGCTGAGAATGAATCACACTTCTCTTAAGATGAAACATTTAATTTATTAAGTAAATTATACCCTTGTATCAAAACCAACAGTTTCATTTAAAGCTATATAACTAAATGTACCCATGTTATATCAAAAATGGATCATGTTGATTAAATAGCATTTGTTCATTACTGTCATAGGCTGAGAGAATATTCTCTGAAGTAAGAAGGATTGAAAACTACAGAGTAGAAGGCATGGAAATCTATTCAACCACATTGTGGCATCTGCAGAAAGATGTAGCTCTTTCAGTTCTTTCAAAAGACTTGACTGAGATGGATAAAAATTCACCAGAGGTATCATTTCTGGCTATTTTGAGGCAGGCATTTTTTTTTAACTACAGTTTAGCCTCTGATTCTTTCCTTCAATTTTAAATGAACAAATCTGAGGTTGAAATTACTTTTTCTTTGCAGACTCTTATGTGACTGAGCATTTAAATAGTAACTATTAGTTAATAGTAGTTTATTAATATTTTCTTCTTCCCCTTATTATACCACTTAAAAATAGAAAGAGGGAGAAATCATAGTTTTGTGGTGTATCTTCTACTTTTTCATTCTTCCAGGCATGGTGTGCTGCAGGAAATTGCTTCAGTTTGCAAAGGGAACATGACATTGCTATCAAGTTTTTCCAGAGAGCTATTCAAGTTGATCCAAATTATGCTTATGCCTATACACTCCTGGGACATGAATTTGTGCTGACAGAAGAACTTGAGAGAGCATTATCCTGCTTTAGGAATGCAATCCGAATGAATCCAAGGCACTACAATGCTTGGTGAGAAATACTTTTAATTAATAAAGATGGTGAAGCTTGGGAACATATTTACCCCTCAAAGTATTTAACAATCTCATTTCCCTCCCTGATATAACAGTTCTGGAGTAAAAAAATGGTTTACTTTTCTCTCTAATTTTCTATTGATAATTTCAGTCCAGTTTTCATAGATACACAGGTGTATACTTGTCTATTATTATAATATGTGGGTATCTACAGTTAGAATTATGGTCTAAGGCTGATGGAAACCTAATAATTCAAGTCCTAGCCAAGGGCCTAACTAAGGTAATGCTTAAGGATATAGGCATTCCAAGCAAAATGGAGTTTGT
The DNA here is from genome assembly GCF_059756535.1 of Pantherophis guttatus. NCBI lineage: Eukaryota > Metazoa > Chordata > Lepidosauria > Squamata > Colubridae > Pantherophis > Pantherophis guttatus. Next base: position 53,747,873 of record NC_142066.1, read on the forward strand.
TGTGTAAAATTAGGGTGTTCAAGTCTGATAAATTCTAAATTTCCAAATACTGAGGCAGTACTTTGGGTATTATTCTAATGGCTTCAATCGTAATTGGTATAACAGAGGATTTCTTTTTCTATAAACATTCAAATACAATCCGCAAGTCTTAGTATCTTGGGTTTTTTCCAATTGCTTTTCCTCAATCTAGCATCACCTAGTATAGCAATATCAATGAATCAATTATTTTCAGTAATTGCTATATTAAGCATAAACAAGGTGACTATATGTTTGAATTTTAAAGTCCCATAGAATCTTAACCCATAGAACTCATTTTCAAAAACCTCGATTTGATGTTCTCCAGTCTTTGCTACTGAAATCTAAACCTCTGCCAAAGTTTCCAGTGAATAATTTTGGCAACTTAGTTGTGGTAGTGTTTATAGTCAGTTTGCGAAATTTTGCTGCAGCCACTAATGAAATGGTCGATTGTTCATCCTTTTTTCTAAAAGATAACATTTGCTGCTGTTTGGTACATGCTGAATTTTTTTGCTTTCATGCAATTACTTGGTAGTTCTTGAATTGCTAAAATAAAGCCTCAGTTTCTTTAACACTCCTGATCTTAACTGGTTCCATGTGGAATTTTTACCAGTTTCCTCTTCTATATCCTTCAAGTATTGACTGTGCATTGGCTTGAATCGGCTTTAAATTGTTTCTTTTCAAAATTCAGTCTTCATCTTTGTTTTCAAGAGTTGTCCTTGATTGATTTCTTTCAGGAATTTCCTTGGCTTTTCTTTATGTAGTCCTTCAAGCTATATTTTTCTTTCTCCAGTTTGTTCCACCTATGAAAGTCTTCTATCCTATTGGTTCTTGGCCAATACAACTAATTGATAATCACTTTTGGGATATAAAGCATGGCACATTCTCATCAGTTTTTTTCTGTCTGATCCAAATTACCAAGTTTCATCTGGGTCCAATCAATTATTCCCACAGTATATTGAATAACAGAGACCTTAATTGTTTTGAAGTTATTTCCACCATTTAGTTTTGATTTCAAAATTTTGCAAACTCATTTGTTATGTCTGGTTGTGCTTTCTGTGACTCGTGGAGTTCATCTGATTCAGTAGCACCTCAGGTTTTTTTAATCTTTGTTGATTGTTTTTGTACTATTTTTCAATTACCATTCCTACCCAATTATCTATCCAATTAATTTGTCTTCCATAGTGAGTTACATTTTATTCATTTCACATTCAACTTGTTTGATCCATGTTGCATCCCTACTATGACTCCTGTTGTTTTCCCACATGCTTGTCAATATGTAGCTTTGAATATTTTTCCTCAAAAATAAATAAGCAAGTATTTGACTCATTTGTTTAACTGGATCTGTTAATCTAATCTTAGAATTTGTGATTAGAACAAATCAAATTTTAGATTATGCAGAAATGTTGAAAATCCAAAAGAATTCACAACCTAAGTACTTTTATACATTAGATCAACTAGCCTTATAAACTAGTGTCTTTCTGCATTGCAGCCTTTAGTTCAGGAGTGTCAACCTCAAGGCGTCATGGCAGCATCACATGACATATCTGGACTTTTTTCCCTTTCACTAAAATGGGTGTGAGCAGCACATGACACATCGGCCTGTGGGCCAGGAGTTTGATAGTCCTGCTTTAATTGCTTGCTTCATATATATAAATTGATTGGAAACAAAATTGCTTAAGAAACCCTTTTCTAGATTTCAAGTCCTCTCAGTTTGGCCAAAGAGATAGGTAGATTTTCTGTTCGAACCAAGCTGACAGTTTGACCAAGTTGACACCGTTGGTGGATTCCCTTGCTTCTTTCTTGCTTTTCCTTCTTTATGCAAAACTTTAAGGATTGATAGAAACCAATAGTCTAATGGCTCTTCTAATCCTTTGAGGGTGAAATGTGGCAGAATTCATATCAATTTCACCAATGTAGATAAAGAAAGGGTCAGTGTTTCACTTTTCTCTACTTAATCTATTAAACATGCAAACAAATTGACAGTACTATATTTCCCTATTCTACTATTGAATTTAGATGTCTATGGAGATTCTCACTCATCCAGGTCATTGTTGTCCCAAAGGTACTTCAAAAAGGCAATTGGATTTTCTTGATATTTTTGAAGACATTTCACTTCTTATTGATTGGACTGAAGAAGGGACATACTGAATTCAGTAAAAACAATTAAAAATACAGTCAGTCATGGCAGGCAGCCCAGCACAAAATGGTCATCAGAGAATGGAGGCTTGGGAGAGGGACTTCTGGAAGGAGGGGGGTGCCCACCAATATACAGTATATATCAGCTACTTGAAATAATATTTGCACAATATGGAATAAAACACAGTAGGCAGAACAGACTGCTGTGATATTCTAGCAATTTGGAAATAGGAGACAGTCCTTTGTAGTGACTTCATTTTATTTTGCTAGTAAATGTCATATGGGTCCATCAGGAACAGTTGTGCCTTAAATGAGAGCTATTATATGAACTCTTCTAGGGCTTTATTCTCTCTTCAATGCCAACATAAAATCACTTATAAGACTGTCAGAGGATGTAGGACTGTTGAGACTGAGTATAGTCAGTAAGAATTAGTGTTGATAGGTAAATAACATTGCAGTTGCATTTTATTATCTTTTAATGTAAGAGGTAATAATTTCTTAATTATGTAGGACTGCTGCTATAGGTACATTTCATATATAATCTTGGACATTTTGACACTCTGATTATATCAAGAAAAGTCTGCATGTTAAATATCTAATAAGAGCTTAACTCGTGAAAAGAGAAGTGGTATATTAATATATTTATATAGAGCTTCCTTTCACAGTAAAAAAATACATAATAAAGAGTTTCTATAGAGTTGTTTCCTGATCTGGTCTGCCCCAAAGGGCAGACTGTATCTCACAGGCCTGATTATGTTTTACCTCCTCCCCTCCCTCTTATACCCCAATAAACAGGGAAGAAGTTGCCTAAGCCTTTTCCAATATTATCTAATTTTTCCACAATTTAAGCAGTGTTTCAATCCTCTTCAATCCTCAAGTTTTTGGCCATTTCCTTCAAGGACATCTCCCTGATTTTCCAGAGGCAGAATTCTAAGACACCTTAAGATGGTGTTTGTTTTTCTAGCTTGTGGTCAGCAAGGATACCCAGATCCTTTCCACGTGTATTATTGTTCCCCTATCCTGTATTTGTGCCTCTCCGTTTTCCAACCCAGATGTAGAACTTCCTTTAAATTCTTCTATTAATTTTAGTGCACTACTCAAGACTATCTAGATTTTCTTGAATATACTTCCTTTTATACTTTGGAATTATTACCCACACCTCCCAGTTTTGTGTTATTTGTAAACGTGATAACTATCCTGTCAACGTCTTTATCCAAATAATTCTGTTATCTACCCCATATTTTACTATCTTATTAAGATATATCTATATCTGCAAAATTCCTTTTTTGAATACAATTTTATTACGTTTCATAATAAAATAAAAATACAGAAAAACAAAAGTTAGAAAACTAAGAGAAAGAGAAAAGTGCAAAGAAAGAAAAAAAGTGGGGATTTCAGATTTTTTCAGTGCAGTAAAACATATACACGCACAAAAAGGTTGCCCTCAATCTTTTGCTTTACATTTCACATTTCAGGTCATTTCTATAATAACAAAATCTTTTTAAACATTAAAGCCTAAAACCAAAATTTCATTTTTTTTCAGTTTCAAGCAAAAAGTCCAGAAGCAGTTTCCAAGTAGAAACAAAATTAGATAAATTCTAATAAATTCTAAATTCTCTTTAATTAAAACAGTTTTGCCATCTTTACTAATTCCATCACCATTACCATTCACTCTTCCATTGTAGGAATTAATGTGTCTTTTCATATTTATGTATAAAAGATTCTTGCTGCTGTCAACTTAAAAATTCCCTTTTTGATTATAAGGCATGCAGTCCCTCCTGATTTTATTTTTTCTAATTAAAAAACCCAGAAAGTTTGGTGTTATGTATACTGTACTATAATATTGCTTGTGACAGTGTTATTGTATAAACAAGAAAAAGTAACTTGAGATGAAGAGAAAAAGTCTCCTGAAGTCTAGAAAATTATAGGTCTCTGTGATACTTGTATTTTTCACTTGATGTGTTGATTCTATGGGTGTATTAGTAAAGTTTTTAATATATCTTTCATGTATTACTACTATCCGCATAGAGTTTGGATTGCATTCTTGTTTTGTATTTAAATTTTTGCCTCAACAATTTATCTTTCATGAAATTATAGCTACATTCCTATCAAACAGGCAACAAGCAGTTAAAATTGGAAACACTATATCAAACCTTGCACCAGTTAACAGTGGTGTTCCCCAAGGCAGCGTTCTAGGACCAACACTCTTTCTGCTTTATATAAACAACCTTTGTGATCATATTATAAGCAGCTGCGTCCTCTTTGCCAACGATGTAAAACTATTTTAACACCACAGATAATTCTACTACCCTACAAAAAGATCTAGATTATGTATCTGAATGGTCAAACAATTGGCAACTCCAATTCTCCATTGTGTGGTGATGAGAGGTGCCAGGCTGGGTTATTCTAGGCTCTAGCTCTATGGACTAAGTTGAATCTTCTGAGGTTCTGCCTCCTTGGTGATGTTCTTCAGTTTTTTCAACTCAGTCTCATCTTATGGACGCATTTTCCTTTGCTCCAGAGCTTTAGAGCTGAGCTTGGAATAATTTCCTGGACACTTCATTTATTTTTCTTTCCTTATTTGCCTTGTTTTCTTTGCAGCTGGGGAGGGCTCTCCGTGGCTACGGATTGGAGCTGGGGGTGGTGGCCCATTCCGGCGCCTCCCACCCTCCCCATCCCCCACAGGTACCTGGACTGGTGTTTTGGGGTGCTGCCTTGCAGGGCCTCGCCCCGGTTATTGCGGCTGGCCTCCACTGTGCCGGAGCGCCTAGAACTGAGCTGCTGGAGCCACACCAGCCTCCTCAAGCCTTGGCGTGGTTTTCCTTTGCTCTGCGGGGACTAGTCAACTGTAGAGCGGACTCGCTCCTTTGCTGCTGGCTACTTTCCGGAGCTTTCACTGCCGCGCCAGCCTCTTGCAGCCTGGGCGGGGCCCGTTTTTACTGGGCAGTTAGTTGAGCACTGCGGCGCACAACTGTGGCAGAGCCGCCAGACTGCGCTAACTTTCCCTAGCCTGGCGCGGTCCCCGTTTGCCTAGATTTAGTCACAGTGGCCTTATTTCCTGCGCTTTTCATTTGTGGCTTCTAGTCCAGGCGGCTTCGCTCCTCCGGCATTGCTGTGTTGCCCCAGGGCTAGTAGGGTTAGGCTAATAAATGCTCAGCCCTACACATTGGCAATAAAAATCAGAACATCAAATACAAGCTGGGTGGAAACGATCTAAAAAATGACCCACACTCTGTGAAGGACCTAGGAATACTCATTTCAAAAGATCTAAGCCCCAGAGCTCACTGTAACAACATTGCTAAAAAGGCATTAAGAGTTGTCAACCTTATTTTATGAAGTTTTCTCTCTGGTAACGCTATACTTCTAACTAGGGCATACAAAATCTTTTTCAGACCTATCCTTGAATACTGCTCACCTGCCTGGAACCCACACTAATACATTAGAGAGGGTCCAGAAGTATTTTACAAGAAGAGTGCTCAACTCCTCTGCTCGCAATAAAACTCCTTATACCACCAGGCTTGAAATTTTAGGCCTGGATAACCTTGAACTATGTCATCTACGTTCCAACCTAAACTTAGTACACAAGATTAACTACCATAACATCCTACCTGTTAATGACTTTTTTAATTTCAACCACAATTACACAAGGGCTATCAATAGATACAAACTAAATGTAATCCACTCTAATCTTGATTGTAGAAAATACGACTTTAGCAATAGAGTAGTAAATGTCTGGAACACTCAACCTGATCCTGTTGTTAGTTTCTCTAACCCCCATACCTTTTACCTTAAACTGTCTACCGTGGACCTTACATGTTTCTTAAGAGGTCCCTAAAGGGGCGTGCATAAGCGCACCAGTGTGCCTACTGCCCCTGTCCTACTGTCCCCATTTATATGTACTCATTTTATGTGTTTATGGCTATGTTTTGCTTATTTATTTATTTGTGCCATTTTTTCATATGTCTATGTCTACTACTGATACTTGTTTCCTTGTACTTGTTGACAAAATAATTAAATAAATAAATAAATAAAATTGATGTTTTGTAATTAACTATATCTATCATAGCAGACATTTTGCAAAATAAATCATTAAGCTCTCCTAAATAATATGTCAATTTGTCTAGAAAGCTGAGTGTTTCTCTTTGATCTTTAGTAGTAATATTATTTGTTTTTGTTTTCAATGCTAGGTATGGATTGGGGATGATTTACTACAAGCAAGAGAAATTCAGCCTTGCAGAAATGCATTTCCAAAAAGCACTTCAAATTAATCCTCAGAGTTCTGTCTTGTTGTGCCATATTGGAGTTGTAAGTAAATCACATCTAATACAGGTTTGATGTATAATATGAACATTGACCAGCATGGGGTTGAATATATATAGAAAATGACTTTTTTTTTCCAGGTTCAGCATGCTCTGAAGAAATCTGAGAAAGCTTTGGATACACTGAACAAAGCCATTAACATTGATCCCAAGAACCCCCTCTGCAAATTCCACAGAGCCTCAGTATTATTTGCAAATGAGAAGTACAAAGTGAGTAACGAATTTGAAAGGAACTAAACTTGAGTTTTTTTGGAAAGCAACAGTTTTTTCCTTTGGGAAAACTGAATACTAGCCATATCCATTTAAGCCAATTGTAAAATGCATACAGAACAATCATAAATATATTTCACATAGTTTAGTAAGATTTATTCCACAGAACATTCTTTGCAGCCTTAGATTTTGAGGACCGTAAGAACACTTTGCTGGTGATTCAAAACTTTGTTCCACTGCTCCAGGAGAGCTACTTGCTCGGTCAAAAGGAGTATTGCTCAATATCATATTGATTTATAGTTAAACATTATTCCTAATTTGAGAAAGGGAATACTAGTATAATAATCCTAAATAAAAAGTAGTTTCATAGGAATCATTTTAAATCCCTGCAATCAAAATATAATAATGATTTTTTTTATTCTATTAGGATTTTAGTCAGCTGACCAAGTATCTGAAACTTTTCCAGCAGTTCATTAATTCTATCTTAGTTATAATCATTATGACTTTCTGTTTGTTGCCACTTCATTTTTTGAATATTTTTACAACTTCTAGATTTACCTAAATGATAGAGAAATGGAATATATCTTTTATTCAAGAATTTCCTGAATTCCTTGATCCATTATTATAACTCAAATTTGGGAGTGAACAGTAAACTAAACTCCTGGTTTTCTAGGTTCATTGTAATTTTTCAAATTGTACAGGAAGTCCTCATTTAGAAAGTACAATTGGAACGGGCAACTCCCATCACTAAGCACTGCAGTTGTTAAGCAGAAAATCACATTACTATGATGGGCTTACAATATCATTTTCTCATTGGTCATTAAGTGAATCATCAATCATTAAGTGAAACATCACATAACTGTCCCTTATGGCTTTAGTTCTACATTCCCTATTAACTTTAGATATCGCAAACCAGTTGCAGAGCACCTAAATGGCAATCATACAATTGTGGGATGTGGTGATGGTTGTAAATGTGTGAAGTGAAGCACCTAAATGGCAGTCCCATGACTGCAGACGCTGTAATGGTCATAAACATGTGGATTGTCTCAACTCTTTTTTACACCATTGTAACTTCAGTAAACAAGGCAGTCAGTAATCAAAGTCTACCTGTGTACCACAACAAATATATTTGTCAAACAATATCAAAGCATCATACATGAACATTAAAATTGACTTTATTGTATTGAATAGACCTTTTCATTGATAGATATATTTAAATCATATTACTGCAGTCTCTTGAAAAAGCTACTGTTTTTTTCTTCCTTTCAGTATGCTTTGCAAGAACTTGAAGAACTGAAGCAAATTGTTCCCAAAGAGTCTCTTGTTTACTTTTTGATAGGAAAGGTAAAAACAATTTTGAGTATTATTTTCTAAATGATTGCTGTAAAAACATAACAGATTAATGTTGATAATAATATTATGCAATGCTCACCAAATGTACTGTAATGTGTTTCAGCAGTACTGTCCACTGTGGTGACCAATCATTTCTCCTCCTAACTTTGAAATCATCTCTCGGTCCCATGTACAATTGTGGAGAAAGTATGGGAATGGTTCAGCATTTACGCTGCCTATCTGGTTGTGCAGGCTGATTGTATAGGCTTGTTATGGCATTGCTTTACAAAACAAAAGACTGGGAGGTGAGGTTTGTTTGGAAAATTGACACAATTGATTTATCAATTGGGACCACATAATAGGTAATGGGCAATTCTTGAGACAGCCTGATTCCTTCAAGTTGGAAAGATTTTTAAAGACAAACCTTGGTGTTTTAAATTGAACCCAAAAATAGACTAGAATACAGTGATGTTATTCAAGAACCTATAGTGAACTATGAAAATAATCTTGAAGAAGAGGAGAAAGAGCCACAGTCTTTATCATAAAACAAGTCAAGGGACATTGGGACATTTATTAACAAGATAAATCTCAACCCAGGCAGGAATTGAATTCGAGAAAGTATCTCAGTTTGGACACTCACTAATTCTTTTTAGGATAAAGACAGGAAGGAGAAAGGCATATTCAGACTTGCAAGATTCTGTTACTATAACCCTGTGATAAAAATAGTTATAACATTCATGATTTTGGTGTACAGGTCTGGTCTACTTCAGTGAGATATTTTCCCTACTTCAATCCTACTTAGCAATGCAGAACTCTATTTTCAAATTAAATATGAATTATGATTAATATTTAAAGACAATCTCATATATAATGTGTACTGTGTTCTTCCTTATTTTAGTGGGTTGGTGGGAATTATAACCTCATCCAGAATTGATTGGTACTGGGTACCAGTGTATAATATTAGTATTCTTCACTAGATATAGCAATCTCTCTCCATTTTTGGCATGTTTGATTTTAAAAAATATTTTTATTGTTTATAATCTTTGAGAGGAATAAGTGCCATTTAGGGGTATGACAGATATCCTGGTAGATATCTGCCTACAAACTGTAAGTAAAAACTACCTACAAAGAGCACTACCAGATATAAAATATATGAAGTAAAAATTCATACCAGGTTAAGTATACCTTTTTTTAAAATTAGGTTTATAAAAAGTTGGGGCAGACCCATCTTGCACTGATGAATTTTTCCTGGGCAATGGACTTGGATCCCAAAGGCGCTAACAATCAGATCAAAGAGGCCATTGACAAGCGGTACCTACCCGATGATGAAGAGCCTGTAACACAAGAAGAACAGATCAGTGAATGCTGTCCATATGAGTCAGGTTGTTTTTTTATATTGGCTGTTTTATTTGTTCTTCTCTTGAGGTAAAAAGAGATACCTTCTATTTGGGTAATTTGAAAATACTGTCATAGCAACAATCCTGACATTTACCACTGCTGCTATGTTATATAGCATAGACCCTAGTTTTGTGCAGGTTTCTTACAGTCACTGTATCTCATGATTAGAAATAATTGAAAATGTTTCTTTTTTTTTTTTTTTAAGTCTGAAAAGAAGTTATGAACATTAAGTGCCCCCATCCTCTCTATAGCAGGCAAATTTATTTGAATATAATAACATCCTTTTTCTTGTTATTCTTCTCTTTGCCATTCTTAATTAAAACAATTGTAAAATAAATATTTATTTCAGCAAACGATAAAAATTAAAGTTCCTTGAATAAAGCTTAATTCTTGCTGATTTCATGGATGTACCGTGTTTCCCCGAAAAAAGACAGGGTCTTATTTTCTTTTGGGCCTTATTATCGGGCCTTATTATCGGGGGGCCTTATTATTTCGGGGGTGTAGGAGGCCTGGGCGGCCTGTGCACTCACAGCCGGGAGTCTGGCAGAGAGAGGCTCCCTTAATGCGCCATCAAGCCCCTCCCCTCCCGCGGGATGTGTGTAGAATACGAGCAGCCCGAAGGCACCAAGCTGCGTGAGTGTTTATCCCCACCCCCCACTCACGTGCCTCCCAGGCCTCACCACATTGATGTGGGCAAAGCCGCTGAGCACCAGGTCTTGAGCTCATAGCCAATGCTGCCGGCGCCCACCACCAGCGCGGAAGCCACAGCCTGGGCCAGCTCTCCCTGCAGGTTCCAGTTCCAGCCGTCACCATAGAATGGGAAGCACACTCCCAGAGCGGCTGCTGTCCTGGCTGGGGTTTGGAAGCCACAGAGGCAGAGTTTGGGGGAGAGAAAGAAAGACTTCTGCTGCTTTCGTTGCACGCAGCCAAAAGCAGAAGCAGAAGCAGAAGTCTTTCTTTCTCTCCCCCAAACTCTGTGGCTTATAAACCCCAGCCAGAGCAGTGGCCGCTCTGGGAGTTTGCTTCCCACTCTATGGTGATGGTGGCCTGAGGCCTCCCCTTCCCCCCCTGCTCCTCTCCGCTCCAATTGCCCAAGCACTGACTGACCGGAGCACCCACTGGTAAGCCTGCAGGTCCAGTTTACTCTTTCCAGGTGTCCAGCAGCAAGACGCCGGGCAGCTGCGTCGAGGGCAGCGCCGACAGACACAGCTCGGCTGGCCCAGCCATGGCCAACACTCCTCGCTTGTGGCTGAGCTTGGCTGCCAGTGGCTGCCCTGCAAAGGAAGCCCTGGGGCAGCGATGCTTGCACTGGGGCTACTGGGTTGGGCGCTCGGTAGCACAGGCTATGCGGACACGGTGCCTGGGTGGGGGCGAGAGCGGGTGGCCCGCTACTATGGCACAGGAGTAGGCGCTTGAGGTTTAAGGTCAGTGCCACGGGCAGTGAAAGGGGCAGGGGGTGCAGGAGTTTGCAGGGATGCTTGGGTTTATTTTCAGGACATGGCCTATTTTGGGGGAAACACGGTATCCATGAGGTCATCTTGGGAATGTTACAGAAATGGTTGCCACTGGAAAGAACATTTTTTTACTTTCCAGTCTAGGCTATAGCCCTGGTGTTTTCTGTGGTCTTCTCTTCATGTATTAACTAGGATCAGCTTTGTTTAGCTTTTTGAGATCAGCCAAGTTTAGCTGGGTACAGCTATGTAGCTGGGCATGCAAATTATAACACTTTGGACAAGTAAAGCAATCTGATCATTGCTTAATAGGAACCTATCAAATAAAAGCAGCACCAGAGCTGTCTGAAGTATTAATCTCCTAAAAGGAACTCCTATCTTAAGTTTTCGCATAAGGCTTTAATAAATAATACACAACATTCAAGCCCAACACTACCAAACTTGAAAAAGTTAGAATCATTAGTGCTTCTCCTTTAAAAATTGGCATCTTTAAAAATTTAGGGGATGATCATTTAAGATGGGGATATGTAACTTTATGTCAGTCTGAAGATTTTGTGTGGCCTGCTAAAGGCATTTTAAAAGTGGACTTGGTGAGGATTCACTTGGAAAGAGGGTTGAAGAGTTTAAAAGCATGAGATGGGTATCCTAAGATTTGCAAATATTAAAATACCTTTTTGCTGTTTAAACTCTTGACTTTAAAAATGGAAAATAAAAATAGTTTGTAATGCTTGGCTTTACCCACTTGAGAGGGATTCTGGTGGTACAAAAGGGATGATGGTAGATCATATATGATTACCCCTGTATTTTTTTTTTCAGTTCATGTAAGAGGTATAGGAAAAAAAAACTATAGTTGCTGGGCTTTCTTCCCCTGTCACACTAGAAAATCAGCTATGAATCCAGAAATACTAATTAGAATTTGGCTTCTCTGATGTGATGTAATATAATGTCCAGAGTCTTGGTTTAGGGCAAGAAAAGCTTAAGAGTAATTCCAAAACAAATCTAATGCTACTTTCCAAATGTGCTACTATGAAGTTATATGGGGAAGAAAGAGAAAGAAGGAAGGGATAAAACTGTAATAAGTTAATCATCCAGGTAGCCTTAAGCAAGCTATTAGCTCCCCCACCACAAGGTTCACATTGTGGAGATTATGAATCTAACCAGTTTTACAGGTTGATTGTGTAGTTTATAACAAAAATAATTTATGGTGAAAATAATTTACAATTCCTGTGCTGCCTAAATGCTAAATGCCTGGTCTAATTACTACATATATCAAAACTATTTAAAAAACTGCATTATAGAATTGGACCTGAAACTATCTATATAGATTGAATTCAAATAGGACCAGCTCACTCAAACACAATTAATTCTGGTTCTAAGGTTTTGCACATAATTTTGGGAATTGCATAGTATTTGAGCCTTGAAAGAAAAGAGTATATTTTGAATGCATGATTATATATAATTCTCCAAAAACTGGGTTGGAACAATGTATAAATAAGATATAGAAAGTATAATGGAAAACTAGTCTTCCCATAGAATGTCACCCTTATAGCTTGTGAAATATGCAAATAATATAAATAAATCTTATTCTTGTGTATTTTTCTTTTCAAAAGTTGGCACAGATGAGTCTCAGGCCAGTAGCATGACTGACGCAGATGACACACAGCTTCATGCAGTAGAAAGTGATGAATTTTAACTCCCAAGTGGATTCTGAGTTTGGATGTTTGACTGACTCATTCTATTGGATTCTTCCTTTCCCTTCCTGCCGCAGAGCCAGCATTGTTCTAATGCTCCACTGATACCCCAGGCGCATCATTCATCAGATTTTAATTAATTCTGAATTAATGGCAGTGTATTTGGGATCATAATTTCAGTCTGAATTATTGACTTCATCTTTTTAAACATGATTCTTCAAGGAGGAAATACTTTTTCTAAAATCTCCTTTTTGTTGACAAACCTATCATGGAAGATGAAATTTGCTGTACAGGAACTGGGAGATATGGGAAAGTAACTGATGAAGCAGTTACTTGCTCTGTCCCCAAAAGAGTCTTAGTTTGGCTCTTTCCAAGAAGCAGAGACCTGCGCTTCTCCATTCCACACTCTTCAGAGATAATTGTGGAAGTACAGGACTGGAATGTGTTGAAGACATTTCTGAATATTATTTGAGTGTAAATTAAATGCCAGAAAATATAAATGACCTTAAAATGAATTTTTCTCTTGTGAACGCTTTACAGAAAATATAAAATCCAATGTCCCTCCTTTAGATTTATCAACTTGCCAGAATAGAGACTTCCACAGAATACATTAGTATTCCACCAAGAAGTTAACTTCATCAGGCTAACTTCCAAAGCATCAGTTGTTTGTATTTGTATACCATTCAGCTCAATAACATGATGTTGCTCATCATGTGCTCTTTGCAATTGCACCTGACAGTTCGAAAAAAAATCAAAATGCTGTTGCAATTATTAATTCCTAGAAAAGAAATAAATGTGTAGATTTGCAGTGTTGAAAAATGCAATGAAATAAATTCACAATAACAGAATGCCAAGATGACAATGGAAGCCTTAATCCAATCAAACCTTACAATGGTGGTTCATCCCCCATCTATTTACAGCAGTGACCCCTTCAAAAATTATTTTGTAAAGTGTTGTCTGAATGAACAGATGCAAAAAAAATTGTGCAATTATCTGTCTTTTGGGAGGGGGGGTTGGGTTAGGGTTTTTTTATCCTGTAAGTTTTGAGTACTTCCTCTATAATGTCTTGTAGGAATATAGACCCCCAGATGGTTATTTCTCTGAGAAAAGAAGCTAGGCTGTATTAACAAAGCCAGTTTTCTCCTCCTTTGTAGCATTTCTGCAACAAAGGTGGTTGGCTTTTGTGCAGTGACCATCAAGAAAGTGTATGATAACCTTACAGTTCTAAAGAGAAAATTATGCACAATAAAATGGTTTAAATTTGATAAAATTGTATTGTGGTAAGTTTTTGCAAATTTTATTTTAGTCTATTTTTATAAGGCCTTCATTAATGCATATTAATACAGACACGATTAAATACCAGCTCTTTGGTAGCTAAAATGCGAACATCACATGCTAGAGGGGGTAAGAGCAGAGAGGTAGAAACATCAGGGCTTCTGCATGGTTTTTTTTAAGGGGTCACTACAACTTACCCAAAATCCAGGCTAATGAAGATGCCATCTGAGGAGTGGTAACGTGAAAAAGAATGGAAGGACTTGAAAATCAGACAGTGAATATTTCACCTTTTATTCCCTTTGTTAATGGAGCCTACAAAAGCCAATAGAGTCCTAGCTGCATTAACAGAGGGATGGAATCAAGATCATGTGAAGTGTTGGTACCATTTTATAATATCTTGGTAAAACTGCGATTGGAATATTGCATTCAGTTTTGATTACCACAATATAAAAAAGATATTGAGACTCTAGAAAAAGTGCAGAAAGAGCAACAAAGATTATTAGGGAATGAAGCTAAAACAACAACTTGGTTGCAGAAATTGAATATGTCTAGTTTAATGAAAAGAAAGTCTATGGGGACATGACAGCAGTATTCCAATAGCTATTCTCCAAAACAACTTAAGGCAGGACAAGAAGCAATTGATGGAAACTAATCAAGGAGAGAACCAACTAGGAGAAATTTCCTGACAGTTAGAACAATTAATCTGTGGAATAACTGCCTCTAGAAGTTGTAGGTGCTCCAACACTGGAAGTTTTTAAGAAGAGATTGTCTGAAATGGTATAGGGTTTCCTGATTGAGCAGGAGGTTGGACTAGAAGCCCCACTTCCAACACTGTTATTTTGAGAGTAAATTTGTATTTGACTGTAATTATACTTCACTGTCCTTTCCCTATTTAACTGACATTCAAGTCCCATTCACCTACTAAATATATAGCTAGTAAATTACCAATAAAAGTTACAATGGAGTTTTTTAAAAAATACTTATGACCTATAAAATTTTATGAGTAAAAACTTGTTTCCCCCTCCAATGGTCATGTGTTTGCATTCCAGGTGTCCAAAACTTATGACCAGTTCCATGTCCTGCACTCACATGTCTACAATTTGCAATATTTTTTTGCTGTTTCCAGCAAAAAGATGCCACATAATGTATAAGTGGATGCTTATACATGTCTAATCTGAAACAAGGCTCTCTTCAGATCCAGCAAATTGGGACAGATATGGCCAACCTTTCTTTTTGATTTTTGATAATGTAGTGGAACTACAGTTATATAGACTATCATAGGTGGAATGGATTATTCATATCGTTTTCAGTCAGGATTCAAAAATCAATGACTAGGACAGAAGCTTCCTTCATGGATTACCTACATTGAGACATGGATTGGGGAATGTATCTTTCCTGGTCATTTTTGATACTTGCCAGATAATTCAATAATTATATCTTTCTAGATTGTTTTTGGCCCACTCTAGAGATGTAATCTCTCATTCGTTCCTTTATTTTTCCTTTCAGTTATGTTCAATCCTTGACAAGTCCCTAAGGTTTTCTTGGCACATTTTTTAGAAGTGATTTGCTATTGCCTTCTTTCTAGGGCTGAGAGAAACTGACTGAACAAGGTCATCCAACTACTTTCATGCCTAAAGTGTGACTATAATTCAGTCTCCCAATTTCTAGCCTGATGCCTTCACCACTACACATATTGGCATTCCCAGTTAGGTGATAATGGAGGAAATAAAAAATCATCCAAATGGTTACTAATTTGGTATATTGCAGGGTTTGTCTCTTATTATTTAACATCACCAAGAAGTTGCTGGGACAGTTAATTGGTTTAGAGTATGGTAAGATCAATATGCTGATGATATATAATGCCATTGAGGATTGATTCAGGGAGTTGTTACCTATTGTCTGGAGGTTGCTAGGGCCAGCATAGGAGGAAACGAGAAAAACTGAATCCATGATAGAGATCTGTTTTTCAGAAACTCTGGCATCCAGAGACAACTCTGGATGGGAAGATTTCATTATCTATTGAATTTATACAGTTTTTCAACTCAGCAAATGACTCTGGATGGCAAAAAGAATAAAAATACAAGATTTTGCAAATAATACAAAAGTTAAAATACAAAGCAGTTGAGAAGCAAATACTAATACAGTAATACACTAATACAGCCAAGCACATCCCTGCACAGTTGCAGGTTCCAAGCTTAAGATTCTTCCATGACATGACATAAAATGCACTGCTTACTTATTTGCATGTGACATGAAAAGAGAGAGAGTGTGTGTGTATTATACATTTTCCTCATTTTGGCATCATGGCTAGCTGTGAATGCCTATGTCTCCAGAGAAAATGTGTGGTCAAGGCCTGGCTCAAGAGGATGAAAGTTGTGATTCAGGTAAATTTTCATTACAAGCAGAGCCTTTCCTAGGTATAATTCTCCCTTTCTTATAGTATTCAGGAAGCTCCAAGGTGTTCTTGTGAAAGAATGTGAATTCTCAGAAGTGTAAACAAGAAAGGGGACAAGATCTTGGCTTAAATGCCATATGATGTTATTGAATTGCAACTATCCTGTTTGTTTCTAATATCCCCACAGCTCCTCAACTTAAATTATGATATATAATCTTCAATACAGATTTACAATTTAAGCTCAATGTTTCAAAAATGGGGAGGGATTTTCTTTTGATAGTTATCAAAAGGCGATTGAAAGCATGTCAGTTATGCAAACTAAATTTTGGAGAACTTGCTGTGCAAGATAGCTTAGTATAATTTTCTTGTGATCAGAGTCAGAAATCCATGATATTAGATGAAAGGAGAATGCAATTTTACAATATTGTTTTTTAACAGTAGAAATCTAGTGACACAATATAGCTAGCAATGGAATAGACACTGATAACTTGAGCAATTAGGCCATTCACTAACCAGGTTCACCCATAAGCCATAATATGGTTTGTTTGGTTTTGGTTGGCTGTTGTGTATACTCAGCCAATTGTACTTCACTCAATAATCTACATTTTATGCCATCTTGACTCCTTGAATTTCTTAGTTAATGGATGAGAATGCTTCAGTAATATGTCATATGTAGCTATTCCATTTGTTCTTACTATTAGGTCTAAATGTAGTTATAAGACAATCCCTGCAGCCACTTTTAAGTGACTTGGAAGAACATTAAATTGTTATAGGAAAAACGGGCTAGGCCAAGCTCTTCAATGCAGGAAAGAGTTTATTGCGCAAGGTTCAAACAGTCCAAAAGGTCTGAACGCCGATGGCTTCTTCTGGCCATGTATTTATACAGTTTAAAGGCAAAATTATTACAGAGAGTGATGCATTTCACACGTAGAAGCTGTCCTTTCATCTATCTCTGGGAAAGGAAATAACAATCTTCTTCTCACATACTCAGGTTCTCTGCTCCGGCGCTCAAGACATAACAAAAGGAGATAAGAGGCTAGGAGACGCCTCAAGGGCAATAAGGAAGCAGCACCCCTTATCCAGGGATATGCATGACATTTGGGATGCAATAAACATTAAACAACAGAATGTATCTGTTTAGGGTCAGTTTGCCCTTTTACAATTCTGTACCTACGTCAAATACCGTTTGTCATCTCAGCACCTTGGCACAGAAGAGGCACTTCTGTCTTGACCAAAGATTTGGATTTCTAATATTTGAGTTTTATCCCAATATCAAATCTTAGCCTGGCTCATACCCCCCTTTGTGACTCATCTGTTTATCCAGACGAGTCACACCATAGGTCCTCTTCCTGCTGGAGCCGTTTGTAATCCCACATAGCCATCACCTGAGCAGTTGTCTTACGTTCCACCAGCAAGGATAGACTTTTAGAAATAGTCTTAACAAACAGAGGTAAGAGACATAGGAGAAAAATACACCCTACAGCTATTAATCCTACCAGGCCAAAAATGGCCTGCAGGCCAGGTAACTTTGGCCACCATCCTGAAAACATGTCCTGTAAATTAAGACCTTTCCAAGTCTGGACTGGCACATGAGCTATTTCAACCATTTTGTCTGTTATTTCCTTAATAACTTTTCCTATTGCAGATGTGTCTACATGTCTTCTTTGTCTTATACTTTGTCTTTGTCATCATATACCGGGACACCTAAAACCTGTCGAGTTTTAAGGGGAAGCAAAAAGAATCCTGGTCCAATTATTCCCAGGACACAAGCTCCACACCAAGATTTCGGTAGAACCCCATATGCCATTTTACCATATATCCAGTATAGTCCATCAGGAGCCAGCCATTCAAGGGCCTGATTATCTGGATCCTTTAAAAAAAAATAACCCGTTTACCTTAAACAGGGCCATTTCATCAGTTCCCTCTGTGGCATTACCTCCTGACCACCATACCTTACTTTCCCATTTTCCTGTACATATGAGGTTTCCTACCTGATGACAGCCTGCCACAATTTTTCTCTGGAAACAGACATTCCTTACCAGACTAGTAGTCAATGTCCAGTCTCCATCCTTACCTTTATTATATGACAGGTTACCTTTCTGATCCATTTCTAAGACTTTGGAATAATTTAATTCCTGGGCTTCCCATGGCCATTTTTCTCCCATGTTAGTTCCTCCACATACAAAACAATTTGATACATTCAGAGTGTGGGCTATGTCTTCTGCCAATTTGACAAAGGTATTTGTTACATAGCTAGGGATTTTGGGTATATTCAGCTTTTCCATTTTCAGATAATATTACAAGGGGACTTCTTCAGGATTTATTACCAAATAATGTACTAGCACCTCCTCTATAAATTTCACGTCCCACTCTACCTTACAGCTTATACATAAAACACAATCAATACAGTGAGTGCAACAACAACACTCACACCCACAATTACAAAACCAACACATTTAAAGAAAATTCTCTTTTCTGTTCTTTTGCATCAAAAGGCAGCTTCCAGGGTGTCCTAAGCAGGGACTTCTTTCATCTGTAAGAGGTTCACACTCCGCAGCCGGTTGGGGAAATATTAGGGATCGGAACGACTGAGAAATCAAATGGGCCCTGGTTGTCCACAAAACCATTGCTTATATCTGTAAAACACAATAATCAATAAAGCTACTACCCCAATTACTCAAAGTGCCCACACCCAATTTTCCTCCCACACGAATCCGCAATGATCTTCAATCTTTCGTCAGGATCCAAGTTCCGGACTAATTCAAGAGAGCAGGTGCTCCATCCTCTTTTTTTTTTTTTTTTTAGCTTACAGCGGGTTACATCGGCAGATATACATCAAGGTAACCTATATATAAAATACAAAAGCTTTCTTTAAGCACATTCAAATGTCAGTTTTGTTGGATGTTGTTTGTCCACGGACAGTTTCCAGCCAGTGTCAGCTGCTGCCTTGACTCGTGTCCGATGGATCCATGATTTTGATTCTGCAATCTTAATAGCAAGTGGAGAAGTCATAATACCAATAAAAGATCCCTTCCATCTTCCACTTGGTCCCCAGGTTCAAATGAGTGACATTAAGTTACTAATCTAGGGGGGACTTGTTCCATCACATATTGTTGGAATCTCTCAATTTGCTTATTAAGTTCTTGTACTATCTCCATATTCCAACCCCCCCCCTTTATGACCTAAATCAGGCCACCTAACATACATATTTACCTTATTTTACCATATTTACATGGTCGGGTGGAATAAACCTCCAATACCTGTAAACAATCATGCTCAGAAACAGACTCCGTAGGCAACAAAGTTGCTGGATTTAATTGGTCAGACGCACCTGTGGATTCTCACTCCTAATTGCCTGATATTTTGTCAGCCTTTGCCCACTAATCCACAAATGTCCCTTAGTATCCAACACAGACTGCTCCTCATGAGGGGAGTGCATGAGTATAGGACAAGAAAAAGTAAGTTTATTACAATTCTGAATCAATTCTACACTTGCAGCCAGCACCTTCAAACAGTGGGGCCAGCTTTTTGGCCCCCGTTTTCCACTCAAGAGGTTCCACATTGGCTCCTTTGGTGGCTGCATACAAAAGTGCTGCCATCAAAGCAAAGTTACGGATCCAATTACGGCAAAAGCCAGCTAATCCTAAAAAGCTTCTCAGTTGTCTTTTTGTTCGGGGTCCTGCCAGCATTAGGACCGCCCTTTTCCGCTCTGGTCCTAAAGCTCGATGACCCTTATATCGTATCCCAAATATCTAACTTTCCTTTTCACCAATTGAGCTTTCTTTCTTGATACCCAATAACCACACTCTAATAACAAATCTAGCATTATCGTGCATTCATCTTAGTATTATCCCAACATAAATCCTCTGTCAGTCCTGTTGATCCAAACATCATCAACATATTACAGTATTGTGTCTCCTGGTTGTTGAGGCACATAATACTGTAAGTCTCTAGCTACCGCTATTCCAAACAATGTGGGGGAGGTCTTAAATCCCTGAGACAGCCGAGTCCCAGTATATTGCATTTTCATTCCTGTATAAGGATTCTCCCACTCAAAATGCAAACAGTGGCTGGCTTACGGGGTGAATGGGAATTGTAAAGAATGCATCCCTTAAATCAATAACAGAAAACCACTCAGCCCGGGGTGGAATTAAACTTAACAGGGTATATGGATTTGACACGGCCGGGTATAAAGTTACCGTGCCCCGGGCGGTAAGACCCATCTGACTGTTTAATTGGGATAATTGGAGTATTCCAGGAGGACTAAATAGGCACCAAAAACCCCGCTTCCAAATCTCTGAATGCTTTCATAAATAGCACAAATAGCTTCCCAAGAAACGGGACGCTGCCTTATACTCACAGACGCCACTCCAGGTTTTAGTTCCACCACCACTGGAGGGTGGTGAGCTGCAAAACCCGGCAGGTTATCCTCAGCGCACATCAAACAACCTCCAAATCTCCTCCAGGGAATGCCTTATAGTCATTTTCTGACTGCCTTCATCAAAAGAAATTGTTGCCCCTAATTTGCTCAGCAGATCCCTGCCTAGCAACGGAACAAGGCACTCAGGGATGTACAAAAATTCATGCTGGATTTCAGCTCCTTTAAAATCACACATCACAGGCTTTAGGATCTGCCGTCCCATAATCTGTCCTGATACCCCCTGAACCTGGATTTTACGTGATCCAGGGGCTGCAATCTGCTCATTTACAACTGATCTTCCTGCTCCCATATCTACCAGAAACGTTCTGTACTGACCCCCTATTTTCATTGTAACTAATGGCTCGGGGGGGTTCTTCCAAGCCTGGTCCCCCTCAATCTGACCAAGTCATGTCTGCCAATCCAATACTTTCCGCTTTCTGCTGCCCTGCGCCCTCTCCAAATCCTCTACCAAAACCCCAACCTGAACTTGTCTGTCCAACCTTCTACTCAAACCTCTCCTCTGTCCTCGCTCTCCCCTTCTCCCAGAGAGCTGCCCACGCATCCCTGACCCAAAATCCGCTCTTCTCATCCCTCTACTTCTCACCATCTGTCTTGGGCATTCCTTTTCCCAAGTAATTTTATTTCTATACCACCCTTCTCCCGAAGGACTAAGAGGCTTCACAGAAAGAGGAGGAGGGGTGGGGGGGTGAGAAGGAGAAAAAAAATTTTTTTTAAAGCATCTCTTTTCCTCACTACGAAGTGGGATGCAAGGGGGGGAGAAAAACCCCCTTGCATCCCACTTCGTAGTGCCCCTGCCAACAAACCAGCCTTTTTATTCATCCGTGCCTCCTGCTCTTTCTTCTCCACCTACAGCCCCCACAGCCTCCAAATCATCATCATCATCATCATCATCATCATCATCATCATCATCATCCCCCTCTCTCACACTCTGACTGCTACCTCTAGGCGAATGACTCCCCTTGACTTTTGACTTCACGCCAGGATCACTCATACGCCTCTGATTTCCTCCTCTGCTCCCTCCAGCAGCCCCCTTACTTTTCCTGCCTGCTCAGATACACATAACCCGACTGTTTCAGCCCTACATTGCAATAAATCCTCAGCTGTTTTCAACAGGGCTCTCACCCATTGATCAATATATTGAAATTAATCAGGATATTTATCCTGATTCACTACAATCACTCCCCACAACTTATCCACTGTTTCTTCCCTTAACCATCCCTGAGGGGGGGGGGGTCAACCCATCTCCCTTTGTGGCCACACATGTTTATATAAGAATTTTAATTGATCCTTTGATCCTTTCAGATAGGAAGGGTTGCTAAAATACTTGTCAAAACCTTTTAACATGCATGCCAACGGAGTATTTGGCACGCTCTGAACCCCACCCATTCTATCACACTGCCGTCGACTCATAGCCCCGGAAACTCACGGCCACTAACGAGAAATGCGACGGCTTAATCACCCACACAACCTGACATGGACTTCATTAGGGTAGCCACCCCGAGTCCGAGGGAGTGATCAGATCCCTCCGTCTGTCTTCAAATGAGGCAGGTACAATTCTTTTACAATATACTCACTTAAAACGCTCCTACTCCGTAGATTCCTGGCCAGGAATTTGTTCAGACCACCTTTCCTGCACCGCAGGGTTCTTGGACTCGATCAGAGCACCGTCGGGCCCATAGGGGTATCACTGTTGTCTCCCGGAGACGTATCTCCGCAGCGCCTGGAGAATGTTCAGGAGCGACCTCCCGATGGTCCCGAGGGGTCGAAACGGTCCTCAGCGAAATATCGCCTTGCACCTAGTCCCGGCGGAGTCGTCAGCTGTTATAGGAAAAACAGGCTAGGCCAAGCTCTTCAATGCAGGAAAGAGTTTATTGCGCAAGGTTCAAACAGTCCAAAAGGTCTGAACGTTGATGGCTTCTTCTGGCCATGTATTTATACAGTTTAAAGGCAAAATTATTACAGAGAGTGATGCGTTTCACACGTAGAAGCTGCCCTTTCATCTATCTCTGGGAAAGGAAATAACAATCTTCTTCTCACATACTCAGGTTCTCTGCTCTGGCGCTCAAGACATAACAAAAGGAGATAAGAGGCTAGGAGACGCCTCAAGGTCAATAAGGAAGCAGCACCCCTTATCCAGGGATATGCATGACATTTGGGATGCAATAAACATTAAACAACAGGATGTATCTGTTTAGGGTCAGTTTGCCCTTTTACAATTCTGTACCTATGTCAAATACCGTTTGTCATCTCAGCACCTTGGCACGGAAGAGGCACTTCTGTCTTGACCAAAGATTTGGATTTCTAATATTTGAGTTTTATCCCAATATCGAATCTTAGCCTGGCTCAAAATAGTTAGCTGCTTAGTTGGTTTTGTTTTAAATTATTTTTCAGCTAGGGAAGAGAATGAGATGCTTATGACATGTTTCTACCTCAGCTCCCCCAATCCCTAACTTCCACTATGCCCAAGCATCTGCTGAAGAGGTGGGGCGATGTGTATGATGACATAAGCCCTCTGATTTACCAAGTAACGACTACTGGAATGCAAGTACAAAAGCCTAGGACTGTATTGTCACAATACCTGATTTGATATTTTCCTCATCTTGATTACTATGCACTTTGACTTGCTAAATTGGAAACATCACATCTTTGGTATAAATTCTAGGAGATCAAGTCTGTTGAGTTAGCATTACAAATATATATATTAAGTACGATATATTATTTACATAGAAATTTAGAGATCAGTACATAATGGTTACTTTTACACAAGATAACAGGTATTCTACCCATAATTTATTGTAAATTATGTGTGCTATTCATTTGCTACTTCACATCTTGGTCCTTGACCATAATAGACATTAGGAAAGTTTGGTTTTCTGAAAACACATAGGGGAATTTGACTTCCTGTGTTGTGATGGCTGCATTTTAGCAACTTTTCAAAGGTGAAGATAATATCACTTTTGTGACTAACTTTTAACTGAATGAAACAATGCATCATGCAGCAAAACATGTCAAATAAGATAACTAAAATGGGGTAACTTACAGAATGCATCCAAAATCTGGAACTCATGATTCCTGTAAAATTGAAATTTGGGAAACTTTATAAAACATTTTATGACATAATACAAAAGGTCATAAAACATTTTTTGTGGTCAACTCCTCACGTGTGATGGTTCTACACAGTTCAACATGGGCTATTTTCAAGGCAAAGATCTCTCTGAATATCTGCCTGAATTTTTGAGAATTTTTCCAATGAACGCAATACATTAGAGCTCTATCATTGTTGAAGGCATTGAGGAATCTGGTAAGGAAATATCTATGAAAGGATGATAGCAGATCATGGGTTCTTACAAAATTCTGATATACTGTGCCTACTATTGTTGCTGACTATTCAGCTCTTCACTAAAAAAAACAAACCTCTCCATTACTGATGTGATTACTGCTACTTTAATATAGTCATATCTTGATTTACTTCTAAAAGCTTAGAAGGCACAGCTAATCTTCCTTTTTTTTTTCCATAATAATTTTGCAAAGTGTGTTAGCTCACAATTGTTCTGCAGGAACAATTATCCTCCAGTTATCATCTGATGAGCTTTACGGCCTGAGGGAAATTGAACTATGGATTCCCACATATAGTAATCTAATTGTTATATCATGCTATCTGTTCATGTCCACACACATAACCAGCATTACTCTCTTCATCATACTCAAAGCATTTGATAGCTCAGGATGCCAGTTCAAGAAACAATAACTACATATTTCTATCACTTATGGGAAGGATTCCAATAATAAAGATGAACATATTACCAAGATTACTATTTCTATTCCAGACAGTACCGATAAAAATTGAAAAGATTTACTTTCAACATCTTAATAAGATAACAAGGAAATTTATATGGCAAGGGAAAAAAGCAATAAGAAGCATAAAAATGCTCCAGAATATGAGACTACGCGGAGGATTTGGACTCCCGAATTGGGAACTATATTACCAGGCAGCAGCATTGACTTGGATGAAGGAATGGGTTGAATTAAGAAATATAAGACTATTAACACTGGAAGGTCATCATTTACAACTGGGATGGCATGCATTCTTATGGTATGGTAGAAATAAGATACATACGTACTTTCAAAGACATTATATAAGGAATGCACTGTTATTGGTATGGGAAAAGGTTAGAGGTAAATATTATGTGAAAATACCAATATGGTTATCCACAGTGGAAGCTTTAATACACCCAAATGTTTTTAATTTTGAAAATATTGTTAGATACAAGGATTTATCAACAGATAAGGGGTAATTGAAAAGGAAACGAGAATTGGAAGAACAGGGGATTGAGTTGGATCGGTATATGTATATGCAAATACAAACAATATTAAAAAGATGCTAAATTATATGGTTTTTACTCCTGTGAGGATACTCACAGGAACAGAGGATAAATTAATTTAAAAATTCTACAATTTCTTACTTGGCATTGAATTGGAGGAGCAGCAAGTAAAGGAAACAATGATAGGCTGGGCAAAGAATTTTGGATATTCAATTGATTTAGATAAATGGCAACAGTTATGGGAAAGGAATTATAAGCTAACAATGTCCATTGCAGGAAAATCAATACAACATGTTTTACAGATGGCATATGCCTCCTGAGAAACTGGCAAAAATATTTAAAGATAAATCAGCTAAATGTTGGAAATGTCACCAGTTACCAGGTTCATATTATCATAAAACTATTGGAATAAAATTAAGATATGGCTGGAAGAAATGATACAACAACAACAACAACGTATTGATTTAAAACTAGAGCTGTTCCTACTGGGTAGCCTCCCAGAGAAAATTAGTAAAGAAAATATCTATTTGATTATACATGTAATAACAGCTGCAAGGATTGTTTATGCATAAAATTGGAAAGCAGAGAAATACCTTTGGAAGGAGAAGTAATTAAAAAAAATTAGATTGTGCAGAAATAAATAGATTAACTTTGATGATTAAAGAAAGAGAGGATTCAGAATACTTTAAGATATGAAATCAATTTTACCATTGGTTAGAAAAGAGATACAAATAAGTAAATTAATAGTTATGTGTAAAAATGCTCCAATTAGAATATTGTGTTAGTGAAGAATTGTTGTAATGGACTTGGCGAGAATGAAGATAGAAGAAACAACAAAAAGAAGAAGTTTTGGAAACAGCACCAAGATGTCACATGGAAGGAATGACTGATCTATTAAATGTTTATCTAAAAAATAAAAAACTTTATTTAAAAAACCAACTACATATTTCTACTTATATATGACACTTATCCATCAGTGTATTAAACTTCAATGATGTATTGCCTTTAATAAGAATCTAGCAAATCAGAATTTAATTCAACAAACCACTGTTAAGCAAACCTGGGAGGATATGTGAATCAGGCTACTAATATGCAAAAATAAATTTTAGTTTATTTAGTTTAGTTTATTAGTTTAATGTGGGAGAAAAAGCTAGTCTTCCTAATATCACCATTTCTGTTCTGCAGTCTCCTTGAGCTTCTGCCAATCTAAATTAGAGATAATCAGCAATTAAAGTGATCATGATCTACGGTTATGAAATTTAGGATAATCTTTTTACATCATGTTTAATAGTATGATTAAACTAGTAAAATAATTGAGAATACATGAAAAGATACTAGGCAATAAGGACCAGCCTATTATGCATCAAGGTGAAATTTTGTCAGTATCGAAATGTCTGGAATACTTCTTTGCTTATATTTAGGGAGCCTTTGTCTCTCATTGTCTTGCCACTTTTGCCTTTTGCCTAGTTGTTTCTGTTTGGGCACATCTGGCAAATCTTGTCTCTCTGACCTTTAACAAAAGTAAATTCCTTCACTGTTATCTTCGTCTCCTTAGGGCAGGTACAGTTAATGTGAGCTTTTTGTAATGGGATTATGCATTAAAGAATGGAGATAAGAACACTGAATTTCCACAAGCATCTTGTTTTCCCTTTCCATCCTAACTCTTCCCTAGATGCATTTATTCATTAAATTTGTATCCCACCTATATTACTTTATAAGTAATACAAGGTGACGAATATAGGTAATATTCCTTCCTCATCCTCTTTCCCCAATTGGCCTGAGTAAGAGTAAATGGCCTAAAGTCACCCAGCTGATTTCATGCCTAGAACTCACAAGCTGCCTGGTTTCTAGGCCAGCACTTTAACCACTACACCATGAAAAGGGTCCAAGAAAATGGCAATTATTCCCCTTCCAATGACATCACTAAATAGCTTCTTATAGTCCCTGGAAGGCTAGGCAGTTCCAGTTCTTAACAACTTCAGCATTGCCTCCCTGATCTTAAGCATATGAAACTAGTTTTCAAGTTTTAGGCAAAGAGTTGATCTGATTGGCTGGACTTTGCAAGCTTAGATATTTTGAATTGTAACCTGGTAGCTTATTTATTTACCTTTTAATAACCAGTTTTAATTTGATGGCATGATGCTAGTAATATGTCTTAACTATTAAATTCTGGCTTTCACACATTGACATTCTGACTTGGTTTGGTTTGTCTCAATCTGTTGTGCAAAATAGATGAACCCACTATATTTTACTAAGTGCATATCCTGTAAAAGTCTGCATCAAAAAATAGGGAGAATGCTGCTTTGTTAAAACATTGTTTTTGCAATGTACTAAAATTGTTTACACATACACACATATTTACTATATGTATTATTCAATTGAAATATGGTTTATGGTTTAATGTTGTTAGACTTCCATATTATTTTAACCTACTTATCTATTACATGACAAATGATAATTGGACAATCAAAACGAATTAATGTTCTTTCTATTTCTAATTTATGGTCCTTCGGGAGTAGGGCGGTATAGAAATGTGATTAATAAATAAATAATAAATAAATTATTCAGTGAATTAAAGTTCTGATATTATTTACATAGATTATGTATGAATAGTTGTAACAAAATATGGTAATTATTGAAACTGTTCAGAGGTGGGATTCACTTACCTTCCCTACCGGTTACAAATGGGAGTGCACGTGCGTGTGTTTTGCTTGTTTGTGCCACCTCTGCGCATGCACATAGCCTTCGCGTGCGCAATAGTCGCACATTACGTCTGAATGGATGGGCGGAGTCTCCCGCAGCCAATCAAGTTTTAAATTGAGTTACTACTGGAGGAATATAGATTGGCTCAAACTACAATATCACAGTATATTAAATTAAAATAGTTCTGTTTGCAATTTGATTCACATACATTAACATTTAAAATTAATGAATTGTTGTGAATAATGATTTTACAATACTTTTAATAAATAGAATACTGCTTTTGAAGAGTGTCACTAGATGCAGTCATTCTGGAATGGGGCCTTGGAATATTTCATATTAATAAATGGGTTAAGAGTTGAAAAACATGGAATCTGTTTATGATATTATGATGATTAATTCAAAAGTACTTTTACACATTTATTAAACACCTTAGAAGATTTTTAAAAAGAACTATCAATATTACACAGGCGGCAATGGTTGGTTGCTGCCAGTTCGCACCGGATCAGGCGAACAGTAGCGGCAGCAGCAGTAGGCTCTGCCTGGACACTTCTGGCGCAGAAGCTTCTGCGCATGTGTAGAAGTGCCCTGCGCACACATGAGCGCGTGCACAGCAAACCGGTAGCAATGGGATTTGGATCCCATTGCGGTATAGAATAGGCAAGGGGACACCTATTCATACAATATGTATATATCCTGCTATTGCTCCATTCTGGTTTAATATCTGTAAATTTGACATATTCTATATTCAAGATATCATAAATTTGACAAATTATTACAAATGAATGAAGTGGGAATGGAATTCTTACGTTTGTGTGCGGAAAAGCGATGGAGGCAGAAATTATTAGTTTCTGGCTGAATGTGGTTTGAAAATGAAAAACTACCAAGAAAGAAGTAGGTTGAGATAGTTTGGCCATACAGGGAGAAAAAAACCAATCCAATTTCAAAACAAATGTGTGAAAGAGTGGAAGGAGAGGGAACTATGAAGCAATGTATGAATATGTTGGATGCAAAAGAGTTATGGAAAATGAACAATGTTGATATAAATTATCCATTTCCCCTTTTTTTCTTTTTTAATTTCTACCTCTCACTATTTCCTATTCTTTTTGTCCTTTGCATTATGTTGCTTATCTAAAAAGAGAATAGCACAATGGATATGTATGTAGCAACAAAAAATAAAGTAGGGATATCTATCACATTTCTTAGGCTACTTTCTTTTTGAACTATATTACAAAGGACCACGGGCCTGACTAAAATACAACAATAAAATAAGATTTAAAAATTAAGATAAAAAATCCTTGCCAGGGACAGCAGCTAATATCCCTGCACCTTCTCTTACCACACTAGATCTGTACCTTTACTTGCAAATCCTATAAAAACCCCGTTCTGCCTTCTTTCCTCACTGCAAGCAAACTCTGCCTGACAGGTAAAGTTGAACAAGCAACCTTTTTCATCTTTTTTTTTTTTTAAAGAGAGTGGTGGTGGACTGTGTATGTGTGTGAAACGCATTGCACTTCCCTTCTTCCTGTCCAGAAGTCATCTTCTTCCCCTTCCCCATCTATCTGAGGGAGTATCCTATTGGAATGCTTTCCTGGCAGTGTTGCATTTCAGTGGCTCCTGAACCGCTTTCAATCAAAAGACTAAGTGGTAGGTATGATTTGAAGAAATACTGTACTAGAGGATCAGGTCAAGGGCCCTGCCTTGCTAGGTATTCCCACAATTTTACACCCCCCCCCCACAACCTTCGGGAAACACAAGCAAAGGGAGGGATAAACCCGAGGTATCAGCATCCAACCGTCCTTCGGCCCCTCCCCTTATCTGTGACCGACAATTTTCCGTCCAACCACGTCTGACCCTGTCCTCTGCGAAGCCAATGAGGAGGGAGGAGGGCGGAAGACTTCCCACACCCACTTCAAGGCTGGTTGAGCTGTGCAGGTAGGTGTTGGGGGTATGGGAGTAGCTTCTCCAGCTGGTGCAAATAGGAGGGAGCAAAAACAGAGGGGCGATTGAAGGGGTGAGTGGTGGGGTGGGAGGCAGGTGAAGAGGTGGGAATGGGGGGGAAATGGGGTGGGGGCGTAACGTTGCAGATGCATGCTCCCGAGGAGGAATGTATCTGGAAAACGGAGCCCCCCCCCCCAATACCGTATCCCATCCACGCACACATGTACACTCCTTTCCTGCCATAGATTGCAGGCCGAGTAACTGGGTAGCCCCGTTCCTTCAACTTTGATTGAGCGGGAGGAAAATGGGGAAAGAAGGGGCGACGCTGCCCAGCCGAGCTTTTGCAACTGCTGTAGCAGAGACCGTCTGGACAGGCCAGGAACGGGAGGGAGGGAGGAGAATCGGGAGTTTTTTTTTGGTGGTGGTGGGGGGGACGGACCGAATTAAGGATATTATGGTTATCCGTAGAACACCTCAGAAGTGAATTTGGGCTGTCAAAAATCCAAGGGATCGGAACTTTGGAAGTTCTTCTCGTTGATTTGCGAAAAGCAAAACAATCGGAACAGCCTCGGTTCCTCCGCCCACCCACATATACCGTCTACAATATTGGTACGGGCAAGTGAAAAGGATGGCGAGTCAAGCAAGGCCCCGCAGTCCTCCTCAGGGAATCTCTAGAAGCGAGGATTATCTAAAGGCAATGCTCCCTGTGGCCTCCCTGGATTTTTGGATTGGGCTTGTTTCTAGTTTGAGTCGGGACTATAGTCCAGATTTCTCTCCCCCCACCTCCCCCACATGCCACAGCAGTGCCCATCACTTCTGTCATAAGAGCCATATACAGAGTGACAGCATTCCATTGTACATATTTCCTCAGAAATATAAGTTATGTGGGGCTTGATATTAGTTAAAAGATATGGGAATGTGGTAAATTTCCTTCTCTACTGACCAAGTGCAGACGTCCCTTTTGTAGGGATAGGGCCTCAGAATCCTGACTCTTGCTAATGATATTGCTGGAATACTTAGCTTTTCAAAAAGTCATATTTGTGGGGATTTAAACAGGAGTTCTGACTGAAGTTAATATATATAGAGAAGAAGATACTTGAACTCTTGATTTCATGCCAGGAGCAGGAAGAAAGCAGAGAAAACTTGGGGTCTTGTATTAGACTTATGACTCCTAACATTCATAAATTGGCTGGAGATGATAAATGTCAGATAGAGGAAAATATAGAATTACGATAAAAAGATGGGATTAGCTGTTATCTTTCTGTTGTAATTGGGCTGTATTGAAATATCACCAAAAATAGAAATATCCCGTATGTTTAAAATAAGATAATTTTTTTTAAAAAAATTTTTTTATTTGATTTATATGCCGCCCTTCTCCGGAGACTCAGGGTGGCTTACAATGCGCTAAGCAATTTGATTGCTTTAAGTGTCTTATCTGTCCCTCATATTTGCATTACTTCACTGATTGTGTATATATGTAAACAATTTTTGAAGAAAATGACAATGCATGTTTTTAAAGAGATTTGTTGGAAAACAGAATGAAAATACTAGTCAAATGAAAATTCAGCTCTATAATCCTAACCCTAACCTTAAAAGAACAGCTAAAAGAACAGTCCATTTGCTGCTAGTCTTATAGAACTTATTTAATAAAAGTGAATAAGATTGCAATTTAAAAGTACTGATTTGTAGAAACAAACCTTTCTCTTTTATTACATATCTGCTCCTGACAGAAAGTAATTTAGTAATATCCAAGGGAAAGTGAATTTTGTTACACTGTCAAAAGTGATCTTGTCCCTTGGGTGAAAATTTTTTGGATTTACTGCACATTAGGAGACAAATGTACAAGTATTTTAAACAAATATACATGACTATATATAACAGTAATAGATGAAAAAAGTATCAAAATATTTTTAAATACTTACAAAAAGTTACATGTACATGTATAGAAATTAGAAAAAATATATATAAAGAGGATAGAAATTTAAAGGAAGACTGTATAAATCATGATTGAATTCTTGATTTAGCTTTCTCACATGGTATGGGTATTTTTGATTATCTTAGTATAATCTTATGGAATGCTGATAATGTAGTTGATACTAGTTTCTTATAAATGTCCTTGGATATTTTATTTCTCATTTAAAAATATATTAATAAAGCAGGGAATGAAAAAAATATAAATATCAGGGCCATACATTCATTACACATTTTATAATCTTAGTTTAGTTAATGTTTTTACTGTATTTCAAATATTTTGGTCTCATACTTTCATTAAGTATGTTAATTTTACATGATACAATCTACTGTTAGGAAAAGTTATTTTGCCAAGTTATTTGGACATTGACATTTCTGCTTCCACTTTCATCTTAGAATAAAAACAACTTTCTAAAATATAAAACAACTATCAAGAATAAATTAGCAAAAGATTAAGGATATTATTATATTGACATTGATTTTCCTGAAAAAAAAATACTTTCTATTGTATGTATTTCTTACTGTTTGAAGAAAAGCATACAGTAGATTCATTATTCATGCAAATTATGTACTAATCTTGGATACAGTTGGAAAGTAAACTCATCTGTTGCAATTTTCCCACTTGGAACCCTTCAATATATTTGACTGACTTCCATAATTTCTAATACAAATTATTGAGAGAACTTCCAGGTTGGAAATACAATATTTGAATTTGCAGAAAAGGAAGAATTGTTGCTGTGCCAATGGAGGGTGTGAAATGGCTAGCAACCAAAAATGTTCTGTTGTCAATTTCTGTCAAGTTATTGATAGTGGGGAAAAATGATGCCCAAAGCTTAATTTATTAAGGTAGTAATGTTATGAAACATTTCATCTCTAATAAATAAAAATAAGATGCAATGGAGTTTGTGGAATAAGAATATCTAGATGTAGCTAAAGAGCAAATTTTTCAAAGCAAACTATAGTTTAGCATAGATATAAATTATTTTAACTGGATTTCTTATTTGAAATTATAGCCTCTTCTTTCAACACAATATAACTAGTTTGAGAAAATCAGACTTCTCTATGCAGATTGTATGAATACAGAAACTTGCAATGGATCCAAGAGTGAATATTCCATGTGTAATCTTTTGTGTGTTACACTATTAAGCAGTCCAGGCTCTTGAGGTGTAGAAGGGGCGAAGTAGGGATGCAGACTCATGTTTCTACTCATGTTTCTACTGTGTCTTTCTAGATGTATGTTAGATAACATAATCTTTCCTAAAACATGCTTAATGTTAAAATCAATTTCCAAATTACAGGATGAAAACCAGGTATCTGATTTCTTACTCCAATTTCTTATAATAAATAATAGTTCTTTAATCTCAAATCACTAGCAAGTTATAGCTGTATTCTTCAAAATACAATGAATTTAAGATGTATCTGGGTATGAAAATAACTCCAAGAAGAAGGCTGCTTAAAGTTTGATCTTGAACAATTGGGATGGATTTTGTGTCTGACACAACAATAGTGATTAGTTGGCAGAAAGAATATGGAAAAGTTGAGAGATCGGAGTTGGCTCTATCATTAGGCAAAATGAGAACTGTTGGGCGATGTGGGACAAAAATGATTAGAGTTATGATTACCATATGAATGTACAAACATTTCTGTTATCCTTAGTTGTGGAAGCTATTACCAACTGTGAACTAAGATTCAGCTGCTAACATCAGTTACTACCAGTTTATTTATTTATTTATTTCCATTTCTATACCGCCCTTCTCCAATAGGACTCAGGGCGGTGAACAGCCAGAGTAAAAAACAGAACATACAAAATTTAAAAAACAGTTTAAAATGATTAAATATTTTTGGCCGTAATTTAAAAACAACCCAATTTAAAATCAGTTTAAAATTTAACTCAAGCCAGCCCAGCTAGTTGAAATAAATAAGTTTTCAGGGCCCGATGAAAAATCCGGAGGTCTGTTATTGTACGTATCTCTGGGGGGAGGTTGTTCCAGAGGGTGGGTGCCGCCACAGAGAAGGCTCTCCCCCTGGGGGTCGCCAGCCAACATTGTCTGGCGGACGGCACCCTGAGGAGGCCCACTGTGCGAGCGTACTGGCCAGTGGGAGGCTATTGGTGGCAGAAGGCGGTCTCGTAAATACCCCGGCCCTAAGCCATGGAGCACTTTAAAGGTGGTCACCAACACCTTGAAGCGCACCCGGAAGACCTCTGGGAGCCAGTGCAGCTCGCGCAGGAGAGGTGTCACATGGGAGCGCCCCGTCGCCCCCATAATCCCCCACGCGGCCGCGTTCTGGACCAGCTGGAGCCTCCAGGTGCACCCCAGGGGGAGCCCCATGTAGAGAGCGTTGCAGTAGTCCAGGCGGGAAGTGACGAGTGCCTGAGTGACTCTGCGTAGGGAGTCCCGATCTAGAAAGGGGCGTAACTGGCGTATCAGGCGAACCTGATAAAAAGCCCCCCTGGCCACGGCCGTCAAATGATCTTCTAAAGACAGCCGTGCGTCCAGGAGGATGCCCAAGTTACGAGCCCTCTCTGTGGGGGTGAGTGATTCGCCCCCAATAGCCAGCGATGGGGTCAGCTGGCTATATCGGGACGCGGGAAGCCACAGCCACTCGGTCTTGGAGGGGTTGAGTCGGAGCCTGTTTCTCCCCATCCAGGCCCGCACGGCCTCCAGGCACTGGAACATCACTTCAAGGGCATTGTTGGGGTGGCCTGGGGTGGAGATGTACAGCTGGGTGTCATCAGCATACTGATGGAACTCCACCCCGAAGCCACGGATGATCTCACCCAGCGGCTTTACATAAATGTTGAACAGAAGGGGCGAGAGGGCCGACCCTTGTGGAACCCCACAAACAAGGTGCCTCGGGGTCGACCGCTGCCCCCGTTAACACAGATTGCGACCGGTCAGAGAGGTAGGAGAACCACCGCAAAACGGTGCCCCCTACCCCCAGCCCCTCCAACCGGTGCAACATGATACCATGGTCGATGGTATCAAAAGCCGCTGAGAGGTCTAACAGGACCAGGATAGAGGAGCAACCCCTATCCCGAGCCCTCCAGAGATCATCCACCAACGCGACCAATGCCAGTTATGTAGAATCGAAGGGCAGCTATTTTGTTCTTTATCCCAGGAATAAATGATGCAGGCATATAAATGTGTGTGCTATATGGATTATTTTAACAGAGGTAGCTATGTTTATATAATATACTAAGCCACGATTTGCTTATAGTTGATTTAGGGAATAAATTACAACTGAATTTGCAAAATACATTAAATTGTATATTATGATTTTAATTGCCACATTAGCTGAGTTTGGACAACACGTTAAGCCACAAATAAATTATGTTTTGGTTTAGCATCTATGGACCAAACAAATGCATATTTGTCCATTTCACAATTTTTCCATTTTAAAAATTTTGTGTAAAAGATAACAGCATAGATAACTGCAATTTATGCTCTGTACAGTCCATATATTTCCACTGACAAAATGTTTTCTCTTTCAGCGGAAAAAAATATTCCTTCTCAGAATTGGAGACATCTACAGAGATATTCATATTTTTAGCAGTTAAACTTTTCTTTCTGGAATTGCTTGGACATTTTGAACAAAATGGATTTTGCAGCAGTATTCTCTAAGGTAAGTTTGTAATGCTTCTCCTGTTTATTAGTAACTAACATGTTATCTAGCAGAAAGTTAATTTGAATCAAGACTTTGTCCCTGAGTTGTCTTAAATTAACTGTTGAAGGGAGAATTTATTTTAAAATAATGAATCTTGTGGTTAACAGTTAGTATCTGTACTCTTGGTGGTGCTTAATTTCAGTACAAACTACATCTTTTAATTAGGGAAATATAATGAAAGTTTCAGAAGTTGATTGTGTTTTGGGAATTCCTTTCCCAAAACATACCTTATGTTTAGGTAGTTGGAATACTTTTAAATTGTGATTTCATTTTAGTTCAGTCACTGTCAAAAACTCTGGATTTTCACTGATCCTTATTGTAACCTTTTAGAGATCAATTACTACATTAAAAATTTGGCATAATAATTATGCATGTTTGCATTAATATTTATTGTGCACCTTGCCACCGATTGCTTACCCTTGTAAATATGTTGACATTGCAAGTTGATATCTACAAGTAGGGGGGATTGTATTAGAAGACAATTTCCATTGCAGAAATTGAAAACTGTTGCAGAAATTGCAGCTACTCACATTTTAAAGATACTTTGTGGATTTTGATTTAAGCAGAAATATGTTAGTGACTGTGTAGAATTATGGTACTGTGTTTCTCCGAAAATAATAATCAGAAAATAAGCCCTAGCATGATTTTTTAAAGGATGCTCATAATACAAGCCCTACCTCCAAAATAAATCCCAGTTAAGATCATCAGCCCTGGGAGGGCGTGGCCAGCACTGAAAGTGGCAAGCGTGCAGGGGTTGTTGGCATCCTGCAGCAGCCGCAGGCCACCAGCCCATTGGCCTGCACACTCTGGAGCTGCACAGCCCGTGCAATGCAACTGAGTCTGAATGCTGTGACCACCGGGCTGAACCTGGAGGCTCAGCTGCGGGCAAGCAAAGACAGATGATTTGATGGAGGCCCAGCCCCCATCCAGGCTGATTAACCTGATAACATGGTTCCCTGAAAATAAGCCCTAATGCATCTTTTGGAGCAAAAATAAATAAATAAAATCGGGTCTTATTTTCAGGGGAATAGGGGTATTAAGAATTGTGTATTAATATTTTTCAGATTTTGGAACACAGACATTTCTGATCTTGGCTGTTTAGTATTAATTTTGCTACTATTTATCTATCTGATAGAAATATGACTTTATGATTCTGATGTTTCAGGGATAAATTTTTTGATCTGTAGATTATGATTAATTTTTTTACTATTATAAGGAATAGGAAAAATTAGTTGATATTAATATAGTTTAGAACACAAAAATAAGAATGTTTGTTCAATATTGGATTAAACTAGGGATTTTCAAAATGTAGTTTACAACCTGGTAAATAGTCATAAGGAAAATTTAACGATGGGTGTAGTTTTGGGTGGGTTTGTCCTGACAGAGAAGGATTCTGCTAAAACTCACTCTCACTATACCTCAATAAGTTGACAGCTCTGGCTTTGACATACACTATATTTCCAACTCTGAATTGATATCTGAACTTTGTTCTGCTCTGTTCAACAAGCTCACCGCAAAGTCACAATGTTCTATAATTGTTGCTCTAATATGAAAATTTTGATTAGAAATAAATGTGGATCAAGAAATGAATTGCTGATTCAAAAATAAAACCCAGATGTTATGAATTATACTAAACTGAAGGAATTTATTCTTCCTATTATATATAATTTTTTTCATTGTTTATTTCCAGTGACAGTGTTATAAAGTTGCACTTTATAGTTCCTCTTACTCCTACATTGGCACATACCTCTATGAGCCTTTTTAGAGCTGATATATGAAGTAAAATGTATTTATTATGACTCGTATATTTATTTTCCAAATCTAACCCCAGTGAAAGGGTACCAATGGATTTGAGAATCTCAGATTGAACAATAATGGAACCTGAATAATTTTATCTTTTCAGGTCATATTAAGCCAGACTAGTTTTTTATTTCTGTACTTAATAAAGAAACCATATACAGCCATGGTTCACATAACATATCAAATCATGGTTTCTTTAGTAATAACAATATTAGTCTGCATATCCACAGTACCATAAATCATATTTATGTAAAATCTAAAAATAAACAATTTCTAACATTAATCCAGTTAATGGAAGCTCACAAAGCAATACTTATGATTGCAATTATTGCTAGAAAATTGGGAGAGATTGCTCTAGGTTAAAATTTTTATACTATGGTTTGGGGTTCTATGCATAGTGAGATAAGCTATTAAAGTTTCTGGAAAAAGATTGCTGATTAGATAGGTTTGTTGTTATAGAAATGTCTAGTATATATTATTATGTAAAAGTAAAAAGTTGAGGTTGTATGTTACTACCTTACTCTACTGCACAAAAACCCCCAAAAATAAACTCGGAAATCAATGCTTTTCTTTTCTCCTTTACCCTCACTTTTTCCTCTTTCCCTTCTCCTCCTTTATTTTCTGATGATATCCATTTTTCTTTATATTTCTGTATTTCATATTTTGATAAATTGATAAAAATTTGAACCCAGAGAGTTTCTGTAAAAAACAATATAAATATCTTATTTTAATAGATTTCTGCACCACATTCTATATTCAAGATATCATAATTGAAGAGCACTTGCTAGATTATCCCTAGGGCAGTGATGGCTAACCTTTTTGCCATCGCGTGCCAGGAGCAGGGTGGTGGTGTCGCACACGCATGTGCCCACACCCATAATTCTATGCGCCCCACGCATGCACGCACAATCCCTCCCGCTCCCCCCGCTCCTGGCATGCGATGGCCTGGTAGGCCCGTTTTTCTCTCTCTCCAGGCTCCAGGGACTTTCTAGGAGTCTGTGGAGGGTGAAAATGGCCTCCCCCTCACAGAGGCCTTCTGGAGGCCAAAAACGGCCCATTTGCCAACTTCCGGTGGGACCAGAAGGCCTGTTTTTTGCTCTCCCCAGGCTCCAGAGCCTCTCTAGGAATCTGGGGAGGATGAAAACGGCCTTTCCCACCCCCCCTCCAAAGGCCCTCTGGAGGCCAAAAACAGCCCATTTGCCAACTTCTGGTCCCATTTCAATACTTCTGGTGGGCCCAGAAGGCCAGGGCTGAGCTCACATGTCCACCAATATGGCTACCATAGGTTCGCAATCACGGCCCTAGGCTATGTGCAAGCAGAACAGCTGAAATAGATTTTAGCTTATAGTCACATTTGCAAATGAAATGTGTAAGTTCTCAGGTGCTAGTTACACTTGTTTTTATATGCTGTAGTGAAAGATGAAATCCTGTGCGCCAGTAAGTTATAAAAAAATTTAGTGACAAGGAACAGATATTCCAAAATCCTGTATTGTTTGCTAGCTTAGTCCAGATTTACAGAACAAAAGAGAACAAGACAGTATGAAAGTGACCAAAAGCTAAAGCTGCTACGTTAAAAAGAGTATCTATCATTCTAGATCCAGAAATATGGTATATGCTAACTCATTTCTTAAGATGATTTTAGAAAAACAGTTCGTTATGCCTCAAGAGAAGTATAAATTACCTATTAAATAACTGCTTCTTAGTAGACTTTAACAACATTCAGTTTAATTCCAGCTGTTAGTTTATCTGTTGCCTGGTCACAAAAGTAGTGCAGCTCTATTTAGAGTGCAAATCTGTTAGAACTTGCAACCCTAAATGTGGAAAGTAAGTTGCCTGAGAAAATAAAGAAGAATCACATCTAAGCCAGAATTTTACTGGCTGAATGTTTTCCTAATGTGGTCACTTTTCTCCCCTTAACATTCGAAAGGGCAGGTCTATGATTCTCGCCATCTTCTGAGATTATCAAATATTGCTCGATGCTAAAACAGAATTAAGTACTTAAGACTCCTACCCTACTTCCATCCACACTTTCTGATAGTCAAGATGTATCATATCAAAACCAGACCTTAGACCATTTCTTGAGAGTAACAATACAGTGCTAGTCAAATAGCTATATTTCTAAGGCAGCAATTGCCTTTTGCTCACTTTGCCTTTTGGAAGGATCTCTTTCCTCCTCTTTATAATATGGCACAAGGATGTCTAAGCTTGGCAACCTGAAGACTTGTGGACTTCAACTCCCAGAATTCCCCAGCCAGCCATTCTGGAAGTTGAAGTCCACAAGTCTTCAAGTTGCCAAGGTTAGGGTTAGGGTTGCAGTCTCTTTGTATCATACCTGGGACTTTTTATATTGTATTCTGCTGTCTTCTCTCTTCTAATCCTCTATATGAAAAATTAATAATTAGCTGAGGGATGTCATAGGATACAATATCTGAAGAAAATTGAAAGCACTCTCATAAATATCTATGTAACACCTAACTTTGACATTCTATGTTCCTCCCTCCGTCCCCAACCATCTCTGTGTGACTGTGAATATACACATACATATGCCTGCATACATTTCTGACAAGCTATTCTCTGTGTACCTGATTAAGTGGATTACAATCCCAGAAAGCTCAGGCAATAATAAATGGGTGTTCTTTAAGATGGCACAAGTCTTTACTTGTTTTTGCAGCAAAAAATCAACGAGCAATCTATCTAAAAAATTGTCCCAGTTGCAGAGTTAACGTAATTTTATGGATTTATTTATAGTAGGATAAAGTTTCTGTAATGACTAATATTGCAAGAGAAAAAAGCTTCAATAGATACTGCATTTTTTTTAAAGAAAATTTTTTTCTCTTCTGCATATGAAAAAAGGGAGAATATATGGTAGGTATCTGTCTTATTTATAGCAAAAAACAAGTCTTCAGTAATTAGTCTTCCCAGATTTCAAAGCGGGGTGGAAAGTACCAGGCCCTTTAAATTTAATTAAGCAGGAGGACATTTTAGGAGTCCCTGCTGTGTATGCATGTAATTAACTGTAATGGCCTGTTGATGGCGATATTGTTTGTGCAGATAGGTGATGTCCTGTAGTCTAAGCAGTTAACTACAATTCCCAGCAGGCTTGCAGGAACTGCATTGCTTTTCTTTTCCATGTTAGTTGCAGAGTGCTTGCTGCTTGCTAATTTGATTCACTAATGCTGATGTTTTAGGAGAAGGATGGGAGGAGTTCAAGAGAAACTATTCTGTCTTGTGGTTATCTGCTACTGTTTAATCTGCAGCATTTAAAAGCAGTCCACGATTACATTGCTTATTACTGCTATTACTTTGAGACTGGCGTTTCTGAATTTGATACTCTGTAGATGGTTTGGATTAAACCTCTAGGTGGCGTCCTTCCTTCTCTATTATTTGGTTGCTTAAAGCAAAACAAATAAGGTCTGGAAAATAGTGTTTGTTATTACATCTAAATCTGTTGTATAATGAAGTTGATTATTTTATATATTTAAAAGACAATTAATAGTTTTAAGTTTGGTGGGTCCCCAAAACAGGTTTATTTCAACATCAACAAATATTACATTCCAATTGAGAAATTGGGCACTCTGTGGCAGTAGTGTACAAGCCAAATAATTGGATGGGACCATTTTCTACACACTCCAATCAAATTAAACATAAAAGGTTGAATTATATCAAATTATTAACCCATTTCTTCATCTTTATCAGTATTGACTAGACTGAGTTCTGCAAGCTTTCCAAAATTCAGATAGGAAGCAACCTAGGATTCCTAGGAATTGTATTGTACTTTTGATTTGTGTAACAGCTGTTGTAACCAATGAACTATGGGTCTTTCTTCATCATTTCTTCACCATTTTAGTGGCAGTGCTTCATTTTCCACTGCACACTCTTCCACTAGGATCTTGTTTAAGAAAGTTTGCATCCTTTGGTTGCCTTTAAAAATAGGATATCTCCTTCAAGGCACTAATGAAACCTGTATGTGCAGGGCTTCAGATTCAGAGGGAAAATTGTGCTTCAGAGCATGCATATTGGCTGCATTTTTCTTCAACTTGTGTACCTGCCCTCCATAAGTCCTACATGATTGCAGCATGTTTGTGTGTGTTTCACTGGGGTTTCTAAGCTCCAAATCACATTTGTCTCATTGAATCCAAAGTTTTCCCCAGCAATACAATATCTATCTCTTTATTTTTTTCTTTCTCTATGTGCTTGTTCTATATTCTGCACCTTCTCTGAACACATTCTCTTTGCTTTTTCACAGCCTTCTTCCTATGTAATAGAACAGTGTTCCTCAACTTTCTCGGCTTTGCAGACTGATTGGTGTGGGGGGATGGTTTCATGCGTGCAGTGGGCAAATGTGTGCAGTTCCATTTGTGTGAGCAGCTGGCATGCGCACCTGCCACTTGCCCACTACTTGCCCAAATGAAGTATGTGTACCCATGCGTGCCCGCTGCTCACATGAGTGGGGATGCTTGCTTGCTCACCTGCCACTTCTGCAGCCCAGTTCTGAAAGGTTCAAGGCTTGGTAGTGGGCCATGGCCAGGGTTTGAGGATTCCTGTAATAGAATGAAAGTTTATTTACTGGTTTTGCATAAGAGCATGTGCATATTTATTCAGTATCTTGCTCGACTCTAGTATTCCACAGATTCCAAAGCAGCTTATTTTAAAACAGCAATACTGTAACAACAATATAACTTAAAGCAAAGGCACATCAAGGAAATTATGTTTTGCAATGTATAAAATATTTATGAGATCTGAAAGCTCTGGGCAAACACCATTCTTTTGTCTATTGTAAAAAATAGGGAAGAGTTGATTCCATGAGAGTTGGCTTGGGCAAGATGTTCAATAATTTTGGTACCAGTAAAAAAAATGTCTATGTCCCTGATCATAAACTTATCTATTCTGGAAGAATAAAGATTATGAGGAATACCTTAATGCAGGGGTGTCAAACTCAATTTCACTGAGGGCTGCATCAGGGTTATGTTTGACCTCGGGGAGTGGAGTGGGCATGGCCAGCTCAATGTCACTCATGTCACGGGCACCTGTGATGGTTTGAGTACTCTACCAGAGAAAGGCTCCCGAGCTCCATTTTTGCCTGCGATGGCCTCCTGCAACCCTCTGCCAGTGAAAACGGAGCCCAGGAGGGCATCTGTTTTCACTGGCAGAGACACCATAGGCCAGTCCTTCACTGTTTCCAGGGTGGCCCTATGGGTCAGATCTAAAGCGCCCCGCAGGCCAGATGTGGCCCCCCGGCTTTGAATTTGACACCCCTGCCTTAATGTGTCAGTCATATTTAAGAACATATGCAAAGGAAGGAAAGTTACATATTTGATTTGATATTTGGTTAAAAGCAGTTGGTTTATCAAGGTATCAGAATAGAATAATAGAGTTGGAAGGGACTTTTGGAGTCTTCTATTCCAAACCACTGCTCAAGCAGGAAACTGTACCATTCCAGACAAATGGTTGTCCAATCTCTTGTTAAAAATATAAGAGTATTCTTTAAAAAATGGTGACCCCCGATCAATATTATTGCAATAACCCCTGATTATTGCAATTTGGAATAGCTTCAGTTTAGCGTAGAAGTAGTTTTCGCTTATTGACCACATTTGGGACAAGCAATTCTGTCACTCTGGGATGGTCATAAAGTGATATATTATGTGACTGTCCTGACATGACACCAGCCTCTCTCTATTGGCTGCGGTCATTAAGTGAATCATCTGTGGTTGTTAAGTATGACATCATGTGACTGTGACTTTCTTTTGTCTTCCTCCTTGCCTTTGCTGGTTGAAGCTGGCTGTGAATGTTGCAAATGAAGATCATGTGACTTTGAAATACTGCAATC
This sequence comes from Pantherophis guttatus, assembly GCF_059756535.1. Lineage (NCBI taxonomy): Eukaryota > Metazoa > Chordata > Lepidosauria > Squamata > Colubridae > Pantherophis > Pantherophis guttatus. Next base: position 53,790,766 of record NC_142066.1, read on the forward strand.
ATTGTAAATGTCTGTTGCTTGCCAGGTGCCTGAATTGCGATTTCATGACTGCGGGAATGCTGTGACAAGGGATGGGTTATTTTTCAATGCCTTTATAACTTTGAATGGTCACTGAACAAGTGGTCAGTAAGAGAGGATTACCTGTAATCCTCAAAAGTAGTCCATAGATATTTGAGAAAGTACCTTGGGTTACTGTTACCCAGATATTGAATACCTGAGCCTTTATGAAAAGTGCATGCATGCACCTCAAGCAGAGACAGTAAAAGAGCTTCTGCTTATGAACATCCAATGGAAATTATGATAAGTAACATAACTTCCAGAAAGTGTAGACATTTTGAAATATGCTGGTAAAATTTGAGGATACATAGGGAAAGTAGTTGCTCTGACCCTTTCTTTTGGGTAAAGGAATGAAAGTCAATATATTATATTTCAGTGGATGCGGAATTAGAATGGATGTCCAGTATCTATTGTGTATTAATTATTGGAACACTAGTGCTCTATGAGACAGAGCAATGGCAAGATTAATAAAACATGACTGTCCATATGTTGGACTTCAACTTTCATCACTGCTCACCAATTGCATTACAGTTGAGGTTGCTTGAAGTTGGAATTCAGTGTTATCTGGAGGTTTATTATTGTAATGGGTTTGACAAATTAAAAGTATTATGTGAAGTGATAAGCAGCAAAAACATCATTTTTCAACAATACAATTACAATACAACAATTAAAAGTATTATGTGAAGTGATAAGCAGCAAAAACATCATTTTTCAACAATACTCAATAAAATACCATTATAGTTTAAAAGCTAATATTCTTTATATAGTATTGAGAATATTACTCAAATAAAAACTGTGTTCCTCAGTTGGTGGAAAGTTATGCAAACAAACAAACAATGCAACTGGTTAGTTCAAGGGGTTGATACCTTAAGGTGGGAGCAAGGTAAGCGGTTGGGAACTTGAGCTGCTGAAATACAATTCCTAGCATTCCTCTTTTTTTGGTCTTGGCATTGGAACTACTGCAAATTTTAGTTTTGGTAAGTAAGGAAAAATAGAAGGTGAATAGAGGCAAACTGTAGACTTCTCCCAAATAAACAGATTTATTTAAAATATCCTCTAGTGATTTGCATCCTGTAAGGCAAGTTGAAATGAGCCTTAGGTAACATTAGGATAGTTTCTTTTGGAAAATTTTGCCTAAATTTCAATTGCTGAGATACATAGTGATTCTGATTGACATATTGCATTAAGCCATGGACTGGCAACCTGAAACCTTAGGGCTGACCGGTGGTACCTCAGAGAAATCTTTGACCATAGCTGCTGAAAATTGATTATATTGTTTCCTGTCAATTTGAAATGGAAAGTGTTCAAACTGTAGTTTAACTCTAAAAATGATTTAATATACCGTGTTTCCCCAAAAATAAGACCGGATCTTATTTTCTTTTGGATCCCAAAATAAGCTTATTTTCGGGGGGTGTCTTATTTTTTTTCCCATGTAAGGGAGATCCTCTTCTGTTTGCTTGTGACGGGGCAGGAGGCCACATGGCATGCCAGTGCCGCCTCTGTGATGCAGAGGGGTGGAGCTGCCCCATGCACACTGCAGCAGTTTACCTCAGGGCCCCGCAGCCAGGCCACCCATGCTCCAACATGTGCCTTGCTTGCAGCAGAGGCTCCACCAGCCCATTACAGCAGGACCCCGCATGGCCACCAACCCACTTCTTCTGTTTGCTTGCAGCCACAATGGAGCAGGAGGCAAAACGACGTGCCAGTATCACAGCCATGAGGCAAGGCGGGTAGAGCTGCCCATGTGCCCCTTATCGGCTTACCTCAGGGCCCTGCAGCCAGCCTGTTCATTCCCTGACATCTGCCTCACCTCGTGGCCACACCAACATACCACTTGGCCTCCTGCTCCATTGAGGCCACAAGTGAGCAGAAGAAGTGGGCCAGCAGTCATGTGGGCTCCTGCTGCACATGGGTGTTGGTGCTGCTGCCACAAGGCGGCTGTCGGGGCGTGGATGGCCTGGTTGCGGGCCCCCTGAGGTCAGCCAGTGTGGGATACATGAGGCAGCTCCATCAACATCCTGTCTTGCCTTGTGGCTGCGGCACTGCAAGCAACCAGATGGAATGGGCAGCCGGGCGGCTGCTCAGGCTCTTAAGTAGAGCTTATTTTGGAGTAGGGCTTATTTTCAGGGAAACATAGTATTTTAAACTAGGCCGGGTGTCAGCAATGTGCGGCTCTAGAGCCATATGCGGCTCTTTGGATCCTCTCCTGCAGCACCGTTGGGTGATCCCGCCACTGGGTAGCCCCATATCTTACCCTCACTCCTCACCTGCCCTGAGAAGAGAAGGGTGAAAGAGATGAGAGAGAGGAAAGATGAGAGAGGGAAAAAGGGAGGGAGAAAGGGAGAAAGATGAGAGGGAGAAAGGGAGAGGGAGAAAGAGAGGGAGAAAGATGAGAGAGGGGGGAAAGAGAGAGACCCACAAAACCTGGGTAGGCGTGGCTGAGGGTGTCATGTGACTGGGTGGGACTGAGTGATGTTGAGTTGGCCACGCCCACCCAGGTTTTGTGGGAAACGGGCCCAAGTGGCTGTTTGAGTATTTAAGGTTGCAGACCCCTGAACTAGGCAGTTATGGCACTGTGAATTGTGTATAATTTCATCTTTCTATTGCACTTTCTGGTTGTATTCGCAAAATATTCTGAATTCATTATGTTTCCTCTATTTCAAATTATATTTTCAATGTAATTGAATTATTTCAATCATGAAACAAGTTTTAACTTTAAAAAAATGTTATTATTATTATTAATTGATTTAATCTTCAATTTGATTCACACTCTAGGACTGGTAAAAACTTAACAATTCAAGTCCTAAACAAGAACCTAGGAGCTGTTAAAGTAACATCTGAGTACACAGGAGTTCTGTGTAAGGGTTCTTTTTGCAAAGTCAGAATATTCAGGTCTGATAAGTTCAAAAATTTCATTTATCTAGGCAGCCCTTTGGGTATTGCTCCAAGGGCTTCTATTACTATTGGTACAACCATTGATTTCTCCCTCCATAGTCGCTCAACTTCAATTTGCAGCTCGCAGTACAGTAGAACCTCTGGTCACCACCATAATTTGTTCCATAACTTTGGTCGCAAATCTATTTGGTCATGATCCGAACTTAATTTGGGAAATTTGGCACTTCCCAAAAAATGGCACTGAAGAGGAAATTGGCCGTGAAAAAAAATATGTGTGAATTTTTTGGTCAGAACCAGATTTGGTTGTGGTCAGAAGCGTTTGTGACCAGAGGTTCTACTGTATTTTATTTTTTTTTCCTAGCGGTTTCTCTTCAATTCGTGCATCATCTGGTATTGCCATATCAATGAACCAGACTTTTTTTCTTTTCCACAATAGCAATGTCAGCTGTGTTGTGGGCCAATGTCTGTCAGTTTGGATTCCAAAGTCCCACAAGATTTTGACCTGTTCATTTTCAAGAACTTTGTCAATTTGGTGTTCCCAGTAATTTTTGCTGCATTTGAATCCAAACTTCTAGCAAAGCTTCCAATGTATGATTTTGGCAACTTGATTATGATGTTGTAGATAATCAGTTTGTGAGATTTTGTTGCAGCTACTGATAAGGTGATCCACTACAATGAGAAACTATCTTTCTTGTTGCATAAGCAATGTTTGCTGTTGTCACTGACATGTTGAGTTTTTGTTTTCATGGAATTGGTCTGCAGGGCTTGTTCTTGGGCAGCCAAAATGAAGCTTTCAGTTTCTTTCTTCAGTACCCCTGATCTCAACCATCTCCATGTTAACTTTGTACCAACCTTTCCTTCAATGTCCTTCAGGTATTGACTGCGCATAGACTTCTTTTTCCAGTTAGAAACTCGATGCTCAGTTGTTTCCTTTTGATTTTCTGCTTACAATCTCATTATTTTCAAGAGATTTCCCTTGTTCTCCTTCAGCAGAGGCTCTTTTGCTTCTTTCATGTAGTCATTTAAACCATGTTTTTCCTCTTCCACAGTTTATTTTACCTGTAAGAGAGAAATTATTATTATTGGCATTGTTGTTTGTCGCACCAGTCAACTAGATGTTCAGACTGGATTTGGCATTTTTGCCTATCTATCAAATCCTTTCCAAGGACCTGGGATAGGCAGATCTGAATGTTGTAGATATTGTTACAGAATGTAAGCTTTTCTGAGTAAAGCTGCCTTTTGCAATTGACTGACAGTGAATTTGTCAATGCCAGTGGTGTTCAAGTGGTGCCCCAGTTGTTTTGGGATTGCACCCAAGGCACCTATTACTATTGGGACTACATTTGCTTGCTTCTGCCATAGTGGATCTGTTTCTATTTGCAGATCTTTTTGTGATCTTCTCCAGTTCTTTTTCTACTATTCTGCTGTCTCCAGGTACTGCCATGCCCATTACCCAGACTTTTTTGTCTTTTTTATTAACAGTTGTTAAATCTGGGGTGTTATGTGGCAGGTGCCCATCTATTTGAATTCTAGAGTCCCAGACCAATTTAACTTCTTCATTTTCTATGACTTTCTCTATTTTATGGTCCCACCAGTTCTTGCTTGCAGACAAATGATATTTCTTGCAGATCTTCCAATGCACCATTGTTATGCTGTTGCTTGTAATCAAACTGGGCAATCTTCTTGAAGCAGCTAACCAGGTGATCCACTGCTTCTTCAGCTTCTTTGCATAGGTGACATTTGCATGTGTATGCATTTGTTCTTAAGGCTTGCTCTTGTGCAGCCAGTATTAGCCACTTTGTCTCTTTCTTCAAATTTCCTGCTCTTCGTAATTGCCAAGTCTTGTTATTATCAATGTATTGGTCATATAATGTTTTGGCTTCCCATGCCTCTATTCTCTTTCTCATTTGGTCCTTCTTGTAGGCCAGTTTAGTCTTGCCAGTAGTCAGTAAGGCTTCCTGATATACTGGTATCAAGTGCATCTTTACTGTCCTTCAGATATTCTTCCAATGCTCTTTTTTTCCCCTTTAACCATCTGATGTATTTGCAACATAGATGGCCACTTAATTTCTTTGGTAGGTAGAGTTTGCCTATGTTGCTGTGAGGATGAAAGGCATGTTCTCCAGCGCGCTGCTTGGAGAATCCAAATTTATTATTTATTTATTATTATTTATTAATTAAATTTCTATACTGCCCTTCTCCAAATAGGACTCAGGGCGGTGCACAGCCTAAGTAAAAACAGAGCATACAAAATTTAAAAAACAGTATTAAAATAATTAAATATTTTGGCCGTAAATTAAAACAACCCAATTTAAAATCAATTTAAAATTTAGCTCAAGCCAGCCCAGCTAGTTGAAATAAATAGGTTTTCAGGGCCCGACGAAACATCCGGAGGTCTGTTATTATACGTAACTCTGGGGGAAGGTTGTTCCAGAGGGTGGGCGCCGTCACAGAGAAGGCTCTCCCCCTGGGGGTCGCCAGCCGACATTGTCTGGCAGACGGCACCCTGAGGAGGCCCACTCTGTGCGAGCGTACTGGCCGGTGGGAGGCTATTGGTGGCAGAAGGCGGTCTCGTAAGTACCCCGGCCCTAAGCCATGGAGCGCTTTAAAGGTGGTCACCAACACCTTGAAGCGCACCCGGAAGACCACCGGGAGCCAGTGCAGCTCGCGCAGGAGAGGTGTCACATGGGAGCGCCTCGTCGCCCCCATAATCCCCCGCGCGGCCGCGTTCTGGACCAGCTGGAGCCTCTGGGTGCACCCCAGGGGGAGCCCCATGTAGAGAGCGTTGCAGTAGTCCAGGCGGGAAGTGATTAGTGCCTGAGTGACTGTGCGTAGAGAGTCCCGATCTAGAAAGGCGCGCAACTGGCGTATCAGGCGAACCTGATAAAAAGCCCCCCTGGCCACGGCCGTCAAATGATCTTCTAGAGACAGCCGTGCGTCCAGGAGGACGCCCAAGTTGCGAGCCCTCTCCGTGGGGGCGAGTGATTCGCCCCCAATAGCCAGCGATGGCGTCAGCTGGCTATATCGGGACGCTGGAAGCCACAGCCACTCGGTCTTGGAGGGGTTGAGTCGGAGCCTGTTTCTCCCCATCCAGGCCCGCACGGCCTCCAGGCACTGGAACATCACTTCAAGGGCATCGTTGGGGTGGCCTGGGGTGGAGATGTACAGCTGGGTGTCATCAGCGTACTGATGGAACTCCACCCTGAAGCCACGGATGATCTCACCCAGCGGCTTTACATAAATGTTGAACAGAAGGGGCGAGAGGACCGACCCTTGTGGCACCCCACAAGCAAGGAGCCTCGGGGTCGACCGCTGCCCCCCCGTCAACACAGATTGCGACCGGTCAGAGAGGTAGGAGGAGAACCACCGCAGAACGGTGCCCCCCACCCCCAACCCCGCCAACCGGTGCAACATGATACCATGGTCGATGGTATCAAAAGCCGCTGAGAGGTCTAACAGGACCAGGATAGAGGAGCAACCCCTATCCCGAGCCCTCCAGAGATCATCCACCAACGCGACCAATGCCGTTTCCGTGCTGTGCCCAGGCTGGAAGCCGGACTGGAGCGGGTCTAGATAGACAGTTTCATCCAGGTACCGGGGAAGCTGTTGCGCTACCACACTCTCAACAACCTTCACAACGAAGCGAAGGTTGGAGACTGGACGATAGTTAGCCAAAACAGCCGGATCCAGAGAGGGCTTCTTGAGGAGGGGCCTCACAACCGCTTCTTTCAAAGCGGCCGGCAGGACCCCCTCACTCAAAGAAGCGTTAACAATCTTCTGGAGCCAGCCTTGTGTCACCTCCCGGGAAGCCAGTACCAACCAGGAGGGACACGGGTCCAATAAACATGTGGTCGCGTTCAGCCGTCCCAGGACCCTGTCCATGTCTTCGGGAGCCACAGGATCGAACTCCCCCCAGATAACACTCTCAAGACCTGCCTCAGTCATCCCGTCTGGACATACCCAGTCAGAGGCCAGCCCTTCCCGAATCTGAGCGATTTTGTCATACAGATACTGCACAAAGTCCTCAGCTCGGCCCTGCAAGGGGTCATCCCGCGCTTCCAGATGGAGGAGGGAGTGGGTCACCCTAAACGGTGGCCGGGCGATTATCTGATGACGCGATAAGAGCGGCAAAATAGCTAGATTTCGCCGCTTTTATCGCCGCTAGGTAGGTCTTAATATGAGACCTCACCAGTGTTCGGTCGGATTCGGAGCGGCTGATCCTCCAACTACTCTCCAGGCATCTTTTCCGGCGCTTCATCTCCCTAAGCTCCTCGGAGAACCAAGGAGCTAGATGAGTTCGGTGCCGGGTCAGAGGCCGCAAAGGCACGACACGGTCCAAGGCCCCAGCAGCCGCACTATCCCAGGCGGCCACCAGGTCCTCAGCCGAGTCATGAGCCAGAGTCTCAGGAAATGGCTCAAGCTCCATCTGGAACCTATCAGGAATAACCCAACCTATGTTGGGTTATTCCTCATCTTGGTTGCTAGACTGGGTGAATGTTTCTTTAGGAAATGTCCTTGGCCACTCCTCCTTCGCTCGGCTGAGCTCCAGTTTATTCACTCAGGCAAGCGAGAGACTGGCTTTTTTCCTTGGCTCTAGTGATGAGGCTGAAGATTAAACCTTTCTTTGGATTTCCAACCTTTTTTTCTTCTCTACCTATCTTCAAGGTGTGTGGATTGCCTTCAAAGGCTTCTCAACTGTTCGTCAGACTTTCTTAATTGCTTCAGCTGCTGGCGGTGGGTGAGTTGCTCCTGGGCCGCCAGGCGGGCTCCCCCATCCATCATTCCAATTTGCAGCTTCCTCGGAGCTATACCTTTTGAGGCATCTCCGAGTGCTAATTATCGCCGCCAGCGGGTGCGCTGGCTTCCGGCTTGCCGGTAAAGTCTCCCCCGCCATCCACACCGCTCCTACAGTTTCGAGGTGGCCAGGAGTCCCTGCCCATCAATGGCGGCAAACTCCTTCCTTTTCGCTGTGCTGGGAGGGTTTTGTTTTTTACACCCTCGCACTCTCTCCTTGGGCTCTTTCTCTCTGCAGAGATGCTGGGTGGCAAAACACGAGCCACGTGCCATTTTCTGAGGCAAACGACAGCCGCCCGTCATTTTGTACATCAAAGGCTAGCCGCGGCAGCAGGGAGTGCAATTGAACTCAGCGCTTCTCTGCTATCCTGTGTGATCTGCCTGTGAGAAGCCACAGATCCTTCCCTGCCTTGACTGAGGAGCCCTGCGAAGCGGCTTTTAGTGGTGTTTTGACATCTGCTCAGCCTTATTCCCCTGCATAACTGGCTGTATCCTGTGCTTGCGTCTGACTAACCTCCAACAGCCTAGCTGTGTGCCATCTGCGTTTCTGTTCGTTGTTTCGTTCCTTAAAAAAAAAAAATACTGTTCCTATTGAAATTAATTCAAGTCTACAACATAAAGTTACCTTTGCGGTGTCTTGTCTCGATGGTGGAGTCTGATCTTTCTTCCGACCTTGATCAGTCCTACAGCCCTCCTGAGGCCAAGAAACGTTCAAAAGTTCCTGCCAAGAGTGCCAAACATCGAGCTACCAGGGCACGTTCTGCCAGCCCTCATCCCACCAAGCTCTCGGCAGCAGCTGACAGGGCTGAGGAGAGAAGGCACAAAGCCTTCGAAAAACAATACCTGCTTGCCCAGCAAAGGGCTCAGTCCTCCAACCGTCAGATGTCTCCTGACAAGCCTTCACAAGCGTCACAAAAGCCTCCTCCTGTTGCTTCCTGAAGTCGATGCCCTCCGGGAGTCCACCTTTCCACATGCTTCCTCAGGGCCCAGCGCTCCCGCTGCTCATCATCAGGGTCATCTCGTTCCGGAGGATACTTTCACCCCGACCGCTGCTGGCCTCTGTCCTGTTGAAGGACTACAACCGGCACTCTCTCGAGATATCCAGGACCTAGTGTCCCAGACAATCTCTAGGATCTTGACATCGGGTCCTCAACAAGGTCTCCATGGTCTCCCCATGCCGGCTATACATGCACCTTTACCTCAGACATGGCGATCCGCATCGTGGATATTCATATCAGGTGGACTCTCTTCTTACCGAAGACTCTGTGTGGGATGAAGAAGATCCTGAAGAGATTGAACTGTCTGAGGACAAGGACCTGGCTCCCGACAGGCCTTCTTTCATAGGCCTTTTCTGCCCTTCCATGTTCAAGTCCTTGCTCCACAAGGCTAAACTTACCACCAATATGGGCGTTTCGAGCACACAGCCATCGCAACAGAGGGATTCTCAACTTCATGGAGACTTGTTTCAGCTGCCCAAGCCTGAACAAGACTTTATTCCGTGTCCTGAGCTGTTCACGGAGGTGGTCCAAAAGTCATGGACCCAACCGGCTTACATCTTGGCTCCTAATGGCTTGGATAAAAAGTTGTATTGTTCGGACCCCACCTTACAAAATATGATCCAGCTGCTACAGTGGATGCCCCTGTGGCTCAAATAACATCTTCTGTTATTTCCAATGATGTGTTGGACGGTCTCAGAACAGAAGACAGGAAGGCTGAACTGTCTTTCCACAAGACACATCAGGCGGCTACCTCTACATCCTTTTTTGCTCGCGCATCTCTTATTTGGTTGCGCCAATTGCAAGAGCGATTACCACCTGACGATAGTAGGCTCCACCAGGACATAAATAAAATAGTGGCAGCCACTGAATATTCAGCAGACACATCCTTAAATGCGGCCAAGTTTGCTTCTAGAGCTCTTGTTTCTACCATCGCCTCTCGGCGCCTACTTTGGCTTCGCCATTGGAGGGCCGATCTAAAATCAAAGTGGAAGCTGGCATCTGCTCCCTAAAAGGGTTCCTTTCTCTTTGGAGATGCTTTGGACCCTATACTAGTAGAGGATAAGGATAAACATAAAGTTATGCCGTCCTCCTTTAGACGACAGGGTAGGAAATATGCTCCTTATTCCCAGAGACAGCCCTTTCGGACTGAGTCCGGACCCAGCGGGTCCTATTTTCCTAGACAATACTCCCAGGGCTTCGAGCGGTCTTCTGACAGATCTGTCTACCGGGATTGGGGCAGAGGTCAGCACAATGCCAGGTGACAGTTCCGTGGAGCGGCCAGCCGATCATTCAGAAGGGGTAAGTAACTACCACGCAAATCTACCCATTGGCGGAGGTCTCATCCATTTCTTATCCCAGTGGGAATCCTCCACGACCGACGCTTGGGTCCTCCAAACGGTGAGGTTTGGCCTCACTTTGGACTTCCTTTCCAGCCCTCCGAACTGCTTCATTTCATGCCTGTTATCGGGCAATCCAGAGAAGAGGCGACTGATGGACACAGAGGTTCAACATCTGATTGACATCTGTGCCATCGAACCTATACCGGTAGAACAACGGGGCTCCGGGTTCTATTCGCTCCTCTTTCTCATGCCAAAGTCTTCCAGGGGCTGGAGGGGGATCTTGGACCTAAAGGCCTTAAACAAATTGGTAGTACAGTGGTCTAAAGCACTCTTATTAAGAACAGCTGCCTGCAATTACTGCAGGTTCGAATCTCGCCAAGGCTCAAAGTTGACTCAGCCTTCCATCCTTTCTAAGGTAGGTAAATTGAGGACCCAGTTGTGGGGGCAATAAGCTGACTTTGTATAAATATACAAAAGAATGAAGGCTATTGCTTAGCGCATTGTAAGATGCCCTGAGTCTCCGGAGAAGGGTGGCATATAAATCAAATTAAAAAAAAAAAATTCATCAAGTATCATCATTTCAAAATGCAGCCCCTCAAGTGGATTCTACAGGGCATCCGACGGGGAGACTTTATGACATCAATTGACCTCAAGGAGGCTTATCTGCATGTCCCGATTCGTCCCTCATTGACGATTCCTGCGGTTTGCCTATTCAAACCGACACTTCCAATATCGGGCCATGCCGTTTGGCCTATCGTCTGCCCCTCGGACCTTCACGAAACTGTTAGCGACGGTGGCTGCCTCCCTAAGGCAGATCCCAATCAGAGTAATGTGCTACCTGGATGACATCATCATTCTGTTTCCCACACGGAGTCGGGCTGTGGTCGAGCTGCGGACCGTGTCTCGTCTCTTGCAACAGCACGTTTTTTCCCTGAACCTAGACAAGAGTCAGCTCCTGTCCATCACCCGCATTCTCCACCTTGGAGCTGTCATAGACTTGGTCAGCGGCCATGTATTCCTGTGTCCCGACATGATTCGCAGCATAAGATCATTAGTGACTCAGGTATTGTTGCTCAGGTCCATTTCCCTGATCACATTGTCCTAATTGCTTGGCAAACTAATATCATGCATCGCAATCGTCCTATGGGCCCATCTCCACAGCCGACCACTTCAGTGGTTCCTTCTGCCTTATTAGAGGTCTCACTGGGCCAGTTTGAGTGCCAAGATAGTCCTCCTGGCGGCAATCTGCTTGTCCCTGAAGTGGTGGCTCTCACCAGCCGTAAGGAAGGGCTGTTATTTTCAGGAACCCATCTGGATTACCATCACGACGGATGTGAGCATTTTCGGCTGGGGCACCCACCTGCGGTTGTCTGTCGCTCAAGGTCGCTGGTCCACGCAGGAATTGCAACACGACATAAATTGGTTGGAGCTACGGCAGTCCACCTTGCCCTGCATCATTTCCAGACCTCTGTGATGGGACGTCACATGCTGATCCTTACGGATAATACAACAACGAAAGCACACATGAACAGGGAAGGCGGAACTCGTTCCAGACTCCTTATGGACGAGGTGACGAGGATGCTGAATTGGGCGGAGAAGCATGTTCTATCACTGACGGCAGAACACATATCCACCCCGGACAACATCCAGGCGGATTGGCTCAGTTGGATCCAAATAGATCAGGCGGAGTGGCGCCTCCATCCGTCGCTGTTCCAGGACTTGTCAAGGAGATTCGGTCTCCCAGCTGTCGACCTCTTTGCTCACCCGCTGAATGCACAACTGCCTCGCTTCTTCTCCCAGTTTCCCTGTCCCGGAGCAGAGGGTTGTGATGCACTTCAAAGCATGTGGCCCCCAGGGCTCCTCTACGCTTTTCCCCCCTCTGCTGCTCATCCCGCGAGTGATTCGCAAGCTGTTGGTGGAGAAGGCGGATCTCATCTTGGTCGCTCCCAATTGGCCGCGTCGACCTTGGTACGCGGATTTCTTGAACCTGTCGGTGGAGCGCCCCTGGCACATCCCCAACGACAAGATATCTCTCAGTTAGGGGGTCATACTGCACCCAGAGCCGCAATGGTTGCAGTTGACCGTCTGGCGTTTGAGAGGATCCGTCTAAGCAAAGACAACATCCCAGCATGTGTGATTCACACTATGCAATCCGCCAGACGCCCTTCTACAAATTGTATCTATGACGTCACCTGGCGATTGTTCTGTTCCTGGTGCTCCCGGACTCATCAAGACCCTACGACAGCGTCTGCTTCTGATGTTCTCATTTTTGCAGGACGGTTTAGACAGGGGACTTGCCCCTAACACTCTGTGGCGACAAGTGGCAGCCTTGAACACAGTCTTGTCTGTTGCCAACAATCGACCTTTGACTCAACAACCCCGAATATGGACCTTCTTGAGAGGGGCATCCAATCTCTGGCCAGCTACAATCCACTGATATCGAATGTGGGACCTTTCATTGGTTCTTACCGCTCTGATGTCACCTCTGTTTGAGCCTTTGGCGTCGATTTCCCTTCGGTTCCTGACACTCAAGGTCACCTTCCTGGTGGCGATTACCTCGGCAAGAAGGGTCTCTGAACTTGCAGTGTTGTCAGTGTGGGTCGACCTGTGCATCTTCCACCCTAACAAGGTGGTACTCCAAACGGATCCTTCCTTTCTGCCCAAGGTAAACTCTCCATACCACCGAGCCCAGGAGCTGATTCTACCTGACTTTTGTCCGGACCTTAGCCACCATCTCGAACAGCAGTGGCATACCTTGGATGTTAGGAGGGCCCTACGTTGGTACATTAAGCGGACATCATCCTTCCATAAGTCTGAAGCCTTATTCCTGTCCTTCAATCCATCTACGTTGGGCAGGAAGGTCTCATCGTCCACGATTGGTCGTTGGATTAAGGCCTGCATCGTGACAGCGTATCGCACAAAGAAGAAACCACTGCCGGGGAGAATCTTACACATTCCACCAGAAGTGCGGCTATATCAGCTGCTTGGGCTACCCAGGCATCCATCATAGACATCTGTAGGGCTGTGACGTGGACTTCCTTGACACCGTTTATTAGACAGTACAAGATAGACTCCTTTGCCTTGGTTGAAACATCCTTTGGTCAGCGTGTGCTGCAGTCAGTTCTTGCCTATTCCATCCGGGATCACGCAGCCACCCTCCCATCATCTGACTAGTTTGGGTATATCCCAACATTTGGATTCTCCAAGCAGCGCACTGGAGAACGGATGTTGACTTACCTGAACGTCCCTTCTCGGTGTGCTGCTGGAGAATCTAACCCACCCCTTCGGCTGCGTTCTGTGGGACCGGGTAAATTTACCTTCTTGTTTATTTGGCAGCACCGTCGTCTCTTTGTCTTCGTGAATAAACTGGAGCTCAGCCAAGCGAAGGAGGAATGGCCAAGGACGTTTCTTAAAGAAACATTCACCCAGTCTAGAATCAAGATGGGGAATAACCCAACATTTGGATTCTCCAGCAGCGCGCCGAGAAGGGACGTTCAGGTAAGTCAACGTCCGATTCATTGTCATTTTTTTTCTGATCTTTCTATCCATGGCTTTTAGTTAGTTCTGCCCGAATCTAGCTGTGTGACTGGAATTGGCCAAATGTTGATTTCCTTGATGGTATTTCCTTCATTGAGTTTGGACTTTCAGATTTATTTCTTACAGATTATTATTTTGAAATTAAAAAAAATTGTATAGCTAATTTACAAACTGATTCAATGTATTTATGTCTGCTGTTGATTGTGTTTCTATAATTTGCCCTGACTACAGGATTCTTTATGGATTGGGATTAATAAAAATCTGATGTCTGCAGACTATTGCAACTGACACCTACTGATTATGTGACAAACTATTATTGGATGTTGGTGATCCATTGACATTACCACCAGTTATTGAGTTTGCTTCTCTTGGATTTATTTTTGTGTCTTCAGTTTAATATATTCTTGGAATCTGTACAAGTCTGTTTCGTTCATTTTTACTTTTTCTCTGAAGTTACATTTTTTATATGATATCAAGATGAAAATATGGCTGCCCAAAATAAGTAGTAGATTTATTTCATCTCAAGTTATTACTTTGATGGAAGGAATTTTTTTGTAACAAGAAACAATTCAACATTTTAGGGGGTCTTAATATCACAAAGTTTGAGAATCTTTAGTTCTTTATGTGAACTTGCAGTTGTAGTTTTTATATGCAAACAATGGCTTATTATAATGTCTGATTCTTTGGAATCATATCTGGAAGGATGAAGGAAATATTTGCCATTGCATAAATACCTAAAGTAGTCTAAATTGTTGCATTAGGTTATAAGGCTGCAAATTAAGCAAAACAGAAGAGAAAAAACTTATCAGACACTTGGTGGTGCTGGTGGGAAATGTAAGTTCCTGCCTTAAGGAATCTTATTACAATTCATTTATGTTAGTGTACTGAACTGTTAGCATTTCTAATAGTAAATCTACCACTTCAAAAGTGAGAGGGTTTTTTTAATTGTTAAACTCTGTTAAAATTGTTAAATTGTTAAGCCAAGAAATTATATTAGAGGTATAGAGAGACCAGTAGCTGAAAGTAAAAACTGAGAGTTTGTAGTTTGATTTATTGAAATAATTAGGATCTGCAAAATGTATAACAACGGCATTGTGATACTATAGTAGGCTGGTTAGCAGGCACAGCATTTAAAATTGTGTGTGGCACATCTGGAATTGTGTTTTTTTTAAACCGGCATTGTACAGTTGAAGGAACATCTAAGATTTATGTAGTTAAGACAAATAGCATTTGGTTTTCATGGGATGTTCCAGTATTTAGGATATTTGTGCAGACAAATATGCTAGGTGGAAAACGATTGAATTTACTTCAATTCAGTGCCTTTCCCGCACTTCCCAACATAGGGAAAAAATTAGTCCAAAACATCTGGAAAGTTTTTAGGCTGGAAAAGGCCTACAGAGAGCTGCATAAGACCTGTTACTGCTTTGCATTTATTGAGTTCTCTTCTATTGGAATTTTCTAGATCTCAAAGAAAATTCTCCATCTGTAAAACAAACAAAAAGTAATGTACCTTATTGGTTGTATTTGCATATGTTAAACCCTGCTGAACACAATTGGCTAATGTCTACATAGCAATTATACATTGTTTTTAGTGCATTTGGCCTACCTCAGTATAATTCAATACTTCAGCATAGTTAGAAAGAGATGTTCCTCTTTTTATGCACTATAATTGAAAATCCCAGAGTTCTATTATTAAAATGAATGGGGAAAAGTTAGTGATTGTGTCTGTGAGATGTTTTCAGAGAAAGTATACAGTGAATATTTAATACATTGCCAAATAGCAACATGCTTAATTTGGAAGATTGCAATATAATAAAAACCCCATTTTAACTACTTGATAATTAATAGTTTGTACTTCCTATAAAGAACTTTCAATAATCAGTTTGATCCTATTTTTTTTATTGTTTGGTTTCTTTTCTTCCCTGCAAAAGATAAGATTAATAGATTCGGAAAAGATTCTACCCTTCTATTATGCCTCATTACTGAGTAATATGCCCCATTACTGAGAAAGACTGGTGGTAGGTGTTTTGGCAGAGTTTTAAAGAATTACGATATATTATGAATATCAAAGACATAATTTTGTTCCTAAAGACATGCTTTAGAGTAAGATATTTTAATAGTTTTCATGGCTCTTAATTCCACAGATTTTTCGGAGTATGCAGCTGATTGCTGTTCCTCTACTGATGGATCATTTTCTATTAGCCGTCGGGCCGTTCATTTTTCCGTCTGCGCTGGGTGCACGCGCCTTTTTAACTTGCTTTGGTAGCTGTCTGGCTCGCGCGCAAGGCAGGTTTTTAGCTGCAAAGCTGTAGTTTAACCCCGCAGTGCGCACGGGAAACCGACGGTGGCGCTAGCGCCTCCGTTTTTGTGTTTCGTTCCCCCCCCCCCTTTTCTTTTTGCTTTCCCTTCCCCCTGCCTTGCCTGCCCGGTGCATTCTCCGATTAAAGGGAGGAGGAGGAGGAGAGGAGGAGGAGGAGGGCAGAGCAGAGAAGGAGCTCAGCCGCCATTTTTCCCCCGAACATTATCTAGCAGCAGAAAAACAGCAGTAGCGCCACCTCCGCGGTCGCTGCGGCTGCCTTCTGTTGTACGCGGGTGGAGGGTCGGGTACGAAGGCAAAAAGGGGGGGGGGGCGAAGGCGGAGAGGAGGAAACGCCGCAGAGACTGTTGCACATTGTGCCCCACTTTGAAGAAGAGCGGGAGACCCTCCTTTGCAGTAGGAGGAGGAGGAGGCACCGCAACAGCCGCCGCCGCCGGGGGGAGAAAGCCAGGAGCACCTTTTTTTCTCCCCCCCCAATCGCTGCCGCCGCCTCCCTCCTCTTGGGTGCGTGGGGTGGGGGCGGTTGCAAAAGAGAAGGCAACCTTCCCGCCCCCCCTCCCCTAGTTTCTTCCTTCCCCAGCCCTTTTCCTGCCCGCCCGCCCTCCTTGCCCGCAGAAGAGCAGGGAGCAGGCGGGCAGGGAAAGGGGGAGTTGGGGCTGGAAGGAAGGGGGAGAAAGGGGAGCGACCAAGAGAGAACAGCAACGGCGAGAAGACGATTTGTGGTGGCGGGAGCGAAGGAAGAAGACTGTGCTACTCGCGTTCGCCTTGTTTGCAAACTGCGCCCTTTTTTATTATTACTACATACATATATATATTTTTTGCGTCGGGCCGGATCCGCCCGGACTCTGCTCTCAGCTCCGTCACGTGGTAGGTGTCGCCGCCTGCTTGCTTTGCTTTTGCCTGCTTTACTCGATTGCTTGCTTGGCTTTCCCGTTGCCCTTGCTCGGCCCTTCTGTCGCTGTCTTTGTTAGCGCTACTGGCTGCCTGTACCCCGCACGAGCCCGCAGCGGCCAGAAAACAACTTCTATGACCCTTATTTCTTCCCCTCCCCCCTGACTTCGATTCGCGACTCGTTTGCCTTTTAATTTCTGGTTCTAAGGTGTGCAATTTTTTTTGCGGAGAGATTTTTCTTTTTTTAAAAGCCGTAATCGTAATGAAACTTCCCTATCCGGTTCTTTATTTTCCATTCGAAGTATATGTTACTGCCACGTTCTTAATTCTTCATGATATGTTTTCCCCCTTTTCCTTGCTACTTTCCCGTTCTTACCTGTTATGTGTTTGCCACACTCAGGCGTTTGCGCTGTCCTGCAACTACAATGCGATGTCTTCTCTACCTCATTACCTTTGGAAAGCCATAAAGCTGTGCAGCTTGGAGTAATCGCGCTTTTATAGGGTTACAAAAGAGCTTTTAGTTTCTCTTAACAGTTAAGTGTGGGACGGGGGTGGGGGAGGGAGGGATAAACTCTGCAGCCGGTCGTCTATGCTAGGGGGTGGGGAAGAGAGGTAACTGGAAAAGATTGACTTTGTTTAATGTTTAGAATAGAGGCGACCACTCCCGCTGTCCATTTTACATTAGCACTTGTAAAGTACTTCCCTCATTCAACGCAACACGATAACGTCTTCTGTAACGGGCCCGTCCTTCGGTTGCTGCTGTTGTTACTGTTATTGTTAAAGTGGCGTTAAAAAACTAGCCATGTATGTGCGCGCTTATGCGAAGTATTGCGGTTCCAATGCAAATTGGGGGAGGGGAAGAAGAAAAGCTGGTTTCTTATGGCGCCACTTTAACTTGAAGGCTTTGCTCTTCTGTTAACACAGAAAGCTTCCCAACTGGAAGATGTTTATTTTCTTAGTATTAATCCCTTGCTCTGCTTGTCTCCTCCCCCTTTCATAAACATGCTGCTTTCCAATTTACTTCTCGCTAACATTCGAACTCCGGCGTTCCCAAAGTTCCATCACATCCGTCCAAACCTATCCCCAATTTCCATTCTCAAACATCTTGTGTGTGCGCGCCCCCCCCCCCGTGAGCGCGCCTGTATTGGAGATTTTGTCGTCACGTGGCTGGTTGGCAGTCATTTTTGTGTGCGCCTTGTGGAGACTGCATGCTGTATCCTTCTAGCTATAGCTTTTACAATCAACAATGAATTTGCTTCTTTTTCCATCTCTTCTCTCATGGTAATTTCTAAAGTAACTTCTTTGTTATTATGGGGCTTATTTATATATTCTAACCAGCCAAACTTTTTATATAATTTTGGGGAAGCCTTACCTAAATTATACTTGTTTTGCTTAATGTCTATTGTGTGAGATTTCCTTTTTTATTGTAATAGTATCTGAAATTGCTGTTTGGGGTATAGACTTGGATCAATGTAATAAGTAGTATAGAAGGTGTGCTAGGAAGTTGGTTCTTAATGACATTTTACTATCAAGTATACTTACTTATTTGTACTTATGAACATGCTTTTTTTCCTCCTTAATTAGACTTATAGTTGTCTTGCTTACTATAGTGAATTTCCCTAAGTTAAACATGTTATGCTGTTTGTATTTACCACCGATAATTTAAAATTAATGGCACTGCTTTTGTTCTTAAACTAGCAAATGTAATTCTCAGTTTTTTTCTTTGAAATTGAAAATTCTGCCTCACTATTTGACCTTTTAGATCAGTTCAGAAAAGAGATACAATTGTTAAAATAAAATGAACCATAGTTTGGAAGGGAAATTGGCATTTTCAATCCTTTGATTTAAAACCTGTTCAGTGTTGCATAATTATTTGCTGCCACTTTAAAATAATATGAGAACATTAACTTGGTGTTTGCATTCTAAGCACTAGAAAATAGTTTCTTTCTCCCTTGCAATTGCATGATGGCTCATACGGTATTTACTCTATCTATGATGCATAATTCTAAAAATAAAAAAGGTAAAAAGCTTTTCTGCAAGAATTAAATGTTGTAAAAAATACTTCTGGTTGTCACAAACTCTAGAAGCTGTTTGAAACTACTTTTTTGAATTGTTCAAGCTATAAATGGAAAACAATCTTTAGAACATTAGTGTTACTGCACTAGCAGATTCAACATGAAGGCTTCACTTCTAATCAAGTCTTTAAACTTTATAGTAAATTATGTTTAATTTGAATAAAATAGTTCATTGGGTTCATATATTAACTGAATGTAACTTCTAAATAAAGTTACATAGCATTCTGCTGTATAACTGCCTACTGTTGGTGAATGATGATTCTTATTAGATATAACTTAAACCTGTGTGTTTGATTCAGTTATAAAACAACTAACTCACATTGAAGTTAGTTCCTTAACACAGCGAAACATTATGCATATGAATGGTTACACAATTGGGTAATTTGTGAATAAGATCCCATTTTCTCAAACGTGTTCTTCACAAAAATTACATATTTCTTTAAAGTTATGACAGTGCTAGAATTTCTGAATGCCATATCTCCTGAGATTTAAAGCTTAATGCCCAATATTTAATATTTGATTTTTTAAAAATAAATTTAATACTGTCTTTCAAGGAATCACTCTTTATTAACATCTAAAATATAAAATTATCCTTATTTGCAGAACCATTTTACTGTCATGGTTAAGGTGCTGCTGGACTATGAACAGGAAACAGGTTACAGAAGCTTAGTGAGTGGCTTTGGACTAGTCATTCTCTAATCATGTATCTCATAGTTGTGGAGAATATAGAAAGGAGAGCTATATACGCTACTTGTATGTGATTGTGTCAACACAATAAGGAAAACAAACTCCAGAGAAATAATTTGTAACTTCTTTCTGACTTAGTGAAGATAAAGCTAAGCTGTAAAATGGCTGTGGCAAATGTGCATGGTGGTTCACCAATAGCTGTCGGAAATGAACTGTCTAGGTTTGGTTTGTCTAAGTCAGGGGTGTCAAACTTGTAGGGTCCGGATACGTCACATGCTGGCTCCGCCCCCGCCCGGTTCAGTAAAGGGGGGGAAGTCCAAATAACGCCACTGTGACAGCATGAGTTTGACAGCCCCTGGTCTAAGTGTTATGAGTACAGTCTACCCATTACTTGCAAGTGGATATAAATATGCTTTTTCATGAGAAGCAGGTGCAATCTCTTGTACCCTTTTCAGTAGAGTAGAAAGACTGATCAGCATTTTGTTCAGGCTGGTTTTCTAAACAGTCATTCCCATAATTTCCAACTTAGTTGTGGAATGTTCAGCGTT
Organism: Pantherophis guttatus; assembly: GCF_059756535.1. Taxonomy (NCBI): domain Eukaryota; kingdom Metazoa; phylum Chordata; class Lepidosauria; order Squamata; family Colubridae; genus Pantherophis; species Pantherophis guttatus. Next base: position 53,810,905 of record NC_142066.1, read on the forward strand.
CTTTTTCATTTGGTCTTTTCCCTTTTTGAATGCTTTGGGCCGCAGTTCTCATCACATGGATAAGGAGACTATCCCATTCATTGATACTAGATAGACAAACCAGATGTATTACGTATTTGAAGTTTTTTTGTTTTTGCTTCTTCTGAATATAGCTATAGCTATCAAATCATTTTGATGATGTAAAGTAGAAATAAGTTTTAAAAGCTATATATCACAGCATATTTAGGTTTTAGCCATGGTGGCTGAGAACTGTAGCCCAACACATTTGACTGGGGACCTGCTATTTCAGATAGGGAAGCTGGTTATTTCATTTAGATATGTTTTGTTAGATATTTTTGCTCATACTTACAGTGGAAATGTTAAGGCATAGTTTACTTAATACTGTGCATTTCTTTACTATTGGGTATAAAGATATTTCATGTACTTACAAATTAAGGAAAGAGAGCTCTAATTAATTTTTAAGGTTACAGGTTAAAAAACAAGTTATAGAAAAGTTACAAAAGAAAATTCTAGGGGATAAATATATTGACAGAAAGATGGAAATCATATCTGATTTATACTCCGAATGAGCCTTTGTTGAATCAGGATTTGAAAACATTGAAGATACTGATCTAACAATTTATATTGTATTAACAAAGTCAAAGTGCAGGAGAATAAAATAGCTGCAAAATTATACAGAAATATTCATGAAATTCTATTATTTCTGATGTTCAACTCTCTTGACTATTGAAGTTGTGTTTGTAAACAGTTTACCTACTAGTTGAACTTCAATAGACGAAGTAACTTTTTAGCAGCTAATTGCTGTATTGAAAATAAATGATCTTTATGGGCTACAGTGATAGAGCTTGTATCACTAGAAATATCCCTTGTAGAGGTGAAACTGAAATTAGGGGCCCTATGAAATTTCTTGTGGACTTGACATTTTAAAAGTAAAATAGCTGTGTTAAGATTTTTCAAGGCCTAATGGATATTCCTGTTGTTTATTTTCACAATTATTAAATATTAACCTCTTGCCATTGATATTCAATGGTGTCATTTGGAGGAGATAAGTTTTTAAGGGCTGGAATTTTGCAGATTGCTGCATGGGAAATGATAGAATTTGTTTAAAGGTATGTTTGAGAAAAAAAACAACTTTTAAACACCACCTGGGATATTGATTTCTCTGATAACGTATCTATTAAAATGGATCTTATTTGAAATAAATGAAATCATTTTGAGGTTTTGCCTGTCTATCAGCATTAATCATGTCTGTCCAAATGAAAGCAACTGAATTCAAATCTCATATAGCAGTAGGGAAGAATGCAATAATTTACTATGTTGGGGGAGTTGGGAGGAAAGACAAAGATCAAGAAGGTATAGTAACCTTGAGCATAGTTTTGTAATTATTGGAATCCTATAAGTTTAGGATTGTTGGCCTTATACCCAAATAGCTTTCATACTTATCAGCTGCTATAGCTAATACAAAGTACTCTTTTGTGACTGAAATACTAAGATTCTGCATTCCCAGAACAATGGATCTGAATAACAAGAGAGTTTATGTTTGAATGACTAGTTCTGGATCAGGCTTTTAGCTTCTGTTGTACAACTTGGTCTTTTGCTACTGGAATAACATTACAGTTAGACCAGCAACTTATCTGCGAAAATTTACTAAATTTTGTTAAATTACATGTATTAATAGTTTTTGGCTCCTTAATATAGAATGTGCCATAAAAAAAATCAGTGAAAATTTGGCAGTAAATCAGAAAAAAAATTAAATACCACTTTTAATTTTTTTAAAAATAAGCAAGAGATAATAAAAGTAATAAATTATAAAATTGTGACCTGTATTTATTTTCATAATTGCCCTATTTTTTCTTGTGACTCCCAGTATATTATTTTACATGGGATAGGCCAGGGGTGTCAAACTCATATCGTCACAGCATGATGCAGGGAATTTGACAGCTCTAGGATAGGCTGATACAGCTATCTTAAAATTGCTATTAACTGGCTACTTCTCAAAGTAGTTAAATCAGGAAGATTATCATTACAGTTGGCAGTTAAGCATGATTCCATTCCTGAATTAATTGCCTAACAACACTACAGTTTATGAGACTAATTATTTGTATTACTGTATTAGGTTTAATTTTGTAAACAAAATACCTTGATAGTATTAATGCTTGGTGTATATGTGTTCAGATACAAAATTTTAAAAAGAAAAATTTCTTTATGGCCCTGATGGGTAAAATGATATCTAAAGTGAGGTCTGAATTTTCAGAAATTCATTCTCCTTTTTTTGCACATATACTGCAGTATTCTGTATGGTTCCTTTGTCATTTTTAAATAAATCTGTTTCAAAATACAGAGACAGGTCATTCAATTTTTTGGGTTGGGTTTTACCAATATGTTGATAAGGCTCCCTTATTTTTGGCTGGTAAATCTTTGAAAGCATAAGAAAATTCAATAATAATCAGGTTCAATAAACTGAAGGATGGGTGGAGAAGACAAAGGAACTCCCTTTAGGAAAGCAAAGATTAAATCTTATGGCCAAGTTGTATCCCACTCTGAAACATTAGATATGTAATTTGAAGTGCTCCTAAACCTTCCTTTTGTTCCTAAATAACCTCTGGCATAGACTGTTTAAAGGTAAAACTGTGGTGCACCAGCAGCAGTGTGTTCAGAACAGTATATTGCAGTGATCTAGTAAATTCTTCAGAAGCAATAATTCCTTGGATAGTATTATGCCACATTTTTTCTAAATATTGCTGTGTTTCTTTGCTATCTAATTTATTTCCTTAAAATATATCATTTTAAAAATGAAATTGGAACTTCATCCTTATTTTCAAGATTGCCTGTGGGGATTTAATTGGAAGTATGTATCTTTGTCACTCAAAGGACTGAAAAGCTGTAATAGTAAGCAATGTCCACTGTCTTGTCTTCTAATAAAAGGGTTTCTGTGACCAGCAAAACATGTCCGGACAAATATTTTGTGGGGCTGCTTAAAATATGCTCTCAAAATTTCAAATGTGCCCACAGATCAAAAAAGACCTACCTATTCTTACTGGAAACCACATCTCTTAATGACTAGATAGATCTTAAACATCTACAATATTTTTTTCTTTCTGTTAGGACAGGGTTAGCTTTGCTGTTCTCAGTTTCAAAGTCTATCCAGGTTAAAATTTTCCAAAATCTTCCTGACTGTTTGTGGCACATAAAAAGAACTACGTAGTTCAATGAAAAAAGGCTTTGATTATGTTTTTTTAAACTCCAGATGAAACTTTCTATTAGCAGACCATTCTTTCTCTCTCCCCCTCTCTTGAAATTAATTTAACTGTATTACTGGTAGTTGGGTTTGTTTGGATTCAATAGTATTTGCTGCTGTCCATAACTGCCTTGAAATATGCTATTTTGAGACGGAAGTAAATTGTGTAATTAATTAAATGACTTGTTTGCTTTACCAAATAATTTACTGCTCAATAAATTGGCTAAAGCTTTAATTGTTTTTCTTCCTGTGAAACTCCCCCTCCCCCCCAGCTGTATACCTGGAAATATTTAATGCTGAAGCATTTAGCCAGAGCTGTCTGCTTGCAAGAGGGCCACTGTTAAAAGGGGCAGTGTGGACCACCCTTGGTTTTTGAAAAGCAGCCCCTTTTCTAATAAAAAATAAAATAAGCTTTCAAATGCATTGTTTTTTTCTGTGTTGTGGGAGGTGTTAGGGAAAGCATACAAGAAAAATGTGTATTGATGAGAATAAAGTCATACTTGATGCAGAAAGCACCATGATGCAAATAGTTTCTTCAGGATTGTAGATTTCTGAAGCCTCAGAATGAAAAAAATGACTTATTTACGACTACTTATTAATGCTATATGCTTCCTGTGTAGGAGATGAATGAAACAAATAGATCAATATTAGTCTTTAACGTATTTGCATTAAATACTTTGTAGTGCTTATTAGCAGTTGGAGTCTTTCTATTCAACAAGTTAAAAGCAGATGGAAACTTAAAACAGTGGCTAAGAGTAGGAGTTAAGAGCCATGGTTTGAGGCCTCTTTGATTTCTGAATAGGTTGTATCATCAGATAGGTAAGGGAAATTGTGGGAAAGTGATGGCTTGAAGTTGTCCACTGAATGAGGATTTGAGCCTGGCTCTCTGTTCATACTGCTGAAACCAATGTATCATATTGTCCATTTATGATACAGTGGATGAGGAAAACAAAACAAAACAGTGGTTCCTCAAGACTGTTGTGCGGAAGAGAAAAGAATAAAAAGGATTTGGACTCTTGAAACTGGGAAGGACTAAAACTGTAATTTGTTACCTTTATCTGCTTTTAACAACTAAATGTACTAAGTGGAAAGCATAATTTCTTCATAATGCTTCTCCAAATTCCAGTCCTCTAAATTTGTTGATTACAGTTTTCATGCTCTCCAGTCAGCACACCATATTTGGTTGTGGGATGGCAACTGACAATAAAAGATCCATAACTAATCAAAGAAAATATTTTAATTGCTTGTATTTTGTTTGGTCTTCCAAACAAATAGGATATTTGTTGAAATCATGCTTTCCTATGTAAAAATGTGCAGGTCTAGTGTCTTTATATGCCTTCAAGTCAGTTTTTGACTTCTGGTAACCAATAGCATGAAAGGAACATGATGGCTCACTGGCGAAGACGCTGAACTTGTTGATCAAAAGGTCGGCAGTTCAGTGGTTCAAATCCCTAGCACCACATAATGGAGTGAGCTCCGGTTACTTGTCCCAGCTTCTGCCAACCTAGCAATTTGAAAGCACGTAAAAAATGCAAGTAGAAAAATAGAGACCACTTTGGTGGGAAGGTAACAGCGCTCCATGTGCCTTTGGCGTTTAGTCAAGAGCCTTGGTAGTACAGGGGTTTAAGGCACCCTGTTATTAAGCTGGTTATTAAGACCAGCTGCCTGCAATTACTGCAGGGTTCGAATCTCGCCAAGGCTCAAGGTTGACTCAGCCTTCCATCCTTTCTAAGGTAGGTAAATTGAGGACCCAGTTGTGGGGGCAATAAGCTGATTTTGTATAAATTTACAAAAGGATGAAGGCTATTGCTGAGCACATTGTAAGCCGCCCTGAGTCTTCGGAGAAGGGCGGCATATAAATCAAATTAAAAAAAAAAAAAAGTTGGCCACATGACCTTGGAGATGTCTGTGGACAGCACTGGCTCTTTGGCTTAGAAACGGAGATGAGCAGTGCCCCTAGAGCCGGAAACGACTAGCACGCATGTGTGTGGGAACCTTTACCGTAACCAGTAGCATGAGACTGGATTGTTTGAGGGACTTACTCTTACTGATCTGCCTATCCTCTCAGATCCAGCAGAGAGAGATTGTTACCCTTTGGTTTAGCTTGATTTTCATCCTTTTTAAAATGAATTTGTCAACTGTTTTAGTTCTGTTGCATGTCACTCAGAGTTGCTTGTTTGAGAGTTGGGCTGCTATATATATTGGTTTAATAATAAAGCTTATCCCAGATCCTTGGGAAAGACTTGATAGGGGATAAAAATGCCAAATCCAATCTAAACATTTGTGCTGACTGTGTGATGAACCATAGTAAAATCTACAGTTTTGATAGCAAGATTTTTTTGGAAGTGGCTTGCCATAGAGCTGAGAAGAATGACTGGCCCAAGGTCATGCAGCAGGCTTCATGCCTAAGGAGGGACTAGAACTCAGTGTCTTGGGGTTTCTAATCTGATGCCTTAACAATGACAACAGTGCCATACTATATCAAACTAATCTCTTGATATAGTGTATGACTTAAAAACAAATCACTTCATTCAGAATATGCTTATGAAGTAATGTTTGTCTAGTCTATATATTTTATTTATTAGTCATATTTCTATGCTGCCCACTCTCCAAGGACTCTGGGCGACTTACACCAAAGACAGTATACTAAATAGCATATTTCCCCCAACAATCTGGATCCTCATTTTACCCACCTCGGAAGGATGGAAGGCTGAGTCAACCTTGAGCCGGTGAGATTTGATCCGTCGATCTGCTGAACTAGCAAGTCAGCTGAAGTAGCTGCAGTAGTGCACTCTAACCACTGCGCCACCTCGGCTCTTTTATAATATAATAATTATGGTGTCCATAACATGGACAAATACTGAAATCTCCAAACATTTTATCAAGGAATTTGTCAAGAAAGAAAGGGGAGCTGAACTGATGTTGAATATTCTCATTGATTGATCTTTCCTGTGTGGGAAGAATGGTTATGTGAAAACTGAATAAGGTGATGGAACAGATAACACATACCATGATAGTGACTTCCATTATAATGAGATGCTGAAGAATCCCTCTCAGTATATATTTATCATGCTTTCATGGGCATGAATATTCTGGTTCAGAATTGTTCACCTGAGAGACCAGAATAAGTAACCAATTATTTATTCCAATCCAATAAGCAGATATGTGCCAAAAATTGCATATGAGAACAAAAGCTGTTTTGGTCATCTTGAACGTGGTTGAGCTGGTTGGCTGCTTTGTTTGATCCTAAGGAATTATATTTGACTCTTGTTCCCAACTATAGTTGGATTGGGTTTACTGTTTCTACATGAATCAGTAGAAAGACAAATGGGAACAAAGAATGCTATTTTGTCTTACTTTGTCTCTAGTAAAGAAGAGCAAGTGTAATGTTCTTATATAAATTGTGGTATAACTTTTTAGGATACTGCATACAGGCTTGTCTCCAATTTAAACAATAGAACTGAAAAAAATATTGAGATGGCAGACAAGTGTGTTGAACTTTTTATCCAGAAAAGGCTTACAGTTTACAGGCTTATTAATTAATGGGACAATTAGAGAAAATGGTAGAGAATAGGTAGGCAGTTGGGTGGTTTGCACATGGTTTGATCACAGTTTTCTCAGATCTTACCATTACCTGTATTGACTGGGGCTAATGAAAGTTGTTTCATTAGGGAAGGGCACTATTTTGCTGTTGCCTGGGATTAAACAATTGAGATTTAAACCAATAGATCTTTAGTCACCTCTGGCATTTTGCATCTTTCTTAGCATTCTGAGATTGTAATGAAGTCATAAAGGGCAGTGTCTCAACTGATTTAAGTTGAGAAAAGTATTATTTAATTCATAATTTTTTAATATCTTTAAAATATGAATTAGAAAATAAAGTTTTTAAACTTTATTTCGGGAAAGTAATGGTTTGTATTTAGGGTCAAGTTAAGTGCAGGTGGAAATTCCTTTTTGTGAATCCTAAGAATTAAGATTCTTGACCTTTAGCAGTGAAAAAGGGAAGGCTCTTTTCCTAAATACAAAAGAAGTCCCTTTTTCTAAATAAATGATTCCTCTTTATGCTAGGGACTTGATTCATGATCATGACGGTTGAGGGAATTTAGATAAGTTCAGTTTTGATTTACTGATGGAAAATACCTTTCTGAACTGGTTTTGTATTTAGTTTGGCTGTCTGCCACCCTTGGTAAGAGCTTGCTGGCTTTTTGCATTTTGCCGACAGAACATAGAATACATATATGATACATACTAGCTTTGCTGAGTTCTTCCAGCATAACCTTTATTGCAAGTTCTGGGATTTGAAACACACTTGAAGATACCATGATTGGGAAATGCCTGAGCTAAACAATATTTAATAAAGAAATATATTTCACTTGTTAGCTTGATATTTTTCCAATCATTAAGGAATAGTTGAAGATGATATGCATACCACTGCCACTAGTTCTTCCTCACAGTAACTATCGTGTGATTAAGATAGGGCTTAGAGATAGTGATTTCTCGAAGTCATCTGGAAAGTTTTCATAGTTGAGCTTAGGCTTGAACTCTGTTTCTCTGTCCTTTGCCCAGCATCTTAACCATTACAGATAGTCCTTGACTTACAATAGTTCATTTAGTGACCATTCAAAGTTACAATGGCACTGAAAAATGTGACTTAAATTTGTTTTTTACACTTAAGACCATTGCAGCATCCCCGTGTTATATGATCAAAATTTGGAAGCTTGGCAACTGACTCATACTTACGATGGTGCTGTGTCATGGGGTCATGTGATCTCTTTTTGCTACCTTCTGATAAGCAAAGTCAAGGGAGAAGCTAGATTCACTGAATAACCCATGTTGCTAACTTGACAATTGTGGTGCTTCACTTAACTGTGGCAAGAAAAGTTGTAAAATGAGGCAAAATTCACTTAACAAATGTCTCACTTAGCAACCAAAATTTTGGGCTCAATTGTGGTCATAGGTGGAGGACTACCTGTATACCACAGTGGCTCTCATATGCAGCTTTGTTTTCTATTTTATTCAGAACCTGCTTTTTATATTGTACATTTTTCAGTTGTTTGGCAAAACAGTTTTCCCTCAACCTTTCACATTTCCTAGCAACAAAATGAAAAGCCACTTGAAGGGCACCATGTTGAAGAAAGTTTTCTTACTGAACTTGTCCAACATTTGATGCTTATTCCTTGTTTTGTGATTTCACCTTAGTTCCTGCTTCAAATCCTTTGGTTATTTCACCATTTTGGCATTTCAGAAGATTTTCATGTTCTGCTTTATACCTTCCCATTGGATATTATACTGACTAATTTGGATAGAAAATTATCCATTGTGTTTGATGAATAGGTGTATATACTGATAGACTTCTGTATCTGATAAAAATGTATATACAAATAACTTGTTATTTCTCTTTTGCTCATTCTACATTTCTAAATTATATCTGCTTTTTTTAAATTATTATTAGGCTGCCCTTTGGCGAGGCAGAAAAACACAGCAGAGCTGGCCTCTGCAACGGGAGAGGCTGGACGTCCCAACTTTCTGTGCTGAATGGCTACTATGGCGCCCGCTCTCACTGACGCAGCAACTGAAGCTCACCACATCCGGTTCAAACTGGCTCCCCCATCCTCTTCCCTGTCTCCTGGCAGTGCTGAGAAGAACGGCAATACCAACAACATCCTTGTTGCCAGTAACGTCACCAAAAGAAAAGCTGAGGATTCCAGTCTAGATTTCCGAAATAATTCTACAAAAGAAGAGCTGGGAAAGCTGCAGCCATTGGTAGCATCTTATCTCTGTTCAGATGTAACATCTGTTCCTCCAAAGGAGTCCTTGAAACTACAAGGGGTCTTCAACAAGCAGACGGTCCTTAAATCTCATTCACTGTTGACTCATCCTTTCTTGAAAACTAGCGATCTGTTGGGAAGGCCACCAGTGTTGGAGATTTCCTTGGAAAATCTAAAAACCATGAGTACAAGTAATCAGACACCTTTGCCACAAACACCTGTCAATGGTTTGGCTAAAAAAATAGCTAAAACTAATAGCTCTGACCGTGAAAGTTCTGTTTCACTTAATGGTGGGAAGAGTGCACCTTCTTCTGTGACCCTTCAGGAAGTTGATTCAAATAGACCTGGGGGTTCTGATTTGGAGGACCTGAAGTCTGGTTTGAGCAATTGCACTCTACCACATAAAGGCCCAGATGCAGAGCATGATGCCCCACTTAGCAATAATGGCATGGCAAATAAACATGACCACAGTTCCCCAGAGCAGCAGTGTGGACTCGAAGGGGGTGGGGAGAACCAGTTGCTTTTGTTATCTGGAATGCCTGTTTGTTCTGAGCTGGGAAGCAGTAAGCCAGAGGAACAGAAGACCTCTCAGCCAAACAGTTCCTTTAGCACTCTAGATTCAGATATAAGGACAAAGGTGCTATTGCGGAGGCAGGCAGACATTGAGAATCATGCTCGCAGGCTGCAAAAGCGGCTGCAAGTGGTACAGGCCAAGCAGGTAGAGCGGCACATTCAGCAACAGCTTGGTGGATTTTTACAGAAAACGCTAAGCAAGTTGCCTGCTTTGGACTCCTTGAGACACCGGAGTCAGCTAATGCTGACCCGCAAGGCAGAAGCAGCTCTAAGAAAAGTTGCAAATGAGACAAGTACCTCGGAAGGACTGAGCAACTTTCTAAAAAGTGACTCTGTCTCAGAAGAACTAGAAAGGTTTACTGCCAGTGGAATGGCTAACCTGCGCTCTTGTGAGCAAGCATTTGATTCTGATGCCACAGACAGCAGCTCAGGTGGAGAATCTGATATTGAAGAAGAGGAACTGGCCAAAGCAGACACAGAACAGTATCATGTACCCCTGTGAGTAACATCAAGTGTTCTTTACAGTTTTTAATATTTTGTTTTTCAGACAAGTTTTGTCTCACACCAGTATTGTTTAAGATACAATTAAAATCAGGAGCAAGCAAGCTGCAGTAACAGAAATTAGTTTTAGAAGAGGAAAGTTGGCTTGCTTTTAAAATGTATTAAATGTTAATGTAGGCTATTTATTGGTGATTGACAGTATCATACATAAATTAAGTAATATTTGTTGAAGAGAATAACTTGTCTTAGTTATTAATGTGCCTGAGAATAACCTAGCATCTTTATTGTTTTTTAAGAATCTAACCCATGCTTCTATTCTATAATGGGACTATGGGTAATAGAAAAGAATTACCTACAAGTAAATGATTTCAGACCACGTAGAAATTGTTGCACTGAAGTTGTTAATATTTCTCTTTAAATCTAAACTTCTGTGAGTATCTTAACAGAGATGGACATGTGATGCTGTACAAATGTTTTTGATTTCCAGATTGCAGTAGAGTCAGCATGAGAAGACAATGGAAGATACTGATTTGCATTGGTTGGGTGGGGTGGGCAGGGGCTTGCCAGGTCTGACTCCTGATATATAACATTTGATACATATATAACATTTGAGGTGATAAAATATTGAGACCATTGTTTGGCATGTTAAATAACACATGAAGGGTTTTAATGTGTGAAAACATGCTCAATAATGTCCTTATAACCTATGTTGTATTTGATAAATATTTAGCAAGAGGTTCAAATATTAACAATACTTTTTGTGTGAAAATAGAAAAGATGGGCCATGCAGGAAAGGGAGAAAATATGATAATTGCCTTGGTTAAAAAAGTAAAATAAAAATTTGAAAGGCAGGACTAAAACCAACACAAATAGTACAGACTATTGAATTAATGAGGTGAAGTTAAATAAGTTTGGTTTGGGATTCCCTCCCCAGCAATGAATCTGTAAATAGAGGGCCATCTGGTACTTATCCTAGTGTAATGGCTTCGAAGATGTCTGATAAGAAGCGTTATTGTAACCCTTCAGTCAGGTTAGTAAATATCAAAGCTCTGGATCAGCCACAGTAAGTACCGTAATACATTTGAATGTGAATGAGCTGTACTAGAACTGCAGATTGATTAAAAAATACTGTACTCTTACTTTTATGTTTGTCTTGTCACAACCTAATAGGAAGAATGCCTAATGGAAAGTTACAGGGACTTTGAGAACTAATCTGCCTTTAGGCGTGCATTTATTTATATACTGAAAAATATCTAGACCAGCTTCTTCTGTGATTTTAAGAGAGATGGCAAAAAATAAAATCTTAAACAGTTCCATTAGGAATGAGCAGCATCAGATCTGTAGGATTCTGCCTTTCCTTTTAAAAAATTTGCTGTAGTTCCAGAATTCACCAGTTAGAGCTACAAAATATGGCAGCTTAGATGGGGAGATAGTCATGGAATGTTAGTCAGAAAGAAGCCTCTGATACCACAAGCTGTAGCTTGTAGGAAAAACTATACATGCATAGATAAAGATGATGTGACGGTATTATAAGTCAGTTTAATATAATTTAAACACTGTCATAAGTGTTAGGCTGAAAATTTTAATTGACATGAATTTCAGTGCACATGGGCATATTTAGGTATAATTAAATCATATTAAATTCAGGAAATATAAACAGTAAACAATGGATAATGTTTGTTTTGTGCTGATCTTTATTACTTAGTGTGGAAGTAGGCTTCTTCATAGTGCATAGCAGTTTTTGGCTGAGGGAGGTTGGAAAAAGAATAAACAGTTGATTATGTTGAAATTTGAATAGGTCTGAACAAATGTAGCAGTTATGTCAAATCTCTTACGTTACATTGATGATTATATCCATGTAGAAAGACAAGGAAAATAGTTCAACTGCCCTCAGAGTCAATCTCCTGTCCTGGAGACCTGTGCCTCTTTCTGTTAATAAATAAACATTTTGACAACCAAATTAATAATAGACTGTTCTATAATTTTACTGTGCTTTCTTTTTTATTCTTTGAGATAAAAATTTTAAATTTATTTCATTTGATTGTGACCCTGTATTTTTAATGTGCTCAATTAATGGGCCTTCCTCTATGCTTGTTTTCAGGAGTCATTGAGTGAAGGCCAGATACACTTCAGAACGCAGCATTAAAATACAGTAATTGGCTAAAATAAAAGAGTATGCCTCTTACAAAAAATACCTCCCCCCCCCCCATTTTTCAGCTACTTTTGATTTTGTGTAACTTATTTTCAGTTGTACCAGTCTAATCCCAATTAGATGTCTTTAAAATACATATTCAGGTTTGCTTATTTCAGAACTCTAACTTTGGAGAGGAGAAGTTTTACCCATTTTAAATTTGGGAAGATGTCGTAGTCATTCTAATAGCACTTGATGCTCTGGAGAGTTTTTTTATATATATATTTTCTTTATTGTCATTGTATGTGTATACACAATATACCCATACAACGAAATTCACTTAACACCCAAAGACCAACACACATAACAATCCCCAAACACATTCCCACCCACCACAATTCCCCACCCCTAAACCACCCAAACATCCACACAACAGTTGACCAAGTATAGCATTCCCTTACCAAAAGGCAAACTTGATAAAGTTGTTTTCTGCCATCCATTTTAGTTCATCAAGATATTTCTCTTTTCCTGAGTAAATGAATACATTCCAGACAAAGTACTTGTTTGCAACCACCTAAATTTTTTATTTCCTAAGAATGTATGTGCAGTCCATGTGGGATTCAGAAGGATTCTTAATAAATATGATGCTTGAGATTCTGCTTTGCTACCTATTTTAATTTAATTTTAATTTAAAAGAACTAAAAACATATCAAGAGAGGCCATGGAACGTAGCAGAGACCAAAGGATCTTTTCTTTGGTAAATACTCCGGAGCATTAGGGCTTTCCCTTTTAATTTTCCTCTTTTTTCACTGAAATATATAGGTCAAGCTTGCATACTGATTATTTTTATTGGCACTTAGGAGTGAGGTTTGTTAAATTCTCAGCACGAGCATCCAATTATCGATTTGTTTTCATCTGACTGGTTTGATTGAAAACTTTTATAAACAATTCATATATATTATTCCTAATTAGTTTGGTATTGCTAACATTTTAAAAAGAGTTGTAAGTTTTATTTATTCATTCAGTTTGTGTAGTTGCCCATCTCAAGGGGTAATTCTGGACAGAAAATGTTAAAACATGAAAACAATAACAATAACTATAAAAATTAAAATGCATAGTAACTGAGAAAAATACAGCAATCATTAACATAGCCAGGAAATGGATCTCTTCATACAGTTGGGGGTCCTAGGTCTTTAGGTTTTATGAAAGGCTAGTAAGGTTGGGACCATCCTTATCTCTTGGGATAGAAAGTTTCAGAGAACTATAAATAAAAGTTACTTTTTAATCAAAGAAGATGGACTTTAATGAGATGTACAGTGAAAAGAATGCTTGTAGATCAGGGTTGAACAGTGGGATCCTTGGTGTTCTCTGAGCTTGGTGGTTTTCTTGCAAATGTTTCATTATCAAACTAGGTGTCAGAATCTTAGACATCTCAGAAACCATTAATAAACTATTAAAAAAAAAACCAGGAATCATCTACAACCGTGACGGCGAACCTATGGCACATGTGCCACAGGTGGTACACTGAGTCATATCAGTGGGCACATGAGCTTAGCTCCGGCGTGCACCAGCTGATTTTCAAGCCTTTTGGGCCCACAGGAAGTCAGGAAACAGGCTGTTTCCGGCCTCTGGGAGGTGGTGGGGAAGGCCCGTTTTTCACTCCCCAGGCTCCAGAACCTTTCTAGGAGCCTGGGGAAGGCAAAAACGGCCTTCCAGTCCCACCAGAAGTCAGCAAATGGGCCGTTTCTGACCTCTGCAGGGCCTCGGGGGAGGGGAGGCCGTTTTTGCCCTCCCCAGGCTCTTAGAAAGGCTCTGGAGCCTGGGGAAAACGAAAAACAGGCCTGCCGGGCCCACTGTGCTACCTTGCTAAAAACAGAGGAGCGGGGGGGGGTCGTGCGTGCATGCGCAGGGGGGCGGGACGCATAGAATTACGGGTGTGGGCACACGCGTGTGGAAACCCCCCCCCTCACTTTTGGCACACGATGAGAAAAAGGTTAGCCATAACAGATCTAGAATATCTACTATAAGGATTAACAGCTTCTACATAGAACAAATAGGTAGAAGAGTAGTGGATTGTGTCCATGAACATCAACTAGCCATCAGAAGACATGATAAACATTCTTTTAATTTTACAAGATATGGAAAAAATTTTAATTTTACAAGGCATGGACAGACTTAACCATAGTTTCAGTTGGGAAATGGAGCGTCCTAGGTCAAATCAAGTCCAGAACATGCCAGAGAATTCCTGGAAGCCTGGTATTTAGATAAATCAACCGTCAACTGGCACATAAAGATAAACAACATCTACAGTCAAAAAAGACAATCAAAAATCCAAAAGGGAAACAAAAAACCCTTTCCACTGGCAATCAACACCCAGGTAAGCAGACATTAACACTAATACACCAACAATGATGAAACAAGCAATACCCCAATCAAGGAATTAATTCAGATAGACAAACTTAACACTTCAGAAAGAGAGTAAAATGGGAGAGAACAGATATTTTTTTCTAATTTTGGCTCCAGTCTCCTTCATATACCATTTAGCTGAAGTGAAGGTGTCCAATTTGTAGTTATCTTATGCATGGAGATGGAGAAGACCATGTCAGTGCTCTACAGATGTCCTCGATAGAGGCCTGTGTCGTCCATGCAGCTGTTGTGGCTGCGCTTCTGGTGAAATGGGCTGTCACTCGCCTAGGCACTGGATGAGCCTGAAACTCATATGCTTTGGCAATGCATGCTCATATCCACCGGCCTGTGGTCGATGGTGTCACCTTGTTACCCAGCGTGGAGGGCTGGAAACATATGAACAGATTCTATCTTTCTAAGAGAGACTGTCCTCTTGATATAAGTGTGAAGGGCCCTCCTAACGTCCAAGACGTGCCATTTCTTCTCCAGGGAGTGGATCAGTCTCGAACAGAAGTCTGGCAAGATTATTTCCTGTGCCCTGTGGAACAAGGAATTCACCTTGGGAAGGAAGGAAGGTCCAATCACAGAATCGCCCTGTTTGGATGAAATATGCAAAGGTTATAGAGAGGACTACCAGTTCCGCTATTCATCTGGCTAGGGTGATGGCCATGGGGAAAGTTATCTTGAAAGCGAGGAAGTGTAAGCTGGCTGATCGTATTGGCTCGAAAGGCGGTGAGGTGAGAGGTTGCAGTACTTTAGGCAAGTCCCACGTGGGGTACCTGTGTACTATGGGGTGTGTTCTGTCCCTGTCTCACACACGCACACAAACAGTCAGCCAGGGGTTAAATAAAACTTGCAGACAATAAATTCTTTCGATAACAGGATTGGCAGTAACCCTGTAGCTGCTTGCCAAGAACTTTACTCACAGAGGGAGGTGTTCCTCTTCCGTCAGATAAACCAAAACAAATACCCAAAGTCAAAGAATTGTCAAGTCCAGTCCGTATTAAATCCAAGGCAGGCAGATAACGTAGTTTCAGAGATACAATGTGACTCACTAGTTTTGACTGTTTAGTTTTGTCCGTCACAGAGCCTGAATGGCCACCACACCCCCTTTTATCCCCTGTGGTGTGGTCCAGTGACTCAGCTTAATCTCTGGCACACCGCCTCTTCTGCTGCGTGCGCTTGTCTCTCCAATGCTGGCGTGGATCCAGCCAAGACTTATCTCCGTCACTGTCCGACTGCGACTGTTCGGAAATACCTGGTTCCTGGCCAATCTCTTCTCCCTCGGGAGACACCTGAGGCATTGCCAGAGAGGAGGGTCCTGGAGTGGGAGGCCTGGCCAACTCCTCTCCTTCACCTTCGGAATCTTCTCCCTCTGATAAGACGGGCTCTGGGGTCAGAGTCACAACAGGGTGCTTTAGGTTAGGCGTGCCTCTAATGAAACTGCATACAGTTGGGTGTTGAGCAAGGGACTCCAGATTCCTACAGGATAACACTGAGGCCAGAGCTGCTACTTGCCTGCGTATGGTATTAGGGGACAGGCCCTTGTCTAGCCCTTCCTGAAGGAATTCCAGAATCTGGGCCACTGAAACAGAGGTGGGATCAATGTGAAACTTGGAGCACCAGTCACAAAAGGTTCTCCAAGTTGAGTCATAAATTCTCTTAGTTGAAGGCCTCCCAGAGGCCTGGATTGTCTGTATGACTTTGTTGGAGAGGTTACTTTGCCTCAGGATTCTCCGCTCAAATGCCAAACGGTGAGTTGGAGCCATTGTGGATCTGGATGAACTAAGGCCCCCTGACTGAGGGAGATTCTGCCCTGTGGAATCCTCCAGTGTCTGAATACCAACAGACTGACCAAATCTGTATACCACGGATGTCTGGACCAATGTGGAGCCAGGAGTAGGACCTCTGCCCTCTCAGCTAGCACCTTCCTGATTACTTCTGGAATGAGGGGGAGAAGAGGAAAGGCACATAGTAGCCCTCGAGGCCATGGACTGCGGAGTGCATTGACCCCCCTCCACCCCTGGTGTTGCAAATCTGGTGTAAAATCTGGGTAACTGGGCGTTTGACAGGGAAGCAAACAGGTCTAGGATTGGAGGGCCGAATGTTTCTGACAGCTCCCTGAATAGCTCTGGGTGTAGGCGCTATTCTGAGTGATGGACCATGGTTCTGCTGAGCCAGTCCGCCTGTACATTTTATGTCCCCGAGATGTGTTCACTCTGATGGAGAGAAGATGTCTCTCTGCCCAGAGGCCCCTGGAGTTCAGCCACTGGAGATCTGGAGTGGGTGCTCCCTTGGCGGTTGATATGGGCATTGGTAGCCAATATGTCTCAAAATGAGCACATGGTGTCCAGAGATTGTGTCCTGGAATTGGCTGATGGGCAAGTGGGCTGCTTTGAGCTCCAGCCAGTTGATGTTCCTCAAGTCTGCCTGAGACTACTGCCCTTGCGCCATCTGGGACTGGAAGTGGGCGCCCCAGCCAAAGAGACTGGCATCTGTGGTGATGGTCATGCGGTTGAAAACACACCCCTTGGTTATGGCCTGGGACATCCACCTCTGGAAGGATTGAAGTACATTTGGTGGGACCTGAACCCTTGTATTTCAGTTGCTTCTGCCAAACTTTTGGTAGTGGTAAGAACCACTATAACGTTCTGGTGTGTCCAAGGGACGATTGCTATGCAAGATACTATTTTGCCCAGGAGTTGTGAGAGGAGGGCCAGGGACACTGTTCAGTCCGCCTGAATCTGACTCGCCAATTTCTTTATACTGACTCTCCTGGGATAGGAAGACCTTGCACGACCTGGTATCTGACTGCCCCCAGGCAGGTTTTTTTATTTATTTATTTATATGCCGCCCTTCTCCGGAGACTCAGGGCGGTTTACAATGTGTTAAGCAATAGACTTCATACTTTTGTATATTTATACAAAGTCAGCTTATTGCCCCCACAATCCGGGTCCTCATTTTACCTACCTTAGAAAGGATGGAAGGCTGAGTCAACCTTGAGCCTGGTGAGATTTGAACTTGCAGTAATTGCAGGCAGCTGATGTTAATAACAGTGCTTTAGTCTGCTGCGCCACCAGGGTTTGAAGGCTCCAGGTGACTCTTGTTGAAATTGATGGAGAATCCGTGATCCTAGAGGACCCTGATTGTGACTCACAAGTACTCTGTCGCCCAGATGTGAGAGGAGGACTGTATCAGTATATCATCCAGGTAACATTGGACTCTCCCTGGAATTGCCCTGGGATGTGCTGACAGGGCCACCAGCAACTTGGTGAAAGCCTTGGGTGCTGAGTATAGCCCGAATGGTAGGGTTTTATACTGATAATGTTGGCCCACATAGTGAAGCCACAGGAACCACCGGTGGAATGGCAGGATAGGTACATAGAGATATGCCTCTGTCAGATCTATGGATGTTACCAAGTCGCCCTCTCGAATGCTCGATTGATTGGAGGGATTGCATCTTGAATCTGCGGTAAATTAGATGTCTGTTCAATCTTTTCAGTCCAGAATCGCTCTCTGCCCCCCCCCCAAGGTCTTTGAAACTACAAACAGGATGGAGTAGAACCCCTGTCCCTGTTGGTCCTTTGGAACCAGTTGTATGGCTTGGATGTCCAGCAAGTGTTGGACTGCTGCCAACTTCTTTTTGTCTTGTCCCTTGATATAGGGCAATGTATGAAAAAACTTGGGAGTGTGGAGAGAAATTCGAGGGTGAGACCTAGTCTCACCGTATTCAGGACCCAGGTATCCATCGTGGTTGCTTCCCATTGATTGGCGAATAGGTTTAAACGCCCGCCAATGGGAGGTTGGATCTGCCGTCACTTGGTGCGGCAGAAGAGGCAACAGCCTGTGCCACGAAATGGTCGCTTGCCTTGGAAGTGTTGTCTATTTCTGTCTCTGAACCCGGATATATCCGGTTGTCGGTCTTGTCTGTGGGCGTATACCCTCTGGGGTTGAAAAATGTCAAACCCCATGTCTGTGGACTGGAAATAAGGTAAGGTGCGGCAGTCAGCTCATCTGTATAGAGAAGGCAGGACTTTTCTTCTGTCCTTAGTCTCCACTAGAATGGGCTTTAGGGACGCTCCAAACAGCTTGCTACCCTTAAAGGGAGCAGAGGCTAGCTTCCTTTTATACTTCACGTCCGCCTGCCAATGGCGGAGCCATAGGAAGCAATGGCCCGCCACCGAAGAAGCAATGGCCCTGGAAGCAAATTTGGTGGCATTCAAGGTGGCATCCGCCAAGAATTCCATAGCCGCTACCAGTTTCTTAATGTCCTGGTGGAAACGGAGGTCACCAGCCTTTGCTTGTATCTGGTGGAGCCAGAGCAACGAAGCCCTGTTGAAGAATGAGGCAGCTGTAGCTGCTTTGACCACCAAGGCAGCTGCCTTATGTACCTTGCGGAAGGTCAGATCCGCCTTCTTATCATCTGTCTTCAGAACATCCTCGGTGTTGTTAGACAGGATGGTGGAGGATGTTAAGGCCACCACAGGGCCATATATAGCTGGCGGCTGCAGTGTCTTGGAGAAGTCTGGAGTCACATTATAAAATCTCTTTGTCATTTCCGCTTGTGGGGGGATATACCACTGATTGGGCCCATTGTCTTAGGATGATGTCCCAGAGTAGTTTAGATGATGGGATTTCGTTGCTCTCTGCGGTTGGATCTGAAAAGAGCAACTCACTCAGGTCCTCTAGGTCTAATGTTGACTCAGTTGTAGCTGGGTCAGCTCCCAGGTGTGCTGTGGCTTTGGCCTTAAATAATAAGGGTTTAAAGAGTGTTGGATGAAAGAGCCCTATGAAGGCCGGGGAGTCTTGAGCCATCCTCTCATTGTCAGAGAGTTCCATCTCTTTTTGGTCCTCATCTCCTGAGAGCGATACCCCGCTCTGCATGAAAAAAGGGGGTGAATGAGACCTTTGGAAAGTTGCTAAATTTCTTCGATGCTGAAAAGCGATATATTGGTCTTGATGTAGGGGAGATTCAGGTGCAACAGGAGCAGCCTGCTGTCCCTGCTGTAGGCCTGCAGCGATGCCCTGTGCTATGGCCTCTGAAATCATAATTTTCATTTGGTCAACAATTTCAGGCCCTTCACTCTCCTGTGGGTGAAGTCCCTCCGCTGTGGGTTTAAAGAAGCTTTCATCTTCTTTAGATGAAATCAGCAAAATGGATGGATCAGCAAAAATCTCATTGCACACTGCACATGCGCAGGCAGCGAACTGGTGGCAATCCACGGAGGATTTCACCACTGTACTTTCCCCCCCTCCTTTGCTCTGTTCCCTCTCAGCCATGACAATTCTTTTGTCAATGGCCTTCTGGAGAATTCTATATATGCGGAGCCGGGACCTTATTGTAAGTTTCCAGAATCCAAGAAATAATTCTGTTCTTTGTTCTAAGAGCACTCTTCTGCATGTCTCCTCTGAGCAAAGACTGAGTCAAAACTGGGCATGCGCAGGCAAAGGAGGAGTGACCAAAAGATTGATTGACTCAGTCTCCGAGGAAGCAGAAGAGCAGAGTTAACCCATTCCTTGGATTCTCTGCTCAGCACACTGGAGAATGTGCAGTCATATGACCTTGGCATGACTTATAGAATTGGGTTATTGGAAATTGGAAAAAGCCAATTATTGCCCTTTCCCTCTGCATAACGCTGACTCAGCTATACATTAAAACAAATATTACTGGCATTTCTTGGAAATCATAGTCTGATCATTTCAAGTGTTGATAAACTATAGTTGGTAAGATATATTTTTCCTAATTTATTTTTGTAGCATAATGCTGTAAGGGATCCTACAGCATTATGTTACAAAAATAAATTAGGAAATATATACCTTACCTTGTGTTAGTAAAAGTTCTAAAGGATTTTATTTTGTTTTGTTTTGTTTTTTTGTTTTAAAAACACAGATTGAAAATTGTTTGCTGTTGAAAACCTTGTTTTTAGCTTGGCTCTTTTGTCTTACCTGCTCTTGGGCTTATATATTTCATTATTAGATGTACATTTCATCAGCTTCAAGCAAAACAAAAGAAACTGAATCACTGTTCAATCACTATTCTGTCAAGAATTAATACATAAGAACAGAAAGAACGTCTGTTTTTTCCTTGTAGAATTGCAGATGCAGGCAGAAATATGCTATTTTGAGATGGCTGGTCTAGTTATAGAATAATTGTATCCTGATTATTAGGAAGTAACTTTACAGAAAAGCTTCTTTACACAAACCCATTTCCTCTATTCATGCTGGATGGTCATTTTTGTAATTTATTTTCTAATTTTGAGGTGACAATAAAAGCATATTGTCTTCTAATAAATCAAGCTAGAAATTGCTGGTTGACTTCCTGAACATTAAGGTGGAAAGCTATTTTTCGAGTTGTCTAAAGCACTACTTTTTGCTGCTAACTAGAAGGAAGTATGAAAAATGTTTCGATTTACATTACTGGTTCTTAAATCTTTTGTGCTAAAAATAGTAGCTGTTAAACCTATTTGTTTACTTTACTTCTTCATCAATCCTAATTTAAAGCTACAAAAGTTGCATGTAATTGTTTTCACTAATAAACTCTCTTTTCTATTGGGGGGATATGCTTATGCATCAATGTTAAAGCGTCTTGTTTCTGAAATAGTGTGTTGTGCAATTCAATAAGTGTGGTTATTATACTGGTAGTCCTCATTTTGCAACCACAATTGGGGTTGGCAACTTGGTTGTTAAGCAAAAGGGTTGTTAAGTGAAAGTGATTATGCTTATGATCTAGTTTTCTTTGCTTTACAGACCTGACAACATTGTTCATAAATGCAAGGATTGGTTGCAAAGTTACTTTTTCATCACCATTGTAACTGAATGGTTGCTGTATGAGGCACTTGCTAAGTGGTGACTAGCTGTAGTGGTTTAACATAATGCAGCCATTGTAGTGTTTCAGATTATAATTAAAATAAACAATGGCTTAATGGGAGGAATGATTCAGTGTGATTTTGTTTGAATAGTGAGATACAGCTAATATTCCTTTAAGATCTAGAAGGTTAGGATTTATTTTGTATTTTTAGCATCAGCTATACAATAAATAATTTCATGGATAAGATCTCTATCCTTACTGTCCAGTTGAACATGTTTAAGATAAGAATATAAACAATTTAAATAAGAGTGAAAATGTATTCACAATTATCGGGCAACTATTATTGTGCAGAATTATTATTTGCCCACCGCACTCATTTATTTGCATCTGTTAAAGTGAGAATAATAAACAACTCAAAATGTACAAATAATGTAGAAATCAACATTTCTGACATTTCAAAAAAATAAATAAATAAAATCAGCGACCAATATAGCTTCCCTTCTTTTCAATAACAGTCATAATAAGCCTCCATTCATGAAATCTGTCAGTTTCTTGATCTGTTGACAAGCAAATTTTTGTGTAGCAGCAACCACACTGTTCAGAGAGGTGTACTGTTTTGCTTCACTGTAAATCTGTTTAAGAAGATTTATTTATTTATTTATTTGTTCATCTTGTATGTCGCCTTTCTCCGAAGACTCAAGGCGGCTTACAATGCATTTAAAAACCATATATAAAAATATTAAAAATTAAAACATTAAAAACAAAACCCATTCACACCATTCATGGCCGGATCTCGCTAGATCGCAACAGTGAGATCAACGGCCCCAGGCCTGCCGGAAAAGCCAGGTCTTCACCGCTTTTTGGAAGGCCAATAGGGTGGGGATGGTCCGGATCTCAGGAGGTAACTGGTTCCAGAGAGCTTGGGCAGCCACAGAGAAGGCCCTGCCCCGTGGGCCCGCCAGTTGGCACTGTTTAGCTGACGGGACCCGGAGGAGACCAACTCTCTGGGATTTTACCGGTCGCTGGGAGCTATGCGGTAGAAGGCGGTCTCGAAGATAACCTGGCCCTGAGCCATGTAGGGCTTTAAGAAGAACCCACATGAAGGGCCATGTAATTATTCTTCATCTTTAAGGGCTTTACTGGCTAGTCGTGGAGTGGAATATTTCGATGCATGCGATGGAACATTGTCCTTCATACAAATCATGGTCTTCTTGAAAGATGCAGACTTTTTCTTGTACCACTGCTTGAAGAAAGTGCCTTCTAAAAACTGGCAGTAGGTTTGGGAGTTGATTTTGAGCCAATCTTCAACCCGAAAAGATCCAACTAGCTCATCTTTAATAATACTAGCCCATACCAGTACCCCAACTCCACCTTGCTGGCATCTGAGTGAAAGTGGAACTCTATGCCTGTTACTGATCCAGCCACAAGCCCATCCATCTGGTCTATTATGAATTCTCATCTCATCAGTCCATAAAACTTTTGCAGAATTTGTCTTCATATCTTCCTGGCCCAGACTCCCATTTCAACGTATGTGTCTTGTTCAGTGATAGTTGGGTTTCAACCTTCCTCACCTTGGCCATGTCTCTAAGTACTGAACACCTTATACTTCTGGGCACTCCAGGTAGGTTGTAGTTCTGGAATATGACAGCATTGGGGGATAATGAGTTTCTGTTAATTTCACATTTGATTCTTCTGCATCTTTTTTTCTCAACACGGTTCTTGCGACCCTATTGACTATTTGCAATAAAACATTCGGTTCTGTAATCACGCTGCAATATCTTAGAAATTTCAAGAGTTCTGCATCCCTCTGAAAGACTTTCTTACAATTTTTGACTTTTCATAGTCAGATAAATCTTTTTGGCCCATTTTGCTTGAGGAAAAGAAGCTGCCTGATAATTATGTACATCTTGATATAGGGCATTGATGGCAAAACTTTTAGACACTGAGTGCCCAAAGTGCATCTGCGTGCCCAAACTGCAAGGTGCGGCGCATGCATGCGCCCCACACAAATTGCAAGATGTGGGCACATATGCGCATCCTACACTTGCGCAGCAGAGACCCAAAGACCAGCTGGCTGGTGGGAGACGTGTGCGCATGCATGGCAGAGACCCGAAACAGCTGGGGCCACCATAGGCTCACCACCATAGGTTGGTGTGCCATAGGTTGGCCACCACTGATACAAGGTATTGATCTCCCTCATTACACAAATATACATCATCTGATATATTTAAATCCATTAAGCATTCAAATTTATAGAGCTTGGAGGTAGAAAATATGCATAAAAGTAATGATATGGTCAAAATACTCATTGCCTAATAATTGTGCACATCATGTATATGTAGCATTTTGGTTGAGTTTTGTATATGTAGCATTTTGGTTTGAATTTTCACAACCTGTGTCTAGATCTGTCTAGAAACATACAGAGAGAAACTGGCAAAAATTGGCTTGTGCTTGTTTGATTTCCTACCAAAGAGTTCCAGTGAAAAGAATGTGGTCCCCTGCTCTGTATTTTGAAATGTAGAAAAAAAATAGTCCTTGACTTAGGACCATTTGTTTAATCACAGTTTAAGTTACAACAGCCTTGGAAAAAGTGATTTACATCTTGTTCTAAATGTCACACTATCCCTTGGCCTTTTGATTGCAATTCAGGCACTTGACGATCAGCTTGCATTTACAATAGTTGCAGCGTCTTGGGGGTCATACAGTTGCAGTTGTGATCTTGTCAGCCAGCTTCTAACATATAAATTCAATTGGGAAAGAAGGATTTATTTAATGACTAGGGCAAAAGTGATTATAAAATTAGATTCAGCTACGTGATGATTTTCTTTGTAACCTCACCAATTCTGGTCCCAATTGTGATGGTAAATTGACAACTATCTATAATACAGTGTTGTATTATTTCCAAACAAATTTGCACACTTCTTTTCCTTCAGATTATTATAACATGTGAAGCTTTGGGGTTTTAGCCTTTCCAACTCCACTCTTTCATAATACTACCTTATTCATGATACAAGATAAATTATATACCATATTTTTCAGAGTATAAGATATATAAGATGCACCTTAATTTTGGGGGAGGAAATAAGAAAACAAGAATTCTGCCTCTGACTACCAGCATCAGGATCAGCCACGTCCTTACTTCCGCTCAATTTTGATAAGGAGCAGCACAGATCTTTTTCTCTGTTTAAAACAAACCTTATCACTCTACGCGCATTTAACTGGAGTGAGTGGGCTGGGGGATAATTTTCATGGAGCAGAAGAGGGACTTGGTACCGAAGGCTCCGCTCCTGAGATGCCCCCGTCTATAGCCGTAGGTGTTGAAATCCTGGTTTTCTTCTTTGGCCTGGATTAAGGTATCTTTCTATTTTGTAGGAAGCACGGCTTTCTTTCCCAGTTACTCAGAGGCTTTGGTTTAAGGTCGTGCTGCTTTACGCCGCTCTCCTCCTCCTGCAAGCGAGAAGTGCCTCAGAGACTCGGCTGAGAAAGAGGGTGTGGAATTCTGAGAAGTTCTTTTCTGGAAAACTTATCGGGGTGCTCCTGCGATCCGCAGGGACTACTCACCCCAAAGAGAACCTTCGCATAATCTGGGGGGAGGATCGGGGCACAGCCTGAGGAACTGACCTCTTCAGGACAGTCGGGGGTTGGGGGAATCTGCCTGGCAGCTTCGGGGAACAAGGTGGGCCCCATGGTTTGCAGCTGGTCCCCCTCTGGCCACCTCTGACTTCACTCCCAAGCAATGTGAGGAGCTGCCGCCACCGCCTAAGCCCTCTCTGCTCCTGGGAGTCGAGCTGAGTGCGAGCCCCCAAAGCGAAACATCCCTCCTTTCCAGCCACTGCCGCCCATTGGCCCGATTTCCTGATGTAATTCACAGAGCTACGTTTCAGGTGGCGGCCGGTTCCCTTGCAATGTGCATCGGGGAACCGGGAACTGTTTTTGGATTCAGGAGGGGATTGCAGTGCTGCCACCTGAAAATGCTTTCCTCCCTGTTGCGCATTGCAGAGCCGCGTGCCCTCCTCCTCCTCCTCAGCAGAATCACCTTCTCTTTCCTCCTGGCCAGATCCACTGCCTGAAATATGATGCACTTTTCTTGCCTCCTCATGCCCCATTTTTGGAATTGGGAAGGAAAATGTTTTTTGGGGGTAGACCTGCAATTCCCTTCCTGATTCCAAAAATGGGGCATGTGGAGGCCAAAAAAGTGCATCATGTTTCAGGCGGCAGATCTGGCCAGGAGGAAAGAGGAGGTGAGTCTGCTGAGAACTTTAGGCTTGGGGACCTAGGATAAGCTGCCCAATTGGCAGCTTGGGAACCAGACAGATACCTGCACAAGGCTTTAGAACCTCAAGGAAGAAACTAAACTACAGGCTTGGGATCCTGAACCAAGAAACCCACTGTGGCTGGTATTGCATGGCTATCAGGTGTGACCCCTGTGGTGATGGGGTTGCTGGGTCAAGTTCCTGAACTGTTAGTGACAATGTCACCATGGACCAACGCAATATAATAGTAGTAATGATGTCTATATAAAACAAGACGAAACAATAATAGAATGGATGTGACGTTGCCATACAAAGTCCTCCTCTTTGTCCCTATTTTTAGGACTTTAGACATCAGCGATGAAACACCAACTCTACTTTTTTAGGGGGTTTGAAACATGCTCTTTCTAATGAGAATGATTTAACAGAGTTTCCAAAAGGTTTTTTTTTTTTGTAAAAGCGGGCTGAAAATATCCTATTTTTGGCATTTTTACAAAAACAGTCAACTTTACACTCAATTTGTGAACTATTGGAAAATAGTAGGAGAATGAAATTTTATATTCGACAACCTTGTGTTGCTAAGTTATTACGTACAAAGTTTCACGTTTCTCATACCTTTCCTTCCAGAGATCTAAGAAGCCAAACTACCCTTTTTTCGCGCTGCAGTCATTTTTGGCCAACTTTGCTCCCAATTATCTAGCTGGAGATCGCTCATGAGAATGTTTTTATTATTTTGTTTAATAGAGCACAAATTGTACAAGATGGCCAAGTTTTGTTTCTCTCAACAAAATACTGCCAGAGATATTATGTCTCAAGGTTGCTGAAATCTCAGAGTCATACTATCGAAGACTGCGGTAGGGGGTCATACAAATGACTATATCTCTGCAAGTATTGCATCGGCAAACATAACACTTTTACCAATGTTCATTTTCCTGAAATCAGACCACTTAACATGGAATGACCAGGTATATCTTGTTAAATGACCCTGTTCAGCGACAATTCAAATTTGAAATGTTTCTGAACAAGACTTATTATTTATGAGTTGAGGGCCCGTGGTCATTGCAATTTGCATCATTTTCTGCTGACTATCCATAAATAGTGTCAATGGGGAAGCCAGCAGGAAGTCACAAGTCATGACCATATGAGGTCCTTACTTTACCATCTCTTTGTCTCATTTAATGATATCACCTAGGACTGCCAGAACTTTTATTGCTAAGCAAGCACTATTAAGTGTTTTTTCGAGTTATGACCACATTGCTTAGCAAAAGGGTTTCCCATTCTAATTAATGTTGTTAAAGGAGTACTACCTACTTTTGTCTTTATCTTGCAATAATGTGTATATCCAGATACCTGTAAGCATGGTTAGATTCTGTCTTTTTAAAATAATCTCTGAGTGAACTGATTTTAATAATTGCCTTGGCCTAACATCAACACCAGACTCACATATTTTTGGTACTTTACTATGAAAATGCAAGTAGTTCTCATCTTAAGGCCACAATTGGGACCAGAATTTTTGTTGCTAAGAGTTGTTAAGTCTCTAATTTTACGACCTCTTTTGTTAAGTGAATTACTAAGTTAAGTGAATCAGACAGATTAAGTGAATCCGACTTTTCCCATTAGCTTTGCTTATTGGAAGCCATCTGGGAAAGTTGCAAATGGTGATCACATGACTATGGAATGTTGAAACATTATAAATACATGCGTGTTGCCAAGTGCTAGAATTTTGATCATGTGACCAGCATTAATTGTAGTAAACAATTACTTTTATGTGGCTAAAATTTGTAGAATTTTGAAACACAAAAATTGTGGTTTTACACTTCATTACAATATCCTGACTCCTGTTTTACAGTGTAGTTGGTATTAGGTAATTCCTCTACCTATCTGCAAATATGTCTGCAAATATATGAAATGCAAGAATTTTACCCTTAGATAGATTGATTGAGGGATGATGTGAATTATAGTTAAAAGATATCTTAGAGGACACAGATCCACTTAAAACAT
The DNA here is from genome assembly GCF_059756535.1 of Pantherophis guttatus. NCBI lineage: Eukaryota > Metazoa > Chordata > Lepidosauria > Squamata > Colubridae > Pantherophis > Pantherophis guttatus. The sequence goes on from NC_142066.1 coordinate 53,838,581, forward strand.
CTTAGAGCTTTTGTCTTTCTAATTGTCCTAACACATTTTCCTCAGTTCTTCTTCTGCCTTCCAGCATTTTGTAATAATTTTTGATAGCTGAGAATTAATTATTGCTGTTCACATTCTCACTATGTGAACATAATTTTGCATATATAAAAATTGTACTTCCTTTTTCATCAAAACATCATTAAATATAAATATTTCTCTCATGTAAAAGCTGAAGAGTATTGACCCTTGTACACGTGAGCCTTTTTTCTTATGTCCCAGAAGTTATAAGGTTTGTTAAAGAGCATAAGAATGCAATTTGTCATTGTAGTGATTTCATTCTTAATATCACATGTGGTACAGATAGTTATTGGGTTATCACCATTTGCTCAACAACTTTAAAATAATACTAGTGCTGAATAAATGGTTGTTAATATCAGTCATCAAAATTTTGGCTGTTGCAGTACCCCCATGGTCATGTGATCAATTTTGGGGAGCTTGGTGACCAGCCCACACTTAAGATTAGTCACAGCATCTCCCAGTCATGTTCCCCTATCCTGTACAAACTTCCTTTCTTCGTTTCTCTCCACTGTTTCCAACTATCTCATATCAATCTCTGCTCTTTTGGCCACCTACCCTTGCTGACTTCATGCCCTTCTTCTCCTTGGTGACTATCTTCTTTCTCTTGCTGCTGGTTAGGGATCCAGGTGTAGGACAAGGGCACAGCCCAAAGGCAAGTGCAACAGAGTGGCAGAGCCTTGTCTGCCAAAGGCCCAGCAACTTTTTTCTTACTCCCAACGTTTCTGTCCTTTTAACTGCCCTGACCTCTGTCCACCGTACCTAGGGAATAGGCCCTCAGGCTTCTGCAAAGAAATAGCAGATTCTAGTGTGCTGAAGTCCACAGACCGGTTTTCTAAGAGACTTTCAGGACATGTTCTGCAGTTCCTGCAGAAAGCTGGTGGTTCTTCAGGAAACTTTGCAGGAGCAACCCTAGGTCAAACAAGAGAAGGCTTGCAAGTAGGCTCGGTTGCTGCTGGTGTCGCCTCCACCCCTCACTGAAGTCTTGCTTTTTCCAGTTTTGCTGCCATTCCAAACAGTGCTTCCTTCACAGCTGCCTTCTTCACTAGGGAGTCATCGCTACCTCTGCAAGCTATCATTCCTCATGTTGGTGGCAGAAGACAGGGCTTCTCTACTGCCTGCATTCTGCATCCTCCTATCTGATTGGATTTGGCAAGCTCCCTTTGGCAGATTCCACAAGTAGCTGTGCATGTCCAGGGGCTGCATCATTGCTAGAAACCTGGATTTCTAGCCAAGCAGCAGAGGAAGAAGACAAAAACAGGCGGCCAAGTGCAGGGTGGCCAAAAGAACAGAAGTGGTGGGAGGGGAAGTTGAAGCAGAGGCAATTCTTTCAGAGTAGGAGAAAATACTAGTTTGATGTCAATGAAGAATGCTGATTAAGCATGTATCAGTCATAGGAAAAGTCTAGATGCCTTAGGAGTGTAATTATTTGGTGCTTGGATGTGCACATGTATCATACTTCTGCTCCTCAGAAACCAGTGCATGTGGGCAGTCTGATAATTAGCCTCCTAGTTGTATGCTGTTTAGTAGTGTAGCAGGAACAGATGGAAAATAAATGTCTCAAATATCAATCTGTTTGCTGTTTTTACTTCATAGATTGCTTTCATACACCTGTCTCTCCTTTTAGGGAAGCATAAGAATAAAATTTGTTAATGTGATATTCAGTGCCTGGAGCATTTAACTGGTGTATTATAAGCATGTAAAAGGAGGAAAACACCACAAGTAGGCGTGTCTGTGTGTAAGAGAGTGAAAGTGGAAAAAAACACCCCATAATGCTTCCCTTTAAGTTGCTACCAGAGAAAGGGTGATAAGTAATCTTTTTGAACTGATTAACTTGGAAAATTGTCTGTTTTTTAAAAAAGTGGAATATGTTGTAGATGAAAAAAGGAGATCCTTAATCCCACTACCCATGTTTTCTTGAAAATAAGACCCTGTCTTATATTTTTTTGAACCCTGAAATAAGCGCTCGGCCTACTTGCCATGTGCTCAAAAGCCCGGTTGGGCTTATTATCAGGGGATGTCTTATTTTGGGGGAAACGGTATACATGGCTTTACTCAGATCCCATTTGGAATACTGTATCCAGTTCTGAAGACCACACTTTAAAAAAAGATATTGATAAGTTTGAGTGAGTCCAGAGAGTGGCAACAAAATGGTGCAAGATCTGAGGAACAAAACAGTTTGGAAGAAATGAGTATGTACAGAACTGGAAAACAGAAAGTAAAGCTATGATATGATTGAATCCTTTAAATATATTAAATATATTAAGGATGCGAATACTGTCTAGAAAACAGTATTTTCAATATTAAGCAAAAATCAAGTACACTGGGACATAACCTTAGATTGACAGGAGGGAAGTTCAAAAATAATGTTAGAGTAGTGGAAGTTTGGAACCAATTTCAGCGGAGGTAGTGGGTCAATCATCAATAAGTGAGTTTAAACTGCTTGGGAAAAATATGTGTCATCCAACAAAAAGATAAAAAATAATAAAGTATTAAAAATAATTAAACATTAATAAATACATTAAAAAGAAGAACAAATAACAAATCAATCCAAAGGGCAGACTTTTGATGGAGTACTCGGTCTTTTTCTGTTATCAGTTTTCTATACCTCTATATTTCTGTGGGAAATTGTTTTATGTAAAGGTTGCTGGCTTCTAGGCATGTCAAAATCTAACTTTGCTTTGCAAGCACTTACCTCTTGAAACTTTGATAATATTTAGAAGCTCACATTGGTATGTTCTCTATTTTATGCAAATACTAAAAATGCAGAGAAATTATTTGTGACCAAATTATTTCTCCTTCCCCCCTTGCAAAAAACAAAACTAAAGTAAAAAAAAAAAGGGGGGGGGTGTTGGACTTTATTTGAAGAAACTGCAGTTTGGATCCGGGTATCTTCCTGCTCTTCTGGTTACACTTAATTTATGTTCAGAAAAAGATACATCTTAGAATATACCAAATAAAATAACAGGACCTGGCTCAGACAGCTGCAAGTGAGAATCCCGGCTGGTGACCTCCACACCCACCAGAACATAAACAAACTGGTAGTGGCAGCAGAATTTTCTGCTGATGCCACACTAAATGCTGCCAAATTCTCTACCAGGGCCATTGCCTTCTCGGTGACAGCCTGCTGCCTGCTGTGGCTTTGTCATTGGCAGGTGGACATGAATACAAATGGAAGCTTGCCCCCTTCAAGGGGGACAAGCTATTCAAGGAGGCCTTAGAGCCCATCCTTGTAGAGACAAAGGACAAGAAGAAGGTCCTACCCTCTCTATCCAGGTGAGCTGACCGCCGCCCCTCGTCTTATTTTTGTAGGCCCTCATTTAGACCAGCAGACACCGGATCTGAATTTTCGCTCCCACAGAGGGTATACTTCCAAAGGCAGGATCGCCAGCCTGACAGATCCGGTATAGAGATAGGAACAGACAGCAGTTCCAGGCCAAACAGCCATTTTGTGGCAACGGAAGTCACCCCTTTTGCCGGAAGTTGCCCCTTTCGCCGCTCCAGATGATTGCAAGTCCAACCCTCCCATTGGTGGCTGTCTAAGTCTCCTTGCCAATCAATGGGAGGAAACTACCATAGATGCATGGGTCCTGAACACGGTAAGACTACGTCTCACCCTCGAATTTTTTTCCACGCCCCCAAGGTTCTTCGTTGTCCCCATCTCAAACAACAACACAAAAAGAAGCCTCATGGAGGCCACAATCCAACAGCTGTTGTTACATTCGAGCCATCCAACCAGTCCCAGAGGACCAGCAGGGGCAGGGGTTTTACTCCATCCTATTCGTAGTCCCAAAGATCTTGGGGGTGGAGAGCAATTCTGGACCTAAAGAGATTACACAAGCATCTGGTTTACCGAAGGTTCAAAATACATTCCCTCCAGTCCATACTGGAAAGCATCCGAGAGAGTGACTTCTTGACATCGATAGACCTAATGGAGGCATACCTCTACGTATCTATCCTTCCAACTCACCGACGATTCCTACAGTTCTGCTATGCGGACCGACATCAATGCAAGGCTCTACCATTTGGCCTGTCTTCAGCGCCCAGGACATTCACCAAGATTCTGGTGACACCATCGGCTCAACTCAGGACTATTCCTATTCATGTCCAATGTTACCTTGACGACATATTGATCCAGTGCTTCTTGCCTTTGGGTGACAGAGGACCTGTGAGTCACAATCTGGGTCCTCCAGGATCATGGATTCTCAATCAATTACGAGAAGAGCCACCTCACTCCCACCAACCAACTACTATACCTGGGAGCACTTACAGATACTGCATTTTGTATGGTCTCCCTATCCCAGGAGCTCCAGGAAGCATCCGAGGCTTGGCGGCTCGGATCCAAGCAGATCGAACAGTGCCCCTGGCTCTCCTCTCGCAACTCCTGGGCAAGATGGTGTCCTGGATCTCCATCGTCTCCTAGGCACATCTGCATGCCAGAACCCTACAGTGGTTCCTCCTACCTTACCAAAGATCCGGGAGGAGCAACTCAATTACCAAGGTCCAGGTTCCACCAGTAGTACTCCAATCCCTCCAGTGGTGGATGTCTTGGGCCACAGCCAGGGGATGCTCTTTCAAGGAACCGAACCATCTGACCATCCCACGGACGCCAATCTCTTTGGCTGGGGTGCCCACTTACAGTCCCAGATGACACAGGGGGCAGTGGTCTCAGGAGGACTTGCGGAACAATATCAACTGGCTAGAGCTCAAGGCAGCCCACTTAGCCCTCAGGCGGTTTTAGGACATGATCTCTGGCCACCATGTACTCATATTGACAGACAATGTAGTCACCAAGGCCTATATCAACTGCCAAGGATATGGACATTCCAGGTCGCTCATGTGGGAAGCCGAGCACTTTGGACTCTCCTATTCCTGAGAGCAGAGCATATCTCGGGAACAGCAAATGTACAGGCGGACTGACCACTCAGAGTGGGACCTGCATCCTGATCTGTTCAAGATGCTGTCTGAATGGTTTGGTTCTCCAATCCTGGATCTGTTCGCCACCGCATCAAACAGCCAGGTTTTATACCAGGTTTGCAACACCTGGGGCGGAAGGGGTCAATGCACTCTGCACTTCGTGGCCCCGGGGGCTACTATATGCCTATTCTCCGCTTTCTCATCCCAGGGGTAATAAGGAAGGTACTGGCAGAGAGAGCAGAAATCCTGCTCCTGGCTCCCCGCTGGCCCAGAAGACCATGGTTTGTCAATCTGGTCAATCTGTCGGTGTCCTGGCCCTGGAGGATTCCTCCAGACAGAATCTCCCTCAGGGAGCTCTAATTCACCCGGAACAAGAATGGCTCCAACTGACTATATGGCATTTGAGCGGAGAACTCTTGAGTCTGGACAGCTTCTCCAACAAAGTAATACAGACCATCCAGGCCTCTAGGAGGCTATCTACTAACTGGATTTGTGACTCCACATGGAAAGCCTTCTGCGGCTGGTGCTCCAAAGGTGCTATTGACCCCCTCTTTGTATCGGGGGCCCAAATCCTGGAATTCCTGCAGGAAGGACTGGATAAGAGCCTGTCACTCAATACGACGTGCAGGCAAGTGGCAGCCCTGTCCTCTGTGTTATCATGCGGAGATCTTTAGTCTCTCGCTCAACACCCTATTGTCTGCAGCTTCATCAGAGGCACAGCTAATTTAAGGCCCCCAGTGGTACATAGGTATCCCACCTGGAACCTACCAAGGTCCTACAGGCACTATCCTCTGCGTCTTTCGATCTGTTGTGATTTGCCAACCTGCATTTCCTCACTTGTAAGGTGGCCTTTCTTGTGGCCATCACTTTGGCCAATGAATCTCTGAACTGGCGGCCCTCTCCATAAGGGAAGGATCCATGTGTATTTCATTCTTACAGAGTGATTCTGCAGTTGGACACTTCTTTTCTTCCCAAGGATAATTCCTTATTTCAGAGGGCACAGGAAATAATTCTGCTGGACTTCACGCCCTGGAGAAAAAATGGCACACCTTGGATGTCAGGAGGGCCCTCCACATCTATATTAAGAGAACACCCTCTGTTTGAATCCTTTCAACCCTCTACATTGGGTAGTAAGGTTACAGCATTGACTGTAGGCCGATGGATACGGGCATGCATCGCCAAAGCATATGAGCTTCATGCTCTTCTGTTACCTCAGCGAGTGACAGCTCATTTCACTAGAAGTGCGGCCACAACGGCAGCATGGGCCACACAGGCTTCGGTTGATGAAATATGGAGAGCAGCAACATGGTCCTCTCTATCCCCATTTATAAGACATTATAGCTGGACACATTCACTTCCACTGAAATGGCCTTCAGCAGATGAGTTCTCCAGAAGGTTTATGCAGCCTTGGGGACTCGGGACCAGACCGCTGCCCACCCTTAGGAGGAGCCAGCTTTGGTATGTTCCATTCCTTGGGTTCTCCTCAGCGCACTGTTGGTCTTACCTGACATGCTTCTTCTCAGTGTACTGAGAGAGAATCCAACTCCACCCTAGCGACCGTCTGTCCAGAGCCCAGGAGTGGCCAAATCAGAACAAAACACGTCAAGTCAATCATTACGCCGTCATCAAAACTGGGGACGCAGACAAGACAGGCGTGACCACAGAAGATTGACAGACTCAGTCTAATGATCAGCAAGGCAGAGTTAACCCATTCCTTGGATTCTCTCTCAACACACCGAGAAGGAGCGTGTCTGGTAAGACCAACACCCCTTCTACATGCTATTTTACAGTTTTGAAGCTTAGGAACTGATCGATTATGTTGCTCATTCCAACCCAGAATGGAATATCCACGCAATCGCAATAATATGAAGGATTTCTCAATAGTTTTTAATGAAATGATACATTTTGCTGTTAGGTATGTATATGCTAAGCAAGAATAGAAAATGTGTATCCCAGAGTGAAGCTAAGATGTCCAAATTGATTACTTGAAATTGGCAAAGATGATGGAGATTTAATCGGCCATGGAGATGTTTTTCACTGCTTCTCAGGGAGTTCTGTACAAGGCATATGGAGCATTCAGGCTTGTGTTGCTAATAAGATTAAAATTGAAAAGCTAATCAAAATATCTTATTCATCTAAATTGGGAACAGAAAACTAGGACTACAAGAAGAGTTGCTTTAAGCAGGCTAGTTTAAAATATGGGCTCTAGGAATAGGTCAAAAATATTTCTAAAAAACTTTTCATTCTGGGCTGTAGGTTCATTGCAGTGGCTGAGCTGTTACACTCTTTATGCAAAACATAATCACTGAGGGAAGAGCTAGAGCAGGGGTCTCCAACCTTGGCAACTTTAAGACTTGTGGACTTCAACTCCCAGATCTCCTCACCCAGTTCCTCTGGGAGTTGAAGTCCAATAGTCTTAAAGTTGCCAAGGTTGGGGACCCCTGAGCTAGAGTATTGGTGGAACTGTGGTTGCATAGGAAACAGGAAGTTTCAATTTGGCTGAGAAGAAAAAAAAACTTACCTTGAGTTTTTTAGGAAGATCATTTGGAAATATTGTAGACTTTTAGGCTGTGCCGAGGAGCATTTTGAAGAAGCACCAGCTTAAAGGTGTGATGCAAATTTTGCTACTTGCAGAAGCAAAATTTTGGGCGAGTCATATTTGGTACTGACTCCTGTCTTTCTGCCCCCCTCCCCAAAAGGGTGAAAAATAAGCTTGAAAAGTTCTGAAAGAGATGGAACATAAGTAAGGAAAAAATAACATAATTTAAAACGATATTAATATGCCTTGAAGTATAATAAAATATAGCAATAATATAGTAATATTAATAGTGATAAAATGTGCATTCTTGAAACTGACATCTTTAGGTTAGCTTTCTTGTTATCTGAGACTCCCCAGATTTTTGAATTTAAAATCTTGTAAATGTCTAGCTGGTATATACCTGGTAGTTACTATGGGAATTGGCCCAATACTTGTAAAGAACTTTACATTGTAATATAGAAACTTTATTTTCTGACTGTAATCAATTTTATTTCAGAGTATGGATTTACTTAGCTGAAGCTAAATGTGGATTTGAGGAATGGTTTTATTCTTAAATGAAGATGAAAAAATGTTTTTAAGGCAAAATGAGAAACTTAAAATACAATGAGATCTGGATCTAGCCAGTATATAACCACATTTTGCAGCCAGATTATATCCTGGAGATACAAATCTCAGAATGGTTACTGTGCATTCAAGCATGGAATTGCAAGTTTCTTTCAATAACCCTGGAGGGTGCAAGGTGGGGAAAGCTAATTGATCTTACCCTTAAATGGGAGTAGGAAATAATAGGGTTTCATCTAGTGCTGTTGGAAATCCCAGGTGTTTTCATGGAGATCTATTTCTTAACCCTGTTGCTATCTGTTCTTTTTTAGACTGGTGTGGTTGATGAAGCTTAGAGAAGGAGTCTCTTTTGGATAATGTTAGGTTTAAAGGTTGTAATGGTCTGACAATATGGAGTCCATTCACTTTTGGAGAGGAGTTAGTTGGGGAATTATTAGTACTTTCAAAATAGATATTTTTATAGTTAGGCAGAAGAGCTAATTTAGTGTAGTGGTAAAAGGTAGAAACTGGGAGACTATAAGTTCTGGTCCTGCCTTGGTCATAAAGCCAGCTGGGTGACCTTGAGCCAGTCACTTCCTCTCAACCATATAGGAAGGAGGCAATGGCAAACCACTTCTGAAAAATCTTGCCAAGAAAATTGCAGGAATTTGTTCAGGGAGTCTCAGAGAATCAGAGACTATTGAACAGAGGGGGGAAAATATTTAAACAAAAAGGGACAGAAAAAAGTGTTTATAAAAAATGGAAAACAGCCATTCCAATCAGTGTGAGATCTACAGTTCTATAGTTTGGCAGTATTTTTTTAAAAAGACTTTCATAGAGTAGGATGGAAATTCTTGAGTTCTCAAAAATATGTTTATCAAACATAAAAAAAAGACAAATACTGTGACTGTGAAGTTGGCATAGGTATGAAAATAACAGATTATCTACTAATGTAGATTTGTATTTAAAATTCCTTATGCACAGTCACTCATGCTCTCGTCACTTCTCGCCTGGACTACGCTAACGCTCTCTACATGGGGCTCCCCTTGAGGAGCACCCGGAGGCTCCAACTGGTCCAGAATGCGGCCGCGCGGGTGATCACGGGAGCGACATGGCGCTCCTATATAACACCTCTCCTGCGCGAGCTGCACTGGCTCCCGGTGATCTTCCGGGTGCGCTTCAAGGTGTTGGTTCTCACTTTAAAGCGCTCCATGGCTTAGGGCCAGGGTATTTACAAGACCGCCTGCTGCTACCGATAACCTCCCACCGGCCAGTACGCTCTCACAGAGAGGGCCTCCTCAGGGTGCCGTCGGTCAAGCAATGTCTGCTGGCGGCCCCCAGGGGGAGGGCCTTCTCTGTGGGAGCACCCGCCCTCTGGAACTAGCTACCTCCCGGAATATGGCTGATTCCGGATCTCCGCACTTTCCGTAAGGCCCTGAAGACGTTTTTATTTCAGCAAGCCGGCCTGGCCTGAATAGATTTTAGGGGTTTTTAATTGTATTGCTAGGGGTTTTAATTTGGGGCGGCCGTTTAATTTAACTTATTTTTAATTATTTTAACTTTTATATTGCATGTTATTTTAATTCTCGGCTGTTCACCGCCCTGAGTCCCTTCGGGGAGAAGGGCGGGATATAAATTTAATTTTAAAAAAAATGTATTTAAAAGGTTTGGTGGCTAAAGATAGTGTAATTGAAAGAAGCAGAGGCAAAAGTGGACTCCCAACAAAAGGGTGGAATTGGAAGTATTCTGCTCAATAATGGAGATGGAGTTACAGAAGAACTTTTCACCAGGGCGTTGGTGTGCTGGCTCATACAGCTGCAGTCCCATATACCACTGGAGGATATTAGGGCACATCAGGATCTCTGCAAGATCCTTGCAGTGGTATACCACAGAGGCGACTTTGGTCTCCGCCAAATTTTCAGCGAGCACCATGGCGTCTTCGGTGACAGCCCGTCGCATGTTGTGATTATGCCACTGGCGCTTGGTCACCAAAAAATGTGGAAGTTGGCTTCAGCCCCCTTTGAAGGGGAAAGCCTCTTTGGGCAGTCTCTGGACCCGTTACTAGTGGAAACAAGAGACAGTGTTGACTGGCGGCCCCCAGGGGGAGGGCCTTCTCTGTGGGGGCACCCACTATCTGGAATGAGCTCCCCCCGGAGATACGGAGGATCCCGGATCTGCACACTTTCCGCCATGCTCTTAAGACCCTCCTATTCCAGCAAGCCGGCCTGGCCTAATTTTCTCCCCTTTCTTTTTAATTTTTTAAACTGAAATTTTAATTTGTTTTAAATTATGGGTTTTTTTAATTGTCTTGGGCTAAATTATTTAATTTGGTTTTAAATTGTTTCTAACTTTTGTATTTATGTATTTTATTCTGTGCCTGTTCACCGCCCTGAGTCCTTCGGGAGTAGGGTGGTATATAAATTTAATAAAACAAACAAAACAAACAAACAGAAGATTCTCCCTTCTCAAGGCAGACGGTCAGGTTCCCGATCCTCACCATACTTCAGATGTCCCTCCTCTCGGCGGGGGGAGCTTTCCCCGACAACAGAGATCCTTCCAATCCCTGTCCGGTTACCAGACTGAAAGACCTGCCTTTGCAAGCAGGGGCAGACAACAGCCACAGAGTAGGCACTCCTTCCGGGGCAACAGTTTCTGGTGCCCCAGAATTTCCTCACTTGTAAGGTGGCCTTTCTTGTGGCCATCACTTTGGCCAGATGAATCTCTGAACTGGCGGCCCTCTCCATAAGGGAGGATCCATGTGTATTTCATTCTAACAGAGTGATTCTGCAGTTGGACACTTCTTTTCTTCCCAAGGATAATTCCTTATTTCAGAGGGCACAGGAAATAATTCTGCTGGACTTCACGCCCTGGAGAAAAAATGGCACACCTTGGATGTCAGGAGGGCCCTCTGCATCTATATTAAGAGAACACCCTCTGTTTGAATCCTTTCAACCCTCTACATTGGGTAGTAAGGTTACAGCATTGACTGTAGGCCGATGGATACAGGCATGCATCGCCAAAGCATATGAGCTTCATGCTCTTCTGTCAAGTGACATCGGGCCTCAACCTCCAATAGGGGGCCACCTCAGTCTTTTCGCAGACTGTTGGGAGTACATCACTACGGACACCTGGGTCAGGGAGACGATACGATCAGAACTCTCACTGGAATTCTTCTCTCCTTGTCCAAGGTTTTTCTTCTGCTGTCCCATTTCCGGAGACCCAGTAAAACAGGAATTCATGGAAGTGGCAGTCCAGCATTTGCTGGATATTCGGCCCATTCAGCCAGTTCTGCTGGGCCAGCGGCGCCTGGGCTTCAATTCAATTTTGTTTGTCATCCTAAAGACCTCGGGGGTGGGGTGGGGTGGAGAGCTATTCTGAATCTAAAGGGACTCAACTGGTATCTGGTGTACAGAAGATTCAAGATGCACTCCCTGCATTCCATTCTAGAAGGGATCAGGGAGGGGAACGTCTTGGCTTCTGTGTACCTGACGGAGGCATACCTCCATGTACCTATTCGTCCAAGTCGCAGACAATTCCTGAGGTTTTGTTATGCTGGGTGCAATTTCCAATATGTGACCCTGGCCCTGCCATTCGGCCTGGCATCGACCCCTCGAGCATTCACCAAGGTCATGGCAGCTCTGGCAGCATACCTCAGGACAATCCCTATAAGGATCAATGTTACTTGGACGTAGTGGTGAAATTCAAATTTTTTTTACTACCGGTTCTGTGGGCGTAGCTTGGTGGGATGGTGTGGTATGGCAGGGGAAGAATACTGCAAAATCCCTATTCCCTCCTCACTCCTGTTGGAAGGATATTGAAAAATTTCTATTCCCTCTCCGTTCTGGGGCCAGCCAGGGGTGGTATTTGCTGCTTCTCCGAACTCAAAATTTCCGCTACCGGTTCTCCTGAACCTGTCAGAACCTGCTGGGTTTCACCCATTTGGACGATTTGCTTATCCAGGCATCCTCCAGCCAATGGCGGAGAGGGATCTGGCCACGACGATCCAGATCCTTCGGGATCATGGGTTCTCCATCAAGTGTCACCTGGTACCCTCAACAAGACTGGTGCACTTAGGGACACTTATAGACACAATGGCAGGCCAGGTCTTTTTTTTGTAGGACCCCCAAGACAGTATCAAGACCCTGATATGCCAAATTCAGAGGGACAGAGCGGTTCCGGTGATGCTGTTATCCCAACTCCTGGGGAAGATGATTTCTTGTCTGGCCATAGTGCCCTGGGCGAGGTTACATGCCAGGCCTCTCCAGTGGTTTCTGGAGGCAGAAGGCAAGAGAAGGCAACTAGAAGGCAAGCCATAGCACCTCAATAGCAAGGCTGCTTCGCTCGTTCCATTGATGGGGATCCGGAGCCATCAAGAGGGGCTGTTTTTATAGAGAGCCAGACAGATTGATGGTAACATCAGATGCCAGCCTTTTTGGCTGAGGGGCTCACTATGGGACCGAGGTTGCCCAAGGGAGGCGGACACAGCAGGAGCTCCGTTGAAATATAAATTGGTTGGAACTCAGGATGGCCCATTTGGCCCTCGACATTTCAGCAGGAGATTGTGGGTCACCATGTTCTCCTCCAGACAGACAATATCACGACGAAAGTCCACATCAGTTGGCAAGGGGGGGACTCAATCAACGTCCCTCATGAAGGAAGCAGAGACCTTGTGCTGGTGGGCAGAGACTCATCTTTTATCGATATGGGCAGACCACATTGCGGGGGCCTCCCATGTGTAGGCAGACTGGTTGAGTTGGGCCACTGTCGATCAGTCGGAGTGGCACCTAAATCCCAGTCTGTTCGCAGAACTAGCAGAATGGTTCGGCCATCCAGTTCTGGATCTCTTTGCCTCTCAGATGAACTCGCACCTTCTCAGATTCTTTGCAAGGTTCACAGTACCAGGGGTGGAAGGGGTAGATGCACTATGATGCCCTTGGCCCAGGGGTCTCTTGTATACCTTCCTTCCCCTTCCCTTGATGCCAGCAGTAATCAGGAAAGTGCTGTTGGAGGCGGCGGAGGTCCTGTTGGTAGCTCCCCACTGGCCCAAACAACTGTGGTTCGCTGACCTGGTCGGCCTGTCAGTCGCTAGACCCTGCAAAATTACCTTGGAGAGGGCCTCCCTCAGCCAAGGTCCTATCATCCATCCGGAGCTTCAGTGGCTGCAGTTGACCATTTGAACGGAGACTCCTAAAATGGGAGAAATTCTCCAATAGGGTCATATGGACGATCCAGGCGGCTTTCTACCATGCGCATTTACAATGCGACTTGGAAGACTTTCACTGACTGGTGTGCTAAAGTACATATAGACCCTACCTTGGTCTCAGTGGTGGATATACTGGAATTTTTGCAGGAGGGCCTGGAGAAGGGGCTATCCCCAAACACCTTATGGTGACAGGCCGCAGCCCTGGCCTCAGTTTTTTTTTTTATTGAAAAGTTTTATGAAAAATACAAACATTTTCACCCCCCCACCCTTCCCCCCTCAACCCCACCCTCCCTTCCCCTCCCTCCCCCCACCCCCGTCCCTAGATTTCCCAGAACGAGCACAGGGTATAACATTCACAAACCAAGAACTAAAATGTGCTAACAAATTATTACATTTCATATTCTCCCTAGGTCCTTAACTCCTTATAACTCAGAAAAAACAAACATAAACTACTTAATATTATTTCATTCATAAGCTATATGAATCTTCTTATTCGGATACTTCTTCTGTATGTAATCAATCCATTTTCTCCATTCCGATATATATCTCTCATTTGAATGGTCTTTAAGGTATGATGAAATTTTTGCCATTTCCGCCAAATGCACAACTTTTAATGTCCATTCCTCAATAGTAGGTGGATCTTCCTTCTTCCAGTACTGTGCCAAATGCACCAGTAACCTGGCAGCTGTTATTAAGTTCAAAACCAGCTTAGTCTCTATTACAGTACAATCCGTAACTATTCCCAACAGAAAAAACTGTGGTGTAAATTTAATTTTTTTCTTCAAAATATTTTGAATAATCCACCATATTTTTATCCAAAAAGCCTTAATCTTTTTACATGTCCACCATATATGAAAATATGTAGCATCTTCACACTCACATCGCCAACACTTGGGTTGTAAATTTGGATACATACAAGCTAGTTTTTTTGGGTCTAAATGCCATCTATAAAACATTTTGTAAAAATTCTCCCTTAAATTTTGTGCTTGTGTAAATCTTACATTTCTAACCCATATCTTTTCCCATGTTTCCATCATTATTGGTTCACCTACATTTTGTGCCCATTTTATCATACAATCCTTGACTAAGTCTGTTTCTGAATCTATTTCCAATAATGCATTGTACAACCTTTTTATGTGCATTTGACCTTCATCTCTTATTTGCTTTATCAGATTCTCATCCTGCTGCAAAATACCAATTTTTTGATCTTCTCTCCATCTGGCCAGCAGCTGTCCATATTAAAACCAAGTCTTAATAATCCCTTCTTCTTTTAATTGTTCCATGGATTTTAATTGTAGTCTGACTCCTTCCTTATAAAGGAGTTCCTTATATGTAATCTTATCTTGCTTTTGCTCTAAATTTATGTTCTCTATCGCGTGTCTGGGTACTGTCCATATTGGTAACCTATCATTTAGTTTATATTTATACTTTTTCCAGACACGCAATAGAGCATTTCTTAATATATGACTTTTAAAAGTCTTATCTACTTTCTTATCATACACTAAGTAAGCATGCCAGCCATAAACCAAACCATATCCTTCAATATTCAATATCTTTTCCTCCGTTAAGTTTATCCAATCTGTGATTGCTGAGAGGGCAGCAGCTTCATAATACAATCTTAAATTGGGCATCTTAAGACCACCTCTTTCTCTAGTATCTTGCAATATCTTTTGTTTGACTCGTGGTTTCTTCCCTGCCCACACAAATTTATTTATGCCCTTCTGCCATTCCTTCAAGTTCTCATCTTTTTTAAGTATAGGTATCATTTGAAAAAGAAATAGAAATTTTGGTAAAATATTCATTTTTACAGCAGCTATCCTTCCCAGCAAAGACAGTTGTAGTTTTTTCCAGTTGTCCAACTCTTTCTGTATTTTGTGCCATAATGGTTCATAGTTATGCTGATATAATTTCGTATTTGCAGTCATAATATAGACCCCCAGATATTTAACCTTCTTAACTACTTCAAATCCTGTTAACCTTTCTATCTCTTCTTTTTGGCTCCTAACCATATTTTTAGCTATTATTTTTGTTTTAGCTACATTTATTTTAAAACCAGATACTTGTCCATATAAGCAGGTTATATCCATCAAGGCTGTAATCGATTGTACCGGTTGGGTTAAGGTAACAACCAGGTCATCCGCAAATGCTCGTACCTTGTATTCATGCTGTCTAATTTTAATTCCCTTAATTGTATTCATCTCGCGTATCTTGTTTAATAAAATTTCCAGCGTCAAAATAAACAATAACGGGGACAAGGGACAGCCTTGCCTTGTTCCTTTTTCTATGTTAAAAACATCTGTTAAACCACCATTAACTATTATTTGCGCTGTTTGTTTTTGATATATTGCCTTAATAGATTGTACAAATTGTTCTCCAAATTGCATCCTTTCTATTAGTTTTAATAAAAATTGCCAATTCAATCTATCAAAGGCTTTCTCAGCATCCAAGAACACAAGCACTGCGGGGACCTGGTTGTTCCTTCCCAAATACTCTAATAAGTTAACAATTTGCCTTACATTACCCTTCATTTGTCTACCATTTATAAAACCAGTTTGATCATGGTGAATCATTTGCTGCATGACTGTCATTAATCTATTTGCCAAAATTTTTGCAAATATCTTATAGTCTGTATTTAATAATGAAATTGGCCTATAATTTTTAGGATCTGTATCGTCATGCCCTTCTTTTGGGATCAACGAAATAAATGCTGTCTTCCAAGTTGGAGGTACCTCTCCTCCCTGTTGTATATTGTTAAATAATTCTTTCAGCAGGTCTATCATTTCCTCCTGTAAGATTTTATAGTAAATAGCCGTCAAACCGTCCGTCCCAGGAGCTTTACCCACTTTCAACTGCTTAATTGCTAACGCAATTTCCTCAGAAGTTATCGATTGATTTAAACTATCCCTCTGCTCATTTGAAATTGTATAAATATTCTCTTTCTGCAAATATCTATCTATATCTCTATCTTTAATTTTATCACCAGTATACAGCCTCGAATAAAACTCTAAAAAAGATTTTTTAATCAATTGTTGCTCATAAACCTCTTTACCCTTATATTTTATTCTCTCTATTGTCCTTGATTTTTGCTTTTTCCTTAACAAATATGCTAACCACCTGCCTGGTTTATTGGCATTGTAAAAAGTATTATGTTTTGCATATCTTAAATTAGTTGCCACTTGATCTGCTATTAACATATTAAATTGACCTTTCAATAAGCCTCAATGGCCTCAGTTTTGTGGTTTGGGGACTCAGGTTCCCTCGTGCACCACCTAAGGGTACGAGCCTTCCTCAGGGGCCCCTCAAACTTAAAGCCCCCGACAGTACACTGCTATCCCACCTGGGACTTGACCAGAGTGTTACAGGCACCTATTGAACCCCTCAGAGAGACCAGCCTACGTCTCCTCTTGTTTAAGTTAGCTTTCCTTGTGGCCGTCACGTCTGCCAGATGGATATCAGAGTTGGCAGCATTATCGGTGAGAAAGGACCTGTGTATTTTTCATCCACAGGCCAGGGGGGCTTTTTATCAGGTTCGCCTGATCTCCCAATTGCATCCATTTCAGTATCGGGACGCCGTGTTCACAGTCACTCACCCCCTCGTCACTTCCCGTCTGGACTATTGTAATACTCTCTATATGGGGCTCCCCTTGAGCACCCGGAGGCTCCAACTGGTCCAGCCGCACAAGTAATAATGGGGGCGACTCCTCGTTCCCATGTAACACCCCTCTTGTGCGAGCTGCACTGGCTCCCGGTCGTCTTCCGAGTGCGTTTCAAGGTGTTGGTTACCACCTTTAAAGCACTCCATGGCTTAGGACCTGGTTATCTACAGGACCACATTCTGCCACCGATTGCCTCCCACCGACCAGTACGCTCCCACAGAGAGGGCCTCCTCAGGGTGCCATCGGCCAAACAATGTAGGCTGGCAACCCCCAGGGGGAGAGCCTTCTCTGTGGGGGCCCCGGCCCTATGGAATGAATTGCCCCCGGACATACGAAGGATCCCCAACCTCCGCGTCTTCCGTCGTACTCTGAAGACCCTATTATTCCAGCAAGCCGGTCTGACGGGATAAAGGATTTTAATTGGGTTTTGATAGGGGTTTTAAGTAACAATTTTAGTTTGGTGTTTTAAATTTGGCCAGTGATTGAATTATTTCAATAAGTTTTTAAATTTTTGTCTTGAATACTGTTTTTACCATGGCTGTTCGCCCTGAGTCCTTCGGGAGAAGGGCGATATATAAATATAATAAAAGTAAAGTAAAGTAGAAAAAAAATGTAAGGCCCTGGGCATTGGGCCTTTACTAGGGCAACATTATACATTTTATACATGGAGGAAGCAATGATGCCAGTATAGAAGAGTTCGCTCATTAATTTAATTTACTCCTATCTGAATAATTTTTGATGAATTCTGTCAATAAAACAATAGAGTTGGTATAACTGTGATGTTTTAATGTTTTAAATGTATGCTAGTTGTAAATGCAGTCCTTCTACATCGGTTGGGTATGTTTATTCTTGAAGGTCTCATGAGGGTTTGTTTACTGTTGAAAGCACTGCTTCATCCAAGGAAGCCAGCAACACAATAAAACAATGAAACTAGTCAAAAACTTTCTACTGTAGAAAGTCACAGCACTTATTATTTTTATATTGAGACATAAAATCTCTTAAAATGTCTTTTTATTCATTTGCTTTTAATTAAATATTCATTGTTTTGCTCAATCTTGAACCTTTCTCTGTTTGCACCTACTTTTTGTCTGATTAGGCATTCTTTTTTGAGGGTAGTCTTGCCACATGCACATAACAGAATGTAGCAAAAAAAATTATCTTAAATCCTTAAATTAACTTCTTGTTTATTTTGGAAGGGAAAAAAACTTCTTGTCCTTAAACCTTCACATTTCACCATCTCTTCTGTTGCTGTCTTCTGTGCAAAAATTGACTTAACCTACATTCAGCTAATAAAATTGGTATAATCTTTCATTGATAAAATCTGTCTTCATTTGTCCCTTGAATTAACATCAAAGTTGATGTTTGTAAAAACTACAAATCTAAATGTATTTTGCTCTCCTTAATTAAGACAGTATTTCCTTCATATTGTTACTGATTTTTTCACTCAGGAATGTTTTAATCTTTCTTGTATCTTTAAAAGACTAGATGGAAGCTTTTAGTGAGAAAATTATAATGCAGTATTTCAGGCCCATTGATTCAGATATTAAAGATACTGGATCAGGACTATAAGATGGCAGTCTGGACAGTAGTTTAGTAAATGGAGTTGCTATATAGAAAAGAGACAGTAGTTAAAAGAGGCCAATTAAAGAAAATATTTTGGAATCTTTGTGATATAAGGCAAAAAGATAATGCTTGGTCTAAGGCTGACCAAAAGCAGTTGAAATGACCTGAAGCTACTACCTTGAATATAAAAGATCAAACAATTAACTCTCGAAGGAGGTGGAGAGAGTGAATGTCAAAAGTTTTTATTGTGATTGCTTTTGGGCAAAGCCTTCTTTTCTAATGTGGAATAAATCTTATTAGATGGGTGTGGCAGTGATTATCTAGCTTTTACTATGTGACTGAAGTCCAGTATACAATTTAGTTGAAAGTCTGTAGAGATTCTCAATCATCCAGGTCATAGTTGTTCCAAAGGTGTTTTTTCAGGAGGCAGCTGTGAAGAAGCTTCTTGAATGAGAAGCAAAATGTCTTTAAAGGAAAAAAAAAAGAAAAGAAAAGTCCAGTTGTCTCCTGAAAAAGATGCTTTGGGACAACTTAGTTGAAATAGAAAAGGCAGTAGCAACAGGGCCTGTCTTTCAGAGGATAAAGGACTAGTTTGAACATTAGTTGGGCAATCACCAGGTGACTGTATTCGCCTTAAAATGCCTCATATACAGTTATGAGGAATATATGGCCTTACAATATTGTATGACTAAAATATGTGTTTGTGAGATAAAAGGTCTGTACTATTTCAGCCAATTATAAGTATAGAAGCTAACATGTTTATTTTGCTTTTTGTTTTATTAATAGGTGGGCAATGTTTGCAATTTGAAACGTTAAAATATTGTTTCAAAAGCCTATTTTTCTTGTATGTTGTGCTTCTGTGTTTCTCTTTGAGATTTCTTGATGTAGCCATCATTGTAACAGCTGACATGTTTAATATTGCCAAATCTCTTATCATGCTGACCTTCTATTGAATAATCTTTTGATGAAAATATAAAGCTTTCTGAAATTGGATATTGCTTGAACGCATTAGATGACAGTTTTAATAATTAAATTTAAATTTGAACAATAGTAGTTTTCCAATCTGGCAGTCTCTAAATGTGTTAGAACTACCATTCTCAGTGTTCTCACATATAATGGTAGAAGTTATTGTACTGTTACAGTACCGAATTATGAGACTTGTGATCTCAACATTCCTAGAAACCGAAAGTGTTGGAAAAGGTTTTATAGAAATAGTTTCTTAGTTGGAAACATGACAATCAATTGGCTAATTTTCAAAATTTCTTATAAACCTTCCTTTTTATTTCCATCACCACCAAAATCTGGATATGCTAACTCAAATTATAAAATTAGAAAGACTCATGGTCTACATCCACTATATCTTTATTTCATAGTAGAACAACTAAAGTATAGAGAATTAAATTAATTGTGATAAATATTTGGAAAAGAAAGAGTAAAGAGTATACAATAGGTCTTGCATCCTTTAACTTAAAGTTTATAACAATCTGCTCTCCTTAATTATATTCTAATACACACTACCCATTCTATAGTAATTTTTAGCTCAGTTGATGGCTTCACAATTACAGTTCAGCAATAAGGAATTTTAGTCTTGCTAATAAATGTTATCCATAATTTGTCCAATAATACTGAATTATGTTTTCCAGGACTAGTTCGATCAGATTTGGGCTTCATCATGACAAGGATTGCTTATTAGAATAAATTGACTATAACAGGAATTTTTATTCTCAGTGGTAGAAACCACTAGCTGTTACAATGATCTTCAGCTCTGAATCCCTAGTCAGCAGTGCTAAGAATCAAGCATAATAGAATTTGGATTCTGAAAACATATGTGGAATCCATGCAAGTCTGACCCTTTATTGTGAAGCTATAAGTTTATTGTGAAGCTATATAAATCTTAAGTACTAGAATTTGATGAATTTTTTAGGAAGTTGAAAGCAACCTATTTCTATATTTTCCAGAAAACTTGAATAGAGATTCATACTTGCTCAACTAGAAGGAATATTGGCTGAGGGCAATCGGAAATGTAGTTCAGCTATGTGTTATACTCCAGATGGGATAACAGATCTAAAGAAAGAATTTTAGAGAGTGCCTGTGCTGTTAGTTTTATCCTCTGTGTTTCATGTTACCTTACAGACATACAAAGGGGAAAAAAAAACTTTCCAAACTAAAATAGAGTTTGGTAATGGCAACAAATTCAGTTAGCTTCTCTAAAGCAGTATTTATCAGATTCAGCAACTTTTAAGATATGTGGACTTCAGTTCCTCCTCCATGTAGTTGAGGAATTCTGGAAGTTGGAATCCACCCATCTTAAAATTGATGGGGTTGACAAGCACTGTTCTAGAAATATAATTGGGTGAATGGCATTGCTTAATTTTGAAGAACATAAACATAAGAAAAAAGAGATTCTGAAAAGGGAGAGTATACAATATCACCATTTTTAAAAAAAAATTCTATGTGATTTCTTGCAAACACGGCATGATAAGCAAGAATTGTGACTGTAATTCATTGTCTAGGGATAGGCCATAGTACATAACTTCCATGACAACTGAGACCAGACCCAGGGGCCTGGTTTCTAGTAACATGCCAATATGCTTAACTATTATAGTTGCTGATTACTAGATGCTCTATTGCAGTGATGGTGAACCTATGGCATGCGTGCCAGAGGGGGAACTCACAGCCCTCTCTGTGGCTATGCTAGCCACTATACCAGTGATGGCTAACCTTTTTGCCATCGCATGCCAGGGGCAGGGGGCCTGTGTGCACGCATGCCCACACCCATAATTCTAGGCGCCCTGCCCCCCCGCAAGCGCCCCCAGCTCCAGGCACGCAATGGCACGGTAGGCCCGTTTTTTGCTGTTCCCAGCCTCCAGAGCTTTTCTAGGAGTCTGGGGAGGGCGAAAATGGCCTTCCCTCCCCCCCCCCGAGGCCCTCCGGAGGCCAGAAATGGCCTGTTTGCCAATTTTTGGTGGGACCGGAAGGCCCGTTTTTCTCTCTACCCAGCCTCCAGAGCCTTTCTAGGAGTCTTGGGAGGGCAAAAATGGCCTTACTGCCCCTCTGGAGGCCAGAAACAGCCTGTTTGCCAAATTTTGGTCCCACTGGAAGTTGGCAAATGGACCATTTTCAGCCTCTGGGGGGTGGGGAAGGCCGTTTTCACCCTCCCCAGACTCCTAGAAATGCTCTGGAGGCTGGGGAGAGAAAAACGGACCTTCCCCACCACTCCTCAAGGTTCTCTGGAGGCAGGAAACAGCCTGTTTCCCTACTTCTGGTGGGCCCAGAAGGCCTGAAAATCAGCTGTGCGCGCGCCGGAGCTGAGCTCGCATGCCCACCAATATGGCTATGCGTGCCACAGGTTCACCATCATGGCGCTAGACTTTCTCGCTCACCTTCCTGCAAGACGAAGAAAACGAGCTCTCGATGCCGGACTCCTCAGCCAGGGTTACAAAGAAAACTTCCCCCCCTCCTCCTTAAAAGCAGAATCTTACGATGCAGTGTCTGAGGGGAGGGTATTGAGCATTGACCCAACACCCAAGCAACACTTGCCAGGAATTGCTGTTTCCTTCACCCTTCTCAAGGAATTTTGCGTGCTGTTCTCCTCCGTCCCCTCCAGCGCACGCCTTTTACTGCTGTGGTCCTTTCCATGGCCCCGGTTTGGAGGAGGAAGCGGCGCCCAAAGGATTCATGCGGAGGGTCACCTCAAGGCTCCCTTTTCGTTTTCAAGTCAATTCGGTGGCACGGCTTTCCTGCAGAAATCGGCGGGAGCAATTTTTATGGCAAATTGGGAACAGTGTGCCTGAGCTTTCCTCCTCTGTGCCACTGTTCGCAGCCCTTGGGATCAGCCGGGAAGCCCCTGAAAGCTTTGGGAGAAAGAAGGTGAATGCTCCATTTCCCCCTCTGCGGTTTTTTTTTTGGGTTGGGGGAGAGGCTGTGAAATAACGACTCTTCTACTGTGGATCAGTACCAGGCCACAACATGCCAGCAACTGGACTGTACAAATAAGTGAAGCCCCATCTGCAGGATACAGGCAGTACAGAGAACCACATCCCCTCTCCTCCGTGGAAAAACCTCTCTACGGAACTGGTCTCTGGTGCCCAAAAGGTTGGGGACCTGTGAGCTACATGAGATACTCGGTTTCTCCATTGCCTTTTTATCATAGGAACAGTAATTTCTCTCTTTCTAAAGTGTCTCTCTGTGCATTTTTCTTCCTGAAGCCTTTCTGACCTCTACTTCTGCTACTACCCTTAAAGACAGAAAACATTACATGGCCCTCATGTCAGTAAATCAACCCCTCAGCACTAACAATTCAAGGACCTTCCATTTGACCTTTCCTTGTGATGGTGGTGGTTGTGTCCTGCTCATCTGATCTAGCTCATTACTGCTGCCAGCCTTGAGATGGGACTGACATTGCAAATAGTTCTAATAGTCTAGATAAAAAAAAATAGCTTTATTTATTTGAAATTTAAAGGCACTCAGAACTGTTTGAATGCTTAGCAGTAAAACATATTAAAACATACAAAGTGAATAAAAACATTTACAATAAAATAAAATGCAAAACGAAAACATACAAATAGCCTACTACAAACTAGGCTATTGGCAAGGCAGAAATTCAGATTTAAAAGAATGTTATTAAAATGCCTGAAAAAAGGTCTTCACATGGTATTATAAGGATGCTAAAGAGAGCATAGTTAAGCTTCTTTGTGGAGGGAATTCCATCCATTGTCTCTCTCAGAGAGTCTTCAGTAACTGTTTCTGAGTTTCCATCCTTCAAAACACATGAATAGCTGTATCTGCTAGTATATGACTTGTTTGATATGACAAAGAATGAGAGATTAAATGGCTTGCCTTGAATCTCTATGTTTGTACAGGCAGCCCTCAATTTAGGACCTTAATTGAGTCTGGAATTATTGTTGTGAGTTTTGCCGGTCATTAAGTAGTCTTTTGTGCTGCAGTCATCAAGTGAATCACTGTGGATGTTAAGCAAATCCATTGTTTGCAATGATAATTTCCCCCCAGAAACAGGAACTAAACACTGGTCCCACCCCCTCCCCCAAATCACAATCATGATCACACGATTCTGCAATGAAAGATGGCAAACATAACAATCCAAGGGGTTTCACTCTCCCCATCACCAATAAGGCCATGAATGTGGACTGGTTGCCAAACACCCAAAACATGACTGTGAGCTATGTGTACAGTCTTCCTCTCCCTTTTGTTGGAGGCTGGTAACATCAACTCTGGGAAGAAGTTAATAGAGTTGAGAGGGATTTATACTGTAACTCAGTTTAGTACTTAGCCAGTTGCCTCTGAGACATAGTTAACATTTCAAACATTTTAAATTTTGAAGGAAGGCTTCTTATTGCTGAGCTAATAAAAGCTTGAACAATGGCTCTTGCTATCTGTGTTAATGCAAGTGAAGACTTGTATCACTTTTCTAAGTGAAAAAAAGGGAGGTACTCCTTTGGGAGTATAAATAAATATGCAATATTTAAGATCTTTATATTTGCCTGTCCTTCAAATATGTTTTTTAAAATGATACTGTTTGGGTTTCTCATGTTGTGGTTGTTCAGAATTGCTGTGAGCCCTGGCTCTTTATTCATACCTTTGCTGAGAGGGAGACGGAGAATCTTACTATGTTTATTATGATTTATTATGTTTGCCATCTTTAATTGTTGCAGTTTCCTTGTATATGTGTAATAAATTATTATTAACCATTACATTTTGTATTTAATTTGTTAATGGTATTTAAGAATGTTAGCAGTACAGCAGATAGGGTAAATTTTTCACTGCAAGACAAATGAAAAGGATATTCACTATCCTTTCATAATCCTTTTGTTCACATGCTAAGGTCTTTTGCGCTGCATAAATAGGACTGGAGAACTGGATTTTTAGGAATTTCATACCAGGGCACGGAAATTAAAAACATTTTTCCAGATTGGAATATGGATATGGAATAACATGTGCTTCTATTCTGCTGTGGTAAATTATATAACATGAAAAGTGAAGATTAGAATCACACATTTGAAGGAATTGTGGGGAAATAATTTCATTATTACACTCATCTGGAATTTTATTTTTTAACATCCCAGAACTCACTGCCTCAGATGCTCCATCAAGAAGTTAAGCTTGTCATACAGTGTTCTTTAATTACGCTGTAAATATAAGAGAGACATATTTATTATGTATGTTCCATGATGTTCAGTTCATCCATCCATCCATGGAATTTATGTAGGCGCCCGTCTCAAACAAGTGACCCTCGGCAGTAGACAACCATAAAATCAATTAAAACCAAACCAGACTCAATGTTTTTTATTTATATTTGCATTATAAATTCCAGAATCCCAAGCCACCATGAATAAAACTATGAAGAACACCAACCTGGATAACACCTGGCAGCATTCAAAATTGATTCTTGGATACTTTTCATTGTATAGCTAGGCTAAATCCAGTAAGTGCTTGTAAACAATGGCACCTGCTGTGCATCTTGAAGTCCTTTTGTTTCTTCTTTGTTCTTTAGTTGTTCAGTTTTAGCATGAATCCTGGAGAGTTCAAACAATTCAGCTGTAGTATCTGATTTTATAATTACAACTTTCTGCCTTACTTAGGCTTTGCTTAATATTGCAGACAATTTTCAAGCAGAGATTGCATAGAATGTTGGATACATGTAACCTAAACTGGCCCTTCCTTTCTTCATTCGTCATCTCTGAATGAAAGGATGCATTTCATTTGTTTCTGTGCCTGATTGTTGTAATTTTCATTTTGCAATACATTTGAGGTTAGCTTATATAGGTTGGATAAAGAAAGTCTACACGCCTCTGTTAAAATGCTGGACTTTTGAGATGTAAAAAAATCAGACCAAGATCATTTCAGGATTTTTCATTAAGTTTCAAATATTAAATAATTACTGTATTTTTCGGAATACACACACACACACACACACACACACACACACACACACACACACACATATATATATACATATATATATGAATATATATAAGACGCACCTTTCCCCCCCCCAAAGAGGGTGAAAATCTGAATGCGTCTTATACTCTGAATGTAGCCCCGCCCAGCTTCTCAAACAGAGGTTTCAGAGGCTGAAAAAAACATCAGAAACGAAGCTTCAGAAAAAAAGCCCCCAAACAGAACTTCAGAGGCTTTTTTTCTGAAGCTCTGTTTCAGAGGCTTTCAGAGACAGGAAAAAAAGTTTCTTCTGAAACAGAGTTTTTTCAGAAGTTTCAGAGGCAGAAAAAAAAGCCAAAAAAAAAAAAATGGCAAGAAAAAAAAAAGGCACAGCTCACAACCAAGGAACCTGTTGCTAAAATTCACCTCTGGGAACAGCTGATTGGGGATATTCCGGGACGTAGATCCACCCACCAATCAGCTTTTTTTTAATTTTCCTCCCCAAAAACTAAGGTGCGTCTTATACTCCGAAAAATACAGTATTTAGGTGCAGAAGTACCACTGTAGCATCTACAATAGCCAATGGTAATTTGAATCTGTTGTTTCTTTTTCACCTTTGCCACATATATCAATGGTTTTTATTGTACTTTTTATTTCATTTTTTTATTTTTTACTTTTTTAACAGTGAGGATTTAATGAAACCGCTTTGAGGTATAAACGTTTTCTGGCTATCTCTTCCTAATCTAAATCAAATACCCTACATTATCACCCTTCTCTACTCCTTCATCCTATTAGAACTGTTTGGGTAATTCCTTGTTAGGGTTGAAATATTGATGTTTTCCTTTGTACACGTTTTATTTCAGTGCCTAAAAACAAAAATACCGTCCAGGGTTAACTGCATGTGTCCTAATACATTGCTGCTGGATTTATCTCACTCCTTTGCATTTCTCAATATGGGTTGGGCTCCTCTTAAACCTTAAGACAGCTTTAGGTAGCACATCATTTTCACCATGTTTTTATTTAGGACAGAAATTTCTGAAGCTTTTTTCCCCTTAACCATACAGATTTCCTATTTTATTATTTGGATAATTTGAGATGGCTGTATACAACTATATAACTTCATAAATCTTATCGTAGTTCATCTCCTTCCATGCTTATGATCATCTCACTGTAGAATGCTCAGAAAGAAATCACTGCCTGTGTAGCTAAAGGAACAGTAATAAATCTATTGTGCAGTAAGGATGAACAAATTTATTATAATCTAATTTTTTATAAGATAGGATCCACTCTGAATTGGGGAATCTGTGGTTTTGTAGAAATAACTGAATTGTCATTACAAAGCCCATATTTTTGAAGTTCATTGACTATTCAGTCACTGAGGATTGTACTTTAGAAATTGATACCAACTAAGCCCTTCCGAAAATTCAACCAGGCTCGTTTCATCATTAAGCTGGTAGATTGCTTTTGTTTCTATTTTACCACAATCTTCTAGCTTTGTTTGGAGTTCTATATTGATCTCTTAACTTCTGAATAATATTTTAGCTTTCCCAAATAATGCTGACATTCTCTTTTGCTGGCGACTAGAGAAGACTGAATATCTACTCTTAGTGATATAATTCTCCCAACTAGCTTAGGATTTGCATCACGCTCCATGAGATTTCAGAATTAATGTTTCATGTACCCTCAGCTTTTAAAAAATCTGTCCTTAATGTAGATAAATAGTATATGTAAGAATTCATAAATAAAATAGTGCAGTAAGTGGTGAATGTTCTAAGATAAAAGTTGCAGATAAATAGTTTTATAACCTAGTTTTAGTGGTCACATTGAAAGTACTAGAAAGAAGTTCACGACATGTCTTACCAGGAGGCTATATGATTTGATTTTTGAGTAGTAAGATCTGTATTACCACCTGCCTTTTCTAACTTGTTCTGCCTTCTTTTTGATTCAGTAGGTTTTGAGAATTGAGGCGTACAGTGGTAAGATTAGGGCCTGAAGTGAATGGCTCTGACTAAATCATTTTTTGTACAATAGTATAATATTGTTTTATTTTTGGGGATTGTGCTTGTGTCAAATTTCCAGAAAGACTGTCCATGCTATGCAGTAACTCACTACAACCATTTGTATATACTCTTTTTAAGCAATAGTTTCATCAGTTTAGCCTATATAAAGGAACCAGTTTTACAGCACAATGCTCTTGGGTGAATACCCTGTGGCAAGTTTCAATGTATTCAGTGGGCCTTATTTAATTTAATTTAATTAATTTAATTAATTCAATTTATATGCCGCCCCTCTCCGAAGACTCAGAGTGGCTCACAATACATTTTAAAAAATCATTATAAAAAAACATTGAAAAATTAAAAACATTAAAAACTCATTCACACCATTCATGGCCGGATCTCGCCAGATTACAAGAGCGAGATCAACAGCCCCAGGCCTGCCGGAAAAGCCAGATCTTCACCGCTTTTCAGAAGGTCAATAGGGTGGGGATGGTCCGGACCTCAGGAAGTAACTGGTTCCAGAGAGCTGGGGCAGCCACAGAGAAGGCCCTCCCCCCGGGCCCGCCAGCCAGTATTGTTTAGCTGACGGGACCCGGAGGAGACCAACATGGTGGGATCTTACCAGTCACTGGGAGCTATGCGGCAGAAGGCGGTCTCGAAGATAACCTGGCCCTAAACCATGTAGGGTTTTAAAGGTAATAACCAACACCTTGAATTGTGACCGGAGACCAATAGGGAGCCAGTGCAGCTCATGGAGAATTGGTGTAATGTGGGTGTACGTAGGTGCACTCACAACAGCTCGCGCGGCTGCGTTCTGGACCAACTGTAGTCTCCAAACACTTTTCAAGGGTAGCCCCATGTAGAGCGCGTTGTAATAATCTAACCGGAGGTGACAAGGGCATGAGTGACTGTGAGGAGAGCTCCTGATCCAAGTAGGGTCGCAATTGGTGCACCAGGCGAACCTGTGCAAAGGTGCCCCTAGCCACAGTTGTCAGATGTTGCTCTAATCTTAGCTGTGAGTCTAGGAGGACACCCAAATTGCGAGTCCGTTCTGAGGGGGACAATTTCTCCCCCACCCACCCCCAGAACCAAGGATGGACAATCAACATAGTCTTTAGGAGGCAATACCCACAGCCACTCAGTCTTGTCTGGGTTAAGTCTGAGCCTGTTGACTCCGATCCAGACCCTCACAGCCTCCAGGCACCGGCACATCACATCCACTGCGTCACTGAATTGACGCGGGGTAGAGATATACAGCTTGGTATCATCCGTGTATTGCTGATACCTCACCCCATGTCGTCGGATGATCTCACTCAGTGGCTTCATGTAGATGTTAAATAGGAGGGGAGAGAGGACCGAGCCCTGAGGCACCCCGCAAATGAGGGGCCTAGGGGTCGACCTCTGTCCTACCAACACCGACTGTGACCAACCAGAGAGATAGGAGGAGAACCACCGTAACACGGTGCCTCCCAGTTCCCTTAGTCGTCCCAGAAGGATGCCATGGTCAATGGTATTGAAAGCCGCTGAGAGGTCAAGTAGCACCAAGATGGAGGAATGACCCCCATCTCGGGCTTGCCAGAGATCATCCATCAATGTGACCAAAGCAGTTTCCGTGCTGTAGCCAGACTGAAAAGGGTCTAGATAATCCGTTTCCTCCAATGACCGCAGGAGCTGAAGTGCCACCACTTTCTCTACAACCTTTCCCACAAAGGGTAGGTTGGAGACTGGGCGAAAGTTCTTTAATTCTGCTGAATTAAAGGAAGGCTTCTTGAGGAGGGGCCTTACAACCGCATCCTTTTATGCTAGATATGTGTGCACAAATTGCAACCTTGGAGACTGTTCTTAAAGAAAGCTTTAGTACAGTGACCATTTTTTTCACAGTAAATAGCTAAATATTGGAATAGTTTTTTTGACTGGTAAGTGTGCAAATGTTGAACAGTTGTTTGCTTACTTGCTATATTTTCATCCTTTATTATGTGTGGGAAACTAGTATTATTAATGTACATGCTGCTTGTAACATGTATGCCTTGTTTAATCTACTTTTTTGAAAGAATAATCTACAATACATTCAAGTCAAACTTGGCTGCTAATATACCATTGATCTTTCCTAATAGTAGTTTATACAGTATTACTAAAACTATGAGAGAGAGACTAGTTTTAATTCTTCTGTGATTTGTATTTTCAGTTTTAGCTTTTGGTACGAAATATTGAAAAATTAATTTTTTGTCTTCTGTATATATTTATTTGTATATGAATTTCCCAATTTCTAAATTATTTTATATATTTTAAAGAAAGTTCATTGCATTTGTTCTTAAGGTTGTGATTCCTAATGCTTACTTAACAATTTAATCATATGCAGGATTCTACCACTAACAATATTAATAGGCCTGTAAGGAGTATGCCAATGATATGTCATAGTGACTTTTTTTTGTATGTTAGAGGGAACAAGTCGTTAATCTATGCAAGTTCAAGCATCAATGGCAGTACAGAAGCCTTTGTTATAATTGACCTGGAATTATGAGAATGATAAATCTTTCTGCATAAGTCAAAGGTCAGATAGTTGGAGATTCTGGAAGCTATAGCTGGACAAATTGATAAAAGGTGAAGCAGAACAATTGAGAATATAGAGGAGGAATACACATGAATACTCAAATTTAAAATTACAGGTGAAACTCAAAAAATTAGAATATCGTGCAAAAGTTCATTTATTTCAGTAATGCAACTTAAAAGGTGAAACTGATATATGAGATAGACTCATTACATGCAAAGCGAGATAGTTCAAGCCTTGATTTGTCATAATTTTGATGATTATGGCTTACAGCTCATGAAAACCCCAAATTCACAATCTCAGAAAATTAGAATATTACATGAAATCATAGAACAATATCGGACCTCTGAAAAGTATAAGCATGCATATGTACTCAGTACTTGGTTTGGGCCCCTTTTGCATCAATTACTGCCTCAATGCGGGGTGGCATGGATGCTATCAGCCTGTGGCACTGCTGAGGTGTTATGGAAAACCAGGATGTTTCAATAGCGGCCTTCAGCTCTTCTGCATTGTTCAGTCTCATGTCTCTCATCTTTCTCTTGGCAATGCCCCATAGATTCTCTATGGGGTCAGGCGAGTTTGCTGGCCAATCAAGCACAGTAATCCCATGGTCATTGAACCAGGTTTTGGTACTTTTGGCAGTGTGGGCAGGTGCCAAGTCCTGCTGGAAAATGCAGTCAGCATCCCCATAAAGATCGTCTGTGGAAGGAAGCATGAAGTGCTCCAAAATCTCCTGATAGACGGCTGCGTTGACCCTGGACTTAATGAAGCACAGTGGACCAACACCAGCAGATGACATGGCTCCCCAAATCAACACAGACTGTGGAAACTTCACACTGGACTTCAAGCATCTTGCAGTGTGTGCCTCTCCATTCTTCCTCCAGACTCTTGGTCCTTGGTTTTCAAATGAGATGCAAAAGTTGCTCTCATCAGAAAAGAGGACTTTGGACCACTGAGCAACAGACCAGTTCTTTTTTCTTTAGCCCAGGTAAGATGCTTCTGACGTTGTTTGTTGTTCAGGAGCGGCTTGATGAGGAATACGACATTTGAAGCCCATGTCCAGGATCCGTCTGTGTGTGGTAGCTCTTGATGCACTGACTCCAGCTTCAGTCCACTCCTTGTGAAAGTCCCCAACACTTTTGAACAGCCTTTTCCTGACAATCCTCTCCAGGCTGCGGTCATCCCTGCTGCTTGTGCACCTTTTTCTTCCACACTTTTCCCTTCCACATAACTTTCTATTAATGTGCTTTGATACAGCACTTTGGGAACATCCAACTTCTTTTGCAATTATCTTTTGAGGCTTTCCCTCCTTATGGAGGGTGTCAATGATAGTTTTCTGCACAACTTCAGGTCAGCAGTCTTTCCCATGATTGTGATTCCTACTGAACCAAACTGAGAGACCATTTAAAGGCTCAGAAACTCTTTGCAGGTGTTATGACTTAATTAGCTGATTAGAGTGGGAGACTTTGAGCCTAGAATATTGAACCTTTTCACAATATTCTAATTTTCTGAGTTTGTGAATTTGGGGTTTTCATGAGCTGTAAGCCATAATCATCAAAATTATGACAAATCAAGGCTTGAACTATCTCGCTTTGCATGTAATGAGTCTATCTCATATATTAGTTTCACCTTTTAAGTTGCATTACTGAAATAAATGAACTTTTGCACAATATTCTAATTTTTTGAGTTTCACCTGTATATATTTTCCAGCTATACCCCTTTGTCCGTACTTAAAATAATTACGTTTGTTGCATTTTGTGTTAATTAAAATACTTTTGAGTATCAAACAGGCATAAAGACCCTATTAGTCTTTGTCCATTCCACAGAGGAAAGTGATGCTGTTTGCTATCCTACTCTAATTTCCAAATTTCAGATGTTCTCTTGTTCATCATTGGGAAAGTAGATAAAGAACAGTTTATATCCACTAATAGCAATAGCACTTATATATCCCTTCACAGTGTTTTACAGCCCTCTCTAATAAAGTCCTTAGTTGATTGATTGAGTAAAGGTTGGTTCTTGATCTGTGCTTTGCAATGTAGCATGAATTCAGGAACAAAATCTACCCCTTGGAGAGAGAATGAGAGTAGGCTTTTGGTTGATCTTGATGTCAACCCAGTTCATGCATTATAGAACTACTGTACTGCTAAATTTTAAAACTTCCATTCCCTAAGGGAACACTACTTCTAGTTTGTGCTAGCATCAGGTATTTCTGGCTGTGTATTGTTTCTAAAATTGTGATGCCTATTTCAAGTTTTTAGAACAAAAGGGTAGAGCAACAGGTGAACTATGAGTTCCTAGTGCCAAAATAAAAAAAATCATCATGTTTTCAACACATTTAAATATATGGGTTAATTTGTGGGGATTTATTTTTAAATAAAGAATTTAACTTTGTTCTGCTTGCATGCCAATTTCCCACAGCGATAGGCCCTTTGGAGATCTCCTGATAGTTCCTTGGACTATTAGGAATATGCTCCCATTTGTAATCCTTTTCTTTCAAAAAAAAAAAAAAATCTCAATTTTTGCATTAGTGTTTACAGCATTGTTGAAATCACTAGTCTCCAGCCTATTTTATTGGAGATTTGAGATACTAAATGGGCCAGCATTGTCAAACTTCTCAGTCATCCTTGGAATTGTCTTTTGTGGGGTTGGCCCCTTCTATCCAAATGGAGAAAGGAATATCTGCCTGCCTCCCTAAGAATGGTACTGGTTGTTCTATCAGGTTTAAAGAACATTGAATGACTTATTCTATGCAGTAGTTATTACATCTTATAGCTTATACTTCTTCCAGTCAGTGGAAAAAAGCTAGAATTTTGCGGCTGAATGCTCCTATCTAAGCTTTAAAGTGCCAGTGTGATATTACAGGGATAACTGAAGGCATCTTTTATTGCTTGGCAGCAATTTTTGCATGACTGAATAGGTAGGTGAATGGTTGTCTCTAGTGCTCTGTTTCATTATCATGATTTTAATTCAGATTTGCCAAGATAAATCCTTTGTGTATAGGGACATTTTACCTTAGGAATGTGAAACTGAAGTTCGGATCATTTGGAGACTATCAGGTGGCCTGTTACTGATCTAACAAACCACTGCAAGCTCTCCAAGAGCTCAGGTAAAGTAGCTGAGTGAGTACCATTGACTCAGACAAGATAGAGTTTAAAAATGTAAACCTCTTCTTTGAATGCTAGATTACATGATCTTCTTGTGAGGTTTTAAACACAAAATATTCCAGGAGACATGAGGACGTAGGGGCCAAGCTGACTGCAATAGTTTAAACAAATGTGTTTAACCTATTTTTATGTAGGGGAAAAAGCAGCATAAACTTTGGATGTGTTTCCAGTCTGGATCTAGAACCAATATTTGATTTGCCCTTCAAAACCATCCCTTTTAAAGTCTCCCTAGGTATTAATTGTAAGAGAACTTTTGATGGACGGAAGTACTGTGAGAAGAGAGACCATTTCAGTCGAAACTTATTGTGCGGTTCGGATCCAGATTGAAAACATGTTCCAGTCTGTGTTTTAGCTGCTAATTTTTCCTCCAAAATAAAAATGGCCAGCTTTTGAAATAAGATGTTGTAAATATCTTATTTAAATATCCCAGGAACAGTACTCCTTGGAGCCCTATTGAATACTTTATTTCTTTTAGAGACTTCAGATTATTTAGGGTAAGAGCAAATCAGTTGAAAGATGTTCCCTGTAGATAAATGCAGTGACAGTTGGAGCTGTCTTTTCTCCGTAATGAGGGAAACGGCTGTCACTCTGGGGTCGACATTTCCATGCAGCATGTGACCGAGTCTTATAAATTAACATAGCTCCGCCCTCTTGCCCAGTGTTTCGACTCGGTCTATGCTGGCCGGTCGTGTCTCCCTGTGTAGCCGTTTCCTTCATCTCCTGCTGCAGCCTAAATTGTTCCTGTTTGTTAAATTTGGACTCTTATTCCTTTGCTACCCTTTTTTCCTTGGGTTTTTTGGCTAATTTGATTGTCAGCGCTGCATTTCGCCGCCTCGCGCTCCCCTCAACCATCGGGTTGAGCGCGGCGGCGCCTTTGCGTGCGCTTTTCGCCTGAAGTCTCCAGCCATCGGGTAAGACTCTTTGAACTTGGCGCTGCTATTTACCGGTGAGGAGAGCGCTCCTGGATCGCTATTCGGCCTGTTGGTCTGCGATCGAGCCTCATTCCCAATTTCGGCTCTCCCTTTCTCTCTCCCGGTTGCCGCTTTAACAGCCCTTCGGCTGGCAGCGTTTTTTGAAGTGACTGACAGCCCGGATTGCTTTAATTTAGCCGCGATCGCAGTAATAGCCTTGAGCTAGCGATCTGCCTATTGCCGCCTAGATCGCTGAGCTAGCGATCGTTGCTATAGACTTCTGACTTTCGGAGCTGGGGTTTGGCCCCTTTTTACGTCTCAGGACAGCGGCAGCTAATTGTATTAGTGTCGGCGGCCATTTTGACCTACTTCATTTAGCTGGGGCTTCTTCTAAAATGGCGGATAGGCATCAGTCTGCTTCACATCATTCGAGCAGAGCTTCAAAGAGACCTGCCCAAGATGATCCATTGGAGGGTCCCTCTCCTAAGCAGACCAAATCCCATCGGGGCAAAAATACCAAGCCTGTCTCTGCATTTTCAAAGGATGAGCAGCGGCGCCACAAGGCCATTGAAAAGGCCTTTACCAAAGCCCAGTCTCACGTTGAACAGGCCAATCCTAACACCCCAGGGGCTCCTTCAAGAGCTCGGTCACCCGCTCCATCTCTGGTATCCAGTGCCGCCCGGGAGCTTTCGCAGATGGCTCGATTTCGGCTGAACCGCCGCATTTGCCTGGCGCTGAGCCTCTGTTTCAAACAATTCCTGATCCTGAGGCTCCCCAAGGGACCGTCAGGGACGATCCAGCCCCACTGGCTCCTCCCGTGGTGTCTGCTCCACCCATTCCAGAGGCCTTTGAGCTTATGCTAGCCAGGGTCATTAAGCAAGGACTTGCCCAGTGTCTACAACAGGGCAACCCCGCTCCTGAACCTATCTTTTACAACATCATCGACCGGATCCAGCCGGAGACTCTGTATCCGAACTAGACCTGGCGGATTCTGTGGCATCTCCAGACCACGCTTCTCTGTCTGAGTTGGATGAGGTTCCTGATCCGGCCCTGTCCGATGACGAGGGACTGGTTCCTGATCGGACTCCGTTTATTGGGCTTTTCAAGCCGCAGCTTTTTCGTTCTTTGTTACGCAAGACCATAGTGACTACTCGTTTGGGCAATGTTTCTTCTGTTCCACCGGATTCCGTTATTTCCGATCCAGCTTCAGCTGTCTTCGCGGAGGCTGCGGTCGACCCGGAGACTATCCCGGCTCCCAAACTTTTCTTAGATGTGCTTCAACGCCAGTGGAATTTACCAGGGGCTGGTCCTAGTCCAAACAGCCTTGACAAGAGACTGTACAATTCTGCTCCCGCCCTTTCAGATTTGTTGCAGCCTTCTCCGGTGGATGCCCCAATAGTGGCTCTCTGCAATTCGTCTCATCCCGCTGGTCCTCCGGAGAACTCTTTGTGCCCGGAAGATCGCAGGGCTGAGAAGACTCTTGGCAAGGGGCACCAGGCAGCTGCCTGGGCCATCAGGGCCTCATCATCGGCTTCGTTCTTCAATAGAGCCGCGCTATTATGGATCAAACAACTTCAGGACCGCATTCAGCCTACCGACATGCGTTCCCGTCAGGATTTGAACAAAATCTCAGCGGCCCTAGAGTTTTCAGCGGACGCTACTCTAAATGCGACTAGATTTGCGGCAAAAGCCCTAAGTTCCAACGTGACATCGCGTCGCCTCCTGTGGCTACGCAACTGGAATGCCGACATGCGGAGCAAGTGGCAGTTGGCTTCCGCGTCCTATTCTGCAGGCTCTTTGTTCGGACCACCGTTGGAACCTCTACTTGTGGAGACTAGAGACCGACGTAAGATTCTTCCCTCGGTTTCCAGACGCTCTGATTCTCATTTTTCAGTTCTCCCACAGAACCAGTCCTTTCGTGCTCCCGACTCTGGTCCTTACCAACACCGCTACCAACGTCCCTTTCCTGCGAGGGCCCACTCCCAGGATACCCAGGTTAGACAGGGAAGTAGGTTCTTTCCTAAGCGTTCCTTCCGGGGGGGGCAGAGGTCGTTTCCAACACAGATCCCGCTAATTCTGCTCCCATAGGGGGACGCTTGTCCCTTTTTCTCCACCAGTGGGAGGTTTCTACCTCTGATGCCTGGGTCCTGTCTACCATTAAGTCGGGGCTTTATCTAGAGTTCCTTTCCCCTCCTTCTGTTTTTCTTCCCTGCCCCGTTTCCCGGGATGTTGCTAAGAGGGCTTTAGTGTCTTCGGCTATTTCCCATCTTTTGGACATTAGGGCCGTCCAGGAAGTTCCTCGGGGAGCAGTGGGAGCAGGGTTTTTATTCCCGTTTGTTTCTTGTTAAGAAGTCCTCGGGGGATTGGTGTCCCATCCTAGATTTGAAGGCTTTGAACCGGTACGTTACTTACCGCCGGTTCAAAATGCATTCTTTGTCCACCATTTTGGAGTGTATTCGTCCAGGGGATTGGCTCTCCTCTATAGATTTTACCGAGGCATACCTTCACATACGTATTGCTCCTTCCCACCGTCAGTATCTCCATTTTAGTTTTTTGGGACAGCATTACCAGTATAGGGCCCTTCCCTTCGGACTGTTCTCTGCTCCGAGGGTCTTCACTAAAATCATGGCCACCCTCATTGGGCATATTCGGACCTTTTCTATACGTTTGCAATTTTATTTAGATGACATTTTGGTACTGTCCTCTTCTCTCCCTTCGGCCCAACGGGATTTATCTTCTGTCCTGTCCATATTGCAGGCTCATGGCTTCTCGATTAATTGGGCCAGGAGCCAGCTTAACCCTAGCCCCCGTATTACCCACTTGGGGGCTTCTATTGACACGGTTTCTTCTATAGTTTCCCTCTCCCCGGAGCGCCAAGTCAGTCTTTCTTCACTGGCTTCTCAGTGTTTGGGGGAGGGTTCTTGCTCGGCGCTGAAGCTTTCCCGTTTGTTGGGCAAAATGGTCTCCACCTTTGGAATAGTTTCCTGGTCTCAATTACACAGCAGACAGCTCCAGTGGTTTCTGCTCCCTCTCCAACGAGCCGGCCATAGTTCCTCTCTCATCCTCCTTCGGCTGTCCCCGCAAGTTTCCGCGTCCCTTTGGTGGTGGACTTCAGACGCCATTGCACGAAGCAGCTTCTTTTGCGAACCTCACCGCCTGTCGCTGGTGACCGATGCCATCCTTCTGGGCTGGGGGGCCCATCTTCTTCACCATCAGGCCCAGGGCCTTTGGACGGTGTGAGAACGTCGGAGCAACATCAATTTTTTGGAGCTGCGAGCATTCCGTCTAGCTCTCCTTCGTTTTCAGCATCTTGTGGAGGGCAAGGACCTCCTTGTCCTAACGGACAACATTTCCACAAAGGCCCACATCAACAGGCAGGGGGGCACTCGTTCCCGGTTGCTTCTAACGGAGTCTCTGTGTCTGGGCTTGTGGGCCGAACGTCACCTCCGGTCCCTGAGGGCAGACTACATCTCGGGGGCCTTAAATGTTCAGGCGGATGCCCTCAGTCGCCACGTCCTGGATCCCGGAGAATGGAGCATTCCACAGGCCCTATTTCAGGAGATTGTGGGCAGGTTTGGGACGCCTGTTGTCGATTTATTCGCCTCCTCATCGAACCGCCGAGTTCCCCGGTTTTTCTCCAGTTATCCGGACCCTCGGACGGAAGCCATGAACGCCCTCCGCAGTCCCTGGCCGTCCGGTCTCCTCTACGCGTTCCCCCCTCTGCCCCTTCTGGCGAATGTGATTCGAAAACTCCTGGAAGAGAGGGCAGAACTGATTCTCATTGCCCTGCAGTGGCCCCGTCAACTGTGGTATGCGGATCTTCTCTCCCTGTCGGTAGCAGCTACCTGGCACATTCCTCGGGCCTCTCTCTTTCCCAGGGGGCGCTCCAGCATCCGGATCCGTCGGGCCTCCAATTGACCGCTTGGAGGCTGAGCGGCGTCTTCTGACCAATGCCTGGGTCCCCCCGCGAGTCATCTCCATTATGCAGGCTGCCCGCCGTGGTTCTACCACGTGCATCTATGAGGCGACATGGTCCACATTTTCCTCCTGGTGTAGGCGGAACAGGGTGGATCCCCTGACTGCTTCTATCATTGCGGTCCTTTCTTTTCTTCTGGAGGGTTTTGACGCTGGGTTGGCTCCGTCTACCCTGCGCCGGCAGGTGGCTGCTCTTTCTATGGTCTTAACGTGTGGCTCTAAAGAATCTCTCGCCCGTCATCCGCTCATCAGAACTTTCATGCTTGGAGCGACTAATTTGCGACCTCCGGTAGTCCACCGGTTTCCTACCTGGAATTTGAACTCCGTTCTGCGGGCTCTTACTGACTCTCCGTTTGAGCCTCTCTGTGAGGTTTCTTTGCGTTTTCTTTCGTTCAAAGTGTTGTTCTTGGTGGCGATCACCTCGGCTCGTCGTATTTCAGAGTTGGGGGCTCTCTCCATTCGCCAGGACCTTTGTATTTTCCACAAGGACAGAGTGGTTCTCCGCCTTGATCCGGCCTTTCTACCCAAAGTGAGCTCCCTTTTTCATTGGACTCAAGAATTGGTCCTCCCTAACTTCTGTCCCTGTCTGTCTTATCGCCTCGAACGTTCCTGGCATACTCTGGACGTACGACGAGCCCTCCGGGTTTATATTTCGCGGACAAGCTCCTTCCGTAAAACGGAAGCCCTGCTTATATCGTTCCAGTCGGATTCCATTGGCACTCAGGTCTCTGGACCTACCCTGGGCCGTTGGATTTGAGCCACCATCGCGACGGCTTACCAGCGTCTCTGTCTGCCGGTTCCCCCTCGGATTACGGCTCATTCCACCCAGAGTGCAGCAACTTCCGCAGCCTGGGCTACCCGTGCTCCATTGGAAGAAGTCTGTCGTGCGGCCACTTGGTCATCTCTCACGCCGTTCATCAGACACTACCGGGTGGATACCTTTGCCTCATCGGACGCTGCTTTCGGCCGTCTGGTCCTGCAGGCGGTTCATCGCCCATGACTTCGGCAGATCCGGTTTTTCTTTCTCCCGCCCTGGAGGACATTCAGCTCTGGTATGTCCCCAAAGTGACAGCCGTTTTCCTCATTACGGAAAATGGACGTTGGTCTTACCTGATACGTCCGTTCTCGTTGTAGGGAAACATCTGTCACGCCCTCCCTGATGGGTCTAAGGGGTGGGAGGTGTACTAATTCTTTCTCGTTCTAGGGAGACACGTCAGTCTACACCAACGCTCTCGCTGAAACACTGGGCAAGAGGGCGGAGCTATGTTAATTTATAAGACTCGGTCACATGCTGCATGGAAATGTCGACCCCAGAGTGACAGATGTTTCCCTACAACAAGAACGGACGTATCAGGTAAGACCAACGTCCATTCTGCCACTTTGTCTTCACCAGAACAAACAAACAAGGTCCAAATGATAGCTTCACAGTTTACTGTAGTAAAGTTTTCAGTTCTTGTTAGTTGCTGCAGGCAGAATATGGTGTGGATGCCATATTCTGTAATGTTATAGTGCTATAAATTGCTTTGCTTATACTTTGAAACTTAACGAAAATGTTTATTCAGAAGTAATTTAATGACAAGTCTTGTTCTAATTCCTTGTACTAGTTTCTCTTCACTGATCATAATTTCTATACTCAACTATAGGTTTTAGAGGCAGAATGACAGCATATGATATATGCAATTGCTGAGGAACTTGCATCCTTCCTCCAAGTTATGTTGGAGAACATTCTTAGACCACAATGAAGATGATTATTATCAGATGACAAGCAAAGTTAATTTGACTTGCTTGGAAAGTACAGGGACAAAGAACTAATGACACTGATATTCTGAAAAACAGACACTGCCCACTGCAGTTGAGGCACCATTCTTTAAATGTCAGAGTTGACATTTAAGTTGACAGCACTACAGGTAGTCCTTGACTTAACAACAGTTAGTTTAGTGACCATTTGAAGTTATAACAGCACTGAAAAAAATTGACTTCTGACCATTTTTCACACTTAAAACCATTGCAGCATTGTCATGATCATACGATCAAAATTCAGGAGCTCTTAACAATTACCTCATATTTATGATGGGTGCAATGTTCTGGATCATGTGATAACCTTTTGCAACCTTCTGACAAGCAAAGTCAATGGGGGAAACCAGATCCACTTAACAACTTTACTAACTTACTGCAGTGATTCACTTAACAACCGTGGCAAGAAAGATCATGATATGGGGCAAAACTCAATAAATGTCTCGTTTAGCAACAAAAAATTTGAGCTCAATTATGATTATAAGTTGAGGACTACTTGTACAAGATTTTAAAGTTATTGTACTTCACTGACTCTGGTTTGAAATTATATTTCAGTTGTTTCAATAAAACAATGAAATGGTTTTATTTGTAAACTGGCTGTATCATTGGTTTAGGATAACATGTACCATATTTTTCGGAGTATAAGATGCACCAGAGTATAAAATGTACCTACCTTTTTTATTTCGTTTTTTTATAAAAACTTTTTTTTAAAATTTTTTACACAAACACACATACAAACATACAATGTATTTTCTTTGAACAGAGTATTTGGCCCGTTCACAAATTTAAACAGTGTTTAGTCATTTCAATTAAATTTACAATTTCTATATTTCCTTTTTGCCATATTTATTCCCCATCTATTTTTTTAAAAAATCAATATTACCCTTCATCCTCATCTCTAATCCTAATCAAATTCAATTTTTCCCTTCTATTCTATATTATACCCCTTCCCATTGTCATCTATTTTTATATCCATCCTCACATTGGTTAATTATGTAATATTACAATTGTTTAATACAAATTCAACATTTTAATATAAATCAATTAGATATATAACTATCTTTTTTGTATATTAATATGAACATGAATATTCCAATTATTTCCAAATGAATTAATTATATTTACCAATAATAATAAACCAAATAATTTTCCCCATATATTCCTCCAAACCACAACTTAACCATTTCTGCTTTCAACACAATATACAATTAATAGTATCTCTATTATTACAATTCCCTAGTTAAATAGAGCTTTCCCCTTATGTTACTCATTTTCATATCTTAAACTCTCCCAATAACCCAAAGTTTTGCCCATATAATCCTCCAAAT
Organism: Pantherophis guttatus; assembly: GCF_059756535.1. Lineage (NCBI taxonomy): Eukaryota > Metazoa > Chordata > Lepidosauria > Squamata > Colubridae > Pantherophis > Pantherophis guttatus. Next base: position 53,879,667 of record NC_142066.1, read on the forward strand.
CACAACTTAATCATTTCTACTTTCAACACAATATACAATTAAAAATATTTCAATCGTTACAATTTCCCTAATTAAATTTTAAAATGTTCTAGCTGTTACCCAAGCTACAACTTAATCCTTTTTACTTTCACCACCATATACCATTAAAGGTATTTCAGTTTTACAATTTATACTTATTCGTATTTCTAAATAAAAAATAAAAACTTAACATTGTCTAGATTTCAAAATTACAAAGACAAATATTCCAATTATTCATTTCATTTTTACAATCATGATTCCCCATTTATTTCTTACTACTATTCATATTTCAATTCTAAATATGTATAACATCTTTCTCTTCAATTTCTTTTTCTCCCTTCCCATTTTTATTTTTGCCTTTTTTTTCTCCTTTTTTTCTTCTGTGTTTTAAAATCTTGAACCTCTCCTCTTTTGCCCTAACTTTCCCATTGTTTGCACCTACCTTTTTTGGTTAGGAAAAAGAAGAAAAAGAAATCTCCCTCTGCCTCTGCCTAATTTTGCGACGTTACAGCAAACAGCCTGCTTTACTTTCATTTTCATTTTCAGCATAGCTTTATTAGCACAAGGGAAAAAAAATCTGCTCCAGCAATTTACCTCTTTGCAGCAAGCAGCAGAGCCCTGCGCAAAATAGTTGAGAGCAAATCAGCTGAGAGTTGGGAGGCCAATCTAATCAACTTGTGCTAATTAGGATGTGCTAAAGCTGAAAGGAGCTGTTTTTTCTTGCTGTTTGCTTGCAAGGAGGTAACTGCTGCGAGGCACGGGCCAGTGGGTGGGCAGGGCTACATTTGGTGTATAAGACGCACCTAAATTTTCACTCCCTATTGGGGGGAAAAGGTGCGTCTTATACTCAGAAAAATATGGTAGTCTAATAACCAAATGGTTAAGATAAATAGAAATGTGAAACTCTTTTGAGAATTACACATAATAGGTTAGAACAGAGGGAAACTCAATTTTTCTTGAAGGAGTAAAAACAGGAATTCCAGTATAGATATAGATTTTAGGCATTCAAATTAGCTGTGGGAGCTTTAACAAAGAAACTGTTTTGTACTAAGTCAAATCATTATTCCATCTACATTAGTTATTCTGTTTAGTTGCAATTGCTCAAGGTTTAACATAGTATCTATATATGTGTCAGGTTGCAGATTGAGCTTGTATCTGTTTTAAGAAAAGCTATGTGCTCTCTATAAACTACTGCCCATGATCATCTTGTTCATACTTGCTTTAAATGGGAAGGTAAGAACTAAATATAGTAGCCTCCTCAGTCCCTATGGTACATTCTGTGGCAACTCTCTTGCGACATAGTGTTTTTAAATCATGCTATAATAAATGTTTTATGAGAGCATTAACAAGCACATAGATGGGTGACCCAATAAATATTGCACTCTTAGATTTTCAAACAGCCTTTGACAAAGTCCCTCAAAAAGTATTTTTGAGAAGATTTAATTAACATGGGATACTAGGGTTATCACGGGTCCAGGGGTTTTTGATAAAAAAAAAATGGTAAAAAAAAGTAGCTGGAAATAGAAATAAAAGGACATCTTTCAAACTGATGAGTTTTCTCCAGGGATCAATGTTTGTTGGCATGTGTGTGTGTGTGTAATACAGTTAAAAAGATCTCCTTGAAGTACAGCTGATCTTTGGGTTATGCCCACTTGTTCAGCGACCATTCAGACATACAGTGGCACTAAAGTGATACTTATGAGTGTTTAGAGTTCTGACCATTGTAGTATCCCCATAGTCACGTGCTTGAAATCATGATGCCATAGTGAGCTGTGATCATATGCAGTGCTCCCTGTTGCCTTCCCACAAGCAGTCAGTGGGGAAGCTAACAGGAACTCTGAAGTCCTAGTCAAGTGATTGGCAACCAGGACTGCTGGAGTTGCTGTTGCTAAGCAATGCAGTCACGGATGCCACACTAACTGTATTGCTTAGTGATGGCAGTTCTGATCCAATTGCCATTTTAAACCGAGGACTAAAGTACTCCTTGACAATTGGGACTATAATTTTGTTCACTAAGTAGTATTGTTGTTAAGCAAGTTATCATGTGATCAGACCTGATTTATGACCATTTTACAGTGGTCATCAAGCGAATCGCCATGTTAAGCAAATTACATGGCCAGTAAGCGAATAATGTGATCATTAAGCAAATCCATCTTCCCCAATGGATTTTGCTTGTCAGAAATTATCTGGGAAAGTTGCAAATTGTGATCACATGACCCCATGATGCTGCAGTTGTATATGCCAGCTAATTGCCAAGTGCCTAGGTTGTCATCATTTGATTGTGGGGAAGGTGCAACAGGCATATCTTCAAGGATTACTTGAAGTTACTTTTTCCAAAGCTATGGTATATTAGACCTGTCTTATACAAATGATTGTTAGTCAACAACTACCTGCAGCTGTAATTATCCTATGTTGATGAATGGACATCAATCTGGCATATTCAGTTGATTGTAAACCAGTATAATAATATATGTTGGCATAAAAATTCTACTTTTTATTAATACAGAGATTGATTAAGAAAGGGTCTTGGAAATGAAAATGTTAAGGAAATGTACAGTTTCTGTAAAAAAAACAAATTCCATACTTGGAATCATTAGCTGAAAATAAAACTGCCATTACAGTATCTGTCCTGATACAAATATATGATGAAGCTTTATTTGGAGAATTGTTTACAGTTCTGGTCATTGCACCCTAAAAAATAAATTATAGGCCTAGAAAAGATGCCAGAAAGACCAAATTGATTGGTCGAGCAGGTCTACTACAAGAAAACACTGGGCAGTTAGGACTCTGGCTTGAAATGAAAAATTGTAAGGGTTGTGATAGAGTTATATAAAATCCTGCAGAGCAGAGGCAACAGAAAGTGAAAGAGTACTAGTTTTCATTTTGTCACATTACTAGAATTTAAGTCATCTAACGAAACTACATGTGAGAAGATTTAAGACCAAGAAGAAGAAATACTTTTTCACATAATTTGTAATTGTTGCAGTGGGAGCCAGTTTGGATAGTTGTAAACAAGGACTGGGCTATAAATATTAATGGCTTGTTGAAAACTTTTTTTTGTAGAGTGCCCGGCTCCTAAACTTAACTTTTATTAAAAACTGCCCAAAATATAAAAGAACACATTGATAAGAAGAGCAAGAATACTGAAAAAAACCCATCACTATAACTTCCTAGGTCATGGACAGTATATCCTTTATATGTCTGTTGTTAAGTGGTGTGGAAGGAAGATCCTCCATTCCAGGCTTTTGAATTTTCCCAATACAGTTAGCCATTAGAAAACAAGATACTGAACTAGACTGTCTCTCCAGCAATGCTGTTGTTATATCCTTACGTTTTTTTAAGGTTACCATAAAATTCCTAATTGAGATTAATTAAAGTTTTTACTAGTAGATACAATAAAAGCTTGGTTGTTTCTACAGAAATTTGTAAGAATGTTTTGTTCAATCTGGCTTTAATGTCTGGAATGTATGACTGGTTGAACAGATGTGAGCAGCATATTTTTGTACATTCCACTTAAGTTATGAAAGCACTTGCAATGGCCAGAATAAATTCAAAACCCCAATAAACGTTAGTTAGACACTAGTTTCCTTCATTTATTGAAATTGTGAAAGGACTTGCAAGAAACTACACTCAGTATTGGAACTTGGTTGGATCTTAAGGGCAAAAGCCATATAAATTTGCAGAAGATTATAGGAAATGGGAACAGTTACATACACTTCTATTTATTATTATTTATTATAATTTTATGCCACTCATCTCCCCTAAAAGGTGACTCATACATATTTGCTAACTAATTAATGTTACTTTCTCAGGATAGCAACATTTCTAATGTTTAGCAAGTTTTCTAATGTTGCTATCCTGAGTTGGGCCAGCATGGCAAAGTACGGGCTAGTGCAATAATTTTTCTCATGTTTTGCACCTAAAGATTAGCAAGCTTGTATATGGTCCTTTCCAATAAGAAAGTAATGTTTATTTTTTGCTAAATGACTCTTATACCCAAATCAGTTATGTCTTTCATATACAAGTGCTCACCTAAACGACTTTACCATTTTCTAGTTACCATATTTTTCGAACTATAAGGCGCACCGGAGTTTTTGGGGAGGAAAATAAGAAAAAAGCTGATTGGCGGGTGGATCAGCCTCCTGTAATACCCCCAATCAGCTGTTCCAAGAGGTGATTTTTAGCAATAGGTTCATTGGTTGTGAGCTCTGTGGCTTGCTTTTTTTTCAGCCTCTGAAACCTCCGTTTCAGAGACTTTTTTTCTGAAGCTTCCTTTCAGAGGCTTTCTTTTCTGAAGCTCCATTTCAGAGGCTTTCTTTTCTGAAGCTCCATTTCAGAGGCTTTTTTCAGCCTGTGAAACCTCCGTTTCAGAGGCTAGGTGGGGCTACATTCAGAGTATAAGCACACCCAGATTTTCACCCTCTTTTTTGGGGGGAAAAGGTGCACCTTATACTCAGAAAAATACGGTATATAATCATACATGTAGCAAATATGTATGTTGTATGCCATCCAGACTCACCTTGTAGGGGAGATGGGTGGCATAAAACTTTTAATAAATAATAATAATAATAAATAATATCTGCATTGGGGAGGCAATGTGCATAGATTTTTGTATAATCATAGTTCCGGAGCATAAGAAAACAGATGGACAACTTAAATGGATACTTTCCTTCAGTACAAACATTCATCTTCATTTAGAGTTGGGAGTTCTGGCTATTAAAATATCAATTGTTTGGAAAGTATTGGGCTGGAAAAAGCGTGCTATGGGTTTTCTTCGAGGTTTTTTGGTATTCTCGATCCAGTTACAAATTTTTGTATTGGAAATAGAGGTCAGAATGGAATTTTGTTAGCACAGCAGCCGTCGTGCTGTCTCTTTATTTTACCTTACAGAGATTTATCTCAAGGGAGATGTTGCTGTGTTCCAAACATTTTTAGATTCAGATTATTTTAGTTTGTTTTGCATCTTGGCTTTGATAAATAATGAAAATAAAAGATAAAACCCTGCCTGAGCGTCCTCAATGTTAACTTTTGTTTGGAGATACATGGGGAAAATATGTCTATATAATCTCTAGGTGGTTTTGAGTCCTGTTGTCTGTGGTATTCTGGTTAGATGATCTGGTTTTTTACTGAAGGGCAGATTTGTGAAGTTTTTGTCTGGGCTGTGCTGCTCAACATAAATAGTTGGCACCTCATGAGCCTTGAGATAATGTTTGAGCTTCTGATGGAAAACTAGAATATAAATCTAATAAGTAAATATTTCATTGTCATTATTTCATTCTTTTCTTATGTGTGATAGAAGTATTTTAGTATCAGTAAAGAACTGGATGAGGGTCTATAAGATGAAGCCTAATCTAGGAGAGATGGAGGAACTGTTGGAATTTTTTAAACACACATACCATACCCCTTTATTATTTTTATAAACAACACAAGGCAGCAACAATGCCTAATATCCTTCCTCCTGTTCTGATTTTTCTCTCAACAGCAACCCTGTGAGGTGAGTTGGACTGAGAGACAGTGATTTTCCCAAAGTCACCCACTTGCTTTTTGTGTCTAATTTTTAGTATTAAATTTGTTTGTCTAATGTGGGACTAGAACTCAGTTTCATGGTTTCTAGATTGGTGCTACAAGAAACTGGTTACCTGAAGAAAGATACAGTGTATTGATGTTTGTGGGCCTCTCTGTCTATCATCCATCTATCCATCTATATATATCATATGTTGGTGTTGCATTCAATATCTTCTAGGTGAGATCACACCCTCTAAAAATAAAGTACCCTCTGTTTAACATATGCTCATTCAGCTTTTGCAATTGATAATTTAATCTTTGTGGTGTGACTTTCCATCAGCTGCATCAATTTCTGAACAAGATAGTACAGTTACAATTATCTGTGCTTCAATAGTCTTTATATTAGATTATTGTATCTTTTAAATATTTCCTTAAAGATTGCTTAGGAACAGCAGTACATTCAAATTATAGCTGCTAGGTGTTATGTGGGATTATGTAGTGAAAATCTTCCTTGCATGTGTTTGAATTGCACTCCAGAAAAAGTCCTGGTGCTTGCTCTTTTGAAAGATATGTACTGTTTGAGAGCATGTATAGGACATCTTATGCTAGCAGGGGCTGCCTATATCCTTGATCTCCAGTTTTTTCTAGCTGCTCTGTGATCCCAGTAGGTGGTAACTTTGAAGGAACTCTATGTAATTGTGCTGCCCTGTTGATGGAATGCTTTCCCAAAGGAGTGTTTAGTGTCTGCTGTGGTTGTGTGTATATGTCTGCGCATGTGTGCTTGGCTTGTTTTATTTTTCCTAGCTGTAGATGACTCAGCATTTTCAGGGAGAATGGAGTTGTACAAGGAAATAATCAAGCTTTGGAGCAAACTGTAACTCTTTACAATTTTCTGTCTTGTAGCCATTTAGAATATAAGTCACATAACACAAATGATACTTTCGAAATATTATGAATAACTGGCAGCAAGTGGAATATGCTATAGTTTTCTAAAACTGAGCTATCTTCCCCCCCCCCAAAATAACTGCAAGCTGCTTTTTTCTCTTCCCCATCTCCTACAAAACCTTATGTTCATTAGGGTGAGCAGTTACATCACACCTAAGTATTTATTGTATCTGTTCCCTATAATACGCAGGTGTCAAACCTGTGGCATGTTGCTGTCACGTGATGTTTCGTGACATTTTCCTCCTTCATGGAGCTGGGGTGGGTGTGGCCTGCACATGACACATCTGGCCTGCAGGCTGCCAGTTTGACACCCCTGCTATAATAAGGTGGTTTATAACAGTAAAGAAATACATAACTGTACTGACCAGAATGCAGATTAACAAATGCACTAAATGATTCTAAATTGTACCTTTCATCACTGGATGATACTAAAGCATGTGTGTGTGTGAGAGAGAGAGAAAGACAGAGAGAAATTTGTTTCTATAAACTCATTATGCGTAAAAGCACTTTAACTGTTTGCTCTCAGAAAACTAAACATAGGTCCTTTTAGTATTTGGATAGAAGACCACTGAGAAATCCAAGAGCTGAAGATTAGTTTGAAAATACATCTTAGAAGAAAGCAGTGACAAACCACTTCCATAAAATTGGTAGGTATATAACAAAGGTTTCTCTGTAATTACCAGCAGCCAAAATTGATGAGGAGAATATGCTGCTTTTAGAGATATATTTTAGTGCAGAACATCTTGTACAGGTAGCCATAAATTTATGATGAGAATTTCTATTGCTAAGGAAGCTAGTTGTTCAGTGAGTCCCACTGCAGTTGTTAAGTAAATCAGTTTGTTATTAAGTGTATCCATCTTCTTTCATTGACTATGCTTTTGGAAGCCTGTCGAAAAATAGCAAGTGGCAATCAAATGACCCTCAGCCGCTGCAACCATTGTAAATACATGCCAGTAGCCAAGTGCTTAAATTTTGATCATGTGATCAGGGGATGCTACAGTATGTGAGAAGTGATCATAAGTCATTTTTTCAATACTATTGCAATTTTGAAGAGTCACTAAATGAATGGTTGTAAATTTAGGACTATTTGTAATAGAGAGCGCATGGTGATTTCAGTAGTCAACTTCATATTCCCGGTGTACAAACTTCAGTTCTCGTGGTTCTAAGATAGTTAATATCATTGCCCAGGCAGATGTGCTAATACATAGTCCAGCGCATTGGGCATTGAGGAGAACTATGGAAATGCATGTTTATTCATGGCAGTTTATTTTGGTTTCTAATTTTGTCACTTCCAAAGATTGTAGATTCTGGAGGAGAGAGATGTTTTGGGGCAATTAATTATTTATAATTTGTAAATTATAATTTACAGTATTTAATGTATAAATAATGACAGTTACTTGTTCCAATCCATGTTGCTGTTTCTCCAAAAGAGAGAATCTTGCTGTGTTGGTTCAGCTAGGGAAATACTAAAGCAATATAGCTTTTAGCATATACATAATTTTAATTCTTGTAACTATCTGGAACTAGCTTCCCCAATTTCTGGGTTTAAGTATAGTACTTAGCAAAGCACTTAGACTTATATACCACTTTATAGTGCTTTTACAGCCTTCTCTAAGCTGTTTATAGAGTCAGCATATTGCTTCTAACAATCTGGGTCCTCATTTTACCCACCTCGGAAGGATGGAAGACTGAGTCAACCTTAAGCCTTTGAGATTTGAATTGCTGAACTGCAGCTAACAGTCAGCTAAAGTAGCCTGCAGTACTGCACTCTAACCACTGCGCCACCTTGTCTCCAAGTATGAAGAGGATCTATGTTCTCCCACTGGGATGCGGAGTGGGTCAGAAGTGGGATGATCCAGCTCGTCTGGCCAATCACTGAGTCGGATAAACTTGGCCACGCCTACTCAGGCCTCCCTTCCTTCCAGTTTATTCGACTCAGTGGTTCTGACCAGTCGCATTCGCTGAGTCTCTCACTTCTGCAGATTTTGGAGATCGTGTGTGTGTTGGGGGCTTCTGCTGATCGCAAACGACTACCTCCGTTGCCTCTCGATCATCAGAGGGACGTGAGTGTGAAAGTTCCCTTCCGCCCCCATTCTTCTTCTTAGCGCTGTGTGTGCGGGCCATTTCAGTCCTCCTGGGCTGGAAACGCCGCCGCCGCGCTCCTCTGACAGCCGCCGACTTCAGCGCCCATCAGCTGAGGGGCGCGAAGATCGCGACGCTTCGGGAACCGCCGCCGGGGGTTCCTCTTCGCCGCCCCGTTCCGCTGTCAGTCTCCGCCTCAGCGTCGATCAGCTGGAGGTCGGAGAAGCCGCAGAAGCCGCTGCCTGCCCAAAGGCTTCGTTCCGGCTTGTGGCTGCCGCCGCTCTTCCCAGCGATCGGGGAAGACGGCGTTTTGAACTGCGCTGTTCCTGCCTTGGCGTGGGGGGTGTCTGACACTTCCCCGCCAATTTTCCGTGCCGCCATCTTTGCAGCCGTTAATTAGCCGCCATTTCCGCGCGCTTCTTTCATCGGCTGCTGGGACCTGCCTGATCTCCTTCCTTGGTGAGCTCTGCACTTGCCCTATATATATAAAAAAAAAAAAAAAGACGATTGGAATAGGTCTGGGGTCCCTTTGTGGATTTTCGGTTATTTTAAAGAATATTTCAACTATTGGCGGCCATTTTGTCTGACCCTGGAGACTTGTTCCCGGGCAGCCATTTTATCTCTCAGCATAACAGTAATACAAAAAAAAAAAAAAAAATTTCCTTGGTGGTTGGATTGCAGCGAACTTCCTAATTTATCCTTGGTTTAGGATATCTGGGAAATTACAATGGATTATACTGCCTCTTTTCAAAATAATAATAATGATGATACTTACTGTTGTTCCTTTGTGTGCAGATTCCTGCTGTGACATATATTATCCATCGCTATGGCAGACCAGTCATCTTGCAAGATGGATTCTGGCCGTAAGGCCTCCTCTAAATCAAAACATACAAAAACGTCTCATCAGCATGATTCTGATCTGACTTCGCATACCCATGGAGATAAGCCAAACCCGGATACCGGTCTTGATTCAGGGGTTGCAGAGGAGGCTGACTTGACCAGAGCCTTCTCTCCAGAACGCCAGGACAGCCTTCATGGCTCTCCAATTAGACAGGAGGGGGACCCCTTTGATTGCTCTATCCCTGTTCAGGATCCTCCACCAAGTAATCAACCTAAGTCAGAGCTGGAGAACCTTCCACAATCAGTTCAGATATTAATTGCCAGGGCCATTTCTCATGGCATCCAAGCGGGCATCAGAGAGCATCGCTCTGTCTCTCTTGTCTCTGAGAGCCTTCATTCCAGAAGATCAAGGGTGTCTCCTGATGCCAGTCTTACAGGGTCCCCTGATCACTCCCCTGTTAGATCTAGAGGCAGTGCTGATATAGAACTAGAGGATGAACCTCAAAGGGAAGTGGATTTATCGGATGACGAATCCACTGCTCCTGATGTGCCAGCCTTTACCGGCCTTTTCCCCCAGGGACTTTTTAAATCACTGCTTCACAAGGCCAAAGTCACCTCGGGCCTAGTTGACACTGATTCTGTCCCATCAACTTCTGCCGCTTCCTCCAGTCAAGGCATATTTTCTGAACCAGTAACTGAACAACTGTTTGTCCCAGCGCCAAAACTTTTCACTGATGTGGTTCGTAAACAATGGACTAATCCAACTTCTTTTCCTACTCCTAGTGGCTACGATCGTAGAAATTACAACATGGATCCTGTCCTGACTAGTCTTTTGCAGGTTCCCGAAGTCGATGGCCCTGTGGCAGCGCTTTCATCTTCGTCTCCTTTCATCTCAGGGGACACTTCTGAGGGTCTTAAGCCGGAAGACCGTAAGTTTGATTCTTCTTTCAAGAAGGCTCACCAGGCCTCAGCTTGGGCAATTCAGGCCGCTACTGCGGCCTCATTCTTTTCACGGTCATCTCTATTATGGCTCCAGCAGCTTCAGTCCCGCTTACCAGCCCAGGAGGCCAGAGTCCATCAGGACCTAAATAAGATAATAGCTGCCACTCAATTCACCTCGGATGCCACGTTAAATGCTGCCAAATTTGCCTCGCGGGCTATGGCTTCCTCAGTCACTTCCCGTCGCCTTTTGTGGCTTAAGCCTTGGCAAGCTGACCTCAAGGCCAAATGGCGTCTAGCTTCTACACCATACTCTGGGCCTAAATTATTTGGTGCTTCCCTTGAACCATTATTAGTGGAGGACAGGGACAAAAGGAAGGTCCTTCCTTCCATTACTAGACGAGCTGATCGCAGGGCTACCCCCTACTATCGCAGGCCCCCGGCCCGTAATTTTTTCCAGGAGGGCCCCAGTCAGAGACCTTACTCACAGGGTTCCTTTCGTCCCCAAGATAGAGGTTCCTACAGGGATAAATCCAAACCCTTTGCCCCTCAGAAACGGCCCTTTCGTGGAACTGGCGGACGTCAGTTCCGCCGCCAAAAGTGACTACCGCTTGATAGCTCCCATTGGGGGGAGGTTGAGCCTGTTTCTCCCCGAATGGGCTCGCAGTACGACAGACCAATGGGTTCTTCATATCATCGAATTCGGCCTCCCATTGGAGTTCCTCTCCCGCCCTCCGAGCCGCTTCGTGCCTTGCCCTGTCTCCAGCTCCCTCAGCAAGCGGAATTTGATGGAGATCGCCATTCAGCATCTTCTGGAGATCAATGCTGTGGAGGACGTCCCTCGGGAGCAATGGAGGCAGGGATTTTACTCGATTCTTTTCGTGGTTCCGAAGCGCTCGGGGGGATGGAGGGCGATCCTAAATTTAAAATCCCTGAACACCCATTTAGTATACCGCAAGTTCAGGATGAGTACGCTCAAATCTATCCTGGAGGGAATAAGACCCGGAGACTTCCTAGCCTCAATCGATCTCTCCGAGGCGTACCTTCATATACCTATAGAGCCAGCTCACCGGCGGTACCTCAGGTTCAGCTACGCGGGGCGTCACCTACAATACCGGGCCCTTCCATTTGGCCTGGCATCGGCCCCGCGCAGTTTCACCAAGATTCTGGCAGCCTTGATAGCTCACCTGAGGTCCGTACCAATTCGAATTCAGGCTTATCTGGACGATATTTTAATACAAGCCTCGTCCTACGACAGAGCCAGAACCAATGTATTTCTGACATTGCAAATATTACAGAATCATGGGTTTCTAGTCAACGAGCCCAAGAGTCAGTTGGTCCCTCAACAGCGCATAAATCATCTAGGCGCAGTCATAGACACGCAGGTGGGACAGGTGTTCCTCTCCCAGGAGAGGAAGGACAGCCTCAGATCTCTGATTCGGCATCTGTTACAAGATCCGACAGCTCCCAAGCTAGAATTGTCCCGTCTCCTGGGGAAACTAGCCTCATGCACAGACATAGTTCCCTGGGCTCGGCTTCATGCCCGCAGCCTTCAATGGCTGCTACTCCCCTATCAGCGGGCAAGGACAGCAGCCTCCAAATCCAAGATCAGGGTCCCCCTGTCAGTACGCCGGTCTTTGCACTGGTGGCTATCCCCGGCTCTGGACAACGGATGCGTCTTCTTGGACACACATCCACTGATTATGACTACAGACGCCAGTCTGACGGGCTGGGGTGCGCACCTGGGTTCCCAGGTCGCTCAGGGGCGATGGTCCACGACAGAAGCAAGGTCAAGTATCAATCTTCTGGAACTCAGGGCCATCCGCTTAGCTCTTCTGGCCTTTCTTCAGACGGTGCAGGGACAACACTTACTAGTGCTTACAGACAATGTGTCAGCAAAGGCACATGTCAACCGCCAAGGGGGGACAAGGTCCAGGACCTTGATGCAGGAGGCTCTTCTTCTGGGGAGGTGGGCGGAATCCCACCTTCAATCCCTCAAGGCGGATCACATCGCGGGGAAGGACAACCTTCAGGCGGACTATCTCAGCCGCACCACGATAGACGCATCAGAATGGCGCCTCAGCCCCGCTCTGTTTCGGGACATCTGTCTCCGGTTCGGCCAGCCACAGGTAGACCTCCTTGCATCCCCAGAGAACGCACAGCTACGCCGATTCTTCTCGCGCTACCCATCGCGGGGGGCAGAGGACACAAACGCTCTCCGTTGCCCCTGGCCCCAGGAGCTACTCTATGCGTTCCCGCCGATCCCATTGATCCCGCGGGTCCTTCGCAGAATTGTGACCGAGAGAGCGGATGTGATCTTCATCGCTCCCTATTGGCCAAGAAGGCCATGGTTCTCCGACCTCGTAGCCCTATCAACGACGGACCCTTGGCGGCTTCCTCCGGAGAAGGTGTCCCTCAGCCAAGGGACAATCCTACACCCAGAGCCCCAGTGGCTCAACCTAACCGCTTGGCGTTTGAAGGGCTGCTCTTGAGGGAAGCGAGGTACTCAGAAGATGTCATCCGGGTGATGCAGGCTGACAAGAAGGAGTCCACCATCAGACTCTACAACATCACGTGGAAGGTATTTATTTCGTGGTGCTCTGCGCGCGAAATTAACCCGTTGTCAGCTTCTGTTCCGCAGGTGTTGGAGTTCCTCCATGATGGCTACAGCAAGGGTCTAGCGCATAATACCCTCAAGCGGCATGTTGCAGCTCTCGCCACGGTGTTGTCTCCCAGGGACGGCGTGCCTCTGTCTCATCACCTTTCCATCCGGAGATTCCTACGTGGGGTACGAAATCTGCGTCCACCCGTGGTACACCGATATCCCACATGGGACTTGCCACATGTATTGTCAGCCTTGACAGGTCCACCCTTTGAACCTCTCCGGACTGCCTCCCTTAGATTTCTAACCATGAAAGTGGCTTTCCTGGTGGCCGTGACTTCAGCTCGCCGCATTTCTGAACTGGCAGCTCTATCAGTCAGGCCAGACTTATGTGTGATACACCCAGATAGGGTAATTCTTAGACTGGACCCGGCATTCGTGCCAAAAATTAACTCACGGTTCCATCGTGAACAGGAAGTGATCCTGCCTAACTTTTGCCCGAATCCATCTCACCCACTAGAACACAAATGGCGGACCCTTGATGTTCGCAGGGCTTTAAAAATATATATCTCTCGGACCGCACCCTCAAGACGCTCCGAAGCCCTATTTATTTCCTTTCAACCTTCATCTTTGGGATCCAAAGTTTCTTCTGCCACCATAGGGCGTTGGATCCGAGCCTGTATTTCCAAAGCTTATGACTCACGATCTCTCCCCATTCCACGTCATATTACGGCTCACTCCACACGGAGTGCAGCTACTACCGCTGCTTGGGCCACGCAGGCCTCCCTCGAGGAAATTTGCCGGGCAGCTACCTGGGCCTCTCCGGTTCCATTCATCAAGCATTACCGTTTGGACACCTTTGCCTCCGCTGAGGCAGCCTTCGGACGGAGAGTCCTCCAACAGGTTCACCTGGCGCCTCGACATCGACCTTCGCAGACCTCCCGCCCGACGAAGTAGCAAGCTTGGGTATGTCCCACTTCTGACCCACTCCGCATCCCAGTGGGAGAAGAGGCGTTGGACTTACCGTGAACGCTCTTTCTCCAGGGGATGCGGAGTGGGTCAGCCCCTCCCGTCTGCGATTTTCTCCTTTGTAATTTCTAGGCTTGAGACTGTTTTGCAGATCTGCCTTCGTCGAACAAACTGGAAGGAAGGGAGGCCTGAGTAGGCGTGGCCAAGTTTATCCGACTCAGTGATTGGCCAGACGAGCTGGATCATCCCACTTCTGACCCACTCCGCATCCCCTGGAGAAAGAGCGTTCACGGTAAGTCCAACGCCTCTTTTCAGTTTCTAGAGCGGGGTGTCAAACTCAATAGTCGGGCCAGATCTGGCCCACGGGGTACTGAGATCTGGCCACAGGGCTGCTCTGGGAACAGTGAAGGACTGGCCCACAGTACTTCTGCCAGCAAAGCAGAGCTCAGGAGGGCCGTATGTGGCCCTCCCGAGCTCCATTTTCACTGGCAGAGGCCGTGGCAGCGAAAAACAGAGCTTGAGAGCCTGTTTTCATTGACAGAGCACTCAGGCCACCACAGGCACCCCGACATGAGTGATTCCGAGCTGGCCACGCCCACCTCTGCACCTGGAAGTCAAACAAAACCCTGGTGCTGCCCTCAATGAAATAGAGTTTGACACCCCTGCTCTAGAGCAAGTTTTTTCAAAGTGTGGTCTAGACCAGCGGTCACCAACTGGTGGTCCATGAACCACTGGGTGATCCATGAGAAAATTTTGGTGGTCCACAGAAAAATTATTTGCATTTTTTATATTGCATTAAATCAGGGGTCCTCAAACTACAGTCCTTGGGCTGGATACGTGCAAAGAGCATTTGTGTTGCTGCAGAGAGTCTCCCCCTTCTGGGTCTTCTTGTGTCAGTCAGAGGGGGGGAGAGAGAAATTCCGACTTGGGGTCTGCTTCAGTCTCTTGGTGCCGGACTTTGGGCGAACGCTGGAGGGAAGTGCCGCTGGTGGCAAGGAGCTGGAGGGACTTGTTCCAGTGGGACTGCATCATGGCCTGGAACTGGCTGACCATCTCAGCCCGCTGATCCTCCAGGCGCTGGTATGTGGTCTTACACTACCACAGATCTTCCCTCTGCTTGGAAAGCTTATGCTTGTAGTCCTCAGTGAGGTGCTTCTGCTGAACCTTCTTCTCAGTCAGATTCAATTTGAATTGAGCCAGCTGTTTTGCCAACTCTTTCTCGTGGTGGCTGCTTAGCTCCAACAACTGCTTCCTGTTGCGGCCCTAAGGAGCCCGGGTGAGCAGGTAAGTAGTGGCTGGGAGGAGAGGGGCAAGTACAGGCCGGTGAGGGGCCCCTCGACGCAAGTGACATCGAGTTGGCCATGCCCACCCAATCACACGACCACCTAGCCACGCCACCTAGTCGGTCATTAAGCAGATCGTTTTAGTGGTCCGCGGGTTTTTAAATTATGAATTTAGTGGTCCCTGAGGTCCGAAAGGTTGGTGACCCCTGGTCTAGACATCATTGGAGTCATTGGGTTTTTCAGAAGATTCAAGCTATTCTCATAATAAATACTAAGGCATTACTTGCCTTTCTTTCTGTCATGAATGTATAATGGAATTTTCCAGAGGCTGCATGATGTGTGATAACATCATAATTTTGATGGCCAATAGAACATATTTTTGTGTTGCCTAGAAGATTTTATGGTAGAAGATTTAATAATAAATGTGTATAAATAAATAAATAATAATTCAATTTTAGGATTGGGCTTTTTTGTGTTGATATGTAATGGATTTATTGCATTTATGTATATATAAGATAAACACACACACATACACATATATTGTCTCAGCTTTTATTTTTAATACAAAAGATACTAAAAGACATCACTCATAAACAAAAGCTCTTTAGAGTTCTCAGTAATTTTTAAGAATGTAAAGAATCCTGAAAATTTCTATTGTGTGTATATCCTCTCATATGGCTTTAGTGATGACTTACTGAAAGTGAAACTTCAAAGTAAGGTAATGGAGACTCAGCATGATATTATCAGCCTGTTTTGAAAATTCACTAAATATAATTTAATTGACAGAACAAAAATAGTCATATCCTTATGTGGGACTTGTCTGTATCATTCAGTGGAGAAATGAATATGCAAGAAAGGGACGTTGGTCTTACCATGATACGTTCCTTCTTGTAGTGTAAAATGGGAGGTGCCAGGCTGGGATATTCTATGCTCTAGCTCTATGTCCTGAGTTGAAAACTTCTGAAGATCAGCCTCCCTGGTGTCGTGTCTTCAGTTTTTGCCAATGAAGCCAAAGCGAATGATGCACAGTCTGAAAGACAGAAACAACATGCTCCACCACGGGAGCCGGTCCAGGCAGACACAGACAGGGTGGGGCTGGCACCTCCCATTTTACACTACGAGAAGGAACGTATCACGGTAAGATCAACGTCCCTTCTCCATAGTGTAGAAATGGGAGGTGCAGGCTGGGATATACCAAAGACTGGCCAGCCCTAAGGGTGGGAACTGTCCTGGGCCAATGACCCCGGATCTTCATGAACCCTCTGCAGTACTCGTCTCCCAAACGCCACCTCCGCAGATGCGTAGGAATCAAGTCTATAGTGGCGAATGAAGGGAGTGGGAGAAGTCCACGTGGCCGCCCTACAGATGTCCTCGACAGATGCCTGAGTAGCCCAGGCCGCCGTAGTGGCAGCACTGCGGGTGGAGTGAGCTGTTATCCCTTGAGGCATCGGGAGAGCCTGAAGCTCATATGCAGATGAGATGCACGTCCTAAGCCACCGCCCCACCGTGGAAGAGGTCACCCTGTGGCCAAGAGTCGACGATTGAAAGGAGACAAAGAGTGCTTCCGTCTTCCGGAAAGAAGCGGTCCGAAAAATGTAAATACGGAGGGCCCTCCTCACATCCAAAGTGTGCCAGGTCTGCTCCAAGGCGTGCCGAGGCCGAGGACAGAAGTCTCACAGGACCAACTTGGTGGAACAAGGAGTTGACCTTAGGAAGGAAGGTAGGGTCCAACCGTAGGACCACCCTGTTGGAGTGAAAAATACACAGGTCTTTCCGCACCGATAATGCCGCCAACTCCGAGATCCATCGGGCAGACGTGACAGCCACAAGGAAAGCTACCTTACACCAGAGGAGACGAAGACTAGCCTCCTGCAATGGTTCAAAAGGTGCCTTAGTCAATGCCTGTAGAACCTTATCCCACGTGGGATAAAGGTAAAGAGGAGGGGGTTTCAAATTAGCCGCTCCACGCAGAAAGATCTTCACCCTCGGATGGTTAGTGAGAGAACCCCACTCTCCCGATGTCAAGACAGTGCCCAGCGCAGCCACCTGATGTCGCAAGGTGTTAGTGAAAGTCCCAAGTTCAACCCATCCTGTAAAAAGTCCAGCACCTCTACCACCGATGCTGAAGTTGGACTCAAACGTCTGGAAGCACACCACACTGCAAATCTGTTCCACGTGGCCTCATAAATGCGCTTGGTGGAGGGCCACCTGGCCGCATGCATAGTCTTGATGATCCTGGCTGGAAAGTTCTCCCTCCTCAAGAGCCCCCACTCAACCTCCAAACGGCTAACTGCAGTCGCTGCTGCACCGGCCTGTGACTGAGGGAGACTCTGGGGGAATCCGACAGGGCCTGGCGACCAACAGGTCGACCAGGTCGGCGAACCACGGCCGTCTGGGCCAGTGAGGGGCCACTAACACTATCTCCGCCCCCTCCAACAACACCTTCTGAATGACAGCAGGAATGAGAGGGAGGGGAGGGAAGGCGTAAAGGAGGCCACGGGGTCCACAGAGCGTCCACCCCCCGCCGCTCCCAGGGCAGGAGAACGGGAGAAGAAACGGGGAAGATGTGTGTTCGTTGGAGAGGCGAAGAGGTCCATCACTAGTCGACTGAATCGGTCGACTATGTCCGCAAACAGGCTGGGATGGAGCCTCCACTCCGAAGGGTCCACAGTGGCCCGACTCAGCCAGTCGGCTTCGACGTTGTCCGTCCTGGCGATGTGGTCCGCTGTCAGGGACAAAAGGTGATTCTCTGCCCAGTGGCAAAGGGTCTCCGCCTCTCGCATCAGAGGCCGGGAACGAGTCCCCCCTTGCCTGTTTATATGGGCCTTCATCGTTGTGTTGTCTGTGAGAAGGAGCGCATGCTGCCCTCTCACCTGTGGAAGAAAGGCCTGCAGAGACAGACGAGCTGCTCGGAGCTCCAACCAATTGATATGCTGGGATAGTTCTAGATGGGACCAGCGTCCCTGGGCCACCTGAGATCCACAATGGCCTCCCCAGCCCGACAAACTGGCATACAATGTTACTACCACCCTGCGGGGTTCCCTGAAGTAACCCTTTCTGGATGGCCTCTGATGTCCACCAAGCCAGGGAGTGCAACACCCGTGGCTGTACCCGAACCCTGATCTTGGAAGAGTTCGTGCCCGTCTGCTGAAACGGGAACAAGAACCACTGTAGCAGTCTCGCATGGTACCTGGCCCAGGGAACTACCTTCAGATAAGAAATCATTTTCCCCAACAGTTGGGACAACTGGTCTACTTGTACCGTCTCGCTTCTTAGGAGCTGCTGAATTAGAGCCTTTATACTGTCCTGCCTGTCCTGGGACAAGAAGACCTGCCCGGCCTGAGTGTCTATCAGGGCCCCCAAGTGAACTGACCTCTTTGACGGCACAAGTTGGCACTTGACCAGATTCACTGAAAAACCGTGGTCCCTCAGTGCCCCGATTGTCGTGACCAAGTCCTGTTCCGCTCACTGCTGGGAAGACCTGTAGAAGCCGATCGTCGAGATAGCACTGGATCCTGATGGGTAATGACCTGAGGTATGCTGCCAAAACTGATAGAATTTTAGTAAACGTCCGGGGGGCGGAGGCCAGCCAGAACGGCAGGGCAAGATATTGATAGTGGCGACATGCATAACAAAACCTCAGGTACCGACGATGCTCCAACCGAACAGGGACGTGGAGGTAAGCTTCGGTCAAATCTATGGAGGCTAAGAAATCTCCCTCCCTGATCCCTGCTAAGATCGAATGCAGGGAGTGCATTTTGAACTCCTGTACACGATGTATTGGTTGAGTCCCTTTAAATTTAGAATTGCCCTCCATCCCCCCGAGGCCTTTGGGATGACAAATAGGACAGAGTAGAATCCGCACCCCCTTTGCCCCGGTGGAACCGACTGAATGGCCCAAATATCCAGCAAGTGCTGGATAACCAACTCCATGAGCCCCCACCTGAACGGGTCTCCAGAAACGTGGCAACGGAGGAAAGGCCCGGAGAAGGTGAAAGGAATTTGAGGGAGAGCCCTGCTCTTACTGTCTCCCTTACCCAATTGTCTGATGTCAGGTCATCCCAGCGGTCCGCGAACAGGGCGAGCCTGCCCCCAATAGGAGCCTGAGACAGACAGTCACTTTGCTCTCCTAGCCCCTCTGCCGCCAGAGCCCCTGAAGGGCTTGATGGGCGGCTGCTGACCACAGGAGAAGGTCGTTCTATCGGTTTGAAAGCCAGGCCTAGAGTACTGGAAAGGCCGCTGCTGACGGGGAAAGCTTGGCCCAGCTGCCCCCTGGCGGAAGGAGGGCCGCCTGTAATAAGGGGAAGGACAGAAATCAGTCCGTCTGCCCCCTGGTACGGGAGAACCTTTCTCTTATTTGTAGTCTCTATAAGCAAAGGGTCTAGGGCCTGTCCGAACAGATAACCTCCCTCAAATGGGGCTGAAGCTAGCTTCCACGTGTTCTTTCCATCCATGCGCCAATGACACAGCCAAAGCAAACGTCTAGCAGTCACGGACGAGACTATGGCCCTGGCAGAGAACCTGGCGGCTGCCAAGGTAGCATCCGCTATATACTCAGTGGCAGCTAGAATTTTAGAGAGGTGTTGATGAGCACGAACATCCGGTGCCAAATGGCCCTGCAACTGGCGAAGCCATTGGACCGACGCTCTGGTGAGGAAAGATGCTGATGACGCTCTGACAGCCCACGAATCCGCCAGGTGTGCTCGACGCGCTGTCTCACACCGATCCTCCGCCTTCAAGGTGTCCTCCGCATCAGGTGGTAAAGCCGAAGAAAAAGTGAGCGTTGCCACCGGAGTGATTACTTTGGGAATCTACAACAGGTTAAGCATGTCCAAATCAACAATGAACAGTTGATGTCCATAGCCGAAGCCCGGGGAGCTACAGCTGGGGCAGCCCACTGTCTACGTATCATGTCCAAAAACATTCCCGGAATGGGAATTGTGTCAGCCTCCACCGCCCGTTCTGTCAATAGTTAGTTAGTTAGTTTATTATATTTATATACCAACCCCTCTCCCGAGGGACTCGGGGCAGTGAACAGCCAACAAATAAAATACACAGATACAAAATTTAAAACAATATTAAAATCCAATTAAATCAATTTGGCCCATAGTTAAAAACCCTATATTAAAACCCCTAATTTTTTAAAACAATTCTTTTTAAAAAGAGTAGTTCATCAAGCCCGGCTTGATGAAACAAAAACGTCTTTAGGGCAGTTCGGAAAGCACGAAGGTCAGGGATCCGCCGTATCTCTGGGGGCAACTTGTTCCAGAGGGTAGGTGCCCCCACAGAGAATGCTCTCCCCCTGGGGGCTGCCAGCCGGCATTGTCTGGCCGACGGCACCCTGAGGAGGCCCTCTCTTGGGAGCGTACTGGTCGGTGGGAGGTTACCGGTGGCAGAAGACGGTCTTGTAAGTACCCGGGTCCTAAGCCATGGAGCGCTCTAATGGTAATAACCAATACCTTGAAGCGCACCCGGAAGTCCACCGGGAGCCAGTGCAGCTCGCGCAGGAGAGGTGTTACATGGGAGCGCTGAGTCGCCCCCATAACCACCCACCCTACCGCATTCTGGACCAGTTGGAGCCTCTGGGTGCTCCTCAAGGGGAGCCCCATGTAGAGAGCATTATAGTAGTCCAGCCGGGACTACTATAGGAAATAGGAAATCATCTTGCTCTTCACTATCTAAATTGGCATCTGAGAGCGATGGGTCAGGACCTAAACACGCTGTGGCGCTAGCCTTGGTCAGCAGAGGCTTTAAAAGGGCCGGATTAAACAACCCCTTAAAAGTGAGCCTAGGGAGCTGGTCTTGCTCCACATCAGAGAAATCTCCCTCCCCTTGATAATCCTCAGTATAATCTGCCATTTCAGATGGGGAAAGGGAATCCTGGTCCTGGTATTCCTCAGGAGCTTCCATATATCTCTGAGGTTGTATCTCAGGCCGGGAAGCGAACAGCTGGGCAAATGCCTGAGATTGTAACT
Organism: Pantherophis guttatus; assembly: GCF_059756535.1. Classification (NCBI taxonomy): domain Eukaryota; kingdom Metazoa; phylum Chordata; class Lepidosauria; order Squamata; family Colubridae; genus Pantherophis; species Pantherophis guttatus. Next base: position 53,900,825 of record NC_142066.1, read on the forward strand.
GCATACCTTCTGCAATGCCCCGTCTAATTGCCTGCTCCACCCAGGGTTTAATAAAGTTGGGGACATCCTGTTCCCCCCCCCCACATACACACCCTGATGGAGGCCCGCCGCCATGTGGGTAAAAGTGGCCTCTGGCAGTCCACTCGTTGCCCCAGCAGGACCTGGTAGAGGCTGAGAGTCAGCACGAACATCTGGAGAACGCGGCCTAGACGGCCCCGCTATGACTGGTGAGGGCAAATTCTGTGGAGCCGCTCCTTCCACACTCTGTGCAGGCAGATGGTGGGCAGAAATAGGAACCGGAGGGGGTTCTTGAGCCACATTAGTGGCAGAGGCTTTTGCAAATTCTCTGTCCAAGGCCCATTGTCTGACTTGAGCTGTCTTCTCATCAGCCTTGGAAAGGCCAGTACGAGCCTTAGCCCTGGCCTTAATCTTATTGGCTGCCACAATGCTGGCAGTTTGTTGCTTTGAAGGAGCCCTGCCTCTGTCATGTTGAGAAGACCAAGATCCCTCAGCTGAAAAGGATGGCTGCCTGTCAGCATCCCCCATATCTCCAATTAATCTCCCAGGCCAATTTAAATTACAAGCTCCCTGAAATGGGCAGAAAGGTCCCAAAATGAGGCTTTGAATACAAGAAAGTCAGAAATACTGGCCTGAAATGCAGACAAAATGGCTGCTGTGATATTCAAAATGGCCGCTCGTAACTGCCACAGTTCAAATAAATGTTCAAGGCTGAGGGTCCAAACACAGTCAGATCAGGCCTCCAAGCAAGCCCGCAGACAGAAATAAGGCTTGTCAGCAGTCCAGGCTCCCATCCGCTCCAGCAGAGAGCCTAATGTGCCAGACAAATGCCGGGGAATCAAAGCCGCCCGGACTTAATGGCTGCCAAAATTGCACAGGAACCAATGGCTGCTGCAATAATTTCCAAGGGCCCGCACTGTCCTCCTGGTGCGACCCTGGCGGCTAGCACAGCCCTTTATATCTCTCCAAGGCTCCTCTGGCCCCTTTCAAATGAAACAGCCAGCGCCTAGGCTGCTCAGGCTGGCGTGGCTGCAGCAGGAGTAAAAAGTGGCTAAAAATACGAAAAAAGCCGCTCCGCCGAACAGCTGACGTTCGGGGATCAAAAGTTACAGCCTGCGCGGCTCCCGTGGCTGCAACGAAGCCCACACGCTTCCTTGCCGAAATGTGGGAAACCGGGGCGAAAGCCAGCCGGTTAGCCACCCGCACCCGATTAAACTGGGGAGGTTGGGGGGAAACTTCAAAACCGCCCCCCCTCAAAACTCAATCTGCGAATGGAGAGCCCTCCCCATCCAGTACCTGTAAGCAACAACAGCCGAAAGTCAGAAGATAGACGTAAAAAAAGAAAGAAAAATCAAATAAAATTCCAGGAAAAAGAGAAAGAAAAAATAAAAATCCAGGGAAATATCCTAAACTCAACTCACAGCTCAGGAGCTGACAAAATTGCAACCATGAGCTAGACTGAGTTGAAAAAAACTGAAGACACGTCACCAGGGAGGCGGATCTTCAGAAGTTTTCAACTCAGGACATAGAGCTAGAGCATAGAATAGCCCAGCCTGGCACCTCCCATTTCTACACTATGGAGAACTGGTGAGTTACAAAGTTTTAGATGGCTTCCTCCCAGTCAAGCCATGACTTAACATATTTTTCAGAGTATAAGACACCCCGGAGTATAAGACGCACCTACCTTTTTTGTTTCGTTTTTTTTTAATAAAAAGGTTTTTTTAATTTGTAGACAAACACACATACAAACATACAATGTATTTTTTTTTTTTGAACAAAGTATTTGGCCGGTTCACAAATTTGAACAGTGTTTAGTATTTTCAATTAAATTTACAATTTCTATATTTCCTTTTTGCCATATTTATTCTCATCTATTTTTTAAAAAAACCAATATTACCCTTCATCCTCATCTCTAATCTTAATCAAATTCAATTTTCCCCTTCTATTCTACATTATACCCCTTCCCATTGTCATCTATTTTTATATCCATCCTCACATTGGTTAATTATGTAATATTACAATTGTTTAATACAAATTCAACATTTTAATATAAATCAATTAGTTATATAGCTATCTTTTTTGTATATTAATCAATATGAACATGAATATTCCAATTATTTCCATGCAATCCAATTTCTTACAAATGAATTAATTATATTTACCAATAATAATAAACCAAATAATTTCCCCCATATATTCCTCCAAACCACAACTTAACCATTTCTGCTTTCAACACAATATACAATTAAAAATATTTCAATCGTTACAATTTTCCTAATTAAATTTAAAAATGTTCAAGCTGTTATCCAAGCTACAACTTAATCCTTTTTACTTTCACCACCATATACCATTAAAGATATTTCAATTTTACAATTTATACTTATTCGTATTTTTTAAAAAAAGAAAAAAGAAAAACTTATTGTCTAGATTTCAAAAATACAAAGACAAATATTCCAATTATTATTCATTTCATTTTTACAATCATGATTCCCCATTTATTTCTTACTACTATTCATATTTCAATTCTAAATATGTTCAACATCTTTCTCTTTCATTTCTTTTTCTCCCTTCCCATTTTTATTTTTGCCTTTTTCTTTCTCCTTTTTTGCTTTTGTGTTTTAAAATCTTGAACTCTCCTCTTTTGCCCTAAATTTCCCATTGTTTGCACCTACCTTTTTTGGTTAGGAAAAAGAAGAAAAAGAAATCTCCCTCTGCCTCTGTCTCTGCCTAATTTTGCGATGTTACAACAAACAGCCTGCTTTACTTTCATTTTTGTTTTAAGCATAGCTTGATTAGCACAAGGGGAAAAATAATCTGCTCCAGCAATTTACCTCTTTGCATCAAGTAGCAGAGCCTTGCACAAAACAGCTGAGAGCAAATTAGCTGAGGCCAATCTAATCAATTTGTGCTAATTAGGCTGTGCTGAAGCTGAAAGCTGTTTTTTCTTGCAAGGAGGTACCGTATTTTTCGGAGTATATGACGCACCGGAGTATCAGATGCACCTACCTTTTTTGGTTGTTTTTTTTTAAAGTTTTTTTTAAAATTTTTAGACAAACACACATACAAACATACAATGTATTTTCTTTGAATAGAGTATTTGGTTGGTTCACAAATTTAAACTGTTTAGTCATTTCAATTAAATTTACAATTTCTATATTTCCTTTTTGCCATATTTATTCCTCATCTATTTTTTTAAAAAACCAATATTACCCTTCATCCTCATCTCTAATCATAATCAAATTCAATTTTTTCCTTCTTTTTTATATTATACCCCTTCCGATTGTCATCTATTTTTATATCCACCCTCACATTTGTTAATTATGTAATATTACAATTGTTTAATACAAGTTCAACATTTTAATATAAATCAATTAGTTATATAACTATCTTTTTTGTATATTAATCAATATGAACATGAATATTCCAATTATTTCTGTGCAATCCAATTTCTTACAAATGAATTAATTATATTTACCAATAATAATAAACCAAATAATTTCTTCCATATTCCTCCAAACCACAACTTAACCATTTCTGCTTTCAACACAATATACAATTAATAGTATCTCAATTATTACAATTCCCTAGTTAAATAGAGCTTTCCCCTTATGTTACTCATTTTCACATCTTAAACTCTCCCAATAACCCAGTTTCGCCCATATAGAAAAATATTCCAAGTATTATTCATTTCATTTTTACAATTATGATTTCCCATTTATTTCTTACTACTATTCACATTTCAATTCTAAATATGTATAACATCTTTCTCTTTCATTTCTTTTTCTCCCTTCCCATTTTTATTTTTGCCTTTTTTCTTTTGTGTTTTAAAATCTTGAACTCTCCTCTTTTGCTCTAAATTTCCCATTGTTTGCACCTACCTTTTTTGGTGAGGAAAAAGAAATCTCCCTCTGCCTCATTTTGCCATGTTGCAGCAAACAGCCTGCTTTACTTTCAGTTTCGTTTTTCACCATAGCTTGATTAGCACAAGGGGGAAAAAAATCTGCTCCAGCACTCTTTGCAGCAAGCAGCAGAGCCCTGCGCAAAACAGCTGAGAGCAAATCAGCTGAGAGTCGGGAAACCGATCTAATCAACTTGTGCTAATTAGCCTATGCTGAAGCTGAAGGAACTGTTTTTTCTTGCTGTTTGCTTGGAAGAAGGTAACTGCTGCGAGGCACAGGCCAAAGGTGGGGGGCCAGTGGGTGGGCAGGGCTACATTCGGTGTATAAGACACACCTAAATTTTCACTCCCTTTTGGGGGGTAAAAAGGTGCGTCTTATACTCCGAAAAATACGGTAACTGCTGTGAGGCAGAGGCCAAAGGATGGGGGCCGGTGCGTGGGCGGGGTACTTTCGGTGTATAAGACGCATCTAAATTTTCATATCCTTTTCAGGGGGGGAGGTGCGTTTTATACTCTGAAAAATACGGTTAAGAGAAATAATATGGGCAAATATTGTTAAGTTTCCACGAAAACTAATACACTGAGTATGGCATTAATTGTTCATTGGTAAACATTGAACGAATAATGGCTTCAGAGGCATTCTCCAAAATGAATGAGGAATTCAGTTGTACATGCAGGCTGAGTCCAAGGGAGGGCTCAAACTCGTCATCAGTCATGACTCCTTTGTGCCCACAAGAGATCCAAGTCCAGCCCACCTTGAATTCCTTACCTACCTCCAGTTTGCTTGGGCCGTTAGTATTTCAGATTCTTGTGGAGAGTTAAATCTTGCAATAAATCTTTATATCCATTTGAACTGCCTGGATCTTCTGATTTCTTGGTGCTTGACAGTATAAATTGCTTAGTTCCTTTACAAGCAATAATGATATAAGATGATTAATTTTCTTTTTCTTTTTTCAATTTGGCTAGAAATTGCTTACTTGGTTTACCCATGGGATGCAGGCCAAATTATTCTGTTGTGGTAGCAGAGAGTATAGCCAAAGAGCCAAAGATTCCAAATCATCACTGGCCTCAGCAAAAGCAAAATATGTTAGAGATGTAGGCTCCAATTCTTTAGGTCACAGTATCCTTTCTTCTTCCCTCTTTCACTTTTGTTATCCTTGAGAATGGAGGAGATAAATCAATGACTTTGGATTGTTGTGTCTACTACAAGCAATCCTCATTATTCAGAGATTTCATATTTGCAAATTTTGTTATTTGTAAAGCCAGAGTGTCAGGCTTATTCACAGACAGACATGCAGAGTGGCAGACATTGGAGTCCACCCATTGCTTGTGGTCTCAGAGAGGTTTCAACATTCACTAATTTAGAATTCCTGGCATTTTTACATAATACAACTACTGCAAATAACAAGAATGCTTAATATGATGTAAGTAGATATTAATACTGATTCTCATTGTTTTTTCATATAATTAGTAAATAATAACTTCTAAAACCCATGTGTTAATAATTTTGAAGAACCGGCTATAAGAGCTTTCCTCAATAGATGTTCTCAGGGGTATTCTAGTATCAGTAATTTGTACCTGGCATGGTGTTGCTTGCTTACTGGCATTTATTGAAATATGATTCACTTCATCTAGAGCCATGATGGTGCACGGAGTCATATCTGCGGGCACACAAGCGGTTACCCTAGCTTAGCTCCAGCATGCATGTGTGCGCAGGCCACCTGATTTTCAGCTGGCCCCGCCCATGCCACCCCTCCCTTCCCAGGAATCTCCACGTGGCCCGTTTTGGATGCCAGGTAAGTACAGGGCTTGCGCGGAGGCTCTGGGAGGGCGTTTTTGGCCTCTGGCGGAGTGGGGGAGGCTGTTTTCACCCTCCCCAGGCTCCAAGAAAGCCACTGGAACCTTGGGGAGGTGAAAAACAGGCCTACTGGAAAGTCTGGAAACGGGCCGTTTCTGGCCTCCGAAGGTTTCAGGGAGGCATGCTAGGCCCAAAATGGGAAAGTGGAGGTTGTGTGCGCATGTGCAGGGGAGCGCTAGGGAGAGTTGCACGTGCATGCGTGGGGAGGGCGTGGTGCGGGAGACATTGAATTATGGGTGTGGGCATACACACGCGTGACAATCCCCCCCCCCCGGTGCTCCCCCTGCTTTTGGCACGCAACAGCAAAAAGATTAGCCATCACTGATCTAGAGGGTATTAGGTTCTTCCCTGATGAATTAGATAACAATTTCCCATTATAATGTGGTGATAAAGTGCTGGTAATGTTTACCAATCTCTCTCTCCCATTTGTATTGCTGTTTTTAAAAAACTGTGCAAAGAAAACTCTTGTAGTTTCTGGTTAAAACAGTCATTAGGACTAAGTTCTTGAAATGTTTTGGACTTTGATCTAAGGAGGGGGCTTTTCTGAAGACTCAGTGGTATTCAGCATATGTTTTTGTCACAGGTGGGTGGGGGTATCTTAAACATTTGTCTCCCTAGATGATTATTTGGTTATATCTTTACTTTTAAAAATCTGAAGTCTTAGTTTGAAAGCTAATCAGATGCTGTCAGCAAAAAGTGCAAGTGAGATCTCCCATTGCTTCTGCTTAATGTTATCTCTTCTGACTATTTGCTCATGCAGAGGGGAATGCTGAGTTACTTTACAGTTATCTTAGGACTGAGGTTAGCAGGAAAGGAAAATATCCTAAAACTTTTTAGGGAAGGCTAGAGGATACACACACACACACACACACACACACACACACACACACACACGGAGAGAGTTAAAAAGAATTAAATCATTACTATTTTTTTTTTCTATTCTTAAATTTCACAGGATTCTGGATGGTTATTAATAAGATATTTCTCTCTCTCCCTCCCTCTATCCCTCTCTCTCTCGCTTCCCCCACCGTTTCCCTTTTCCTTTCTCTTCCTCCCCCCTCCCTCCCCCAGGCCTTTGGTCAGTTGTTCATATTATATGTTTTGGGGAGGAAAGGATTGCTTGGAAATTTCCCTTCTTTCTGTTCTAGTCTTAAGAGCAGCTGAAGTAGAATGGGATCGCCATAGATAATAACTCTGCCTAGCCTGGTATAACTCTATATATACTATATAATAGTATAACTCTATTGCAGTAGCTGGGAGAATCATGTTGTAATAATAGAGCTCCTTGAGATACATTTTTTCCATTGGTGTTGGCTGGACTGAAAACTCACACAAACAATTAGAACTTGCCCAACCCTAATGGATTTTTCTTTTTCTCCAGCGCGCTGCTTGGAAAATCCAAAAGCGTGGGTTATTCTTGGTCTGTCAGCCAGAGACTGAGTGAATATGTCTTTAAATTTTGTTGACTCCGCCTCCACCGCCAGGCTGAGGTTCAGTTTCGTTCACTCAGTCAGGCTACAGAGACTGCTTTGGAGTTCCTCTGCAAGAAATTTGATTGAAATTTCACCCATGACTTTGGATTCTTCAACATCCACTTGTCTTTATTTTCACAATTATTGGAGCTGCATCGTCTTATGCTCGAGGAGTTTGGACTTTGTGATCGACCCTCTTCCGCTGCTGGCGGTCGGTGAGTGGTTCCTGGGGCTCCAGGCTGGCTCCTGCTGCCCGTACCTTCAGAAACATCACCGTGGAGCTCTGTCCATCGGACATCTCCGCTTGGCTTAACTTTGCCGCCGGTGTGCGCGCTGATTCCCCGGCTTGCCAGCACAACCGCCGCCACCTTCTTTCAGCTCCATGGACTTACAGAGTGGCTTCGGAGTCAGTGCCCAGGTCTGCTGCGGCAAGAATTTGGGCTTCGCTGCACCTGGAATGCTCTTTAGTGTTCATATGCTTTTCGACTCACTCACAGGACCGTGGAGGTGCTGGAGGGCCTTTCCCATCTTCGCGCCATTTTGTTTTTCAACGGCCTGCTGCAGAGGGGCTGAGGAATAATTTACCCATGTGCCATTGTTACTGCTGCAATTCGAGTCGCTGGAGCACGGAGGAGCGGCCTAGCTCTTGTGCGTTTATCAGGGGACAATTAGTGAAGCTGTGCAGGGGGCACGGATTTACTTCTGCACCCGCCATTAACTGATGACTGGATCAGCCATTTCACTGCTGTCTGTCATTTGTGATTTCCATCTCTGAGCGCTCTAGAGACGCTTTGCTGTTAGCGCCAAAGTCGTCTTCTCGCTGAACTGATCCAAGTAGATAAGTTTGACTGTGAGTTCCTTATCCTTCTGATCTCATCCCGCCATAATTTTTTTTAAAAAATTACAATATCTATCCATGGCTGACTCTGAGCTTTCCTCAGATCTCGAGCAAACCTACAGTTCCCCTAGGGTTCAAAAGTCTGCGTGCAAAGGAGCCAAGAAGGGCACCAAACACGCTCCTGGTGTTGACAAGCCCACTTCTTCCCGGGGATCCGGGCATTCCTCGGCAGATGCCAAGGATGCTAATAGGAGGAATCGAGCCCTAGAAAGGCAGTTTGCCTTGGCTCGCAAGAAGCCCAATGCTTCGGGCCATCAGGGGACCGCGACAATGTCCACGGCTGCTCTGGATACTGGTATGAACCCTCGCCCTCTGCCAACAGCTGTCCAGGGTGCATCCTCTCCTGTTGTTCCCCTCCAGTCTCCAGATACTGGTGGGCAATGTTCCTCTCAGCCTTCCTTATCTACAGGGCCTGGAGTGGTGGCTCCAAACCATCCTCCGTCGCTATCTTCGGCCCCAACAGCAACATTCACCCCACAGCCGCAGGACTCCGCGCTGGGGAAGGATTGGACCCGACTCTGTCCTGTAACATTCAGGCCTTAGTCTCTGAGACGATTTCCAAAATCCTGTCAACTGGACATCACAAGGCATTCAGTTTCCCTCTGTGTCAGTGGCGCCCCAGCCACTCGCCCAGCCGTCTGGTGGGCTTGATCATGATGGATCTTCTCAACAGGATTCGATCCATAGCGAGGATTCCTTGCTAGATGACGAAGACCGTGGGGCCATGGAATTTTCTGATGACGGTCTGGAGCCTGACAGACACTCATTTACACGTCTCTTCCGTACCTATCTCTTTAAATCCTTATTACATAAGGCTAAAATCATGACTTGTTTGGCTGTTTCCAAAAGTCAACCTGATCGACAGAAGGCGTCCAATCCCCACAATGTGTTGTTTACGGTTCCCAAGACGGAGCTGAGTTTATTCCCTGTCCTGAACTTTTCACAGAACTGATTCAACGGCCATGGAACCAGCCTTGTTCTCTAGCGGCACGTAATTATTGCAGACGGCCTGCGGACGGAGGACCGTAAAGCTAAACTCGCCTTCCGCAAGACTCACCCTAATGGCATCCTGGGCCATTAGGGCTGCTACTTCGGTGTTATTCTTTAATTGAGGGTCATTGATTTGGCTACATCAACTTCAAGAACACCTCCCCCCAGAAGATACAAGGCTGCACCAAGATAACAACAAACTGGTAGCAGCCCCGAATATTCTGCTGGCGCTTTTCTGAATGCAGTGAAATTCGCTTCCCGCGCCTTGGCCTCCACTGTCACATCTCGTCGCCTCCTTTGGTTATGTCACTGGAGGGCGAACATGAAATCCAAGTGGCGCCTTGCATTGGCACCGTACAAAGGTTCCAACCTCTTCGGGGAAGCTTTGGACCCACTATTGGTGGAGGAAAAGGACAAACGAAAAATTATGCCGTCTTCTTACAGACAGGTGCGCAAAATCCTGGCAGAGAGTGCAGACGTTCTTCTGATTGCCCCTCATTGGCAGCGCCGTCCGTGGTATGCGGACCTAGTGAGTCTCTCTGTCGCCCGTCCCTGGAGAATTCCCCGGAACAGGATCTCTCTCAGCCAGAGGGTCATTCTGCATCCAGAGCCTCAGTGGCTCCAGTTGACCGTCTGGCACTTGAGAGGATCCTCCTGAGGAAGGACAACCTTTCAGGGCGGGTGATCATCACCATTCAAGCTTCCAGGCGAGACTCTACGAACTGGATTTACTGGATTTGCTTGTGGTATTCCCGGAAGCACATTGATCCAACCTCAGCTTCCGGGTCTGACATCCTTGAATTCCTCCAGGACAGTTTCAACAAATGTCTGACCCCAAGCATTCTTCGTAGGCAAGTGGTGGCCTTGCACACTGTCCTACCGGGTACTGTTGATTACCCTCTTACCCAGCACCCGAGGATTTGTAGTTTCTTAGAGGAGCTGCCACCCTCCACCTCTCCACTGCTACCCAATATGGGACCTTTCACTGGTTCTCCAAGCGCTCATTTGCCTCCCTTCGGATCTTTGGAATCCATCAGCCTCCGGTTTCTGACTCTGAAAGTCCCCTTCCTGGTGGCAATCACTTCTGCACAAAGAGTTTCTGGGATTGCTGCCCTATCCATTTGGAGTGACCTCTGTATCTCCCATTCGAACAGAGTAGTCCTGCAGATGGATCCCTCCTTTTTGCCCAAGGTCAATTCATTATACCATTGCTCACAGGACCTGGTGCTACTTGATTTCTGCCCGGGCCCAAGACACCGCCTGGAAGCCCAGTAGCATACCTTGGACGTCAGGAGGGCCCTCCGCAGGTACATTAAACGGACTGCACCTTTCCGGAGATCTGAGGTGCTCTTTGTTTCCTTCCTTCCTGCATCAATGGGCAGGAAAGTATCCTCCTCTACTATCAGCCGCTGGATTAAGGCATGCATATGCAAGGCATACATGCTCAGGAATAGGCCCCTGCTGGGAAGGATCCTGCCACACTCGACAAGGAGTGCTTCCACAACTGCGGTTTGGGCTACCCAGATTTCTGTGACCGACATTTGCAGGGTGGCCACCTGGACTTCATTTACACTGTTCATCCGCCATTACAAGGTTGACTCCTTTGCCTCGACTGAGGTGTCCTTCGGACGGCGTGTGTTGCAAACAGTCCACTCTACAACCGCCACCCAGGAGCATTCAGCCTCCCTCCCTCTGTAGTACTTGCTTGGGTATATCCCACGCTTTTGGATTCTCCAAGCAGTGCGCTGGAGAACGGACGTTGCCTTACCTGAACGTTCCTTCTATGCGCGCTGCTTGAGAATCCAATCTGCCCTAGCCAGCTTCTGCTATTCAGTTACGGTTGGCTCTCCTTGACATTCTTCTTGTCTCCTCCTTCGTGAACAAAACTGAACTTCAGCCCGGCGGTGCAGGTGGAGTCAACAAAATTTAAAGACATGTTCACTCAGTCTCTGGCTGACAGACCAAGAATAATTCATGCTTTTGGATTCTCAAGCAGTGCACATAGAAGGGATTTTCAGGTAAGGCAACATCCGTTCTGACACTTCATAGTATCTAATAACACTTTATCCCTTTGTCAGCAAGTATTAAATCGTTAGGGTTTTATTTTTATAATGAAAAGGGATTTCATTGTGGAAACTAGTATAAGAGGAAGAAGGCTTAGGAATGTATCTGAATTTGTACAAGATGGCTTCTTGTCTCCTCTCCTGATAACAAACTTTGGAATCAGATGTGTTTTCGGGTAGATTTTAACTTTTTGCAGGCTGTGTTGTGGGTAAAGCAGGAGACTATGAGTTCAAGTCTCATCTTAGCCATGAAATCCAGATGCGTGACTTCAGGCCAATCATTCTCTCCCAGTTCAACCCACAGGGTTGTTGTTCTGGGGAAAATAGGAGGAGGAAGACATTTTGGGGTATTGTTTATTTTAGTTATATTTACATAAAATGTCCATGGTAGGATGAAGTAATAAAATTTGTAATAATATAATTGTAAAAATAAAATTCAATTCAAGCAAGTTAGATTCTCTTGGACATTTAATTAGCATAAATGACTTCCTAAAAAGTTATATTTTGGCTATATGCTAGAAGACCAAGAGTGAGAAAAACTTACAAACCAATATGGAAGGGGATTTTGTATAGTGGAAAGTTTTTGCCATTGGGTAATAGATCCACGAGATAAGAGAAGTAGCTGGACTTCCCTGTACAAGATTCCACAACTAAGATACAACTCCAGAAAAGCATTTTCTCTCATCTAAATTGACCACCTTCTCCACAGGGGCTTCTGCAGGGGGAATCAAAACAAACGAGCAAGGTTTTGATTGCAATGTTATGGTTGTCTTTTTGGCTGTGTTGGTGCATCTGGTGCGGATGCTGCCATTTCTCCACTGTCTTTTGGACATAGAGTTAAATTCCTCTCCTACATTAAAATAGAGTAAATTACCCTGTATGGAAGGCTGAAAAGATTATCATCAATATTTTCAGTTTCTTTCAGAAACGAAAACAAAAACCAGTTACAGATAGTCCTCAACTTATAACAGTTCAATTAGTGACCGTTCAAAGTTACAATGGCATTGAAAAAAGTGACTTATGACCAGTTTTCACACTTATGACTGTTTTATCATCCTCATGATTCATGTGATCAAAATTCAGCTGCTTGGCAGCTGACTCATATTTATGATGGTTGCAATGTGCCAGGGTCACGTGATTCCTTTTTGTGACCTTCTGACAAGCAAAGTCAATGGGGAAGCCAAATTCACTTAACAACAATTTGACTAATTAAACAATTACAGTGATCCACTTAACAACTGTGGCAAGAAAAATCATAAAATGGGGCAAACTCACTTAACAAATGTTTCATTTAGCAACAGAAAATTTGGGCTCAATTGTGGCCGTAAGTCGAAGACTGCTTTTATCGTGCACCTAACAGTATTCTCAATCTAGTATTGGAGACATCCTTCCTCAGCCTGTTGTTCTATGGGGTATACTCCACTAATGTCTATCATATCTAATTAGCGCATGATCTTCTAGTCCTCACCAAGATCGGAGGGCAGTTCTATCAAAGATGATCAAGTTAGTGGATTTAGAGCTCCTAATTCCAAATAAACTCAAGATTTTTTAAAAAAAACAACAACAACCATAGAGCTATTAGAAAACAAATCAGACCTTTTCATTCAAAGTAAAAAGTGAGTTTAAGTAAAATAATCCACTAAAATTATTAGGATAATGAATACCGTATTTTTCGGAGTATAAGACCCACCTTAGTTTTTGGGGAGGAAAATAAGAAAAAGGCTGATTGGCAGGTGGATGGCCTCCTGGAATACCCCCAATCAGCTGTTCCCAGAGGTGAATTTTAGCAACAGGTTCCTTGGTTGTGAGCTCTGTGCCTTGCTTTTTTTTTTTTTTCCTGCCTCTGAAACTTCTGAAACTGTTTCAGAAAAAACTTTTTTTCCTGCCTCTGAAAGCCTCCGAAACAGAGCTTCAGAAAAAAAAGCCTCTGAAGCTTTGTTTGGGGGCTTCTTTTCTGAAGCTCTGTTTGGGGGCTTTTTTCTGGAGCTTCTTTTCTGATGCTTTTTTCAGCCTCTGAAACCTCCGTTTGAGAAGCTTGGCGGGGCTACATTTGGAGTATAATACGCACCCAGATTTTCACCCTCTTTTTGGGGGGGAAAAGGTGCGTCTTATACGCTGAAAAATACGGTATATCATGTTCGTTTATTTATGAAGATAATTTATATAGACCCCCACTCACTCTCAGTGACACTGGGCTGCTTAGAGAAAAGAAGGGTTTTTTCTGTGGTAGCTCCCTTCCTTTGGAACCACCGTGGAGAACAGATTGGCCCCCACTTTGACACTCTTTTACAAGGCCTGAAGACCTGGTTTTGCCAACAGGTCTGGGGAATCTAGAATGGGCTGGAGCCCAACGGGTGGGATATCTGATTGGTTGTTGTTGGAGGGTGGGGGATAATATTGTTACTATTTATATACTGGATTTTTATTCTGAGTCCCACCAGATATACCTCCATAGGAAGTGGGACCTGCAACAATCTCTGCTCTCCTGCTCTGGGTGGGTTGGGTGGATGTAACTGGGAAGAGATGATCCTTCCGATAACTTGGTCTCAAGTCATGTAGGGCTTGACAACCAGCACCTTGAATTTTACCTGGAAGCAAATTGACAGCCAGTTCAGCTCCCACAGGAGAAGGTGACACATGTGCATCCCTGAGTCTGCACAAAACCATGCATGCCACTGTATTTTGAACCCAGTGGAGCTTCTGGATACTTTTTGTGGGCAGCTCCATGAACCATTGTACTAGTCAAGGCAGGAGGTGGCTAGGTTGTGAGCGACTGTGGACAGGGATTGTTAATCCAGGAAATGGTGTAACTGGTGCACAGCCCACAGTAGTGCAAAGGTTGTCCTGGCCATGACTGCCACTTGCTTTTTGAACAGAAGTCATGAGTCCAGGAGAACCCACAGATTATTCACTGGGCCTGTCTGGGACAGTGCCACCCCACCCAAGATCAGAGATGGCATTTTCCATGAACCAAATAAATCCAAACCAGAGCTATTTGGTCTTGCTAGAGTTCAGTTTCAGCCCATTGCTCCCCATCTTAATGGTTCTCAACGGCCTCCCAAGTACTATGAAAGGGAGTTCTCAGCATTCCTTAACTCACCATGGGCTGAGACTTATAGCTGCATATTGATGATATCTCAGTCCATGGTGGCAGATGGTCTTACTCAGCAGTTTCATGAACATGTTAAATAGAATCAGGGAGAGTACCAAGCCCTCTTGCTTCCTGTCAATACTGACTTAGAGTGACCTGAGGAAGGAAGTGATCAGAACAACACAGAACCCCTCAATTCCAACCCCAGAAGGATACCATAATTAAATGTATCAAAGGCTGCTGAGAGGTCAAATAAAGCAAGGATGGACGCACTATACCATCCCACCCCCACCGAAAATCATCAAAAAGTGTGACCAATTTTGTTTTAATCCCATATCTACGGCTCTGAACCCTGACTGGAAGGGGTCTAGATAATCAATTTTATCTAGGAACCTGTGGAGCTGCCGTAGAACCATCTTCTCAACAACCTTCCCCCAAAAGAAAAATTGGAAACAGGTCAAAAATTATCTAACGGGGGAATCTAGCAACAGCTTCTTAAAATGAGGGCAGACCACAGCCTTCTTAAAAACCTAGGGCACAACCCCCTCTCACAGGGAAGCCTTAATTACTGCCACCGGGAAGCAAAAAATACAAGTGCTTGTACTCATTCTCCCCCCCCCCCAACACACACACATATTGGGCCATTTTCATGTGAAGATTTGGAGAAGCAGGAAATATGCATGTATACACATTCTCCAGCATCTGCGTAAGGCAGAAGCCTTAGATACTGTTGCTTCTTTCATTTTCATTCTGTACTATACTGATATTAACCCTCTAGAGGTTTTAAAAACATAATAAGCACCTTTCTGTATAGAGGCATATATATGAATCTAACGGTGCTTCAGAGGAGAGGAAGAAAGGAAGAAACCTACCCTCCCCGCCCATCCCTTAACAAAAGGAAGTAATGTATATTCATCCTATTTAGCTTGCCTGGTTGCTGCAGTATTTATAACTCAGAGGCTTAGCTCATACATTCCAGTCATCCTGGTGGTGGTTCTTCCTCCTCTGTCTAGTTATTCTCTTTAATTTTTTCCCCTCTATCCTCCCATTCTTTATAAATAAATAAATAAAGGATAGAGACCTTCCCAGCGTGCATTTGTTTATTTTCTCTCTCTGCTGCCCTCCTCTTTCCTTTCTGTACTGCGACATTGGTCTACAGAAGGAGGTGGGGTGAAACCTCAGTTACTACCAGCTCCTATACCCATGTGCATGCAGTTTCCTTTTTACAAGTGCCATCTGCTTAAATTTACAAGAGGTTGTCCTTGTCAGTCAAGGAGCCTGTGGTGCTGGCTTTGCTAAGGCCACAACCGTGGGTGTGATAAAAGTATCCCTGACATTTGATTTTGCTTCCTTGGTCTTCTACTATCTTGCACTAACGTCTGTGGTCTAAGGACATTAAGCCGTATTAGCTACATTCATTCTTTCTCTGGGTCTGATAAAGAAAACCTGGTTGTAAAAAAAGGTCACTCATAAAATCTAATCTGTGTTCAGATGCCAACAAGCTTATGTTTTGTGGCTGAAGAAATAACCCAACTTTTTAGAACATGATCCATACTGGAAGTATAAAAAAGGATTACTTTAATTTTATTAAGGTCTCCAGTAGATTTGTAAACTCTGGAAATGTTTTGGAGCTGTTTTGGTTTTGCCTGCATTTTCTTAATAGATGTTGCAGCACACCCACATCCTGAAATTTAAAACTTCAGAGGCCCTGACAGCAAATATGTACCATGCGGGCAATTTAATTCTGAGATGTCCACCTCTGCCTTTTCCCCTCCATTATTCTGAAGTTACAGGATAAATTCTGTTTTTGTAGAAAGAATTTTAAATTATCCAGGCAAAAAATGATAATGTCCTTTATTTATGTACATAAAATTAATCTTATTGTAGCGTAAAACTGATCTACTGAGCACATATCTACATAAGCATCTTCCTTCAATAGAAGAAATTACCATTCAGACCCTTGTTTAATGGACATTACTAAAGAAACTAGAAATCTTGAATTCATTCATACAAGTTAGACTGGCAGAAGTTTTACAGCTCACATTTGTGAACCAGTAGGGAAGGTAAGTGAATCCCACCTCTGGGCCTAATTATTTGAGGGACCACCTATCTTCCATGGTTACTGCCTAGTATTGTATGATCCAGAAGAGTGGGTCTGCTCCAGATACTTTTATTTAAACAATGTCATCTTTTGAGACCAGAAACGTGGCCTCTGACTTTTTCCAGGCCTTAGAATAGGGTGGATGGGAGATGCCTCACACCAGTGGTAAAATGTTCCCTGGTTTGTTACCGGTTTGCTGCCCGCGCGTGCACGCCAACGCACACTGCCCGCGCATGCATGCATAGTATGCACCAAACGGGCTGTGCATGGAAAAAAGAGGCTTGGGAAGGTAAGTAGTAGAGCGGGGGGGAAACAGCTGTGCCATACGATTTGCTTTCTAGCAATTTTAAATTGGTGGCACAGCTGATCGTTGGAAATATCGGTTCGGAGGAACCGGTAGCTTTTTTTTACTACTAGTTCGCCCGAACTGATAGTTTTTATCACTACTGGTTCTCCCGAACCAATTTTAACCGGTAGCATTTCACCACTGCCTCATACCCAATTTGAGATATTGGGATTGTTGTGTTACCTGAATTGCCATTTTGCATCTATCTTTAATTTCTTTTCTGGATTACTTTTTATTGTATTTCAGTTTACTTATTTGTATGTTATTTATTTTGTATGTTACCCAAAGTTTTTTGGAGTCTGGTAGAATTAAAATAGAATAAACAGTGATAGCAACATATTTGTAGAGCATCCAGTTTGGGAAAGATTATTTCAAGAGTTCTAAATTATTATACATATAATAATAATACATATAATAATTTAGAACTCTTGAAATAGTCTTTCAAGAGTTGAAGAGAAGAAAGTGGGATGAACAAGTATAGAACAAGACTTAGATGCATTATTTTTGGTTTTTATGGTTGTGAGATGCTCAGAGTTTTGTTCTTAAGATGGACTATGATAGAAATATTTTAAAACAAATAAGATTTGGTCCTGCCTACTTAATCAACCCTTTCTTTCAAATGTTGATAAAATGTCATGCTGTATTTTTCTTTAGATAACCTTGTAATAGTTTTTTAAAGATTATACCTGGGTCCCATGTTTGGGAGATGCAGTCATATCTAAGTGCACCTAGTGGTAAGTGAATTGGCTTAACTGAGATATATGCTAGTCTTCTACAAACATGCCTTCTGACAGGAATAGACTCCAACTGTCAAGATGGTGATGGTAGTTACAGTTCAGTACACTTGAAGATTCAGGGTTAGAAAAGTTGGTTTGCAATCTTACAGTACCATCTCCTTATTTGTTCATGTTTTCTTTATACTCTTCCTGACCAGCTGTTGGCAAATATTTTTTAGCATTTTTCCCTCTTTCCTATTAAAGAAGGTTGAACTACGTTATGTAAAACGAACAATTACTTTAGATTAGGCCTGCATAGCATACAGTCTGTGGGCCACATGTAATCTGCGAAGCATCCATGTAGTTAAATTTGCTCCATCACACCAGAAGATGGGGAGGGCAGAGTGCTTATAATTGCTTCCAGCCTTCACCAGCAGCAGCTTAGGCATTGCCAGTAGCCACCAAACTGTTGATTGACATGCCAGGTTTCTTTCATAGCCTGCAAGGATTTTTACTTTGTCAGCATGACCCTTTCTCTCCTACAATTGTGCAGATTGAAGGAGAAGGTAAACAAGGGGTTTAAAAAATAGTTATTTAGATTTTACAGAAAGGTGAAATGCATTTTCATAATAATGGTCTAAAAACAAAGATATTTACAAGGACTTCTAATGTGGTTGGTAGCTGAAACAGAATTGTGATAGTTAGAAATGTTTGGAAACAGAATTGAAAAATACTAATTTTATTTTTAAATAATTGGTTGGAAAACTAAATAGGATAAAAACACGTTCAGGAAAGCTAGTAAAATACGCTAAAATATTAAGTAATATATTAAAAAGGGAAAGCTAATTTTTACTGCTCTATGAGATTATTAAAATGTAATATTTTGTACGCTTTTAAGAAAGATAAGGGACATTTGCAAGATTTTTTTTTCTTCTAGATTGCCCTAACTTTTTCAAAAGGTAGAAGTGGAACTTCGTGGAGTTCAATATTTAATAGATACATAGGATAATTTCTTACTGTCCTTAGAATCTGTGCTTTCCTAGAGCACTGCTCCAAGACTTCCTTTACATACTTTCATTATGTCTGCAAAAGTGACCTTTGATTTATTTCAGAGCTTGCGCTGAAATTGCATTTGCTTTTGCATGTGAAATGTCTCATTGTCTTTCATTTATTTCTATATTTCTATAGGGTGCCCTATAATTGAGACTGTACAATAGTTAAGATTACTATTACTGCAACTATCAGAATATCTGATAGTTGCAAGCATCCAAAATTGTTTCTGTGCATGTGTGTTTTTTAGTCATCGTTTTGAGAAAGAGTTGTAAGTACTTTTAGTCTGCTGTAACTTTTGAGTAGTCATTAAACAACCAGCCATTAAAGGAGACTACCTGTAAAGATTTAGTACCCATGAAGACAGGAATTTGGAGCTTGGTTTAACTTAGTATTATTATACATAATGCCATAACTATTAAAATACTCTTCAGATTGTTCTAAAAATAACAAAATTTCAAAGTAGAAATCAAGGGTTATCAGACATTTATTGTGACTCAGAGAATTTCTTTAAAAGAAATCATCAGGAGAAATATTTCCCTTGGCATTTTATACTTCTCATTCACACACACACACACATATGTATGTATGTATGTATGTATGTATGTATGTATGTATGTATGTATGTATGAATGATTGGGGGTGGGGGGATGTAATAGGGTGTGTGTGTATATATATAATATTTATTGCTGGAAATGCATGGTATAACAAATATTACATAATTTAAATCCCCCTTCAGAAGTGATTGAAGGAGGTTCAAAAATTATAGTCAGTGTTCTACTTTCAAACAAAGTGCATCAGATTCTTCTGTGCTGTTTTTGTATGCTTCCGCTAAATAATATGTAGTACAGGAAGCTATTACATCCCCCCACCCCCAATCATTTCCTTGCAGGGGAATTTTGTGTTCTGTTTATATATGCTGTATGTAGTAGAATGAAATCTTTCCCTATCAACAATGCAGAATGGATAGAATTTAAATTATTATAATACTTGTTTAGAGAAATAATATTTACATGTGTAAAACAAAATGCTACAGAATGCAGCTGTAGAATTTGTGGGGGTGTGTGGAGTGTCTTTGAGTCAGTTTTTACTCCTGGCTACTGCCTGGATGAGTCCTTGAAATTTCCTTGGAAAGATTTTCAGAAAGATCTGCCACTGCCTAGGGCCGTGATGGCCAACCTATGGCACGGGTGCCACAGGTGGCACGCAGAGCCATATCTGTGGGCACGTGAGCGTTGCCCTAGTGCACCGGCCAGCTGATTTTGGGGCCTTCCAGGCCCACTGGAAGTCAGAAAATGGGCCATTTCTGGTTTCCCGAGGGCCTCTGGGGGGGTGGGGAAAGCTGTTTTCACCCTCCCCAGGCTTCAAGAAAATCTCTGGAGTCTGGGGAGGGCAAATAATGGGCCTACCGGGCCTATTGGGCCCACCGTTAACCTTTTTGCCATCATGTGCCAAAAGAGGGGGTAGCGCAGCGAGGGGGCCGTGTGCGCATGTGCGGGGTGTCATTGAATTATGGGTGTGGGCACGCACGCGACTCCCCCACGCTCCCCACACTTTTGGCACGCAATGGCAAAAAGGTTAGCCAGGACTGGCCTAGGGGCTGAGAGAGAGTGACTGGCCCAAAGCCATCCAGCTGGCTTTGTGCCTAAGAAGGGACTAGAACTCTCAGTCCCCAATTTTCTAGCCTAGTACTTTAACCACTACACCAAGCTGCTACATCTATCTAATTCCCTGTACAATGGACAGATTGATTTTGAACATTTCCCCATCTTTAAGAACAAAAAGGAAAGCCTTCTTGTAGAAACCCAATATATGCCTATCTTCCTAGTATCCTGGGATGATTGCAGTTCTCATTCCAGTACCAAGCTTTAGAAAACAACATTGCAAAAATTTGTTCAGATGTTGTGGGGAAATCAACTGGGACTCGGTATTATGAATGAAGTAAGAAATTCTCCTGCTGCTCTAGTACAGAAGGATTGATTTTTATATACTTATTGCTTAGGAATTCTATAGAATTCTGGCTTACCATTAATGAATAGCATGTTAGAACATGATGGGTGATCATTTATTGTTGGCTTCTGTTGTCAGTATAAACAGATCATACTCTTTTCATGCTGTATTGACATGCAAACCAGGAACTGGAACTTGCTTGGGAATCATAAAACCAGAGGTTGTCATTTGTATTTCATTTGTAAAGCACAAACTCAGATTCAACAGTTTGTTTAATGATTCCTCCTGGTTTATTGATGGTAAAACCAGAACTCTGAAACCAGTAAATTCTGATTTAACTCTGGTATGAATAACTTGAAACTTCCTCTCTAGATAATAGCATCATTTTAACTTTTTGTCAGTCTTAATTTTGGTTTAAGTGCTTATGTCCTTCATGCACTCTCCATACCTATGTCAAGTATGTGTTTAGTTTGTACCTTGCACTAGATAAAATTAATGCTGTTTGTACAAAAATATGCATTTCTAATGTAGCAAAATTCTACTGAAGAGGAAACTCTACTTAGTGTGTATCTTCTATGTTTTTGAGGCCCTGGCTTTCTTCAACACTTTCAGTTGGAAAGGCTCTAAACAAGTGATCTTTGAAATGCAAGTTGAAATATTAATCCAGGCCAGCAATAGTTTTGATTAGCAGAGCAGAATTCAGTATTCTTGTAAGGAGAGAAGGGATAAACTTGAGTAAATAAAGAAGAAACTATCAGGCAGCAATTTGCAAATATTACCTTAGATTAGGAAATTAACTTGGTAGTTAAAAGGGATTTTTTTATTGGATATTTCAAAAATTTCTTTTTCTCATGAAAAAAATATATTTAATGTGCAGTACTTCTATATTTTCACTTTTTCACCTTTTAGAAGTTATGTTTTCTGTATTCTTTTTCTGAAGACACTTTTTGAGGATTATATTGTAATTATTAGTATATTTGCAAATGACATTAGGGTTTTCTTAATTTAGAAAGTGAATTTTAGACTTAATCAGCATAAATTTATCTTTATCCTGTTTCAAATGCTCATTTAATACTATGCCTTAACGTGAAGGACTGAGGCAAATCTGAAAGTACCAGAGAAAGGTCACCCAATATATACAGGCAGCCCAAGATAAGAACAAGTCTTAAGTATGTCGTTAACTTGAATTTTTAAATAAAACGGAACTCATACTTGGAAATGGGCTGCCTATTACTAAAAATGGCAGACAAGAGTCTTCTTTTTTGAGCTGATAAATCATTGAAGCCATGCAATGTTTTCATGAACTGTTGAAAAGCAAGCTGTATATTAAAAACAGTTTCATCTATTTGTGAGAATATTGCACGGCTTCAGTGATTTGTCAGCTTAAGAGGAGAACAGCATCCACCATCTTTAGTAATAGGCAGTCCAGTTGTAAGCAAAAAAGTTGGATGTTCTTAACATGAGGATTGTCTATATTGTGACACAGAGAAGATATAGATGTTTAGTCAAGCACAGCAATTATTAAAAGATAGTATTGCAGATATTGTTAAGAACTTGAAAGATTGACAAAGGGACTAATATTTTCAGTTATTTTGTTGGTGATGATGCAAATTAATGGGTTCAATTAAAAGGGGATTTTTCACAATAGAACTTCTTGATAGTCCAACTACGGTAGGGGTGTCAAACACAAGGTCTGTGGGCCGGATCCATCCCGTGATGTGGTTGGATCTAGCCCGCGGAGCCATCCTGGAAAATTTAAGGAGCCAGCCCGCATCGCTTCGGTCCGGTCTACCCAATGCAAAGAGTAAACATCGGGCCAGCAGTTTGGGGAGTGATGTCAAGCTGGCCACACCCAGCCAATTGGCCACACCCAGCCAGCCAACCACACCCATCTCCCCGCCCCAGTCAACCACAGCCCTGATGCAGCCCTCAGTAAATTGAGTTTGACACCCCTGAACTACGGTAATCTAAGTTGATCATTGAGACTCCTTCAAACTCTGGTACTAATGAGTGAGATGTGTTTTATCTGTGATACATACTATAATAAGGGTGGTATATGTATGTTTATAGTTAGATAGAAAATGAGAAAGACAGATTAATGCTGGTCTGCAGTATTTGTATATAAACAAGTGTACTGTTTATATATATACTGTCAGTGGATATTTGAAAATGTATGGCAGAAAGTTTATTAATTAAAAAAATCAAATTAGTATCTCCTTAATTTTTCATACTAATTTCTTTTCCTATAAATAATTTTTGAGGCTGTTGTGTTAGGGAATTTTTTATTAGAAGATCCTTAAGTAGACATAAAATAACTTTAATTTATTTAGGAATGAGAATAGTATATCACTAGTATGTCAGAGAGTATATCTTTTTGAGTCTTTGGACAAAAAGAACATAGAAGTTGAAATATAAATAATTTCTGCATACTTTAAAAACTTAGATTACTGCTTCTGATATGTTCTTAAATTCTTCTGTGAGAACTTTCCCATTTCCCAACTTTCCCCTAGAAATATATTTGAGCCTGCTAACTATCCAGTTCCCCCCCCCTTTTCTTTTCTTTTCTTTTTTCTTTTTTTTGCTATATGTACAACACATTCACATCCATCTCTCTCTTTTTTTTTATTCCGGTTAGTTGCTGATTATGTAGCCAAGTGATGGCTTTGTGTAGTTAATTAGATTTATGTTTATAATACCAGAGGAGAAAACATAGTACTATGTAGTTGAAGAGGAATGTTGTGAATGCTTCTTTGCCGCTGTTGATAATGCTGTACGATTATGTGGTTTGGGAAAATATTAATAAGAAGCTACCTCATCATTTTTATCAGCTAATTTCAATGTGATGTCTTTTTAAAAAAGTATGTACACAAAAGGCCAAATATGTTTTAGACCAGTATTAGCTAGTTTCTAAGAGTTGCCTAGTAAAAATATTCTTCTTTGATATTATAACGCCTTATTTGGAATAATTTTTTTCTGTATTTCTAGTTTGGAAATTTCCATTTCATTTTGGAGGAGATACAGGGTTGATAAAGAGGGTTGATAAGGCTGAAAAGAGGCAAGGACAACATGATCACATTTCTATTGAGAATTTTTATCAAAACAACTCTAGTTTTATTTTATTTAAGAATATGTGTAGGAAACAGGAAAGTCTCCTAATATATTAGAGACAGTAAATTGCCAAACTTAGAGATTGATGAGAAAGGTTAGGAAAATGTGTCAGGAGTTCTTTAGTCAGATACAATCAAGCAGAAATCTAGATGCTCATCTCTAACAATTCTTTGCATATTTTTTATTCCACATTGGTAGAATTGAATATTATACCACCACCCTTCTAAAAAAAGGCTGTTAAAAAGAACAAAAGCAGTCAGGGCGGCTGGTTCTTAAATTGGGGCAGCATGTGTACAGTCATCAATATAGAACGCTCATTTCTCTCTTTTCCAGGAGGCGACGGTCAGAATGGCAGTGGGCAGCAGACAGAGCTGCTATTGTCAGTCGCTGGAACTGGCTTCAAGCTCATGTCTCAGATTTAGAGTACCGAATCCGGCAGCAAACAGATATATACAAACAAATTCGAGCCCACAAGGTAAGAAAGCAAAAGTTACTTCTTTTGGATCTTTACCATTTATTATAGTACAGGTAGTCCTCAACTTACAACCATTAGTTTAGTGAGTGTTAAAATTACAATGGTACTGAATTTCCAACCAGTACTCAACACTACAACCCTCACAGAAAGCACCAAGGTCACTTCATCAAAACTTAGGTATTCGGCAACTGGCAATTGCAGCATTCTGAAGTCAGATGATTGCTATTTACAATCATGATTCATTTAGCAACTATAGTGATTCGCTTAACAACTGTGGCAAGAAGGCTCAAGCTTGACTCAGCCTTCCATCCTTTCTAAGGTAGGTGAAATGAGGACCCAGTTTGTGGGGGCAATAAGCTGACTTTGTATAATATACAAAAGGATGAAGGCTATTGCTGAGCACATTGTAAGCCGCCCTGAGTCTTCGGAGAAGGGCAGCATATAAATCAAATTAAAAAAAAAAAAGAAAAAAAAAGAAAGATAATAAAAACAGGTGTGACTCATTTAACAATCACCTAATTTAGCTATGAAAATTTTGGTTCCCGTTCTGGTCATAAGTTGAGGATTACCTATACTGCAAATACCTTAATGTATGTTTTGCATTGCATATATCAAGGGAGGGTGACAGGATTTTATGGCTTCATCTAGCATTTTATGGCTTCATTTAGCATTTTTATCACAGATATAACTAACATGAATGGTGTTAGAAGTACATTTTAGCAGAAGTTGCAAAGCAACTTGGTGGTTTATTTTCATTAGTACCTCTAGCTTGCCAGGCTTCAAATTCCCCAGAATATGTGGCACAGACAGGGAAAGAAGTAAAATCAGGAGATTAGATCAGCCCAACCCTGCTGGCATTTAATAAAGCTTCTTGAGCCTGACTACTTTTGAAAGCCTTTGGAGATGGCTAGAATGTTGAATTCCCACCTCGTAGTGGGCGATTAGGTCTTACAGAGAGTGTCATTCCACAGTATGATGTTGAATGTGAAGTTTACTACTGTTATTACTGTTCTATAATTTTAATTTATTTAATTTTTTTGTTAACATGTTGGAGTATATACCTTTTAGGGTCATCTATAATTTAAGTCATTTAAAGCTTATAAAATAATAAATATCCCCAAATTAGGCCAAGTAGGAATTTGCTACTAGGAAAACATGTAATTTGAATGATTAATTTGTAATTTAATCTGTTCATTTCAATTACCAGATATTAATTTGACTTCAATTGACTTTTTCCAGGTACACCAGCCCTGAACCATTGGCCTTGCTAATATAATGATCATTGTGCCTTTATTTCTGCTCTCTGACTTTCCAGGTGTTTAATTACTTTTTTTAAGGCAAGAGAAAAGGAAATTTGAGTTACTACTGTCATTAAGTATATATCCAGAAATGCAGAGGTCAACCTTTGCTTCTTTGTCCTATATGCTAGGTAAAATTTGATACATGCAGTATTTAAAAATGACTAATTCAATCACATTGTCTCTCCATCTCATTTCCTGCTTGATGAAGAATTCTACAGAAGTCTCAAGGTAGTACATAACTCTATGACAAATCAGTTGTTTAAAAAATGTACTTTGCAGTTGTTAATACTGGATTATTCCCCTCTCAAGAATCAGGATAGATTTAATTCAAATGCATTATATCTGTTAGACACTCATTTGGATACAACCATTTTACTTTTGCTTTCTATCATAATCCATTACTGGATATAATTCATATGATTAAATAGAAATATATTGGAGAAAATTATGACATTTTTTGGTTTGCTTTTGTTTGCTTAAAATAGAATAGTGTAAGGGTAGTACATTTGAATGGCACTATAGAGTGCTACAGAATTAATTTATCAATTATTCCAGCAGAAACGGTTAGTGGTTTCCCTTTTTCATGTTAGGAATAAAAGAGCTAATGATTTCTGATGGCAGGAAATTATATTGTGAGTAATTTCCTTCTTTTAAAACCAGGTTAACAATCTCCCTAATGATTTGGGAAGATCTTCCAGCATTTAGAAAGTGATGTTCTGATGCTGTCAGAGTTGTAATAGTATTAAGTCTAGTGAATTTTTTTATGATTTTGCTGCTGTTGTTTGTGTCAACTGTCAGCAGTTCTTCCTGATTGTGGCACTAAATTGGGATGGATCAGGAAAGAATTTGGATACTGAAAGATAAAACTAGGAATAAGGATAGGTGTGGGTAGAAACGCACAGGTAGTCCTTAGCTTATGACTGATCACTTAGTGACTATTTCAAGTTACAATGGACCTCCCCAAAAGCCCTTATAACCCAGTTACAAACCTGACCCCCATGGTCATGTGATTATCTTTTAGCTGCTGTCTGTTTGTCTTCAAGTACACTAAAAACAGAGAAATAAGTTCACTTCATTACTCTTACTATCACAAAGTAAGTCCTGATAAAGGTTCTTTGCCTGTGCTTGGTTGAATTTGTTCTTGGTTTTTCTTCATCAGTGCTCTAGGTGTCCCTTTTGTCACTTCATATCCTGGACCTCTTGTTAAACCAGGTAGCTCTGTAGGATCCATGATCATAAGAGACCCCATATAGGTACAATTTGATCCAAGGCTCTTCTATGTTGTTCTAGGCCATAATTAAGACCTCTGAACCATGATCAGAGTTTTGGGTATAAACTATAATATAATTAATAATGAATCTATAATATAATTCCACTGGGCACTCAAGTCACCTGAGACCAGCCAATCAAATAGGGTTTTTTTCTCTGCAGCAGAAAGCAGTTAGAGAGCACTGCAAGGTCAAAAGGTAGAACTGTGAATAGCAAGGGACTGATATTAACATCCCCCAACCCCAAATCATGTTGCCATTTCCCCAAGACAGAAATCAGATCCAAATATGACCTCTGTTGTGGTCTCCTCTCATGAATCTGGATGAGGTTCGTAGATGCCATAGTGGTCAAAACCCCCAAGCAGTTTCTGACTATAGGCATAGAGAAAGCAAGTTGAAATCCACTAGGACCATCAAGTTAGGTCTGTTTCACTGCAAACTTAGTAGCTGGACCATAGAGAGACAAGCAGCCCTCTTAACTGATTTGCCCTTGAAACTTTGAAGGGCACATTTCAGAGAAATGATGCAGACATAACAAGCATGGAGGCTCACATATGCCTCAACATGACATCTGACAGTGCTTTGGTAATGCATGCCAGGTCAGTCTTCTCATCCAAAATCAGATTGAGGACCAGATGACCTTATTACAGTATGATCTAGCATTAAGTAACAACAGCTGGATTTCAAGGTCTATGAAGTCTCCTACTAACAAGGCCTTGACTCTGAGCAGATGGGCTGGTTTCCAAGGTGAGAATTATAACACTTCTGGTTTCTGATGTTGTAGCTTGATTTAGATAAGATGAAGAAGCTTGTACTCCTCTACAATTATAATTACAGCTCCCGACTATCACAGCCCATATGATTGATGGTGAGTGATAGTGAAGTTGCCTCCCTTGATTTAAAGAGAACCAGGTGCTGCTTTCCCTGGTACAAGTTGACATTCAGAGTAAATAGGGTTTTTGTGCCAAAAACCAAGTTCAGCCAACAAAACTTATTGCCTCAAAATGTAATAATTAAACCTAGCCCATAAGACAATTGGAACCATTTTTACTTTGTTGGAAAATGTCCTAGCAGTCAGTTCTTTCAAAAATAGTACTGTTCACTTTCTTTTACATTTATTAATTCTGAGATTTAATTTATTTCTAATCCCTGCTAGATATAATAAGATAAAATGACAATTTAAGACAGTGGTGGATAACACTCAGGTGTTCTGTCTGTAGCTTTGACTAACAACAACCAATAAAAAGTTAAGCTTGTTCTGTGGATTTTGACAGAAAAGGCAGCCAAATTAAAGTAAATGCAAAGAATTTTATTCAGAAAAGATAAAACAATATTGCAAAACATCACTGCATAGAGGATGTAGTGATAGCAATCATTGGAATAAGTATTTAAGATATAGCTTTTTCCACAGGTATTTGGATCTAGTTTAGTAAAGTCAGTTTTGGTTATTTAATTATTATATTTGATTGTTGTTTTATGTTTTACATACTGGGTTATTTTTAAAAGTTGTACAAAGGGTTTTTTTCTGTTTAATGTTTATTTTTGTTGCATGTTGCCCAAAATCACATTATTTTGAGTCAGGCACAAAAATACATCTATCCTTTGGACTATTCTTAGTAGATAGAATTATTTTATCTTTGCTGACATAGTTACTACAAATAGGCCATAAAGTGATTTCAGAATATTTTATTAGTCTTTATCACATGTGTTTCTCCTATTTCTCTGATGACCTGTATAAATGGGATCCAGACAGTATTTTTTTTTTTTAAATTTGATTTATATGCCGCCCTTCTCCGGAGACTCAGGGCGGCTTACAATGCGTTAAGCAATAGCCTTCATACTTTTGTATATTTATACAAAGTCAGCTTATTGCCCCCACAAACTGGGTCCTCATTTCACCTACCTTAGAAAGGATGGAAGGCTGAGTCAACCTTGAGCCTTGGAGAGATTCGAACCAGCAGTAAATTGCAGGCAGCTGTGTTAATAACAGGGTGCTTAGGCCACTGTACCAGCAATGCTCTTCAGGTATTCAGCAAGGTATTCAGTAGGAAAAAGTGCTAAGGAGAAATTTTGTCCATTGTCTGAATCTTCCATATCCATTACAGCTCAGCAGTAGCAGTCTTGCACAACTTGTTGCCTTAGTGAGATGAAGTCCAATACTATTTGCTCTTCTGGCATGGAGTTACAGGAGCTGACATCAAATATGTCTGCAGAGCATCAAGCTTGAAATATCTTCAAATTATCATGAATCTCTACCATAAAAAATAGCAAATACAGAAAATGACTGCCCACATACCATTCTGAACCTTTATACCTCAGAGGAACTCTTGAAATAGTTTTTAGATAATTTGAATCCCTGCATAAAAATCAACCCTACCCCCCCCAAAAGTTTACAATAAAATTCATTTCTAACATACAGTCCATGTTTTACAACAGCAAAGAGTTGTAATGTATAAAAATAGAATTGTGTGGCATTCAAAGTTCAAAAAACAATGTTCATTTATTTTTCAATCCCAGTTTCTCATGGAACTTCTAGGGACCTCTTACAAACCTCCCAGTTTTGCAGAACTCCAGTTTGGAAGGTGTACTGTACCAGTGACCTTCTAAGCCACCTTTGTAGCTTTCATTTGCATTAATCCTGAGTTATCCTTCCCCATCTTAAGGAAAATTGTTAAGCAGAAGAGTTCTTGTTAAATAAACAGAATCTTTAATTGTATTATAATGAATGAATATTAAATTGAAACCCAGATAGCAAAAAGGGTTTGAATTCAATCATAGAACACGTGCTTTACATATAAAAAGTTCCAGGTTTTATCCTTGTATTTTCACATAGGCCTGGGACATTTTCTAGGTAAAATTCTAGAGAGCAACTATTCATCAGTGTCTGCAGTAGTGGCATTTAATAGGTCCACCGAGCTGATTCCATATAATGCAGTTTCCTCTGTCATTGTTAGCTCATAAATCTCAGCCCATTGTAAATCTTTCTAGATGATTAAGTTTTTCATGGTTTATACTTGTCAAAAACTCTTTTGTCCTATGGTTGGAGGTAAACTGCTAGATCTCTCTCTTCCTCAAATCTTCTGCTTCTTAGAATCAGGTCATTTTAAATCTAGCACATGGATCTAGTTTTGGGAAACTTTGAGAAGGCATAAGCATCTTCGAGTGATGTTACCTAGTTCTTAATAGTTGTTGTATTAGTTGCTGGAAGTAATCCAGTGTTTTGGCTAATAAACTAAATGCCTCCAATATACATGCTTACATATTCACATGCTTACATGAAACATGTAAATAGATGTTGGCTCTATGCATTGTTTATTCAAGTTACAAAAAAGATACGTTAGCTCTAAAGACATGATAATTATTTTTTTATAATTTTTTTTGAGATCATCGCTGCAGCCACCAAAGAAGTTGCTTTGCCCAGTTTATACAGTAGTCAGAACAAATAATTGTTTGAAACTGCTTTTATACCATAAAGAACCATCTGCCCATTGAAGTCAATGAACTGAATTTTCCTTCCAAGCTCTTACAAGGTATTTTCCTGGACAAGATAGGGATTGAACCAAGAACTTTTTATATGTGCAAAGAAGTTATTATCCCACAAAGTAACTATTCATGTTCAAAAACGAGCAGTAGTTCTCAACTTTCAATCACAATTGACACCAAATTTCTGTTGCTAAGCAAGACACTTGAGTGAGTTTTGTCTCAACTTAAGATCTTTCTTGCTACGGTCATTAAATCAGTGCAGTTACTAAATTAATAACATGGTTGTTAAATGAATCTAATTTCCCCATTGATTTTGTTTGTCAGAAAAGGTGATCACATGACCATTGGACACTGCAACAGTTTTAAATACATGCTAGTTGTCAAGCATCTGTCTTTTGGTTATGTAACCATGGGTATGTTGCAACATGTGGAAAGCAGTTATAAGTCGCTTTTTCACTTTGAATGATCACTAAATGAATGGTTGTAAATTGAGAACTATGTATAATTGTGTAGATTAGTGAGACTAAATATGTTAAAGATAAATAAACAGCACCAGGCAAGCAGCTAATTTTGTAAAACTGCAATGTTTATGGTAAGTGAAAAGGAAGGTAATTATTAATCCTAGTTGTATTGAATAAAGTTTCTGTATAGAATAGGAGGGAGGGAGTGGAGGTTAAATTTTTACTAACTTTAGAATATCTGTAAAACAACTTTAGGATAGTTAATCTCAAACTGTGCTTTCTTAAATTTCAAGTGATAGCAAAACTTTTTCTTTTGAATGAAAATTAATATTTAAAAAAACCAAAGCAGATAGTGGCCTCCAACATAAATATCATGGAATGAAAGAGAAATTTAGATTTAACTCAAAAGCAGAGTCTGAAGTTGAGTTTCGGAGATGTGTCTTAGAGTAGAATTTTTAGCAAGGTCATACTGTGAATGGAATTGCTACATACATTATAGAACAGTGATGGCGAACCTTTTTGGCACCGAGTGCCCAAACCGGAACGTGTGTGCATGTGCATGCACTGGAGCGCCGGAAACCCGAAGACTAGCTGGCCAGCACGTACATGTCTGTTTTTGGGCCGTTTTTCGGACCAGCGGGCCAGCATGCATGTGCGCACCGGAAACTAGAAGAGCAGATGGCGACGGCACACATGCCCACAGAGAGGGCACTGTGTGCCACAGGTTTGCCATCACGATTATAGAAGATAACATGCATTATTTTGTTTTGTGTCTGCATAAGGTCTAATCTATATCTAGGTCTTACCTACTTTGGTTTCTTCTAAATGTGTTTAGTCTGGTTAGATTTCCTATCTACTGATTAGATTAGAGGTGAAAATAATTGACATCCAATACACTTAGTACATGCCAACTTTCAAAAGTCTGGTTACATTTGATCACACTTGAATCTTACGGTGAAGAAGCTATCATTGTCAAATGTGTAATTGCACTGAATAGGATTGAATTGGGCCTGAGCAAATCAGTCCATTTCTGGTTTGACATATATTAAGCAATGCCCTAGTTTTACAATGAATTATAATTTTGTTGATATTTAAGCAATATGAAATGTACATCACAGTATGCATTTTAGCCAGATTTATTTTTAATATATACATCTTTCAGGCTACAATAGTCTATTTTAATACATGTTATACTAACAGACATTCAGGAAAAGCAAAACTCAAATTCTGATTGTAATTAACCTTGGCTGATGGAAATTGCATCTCTTTTGCTGGAATTTATCTAGGAATGTAGCACTTAGACTTATTTACCACTTCATAGTGCTTTACAGCCTTTTCTAAGCACTTTACACACACATACACACACCCCAAATCTGAATCCTCATAAATCTCTAATTTGAACCAGTGTATGATTTTCTTTGTATTTTAGACTAATTATTGTGATGGCCCCATAGATAATACTTGTTTTGTCATTCATTGTATTTACATCTCAATTTTTCTCTAAACGTTCAGGAAGGCATACTTTTCACAAACCAAGGACAATTAGGCTGAGGGAAAGTGGTTGATCCACAAACATTTAGTGAGATAGTAGAGGACTTGAACCTGGGTTTCGTTCACCCAAATTCACCACTTTAGGCAATACATTAAACAAATTAAAAGGCATTAGTCAACCGTTCACAAAATAATGAAAAATAATTGACAGACAGACAGACATGTTGGCTGCTAACTATATAGTCCTGACAGAGAACATTTCCCCTTCAAATTATATGATAGTGGCTTTAATATACATGCTCCATGTATAATAAAGTGTAGCTGTGCAATTGATGGCATTGATGCATTATGTGCCGTTGAAGTTGAATTCCACAAATGCAAATGGCTTGCAAGCTGTTGATGATTCTGTTCCAGTTTACATTATTTTATTGGATTGGCAAAAGAACTGGAACTTTGAATGGAACAAAAGCTGGAAGTTTTTGCTTTGGGAAAATAGTTTTTTGTTAGCCCAATATGAGTAGTCCCAAATTAAGTATAGACTTATTCCAACATAGAAAAAATAGGGATGGAAGACTTTTTGAAGTCTTTGTTAAACATTCATATATTTGTAATAAATGGCCTGGGCAATTATTTTTTAGTGATATTTTCTTTCTTCAAACTTTATTTGTATCATTTTTGTTTAGTCTAGATAAGAGAGTGCATATCTGGGCAGGTAAGCTGCATCTGTTACACTATAGTGTAACTAAGTAATAATTTTAATTAGCAATTTTATGATGTTTGTGTGTCTATATTTTTCTTGACTGTACACCGCCTTGAGTCCTACGGGAGAAAGGCGGTATAGAAATATAATAAATAATAATAATAATAATAATAATAATAATAATAATAATAATAATAATAATAATAATAAGGTTGGGTACACAGGTTGGAGTGCTTCTGGATCCATTATCGGCACTGAAATCACATTTGGCTGTTTGGGGGGTGATTAAGAAAGCTTTTGGTTAGCTAAAGGTGGTAGCTGATATATGAATCTATTTGGAAAAGATCAATTTCCCGTGGTCTGTTTTACTTCTAAAACGAATTTACCAAATTGTGTTGTATCTCGGGCTGCCTTGAAAATGCTTCGGAGGTTTCAGTTAATCTAAAGTGCAGTTAATAAGTTTTATACAGAACCTAATAAAATGTTTATATGATGACTGTGCTTTGTCAAGTGCACTGGATTCCAATTAGTTTCAAGATCCAATCAAAATGTTAATGAAACCACTGAAAGCCCTTTATGGTTTGAAGCCAAAACATCCTGCCTAAAGACCGTAGGTCAGAAGCTGGATTTGTCAAAGGTGGGATACGAGATGTTAACATTTTTCAAAGAAATGTATCGACATTGTTAACTGGTGATAAGCAAAGACATCAGGCATTAGAGATATTAATGGTGTTTTGAAATTGTAAGTGTCATACTAGTGCAGTGTCATTGATAGAAATCCTGATGTTTACCGAATATTGTACAGCATTTGAGCTTCCTTTATAATGAGTTATTATAGAGAAAGATACATCATATGACCTGGTTGCCATTTTGTATGATATCCTGATGTAATGCAAACAGATTTTAATCATGTAGATGAGAACTTTGTCAGGAATAATACTTGCAAAAGTTTTGTTCTTATTAACAGAGAAAAAAGTCTGTTTCCCATTTCTTTATTCCTTCAGATAGGCAAATGAGTTAGAAGTTAGATTTATAAGCTGAATGTTTTTAACCTCCGATACTTAAAATTGGAATGGCTGATTCCTGGTGTTGGCATCATTGGCAGAGCCCATAATTTGACAAAACAGCCACTGCTGGCCCCACAAACCTCCATTGTTACTGCTTGTTTGTGTCCTTTATATAAGAATAAAAGTACAGGTAGTCCTTGCTAACAGATTGTCTCATTTAGCAATGGTTTGAAGTTAACAATAGTGTTCTTTTTTTAAAAAAAACTATGTTTACGACTGTTACAGTGTTCTTGTGTCATGTGATTGCCATTTGGCCACTTCACAACTGGCATAAATTTATGATCATCACAATGTCCCATGGTCATCACTTGCTTGCTTCACAACTTGTGACAACTTGTGACAAGCAGAGTTAATACAGAAAGTTAACGTAAAATCCTACTTGATTTTCCACTTAACAACTGAGTTACCAGCCCAAATTGCAGTTGCTACTTCTAAGCAAAAAGAACAAACTTAGGCTTTCACTTTGAGGGATGGGCACATTGACAGTGGTAAAGATTTTGCAAAGTATTTAAAGGCTGCCCTTTGACATTATAAGCTACCCACAGTCACCATGTAGTTGATAAATAAATTTATCAATCAATAAATTTAATAAATAATAATATAAATAATTGAATTCTTTTCGTCTTTAAATTTACAAACTTGCACTAGAAGCGGTGGTGAAGCCTGATAGTTTAGAACTTTTTACAAAGTGCTCCAGAAATTATGGTGTTTCTTTAGTTGAATGAGAAGAGTCTGTAACTTGAATGTTTTTGGAGAATAAACAAAAACTTTTTTTAAAGCCATCATCCATAGCTTTGTATTTTATATTCTGTAATAACAAAAGTATTTGAATTTGAAACTAAAGTTATCTAAAAGTCTTACACCCCACAAATCTACAGTTTACCATAGCTATCATATGTGTATATAATCCTTTTTAATTTGAACTTACTATTATATATTTAGAAAAAGAGGAACTCCTACATAACATGTAATTTGATTTTTCTATGTTAGAATGCTGAGAATTGTTACAATATCATTTTTGAGAGATGTAAAAATGTCTCATATTCAGGTTAATTAATATTTAGTGCACATTAGTTTAAAATTTGTTTGCTGTTATAGTGCATAGTTTGTCCCTTTGTATATATACATGCCCACATACACTATAAGTGATTAATGAGGTCCAAAAGTTTTCATAATGTAATATAGTAAAATGTAATATAGTAAAAAGCAATTGATAATGTCTATGTAACTAGATTAAATGGGATGAGGGAGAACCCAAAAGTAGTTTCAGAAAATATATATTAACTAAAGATCTGTTCAGGCATGGGCTATTTTTCCTTGGGTGGAGGCCATTATATTTCTCCCATGAGATATTGGGTGCGTCTGGGATTAACTGGATTTTCTCATTTTTCTGGGTTTTAAAGAAGGAGTAAAAGATAATTTTACTCCTGTAAAATTATGCCTGCCCAAGGCATACAACATGAAAGCAGCAATTGAATTTCTGCAAAGTTATCAGAGGTTTTAGGAAAATAGGAGTTGGAATATTTTAGCCCTGCCCTTTTTGGCATTACCTCTTCAGCCCTTGCAGGCTGAACTCTTGAAAAAGTAGTGGAAAAATGGTGTAGTCCAGGGGACCAAAAACATGGACTGTCGTTATCTTTTTCTTATCCCATTGACTTTGGCTTTTAACTTTATTAGCAGGTGTCAGCATTAAGTACACTAGGCTGATCCCAGTTATGTACGGTTAAATGGGAGACTACCAGAATACCTTAAATTGCCTGCTGTGGATTCAGAAGACAAAAAAATATTCTGACAAACCATTTCCATAGAAAGTAATGACAAACCACTTCCATACAATATTGTTTGAAAGAAAATGACAGGGAGGAATCTATGTAATGGAATCACACTCAACTCAAAGGAATCATTTTAAATTTTTATTATTAGTAGTAGAAATAGTATTTGCAGTCATTTCAGAATCACCTAGCTTTTCATAAAATTAATAGCACAATCCCTCTTTTAAAAGTTCTTTACAGTAGGTGCTATGGATGAATTCATTTCTATATATGCATGTAATTTGCAGTGAATGCATTGCCTATTAGAGCAAAAACTTTTAGTTTTCTAACATTTTCAATCTGATATATAAGAATGTATTATATTTTTCCTTCCCTTCCCTTTTCCAGTCCTCAATTGTACAGCTATAATTCTAGAATGTGATTAATGCTAGAATGGATGTCTTCACTAATTTGAATTTTTCAGAACAGGAATATTACGTCATGCAGCAAAGTAAAGATAAAGTTGCTAATTAGTAGAAAAGAAAACTGAGAAAGAATCTTACAGGAGAAAAGGGAGGATAGGTACAAAGAAGCAAAATATAATGAATGAAATGTAATGGTAGATTTTATTCTTGGCATAGTCTGAAAGAGAATTTGGCCTGACAAAGTGCAATAATCTTTTTCCATTTCCCATGCAGGGACTGGTACAGCTTGGTGAGATGCCTCCTTCTGACCCTGTATTAAGTGATTCAACCCATAGTCTTAGCCTTGACCGCAAGATAGAACCTGGAATTGACAGATTGGTAAGTAATAAAAGTGGGGGGAGTATTCCTTGGAGTACTTTTCTTTTATCATTGCCTCTTTCCCTGCTGATATTATATTGTTGTATTTTATTTTATTTATTTTATTTAATTCCTAGTTGTGTGTGTACACAGAAACCAGGAAATAAATAAAATTCAGCAATATAATCTATATATTACAAATTCCATAGATGTATAAAGAAGGAAGACTGTCCTTCTGTTGTTGATTTTTTCTTTTGTCCCAATATTTGAAGAATTCCGTGTTAGGGTTAGTTTTCTGTTTCAGATGCTTTCAGAAATCACCTACTTACCTACATTGGCATCCTCAGACATGTTTCTAGGATAGCATATTACTGAAGACTATACAGTTGTACTTTATTAGAAGTTGGGATGCAGTTTCAAAATTCCTGAACAGTAGAATAAAATAATTATTTTTGTTTTTTAAAATACTGGTTTGCCAAAATATAGTACTATAATTATTATTTTTTAAAATCAAAACATTGTGAAACAAGTACTTGTGATGTGTCTGCAGACAGAATTAATTTAAAAGTGGATGAATAGAGAAAATACCAGATCTAGAAGTAGACAGAATCCTAGTAAATGATTGCAAAAGGGATGAGATTCAGTTGTTCACTCTATAATTTCTGGAGAAACATAGGTGAATGCATTCCACATTTCAGATTCAAGGGCACCAGGTGCTTTTAATCAGTCTGTGGACTGAAATATCAATATTTTTAGGTTCTGGCATCTAAGGTTTACTCATAAATGACTAGGAACTGGAGACCTTTCTATCCATGAGTTGGTATCTCTCGTGAAGGCTTATGAAGTTAATACAGTAGAAGTTATTCTTTGTGGATTTTTAAAGGAAAGCCTATATTTGCTTTGCATACAAAAGGTCCCAAGTTCGGTCATGGTTACTTTGGTAGCAGACATTTATTTGAGAGCATGAACAGTAAATAAATATTAACATACTGTCTGAGTAAAATAAGCAAGTAAGTGTCATATAAAGATAATCCACGCTTGCCCAATTGGTCTGATTCTGTAAAGCTTTACAATTGCTTGCTCAAAAGTGATTGCTCAGGTGCTGAGCAGTTGAGCATGTCTGTCAGTTGCTTCTGATTTAGGCAGATTTCATGATTGCAGTCATGTAAAATTATGTTCACAAATTTCTTTCATAGGAAAGCAGAAACCTACTTGTTTATTTGGTCTATT
Organism: Pantherophis guttatus; assembly: GCF_059756535.1. Classification (NCBI taxonomy): domain Eukaryota; kingdom Metazoa; phylum Chordata; class Lepidosauria; order Squamata; family Colubridae; genus Pantherophis; species Pantherophis guttatus. The sequence continues at coordinate 53,938,393 of NC_142066.1, forward strand.
TCATCAGAATCATCCTCAGACACTGTCTTTCTAGACTTTCAGATAAGAGTTTCCTTAGTCTTACCTGGATATGTCACTTGGATGTGTACAAAACACCTTCTGCTCTAAGACCTTTTGTTTAAAGCAGATTGGACTTCTTAATCAAACACTGCCAATTTTCATTTTTTAATTCCTTGAGAGAGCTTTATCTTTTGTGGCGATATTGCCAGCAGTGAACCAAATTACAGGGCCAAAGGTGGAAGTGTCAAGAGGGGAGACACAAAATTGAAGGTTCTAAACTAAAGATTAAAGTTCATTCATTGCCATTTAAGTACCGATGAAAGCAAACGAGCTAGAAATGGATCTATTTAGGTCTCCCACCTAGCAGTTAGAGCTTGCTAGCTGTTAGAAAAGAAAAAAGCCCAGAACCGAGTAGATATGATTCTACTGAGCTGGAGCTACAAAAAACCTTGGTTACGTAGGGAAAACCTGGCTAGAAGAAAAACACACATAAACCCTACGAAGAAGTAAGAATATATATATATATATATATATATATATATATATATATATATATATATATATATATATATATATATATATATATATATATATATATATATTTGTTTATGTATATATTTGTCCTTCTATTCATGTTTTGCCTCTTCATTCATAAATGTGCAATATTAGTTTATCAGGTTGTAACATTTAATTTAATAAAGCAAACTGTAATTGGTGGTTGTGATAAATGCATTCATCTTTAAAGTCTCCCTAGATTCTTTGTTATGTGCAAAACCTAATATGACCGCTCTTTTTCTTGGTCCAGTTAAATTCTCCCCTTTAAAGAATGCTTTTGGGGAGGGCTAAAAGTCTCTTTTAAAACCCCAGTTTTCCCTCAGTATATTCATTTTGAGTTTTAAAATGTTTTTATCACATCCTTGTAATACTAACTCAAAGTTAAAGATAAGCTACAATGTTATGAATCATAAATGTATAAACCAGTGCTGTAATTCAGCTAGCCTTTCTATTACGATTGACAGTTTTATTGGACCCTTCTCACCATCTTTCACAGGTATAAGAACTAGAAGCTTGGTTTTAGGATTAATTATCAAAGAGTAAACTTTCAGTGGTGTAAATTTAAACATACAACAATAACAGTAAAAGAATATAGAGCCTCTGTATCAAGTTTAGTAAATTATTTAGAAAACGTACAAAGTATGTTTGCATTGTCTGGGTATTCCTGTGTGCACCAGTCTATACATTTGAAGGTTTTCCAAGACAGAAGTCCTCACTAGGGGAAGCTGATTTCCATATGAAAATGATGGATAACCGAATTTTAAAACGAGATGTGCTTGCCCATCATTATTTCTAGGTTGGAAAAACTGTTTTAAAGTAGATGATCAGAAGAGCATCTGTGAAGATACAGAAAATTCTGTTCCTTTAATTGTCTCCGAGTTAATGGATCTTTGAAATCATCTCGCTATGTTCCAGCCTATTGTACTGTTCGTTGCTGAGTTACAGCTATCGTACAATTCGTATTATGAAATACTCTTGGTTCCCAAATGCTGCTGGTGATTTTAGAGTTTGTCATATTAAAGAAAAAGAAGCTTTTGATCAGAGAGTTATATAATTTAACAAGAATTTTCTTTCTTTCCCCCCTGCTTCTTTCCCTTTCTGTATCTTGTATTGATACACATGCATATTTTCTAGTCATCAGAGAACCTTGGTATAACCATTAGTAATACCCAAGAATCTCTAACTGCCAAAACCTGTGGAGTGCCGAGACCAGTCAACGGAGTCATTAACACGTAAGTTTCTTGTTAAACCTCTTCTTAAGAAAATATAACCTCTAGAAATGTACTTCTAAATGGTCACCATTGAAGTTACTTAGGCTTATAAGTGTATATAAATCAAACCAACTCTGATAGTATCTATTCAGCATGTCACTTGTATCTTTACTAGAAGTCTTAAATAAGTTGGAAAAATGTAGAAACTTCTGAGCAGAAATAAATCAAAGGACCTTTCTCAACCTGATGTTCTCTAGATATATTAGACTATAACTATAACTCCCAGCAAGCTGGCTCAGGAAGCTGTAGACCAGCTAATCTAGAGAACCCATTGGATTGAGAACGTAAAAAGTGATGGAAAGTTAACAGGATGAATCTACTGGAAAGCTGGAGCAGGCATTGTGTGCAGAAGAATGAGATAGGATAATAGTGAAAAAATGTGGATGAAAAATGTAAGCCAGGAAGACGTGAGAGACAGTAAGGACAAAGGAAAAACAGTAGCTGACATTTTCAAATAATGAAAAGCTAGAGAGCTGCTGACAAGTGATGTTTACTGCAATCTAGCCTAACCTGGTATCAAAGAAGAATTTGGGGGGTACTGATCTTAGTTTTGAATCTTTATTATATGCATGGATTTATTAGTTTGCCTGGACAAATGGGCTGCTGATTTTAGGAAGTGAGTATCTGGCCCCGATTAATAATAGATAGAGAAGCAGAAATGCCTAATGTGCTGTATTTCCATTATTGGACAGTTTGCAGCCAGGCTTGACAGAGCATACTCAGGGAGATGGCTCAGATGCTGAGGAGTTGTTGCGGAAAAAGCAGAGATTAAATATGATGTCTTCAATTCCTGATGGAACCTGTGTGGCAGCCCGCACACGCCCTCTTCTCAGCTTCAAGAAACGGAGGCTTATTCGACCTAGCAATCTGATTCCACTGTCCAAAAAGGTCTGTAAATGAATAAGTTAAGGTAGTAAAAAAAATGGAGGAAGAGAAATCTTGCACCTATATGAGATAATTAACAAATTGTTGGTTTTACATATTGTTCTTTTGCCCCATAGCATTATAAAATCTGCTTAGAGTCTGTCTGATATTCAAATAAAGTACCTTTATTGGTCTTTGTGTCAGTGGAACTTTTTCCTCCTGTTAAATGAGTTTGGCGTTGAGTAGGAGAGACTTGAGAAAGTTGCATTTTAAATCTTTGGAGAAACCTATGTTTTAAATCTTGATTATTTGGCTGTAGAAGTAGGTCGAGGAAGGTGGTTTAATTTCGCCTTCCCCTATGCATACTACTTTGGGAGGATAGATTCTCATTTTTAAACTCTCTTTTTAATTTCAGTTTAGTTTAGTTTTAGACTTTTTAGTTTAAAATGTTTAAATGGCTACAGTGGTCAGTATGCTGAATTCAGAATCAGTTCTAAATTTTGTGTTTGAGTTAATTTGAGGATAGAATTACAATTATTATCTGTTGTTTTTAAAAAGATATTTTTTGTTTTCTTTCCTCTCCTCTCCTCTCCCCCACAATTTAAAAAATGGCTAATCTAGCAATTTAAGGAAGTATGCACTTTCAGCCAGACTGATCTGTTTCAGTGGAATAGTCTGGTAGGCTAACAGTTTAGGGCAAATGTGGTATTGATATTCAAGAAATTCAAATTTGTATGCATAAATGGAAGACACAGTACACAAAATGTAAACCTCTAAAAAACCCCAATTTTTATATAATCATTCTAAATTACATCAGTATTGAAGATAAAAGTGTTATGGTGCTTATTCTCTGATGCAGGAAAAAAGGCACTTTTTCCCCAAGAACAAAACTTTTACATATCTTACTTTGAAACGATATTATGGATATTGAAGAAGGTTTGTTTGCTTGTTTTTTGTTTGTTTTAATTGGAACATTAGTAGGGATGAAGTACCAATACTGATAATTATGTTTCTGTGGACACTTTGGAATTTGTGAATAGCAAATATTCTGTTATTAGATAATCTATAAATAGTAGTTTTCTATCCAGGACAAATTCTGTAAAAAGAGAGGCAACTGCAAAAGCTGAAGTACAAATAGTTTGCCCAAACAGCAGAGAAAGCTCAACCCCCATTCTTTATATCTATAGTTGACCTTCTTAGGCAAATTCACAGAGTCAGTCTCTCACTCATCCATCCTATTCCTTTTCCACTCCCATCAGATCATCTTGAAGGCTTGTTAAATGCTTTGTATAGTTCATTATGTACAATAACCCAAATCATATACTTCCTCTTTCCACTGCACTGATTCTACAATGAAATCAATTTCTATTTTCGCTGGATAATTTCGCTAATCCTTTCCTGACTACCCAGAGCCGTCCTGAGGGGTCCTTCCTTATCAAGCAGTAGCAATTAAGCATATTTTTCCTTTATGTTTTGGGCAGCCAAGAGTACTTCAAAATCATTGGTCTCTGACCACCCCTGATAGCCCATGTTGTGAAACTTTGAGTAATTCTACAGAATGAAAATAGTGAATGATTGAAGACCAGGTGCTCAGTTTGAAACAAACTGCAAGTTGATGCCTTCTTCTAGATTGATGGATTCTAGCCCTTTTCCCTATCTCATCCTATGTCTAGGTTTATCGTAAACCACAGCGGTGTGGTTGTGATGTGAACTCTTTGTGTGTTCTCTGTGGCTCTCGAAGCTCAATGCCTTCAGAAATCCAGTATGAAGCCCCTTTGATGGAGCGTCTCTCACAGTTGGATTCCTGCATCCACCCTGTACTTTCATTCCCAGATGGTAAGAATGACCCCATTAGCAGATGTGAGTAATAAAAAGCTAAACAAAAGTCAGCTTCTCATTCCAAGCTAGCTCGGAAGCCATATCTAGGCAACAGTAAGATCTCTACTTTTATCCTGTCTTACATAGGATGATCCTTTGGAAGCAGAAATCACATCTTTTTTTCTTTTTGCTTAGACCATAGAGAAAGGTAGGCAGCCACAGGGGGATAATAGAGGCTGAATGATTTTGGATAAGAGAGGATCTGGAAAGGCATTTGCTTTGGCTCTCCTAAGGTATTGAGCTACTTTGGCACTAATGTTAGGCATCCCTGACCTAATTATCTAAGGGCTGCCTGACATGCACTGCTAGAGACTAGTAGATAGAATTTAAACAACAATTGGGCATCTTTCCCCCCCCCCCTCCTTTCTCCTGCCCTCATCCTGCTTCCATATGTGAGGTTGTTAATGAATGTTCTGCCCTCGTCTGGATGATTTGATATGTGACTGGAAATTTCCAGATGACGTAATAACGTCATAACAACCTTGGTGAAAAGGATGTTAATCAGGTCTTTATAACAGTTAAGATAGCGCCATCTGGGGTTCTTGAGAGAAAGCTGCTGCTCTGAAGCTTTTGGTCAGGGGGGAAAAAGGCTGTCTTGGCAGGTCACGATGCTGTTTTGGCGCAGTCAGATGTTGGCTAGCAGTAAGACGGAGGAAAAGTAAACTGAATAATCAATTGGATGGTGTAGTCAGATGGAAAAATTGCTCGTGTTTCTTCAACAATGCACTTCTCTCTTCGGTATACATGCACATAGGTAGCATTATTTTACCACTACAGTGCAGCCTTCTTAGCTTATATACATTTTCATGGTTTCCATCATTTGTACTATATTAGAAATTGCCACAGTAAAGGCAGGAGATTTGCTTGGCAGGTTGATTTGAATTTTTCTGCTGAATGTGTTTTACTTTTCAGCTTCTTAGCCTGTTATCCAGGCTGTTTTTTAATTAATATCTGGATTCATCCTCTTTCATCAGCTGTTTCTCAGTATCCAGCTACCTTTCCTATCTTAAGCCCTGCTCCTAGTTTTATTTACTTGTGTATTGCCCATTTATGGAATATTCTGGGCAGGTAATTTATTTTCTAAACCCAAGAGTTGCAACTATTTCTGTACTGTGACAGTCCTTGACTTTGAAGTATTGTGCCAGGGGTCCATTCTAAACATAGTAGGCAATGGCAGGGCAAAAAGTTAAAATGGATTTTGTTTCGTTTACATTTGCAATAAGAAAGCATTAAACATAATTACTGCCTAGACATATACTACGGAATTTTCACCATGTTAAAAACCACTGTTTGCTAATCTGCAAGAAATGCTCAGAATGCTTTTGTTTGGAGGTTATCTGTGGATAGGATGTGATCCTGCATCCTTCAGTTGTGTATATGCTCTAAACAAAGGTACACATTTTGCTTTTAACTAGGTGTGTATGTGAATGAATACACCTCATACATTTTCATGCTTTCTTTTACTTGTTGAAGGGAGCCTACATACTTACCACACATTTTCTAGTACCTTGCCTTTCAAGTTGCCTCCACCTCCACCAACCACATTTCTCCAGGTCATAGGTGATGTTTGTGGTTTCTGTCCCTGTTCCTGATCGGTCTATTTCACTCATGTACAGAAAATTACCAAACAAAAAGGAAAGTGCTAATTACAAATTAATTGGAAGTATGTTCAGGTTGCTACTGGATAGACTAGGACTATGTGTGTATTGGGTGAAAATAAAGACCTTGGTTTGGATAGATGATGAATCAGTGTTGTATTTGAGAAGTAATCAAATTCTTCATATAAGTGGAAATGCACTTTTAACTCCTTGTTTCCTCAGAGATGTCAATTCATCTTCAAAATTTTACTGTAGAGCAAAATTGCTTTCATTTATGTTATTTAGTAATATCCTCATTTTAATTTAAGGAGCACTTAATATTTATTTATTTTAAGAAACAAATCTTATTTTGGATTTTAACAAAATATTTTAATTGCTCTCAAGTAAAATGCAACTTGGGATAGAAATCTAGGACTTTTGAATTTTTTCCAGAGAGAGCTGGAGTAGCAGCTTTTGCTGCTGTTGTTGGGTCTCTACAAACAAAACTGTTGTATCCTAACTGGAGGTGGAGCAGGCTCAAAGAGAAGGATTATTTTTCCTTTCTCTACAGGTAGTCCTCGATTTAACAACAATTCATTTACTGACCATTCAAAGTTACAATAGCACTGAAAAAGTGACTTATGCCTTTTTTTCAGTTACGATCTTTGTAGCATCCCCATGATCCTGTGATCAAAATTCAGATGCTTGGCAACTGCTTCATATTTCTGACCATTGCTGTGTTCCAGGGTCATCTGATCACCTTTTGCAACCTTTTGACAAGCAAAATCAATGGGGAAGCCAGATTCACTTAATAACCATGTTACTAAGTTATTAAGTGCAGTGATTCACTTAACAACTATGGCAAGAAAGGTTGTAAAACGGAGCAAAACTCATTTAACAAATGTCTCGCTTGACAACAGAAATTTTGGGTTTCATTGTAATCATAAGTCGATGACTACCTGTATTTACTTTCTACTCTTTCTCTAATGGGAAATCCCTTTAAGCAGTTTATAAATAAAAAGAACAAAACATAAAACTAAGAATGCGAGAATAATATTTTATAAAATATTTGACAGAGACATAATGCAATAATCCAATGTCTGGGAGAGGGAAGACCCATGTTCCCCTAATATATTGTTGCTGAAGGCTACATTAGTTCAGAATTCCAGTTGACTCAAGAAATCTGGAGGGCACAGTGTTAGGGTAGCTGCAGTTAAGCCAATATTGGTGATTTTATTACTGGGTGAAAATAAAGAACTCCATAAATATTGCTTTTTTGCCTCTCGATGGATTTTTAGTCCATGTTACTATAAATCTCCAAATTTAGGTTTAGAGAGATTGCATTCACAATAGGCCATCTTTATTTTGAATAATGTCTGATAAATGCCTTCTTTTGGTTTTGTGTTTGTGTATGTGTGTATTCATTTTTCTGCAGATGTACAAGTAGGCTTACACCTTCAGGGCATGTTGAAATCCCACTTGCAGTACAAGCCCTGTGAGAAAATCAAACCTCCGAAAAAGCTCACATTGAAGCACCGATCCACCGTGCCTCCCAGCAGTCTGTCTGACTCAATGCGCAAAGACCGTCACAAGCTGGTTAATACCTTTTTAGCAGCAGCCAGTAAGTGCCTTCATTGATTTTAGTCTTGAATTGGCAGGAATTATCCATTTGGTCCTGCAGAGTCATCTATGTATATGGCTTAAAGTGAACCAGGATTCCACTTTGAAATGTGATTAATGCTAGTGCTCAGCCTGGAAAAGGAAATAATAAATAAGAGACTGCCTGTGAAAATACATTGACTTTTTGGGCCTCCCATAATAATAGTACACAAACCCTGGCTTTAGGCAGAGCTTCCAGGATTACAGGCCACTTAGAGGCTCAGCTCTACTTTCTCCCTTTGGAGGTATAATTTCTGACAGTAGGTCCTATTTTAGTAGTAATTTAATTTAGTTTTTAAGAGGGAAAAAAGAGGGCTACTTACAAAGAAGAGCTGCTTGTATTTAAACTTCTAAAAATTCATTTGTGCAAATAATAATTAAGCAGTGAAGAAGACAAAATAGGCAAGAACCCATGGTCCACCAATGCTTATTGAAATGAAACATAGGCTCTTGTTTCCATCCTGATTTTTGCAGCGTCTAAGTGAGTTAATGATAAGGAGGACTTAACTTCATATTAGTTGAAAATAAAAATCTAGTATGAATAACTGAAGGAATTAAACATGTAACTCTTTTTGAAGGATTATGTTGCATAGAGAAAAATAATAAAAGTAATGTTTAATATTAAAGAGATAAGGGTGTCCCTTATTCTGAGCCAGGTCATGCTCCATCTAGCCTAGAGTTTTGTGTATTCTGGCTTGAAAAACACTACTTCTGTTTGATAGCCTTTTTTATCTGGAGATGCCAAAGATTGACCTATGATTCTGAGCATACAAAGCATGAGTTTTGCTATTGAGTTTACCAACCTCCCCTTCCTTTTCCTTTTCTTACAAAATAGAAGCAGATTAAGTTTCTGAAATACAATGTCGTAGACTCTTTGACCAGGAAACACTTTTCAAGGAATTTGGAACTTGTGTTGGCGCATGAGGGAGCTGATTATTTAGTGTTGGCTACTGTTATGGGAAAACCACAATGAGTATATGTAGAACGCAGTCATTCTTGAATGTTTCCTGGTTATGGTATGTGTTGTTTGGAATTGAAAACAATTAAACATGGATTGTGTGTTCCTAAATAAGCAAGAGAAAATATATTTGCATGCAAACATGCATGTTTATTCCTACTTTTTGAATGGAGTGTCTGCTTCAAGCATCATGAACACTGTACAGTATATAACTGATAAACTGCAAAGGTAGGTTTAATACTTGAAATAAACAAAAGACAGGTCCTGCTGCTCTTGATTTTTGAGATTGTTCTACAGTGGTCAAGTAGCACCATCTGTAATTGCCTCTTGGCTCTCTTTACAGAATATATTTCATAGAAACATGTGGGCCAGAATGAAAGCCAGCATATTAGAAGCCTTGGCAGGGCTGGGTGCCGCTCAAAAGTTCTGCGCTATAGTAGGCCTTGCAAACAGGATGGATGGATGGATTTTTACCGCAACCGCTAAATTAATAGGGTTGTCACCCAAGGGCAGTTGCTGCCAGTGACTCTTTATGTTGTTCTGGCAATCATGCTTGTATGGCTCCTGGGTTTTGTCTAGCCTGGGTCCTGAAAGGCAGGAAAGACAGGTGAAAGCAGGGCATTTTCATGGCTCTCTTTCTGTTCCACTCCTCAGCTTGCTCACATCACAAAATCGAGCCAGACAAGGCATACAGGCAGTCCTTAAACGATGTGAGGGCTGCTCCCAAGGCCGAGAGAGCGCCAGAGCGCTCACTTATCCTGACGGCAGTTCATGAAAGAAAGCGATTGCGGGACAGCTCCTCCGAGAGAAGTGAAGGTAGGCTGGCCCCAGCCAGGTCTGTCTGGGGGGAGCTTGGGCTCTGCATTCTGCTCCCCATCTCCCTTTCGAGATGGTTGCTTTCTGTTTCTGGGAATTAAAAGGGGCAGTGGTGTTACCTGCCATGGGCTCTCTCTTGTGTGCTTTAACAACTTTCTCCTCTAGAGAAGCAGTCTAGCCAAAGGAAGCTTCTGTCTCTTACATGTGCTCTGGTTCTTCTGTGTGAATTGTTTGATGCCTGTCTGGTGTAATGCTTGTGGGTGTAATATAGGTATTGTTTTCACTCATTGTTCTCTATCTTATTCCTTCTCTTTCTTCCTTGCATAGTGTTTAAGCATCATGCAGAGATTGGAGGGCCAAGTTACTTGTCGAGTGCTATGGCCTCCACGGCTCACAGTTCCTTCATGAGGCAACTCTCCACTTCCTCTGAAAATTCCATCCCTCCTGTCGCCACAAGTTCCTTGGGAAGCTCCAGTGCAACTGTAAGTATTTTGGTTTGGGGGGTGGTGTTACCTGACAGTAGCAACAGTTCGATTTCTTCAGTGCTTCAGGATACAGTGTGTTGCATGACCCAAGTCATTCCATGTCTTAAGGTGCTTGAGAGTTAACCTTGACTTAGAAGAAAAAATAGGGCAAGGAGGAATGACTTGAACAGAAGGATATGTGCTCTTTTTTTTCAATTATAGAGTATGGGATATAAGGGATTACATCAAAGGTACAATGGAAAAGGTGATTTCTAGCTTTCATGCTCATCAGTCTTCTGAGCAATTAGATTTAGCTATAGTGTCTCAGACTGCAGCAGAGGAAGAAAAAAGTGAAGAAAAGCAGGCTTCAAAAGTTGGGGAGCAATATATTCTGGGTTTGGGAACAAGGAAGTTGTGAATCCTAGTGGAGAATGGGTGAGAGAGTGGGGGTAAGAGGTGGCAGTTAAGAAATGAACTGTATCTTCAGTTTCATGCATGGAAGGGAACTTTATGGCTTTTCAGTCCAGCTGACTTGAAACTTGCTAGGATTTTTTTTTTTTTTGACCCAGACAATTGGAAAGGACCTTAAAAAAGAAGTAGGGTAAAATTGGTGTACTTTCTCCTCTCTTTATAGTTTGCTCTCCCTCACCTCTCTCAGTATTCCCATGGTTTGCTTTGCCTTAGCTGTATACTGCCACTCTTTGAAATTCAGCCCACATATATGTCCACCTTCCGTAACCAACCAGTGCCATCTTTCTCCTTACTTCTCTTTGATTGCACATTACTGTTCCCCTTGTGCATAAATAACAGCATCTCTCTCTCCCTCCCTCCCTCCCTCTTCTGTATACTTTTAGCTGTTGCCTCATGTTACCATCTCTGATTTTTCTCCTTTCCCACTCTCCCATTGCAGAACATGTCTGCTTGGAAAGTGCATGGTTTAGACACAGGCAAAAACTGCATATTCTAACCCAGGCACCACTGCCCACAACTTCCCATCCTGTGTTTGGAATAGCCTATATATAGGATGGTTGGAATAAGACATTGTGTGCCCAGACTCCAGAAAAGCAAAGTAATGGATAATTAATTTTGTTTTGAAACATTTCAGTAATTGCTAGTGATAGGTAAGCTTCATTTGGTGGGATTTGGGTTTCCAGACTTTAGAAAACGCTTTTCAGGATCCTTCTTGTGGTTTATTTTCTTGGCTTTTGAACACTTAACAGCACCATACTAGTGTTTTGGTTCACTAGTCCCATATTCATTCTTTATGTCAAGCAAGTTTACTTGCTTGAAATAGTCATTTATTTTATTTATTAAATTTATATGCTGCCCATATAAATTGAGCATTTCAAGATGTGTAGCGCATATCAGGTAAAAGTGGAATTTCAGTGACATCTCTAGAGATGATCAAAATAGCATTGTAATTCTTACCTGAATGCTTCTTTGGTTGGACACAATCAGGACAGCTGAATGTCATTTTAGTAGTGCAGGGTAGTAGCTAAATCAGGGATTGAAATCCATATTCAGCTATAAAAGTGCATCTGCCACATTAATTTCCTTTATAGAATTGTTATTGAAAGGATAAATTTAAGAAAAAGATACAGTATATATTTCCTTAAATTCCTGTACAAAAACTGGATATCAATCTAAGAAGCATGCTTTCTTGGCCAAATTTGAGTTGAATAGGGAAATAATATTTCACAAACTGTTTGAATGGCACTTGCTAATTCATTTCATTCACCCTGGAAAAGGCCAAATATGAGTAAATAGTGGCCATAATGGAACATGAACCATTTCCACTCATAAAATGGGGGTCCTACAATTAGAAGTAATAGCAAATAAATTAATCTAGTTGAATGTTTTATTTGTTGGACAGATGAGAGCAGAAAGAAAGAAAAGTGTTCAATAAAAACGTACATATCCAGAACATTCCAAATATATTGGAATGTTATGTTGGAAGTTGTGGACCAGGTTAAATTCTCTGGATGATTTTGGACTGCATCTCCCATCAACGATACCAGTAGCTATACTTTTGTTGGCTATGGTGAAATTTTAGTTATTTATTTTTGTGACTTTCTGCACATACAGCAATCACTACAAAGTCACTACAAAGTGGCAAAAAAATCTTACTAAGTATTGTTAAAACCACTATTAAGCTAACACAATTAGAAAAGGACTGAATGTAGAAGGTGGTTTTGATCCGTTTTCTGAAAGCAGAAAGAATGGGATCAGACTATGGTTCTTCAGTGAGCATGCTCCAAAGCTTGGAAACCAGGCCATCTCTTAGGTATCTAGTAGACAGACGTCAACAAGTGAACGTACCTGTAAAAGAGCCTCTTCTACTGATTTATGATTTAACCAACTGGTCCATCAAATAGTGAGGTCCTAAGCAATTCAGGGCTTTAAAGATGAAAACTAAAGTACACTTCTGATATTGTCTGCCAGTTAGCAACTTAGTTTTTGCATTTTATACCAGTTGAAGCCTTCATATACTCCTCAAGAGTAAAACTATATAAAGACATTGCAGTATAACCAAGAAGTAGTTAATTATTGTTAGATCTAGCCAACTCGGATACCTTAGATGTAATTGCCTGACTATATTCCTTACCACTCATGTCACCTGAAAATTAGGGATAGCAGAAGGTGTCAAGGAGCCCTTCCAAATGCTAGCCATCCTCTTTTACTGAGAATATAATCCCATCCAGAATGATGATTAGTGTAGGGGAAAATATATCAGTCCTGACTACTTATGCTACAGACCCAGCACAGAACCAATTAGGGTATAAATACCTAAATGTGTTCATGAATAACTTTAAGGTTACTAATTCAAACAGAGGCAAATAAGAGGGTCTTCCTTTCCATTTTTTTTTTTTTGGCTTGTATTACTATGATACTTACGGAATCTCACACACGTAACTTTGGTCTCCACATCAGTACCTCTGTATGAGTTTGCAAGCAAGAACTGAATGACGAAATTTGCATCTCTGCCCTGAGTATGTTGGTTCATACTTGAACCTCTCAGGTAACTAAATAATACTAGGTCCATTTATGCAGGACAGGGGCCTTGTGCTAGCCAATCAGTGGCAAGATTTGTATGTGTGTAACAATCCTATTTTCCAACATTAACAGCTGAAGTAAGGCTATTGAATCTCTTTGTCTCCCTGTAGCAGTGCTCTTGACTAATTGTTTGTCTCAGCTTGTGATTAAAGTGCAGTTTTAACAGCAGTAGATGCATGTGCTTGATTTTTATCCTCTTTATTCATACTGGGGGGAAAGAAGGACACTGAGACAATGGTAAATCATAAGCAGTTTTTGTAAACATTTTTTGGTAATATTGTTTGTGGTATATTTCATGTCTGGTTTCCTCTACTTCAAGGTTTCCCAAGTTGGCCACCATTTTAAAAGTTTGAAATGTAATAAGGTTAGTTTCAAATTTCCCCAAGTAAGCTATTTTTTTTCTAAATGCCTCTTAGTAAGTTATAATATTTCTTCTAAGCTTGTTGACACTAAAAAAGTTCTAAGTATATTCTGCACCAAGTATTTTAAGCAGTAAAAAAGATAGCTTGATTATGAAAGTTGCAATAAAAATGAAGTAATGAATATCTGTCTTAAATGGGTATCATAATTTGGTATAAATTGCTATGTCAACAGAGCCAGAGGCTTGAGAATCTCCTTAAGATAGGGTTTCCCAGCTGTAGGCAGCTTGAAGATGTGTGGACTTCAATTCTCAGAATTCCCCAGCCAGCATTCTGGGAGTTGGAATCCACACATCTTCAAGCTACCAAGATTGAGAAACATTGCATTTAGGAATTTGTGTACAACCCTGTTCACTATAAAATAGCTAAAAGGAAAAGTTACATCTGCCACAATATGGCACCCACTGAGCCGGAGATGATATTGTCAAAAAAATTCCATGTTCATGAAGAGCTTGGTAGAATCTTAGGCAAAAGTCAGTAGCCACAAGCACTTGTTTTAATGTTATATTGATGGGGTTACATATGCAGACTATCTATGAATGTTATAACTTTCTGCACATTTTAGCAATTTTTAGGAAAATGGGCTGTCAGGAAGAAGGTTTTCCAATGAATGAATATGTTTTACAAACTAGTCGCACTATACAATGGGTACTGTAGCTTTGCTTTAGTTTTAGTTACAAGGTTGCTTAACTTGGAATTTACATCAGGATATCTTTGTTTTCCATTAGTAGTTGGTTCCCTGGAATATTTAAGCAAATTAGAACTTAAATAAATCCACTTCCATTGTATTTTAATCACTAGACTAAAAGACCAGAACATTTCTGGTCATTTCTTTCTGCTATAGATTAATTTTAAAATTGTTCCCTCTTCATAACCCTGCCTCATTTTCACTGTTGTTTTCTGCATTGTTTTGTAGCAACCGCCAAGGAGGAGAAGAGGGGAAAGCTCTTTTGACATTAACAACATTGTCATACCAATGTCTGTTGCTGCCACAACCAGGGTAGAAAAACTTCAGTACAAAGAAATTCTTACACCAAGGTATGTTCAAGTTTAATTAGCATCTTAAACTTCCACAATCTTTCTGTTCATCTAAACTAGTTGAATAACGTAATATCTCAGTTTTTTTAGTCTTCCCTTGTAAAAAATTACTGGGAACTACTTGATAAATGTTCCACAAGCAGTTAGAATTTTGCTTTTTCCATTCCACAGAACATCTGAATGAAGCCTGTAGGCCACCAGTGGTTTTTAGACTACAGAAAATCTCTCATAGCTAAAGATCTATGTGTGAGTGAACCTCTGAGCCCCAAGATATTGCTGATCTATATTTTCAACTTCTAGAATGCCCAGTAGCAAAAAATATTTGAAACAAGTTAAATAGTATCTAGGAGACTACCATTTCTCCCTCAACTGTCCAGAAGCAGAACAACTGTCTTAAGATCAAGTTAAACATCTTGCTAAATGCGTTCCAGAACAGGTGTCTAATCAAATTTGAGAGGGTGAAGGATTTCCCAGGAAAGGGCTATGTAGTTAGTATTTTCCTACACTGGTCTCCTTACAAAATTTTGTTTTCCCATCACAGAAGCCATCTTTCTATTGAGAGAGAAGTTTCATTAGGTCTGGTAGCTTGATCTAAAATACTTTATTTATTGTAGATTTTAAGAGTATTATAGATGGAAAGGAGAAATGCTGGGTCTTAGCCGTGGCCTTGATGGAACTTCCTTGTTACCTGTGGTTACTCGACTTATGACTGAAATTGAACCCACAATTTTGGCTTTGAGTCATGACAGTTGTAAAGTGGGTCACATGACTAGGACCCCTCCTTTTTTTTTTGGTGGGGGTGCAGTGGTTATAAAGGGTTCACCATAGTCATTAAGCAGAATAAACCCATCTTTTTGCTATGGGCAGTTTTTTTTTTTTTTCCTGGAAACCAAAAGTAAATAACCTGTTTCCAGGAAAAGCATTATAAATCATAGCCATGTGACTGCAGGGCCATGGTTCTGTACTTTTCTAGGAAGAGTCATAGCTCATCATGCTTTTAATTTAAAAGATCCAGTGCATCAGTCACCAATTTAAATGATCTCTACTGCTTGGTTAGAAATTAGAAGAGGGAAAAAAATCAGCTGAATTAGAGCAAGGGTGTGATAATCATGGAAAGCGAATGTGAAATATTTCCCACCCTCTTTGTGGTTTTTTTTTCATGCTGTCATGGCAACAGTAGTCTCTTTTAGTGGCTTTATAACATTACATAGTGGAGATGAATAGCTATCTATCTCTGGCTCTGTTCCTTGGATCTGTTTCATCATCCTCACCCATGCACTCCCCCAGACTTCCAGTTGATCCTTGCAAAAGCAACATATGCTTATTGTTATTATTGCAATTAATAGAACATTTTATATAGGAATCAACAGGCATTTTCCCTCAAAAATGCTCACACACTCTCCAAATAAAGATTTTTTAAATGGCAAATCTCACAAGAAATTTTGCAAAGGGTGATTGGAATTGCAGCCTAGTACATACAGACTTGAAGGCGTGAGTTGGTGGAGCTGGTATGTCTGATTTGAAATTATGCCACTGCATGTTAAAAGTGCAGATTAGATAGGACTGCTAAGAACATTTGTGAGATCTCTAAAAAAAGATGTTTGAAGCTTATTTGTTTTACCTGGAGAGAGGAAAGAGTTAGAAAAGGTGTGCTTGAAAATCAAAGGCAATTTTTGTGGTCCTGAGGTTTAGAAGGGGCAGTTAGTCTGAAATGCCATCATAAGAGGCAGGCTCTATTATGGCTCTGACTTTCCCAAGAAAGGATTAAGCTCAATCTTCAGCTTAAATTGAGTTTTTGAGTTGCTTTGATCACTCAGTGAAAATCTCTCCATAAACTCCATGGAAGAAAAGCCAAATGCAAAAGTAGCAGTATTCCCTTTGCTGTTGGATCCAGGTGGCAATGGGTGTATTTTCCCTACTGACTCTTCTTTTTTGACCCAATTGTTGCAGCTGGCGTGTTGTGGATGTTGATGCTCTGAAGATGAATCCAGATGAAGACAGTGAAGAGGTAATTGTAATTGCTTTCCTTGGTTGTCTGTACTTAATTTCCATGCATGGAATTCTGAGCAGATTCTGATGCTATATATTATGTTGACTTCCAAATATATGTGGAAGAAGATAGCAAAACCTGCCCATGAGTGGCTTTCTTTCCATTCTAAAATGACAGTGTGATCAACACATGTTGACTTTTTCCAAGGGAGAATTCTTTTTGAAGCAGTACAGAACCATTTCTTGGTTATTTTGAATGGCTGATAAAAACAAATGGGAGTGTCTGCCCACAGAGCATTTTTGGAGGGCAGAATAGAATTACAATTCACAGTGAGTGCTGTTATTCCTAAGCAACTAAAATTGGAGTACCTATGGATTCTCTGGGCATTGACCTCCCCACTCTAGCACCCATTAATTGTGTTGAACTGCCATTCCCAGCCAGTATTACTAATTGTGCCTAGATATCCTTGGAAGGTGCTAGCTCAGGCCGAGGGAGACTGTCCTGTGAAAGTTTGTTTTTCATCTGATTGACTGAAGGCTACTCAGTTCCCTCCGGGAGGCTTACACTATATATTTTTTTAAAAGTAAGCAAAGAGAGATATATGTCCACTCACACATTATAAATATTTCACAATGGTTTGATTGGGGTCAATAATCATCTTATTCTAGAGCCTGGGTAAAGATCTCTGTTTTTAAGAATTTCTAGAGCAGGGACTTCCAGTGGGGTGCTGTGCCAGAGAGGTATCATGATAGAGAAGTCATGTTTCCTGGGTTCTTCTGGATAGCATTGTATGGAATCCATAGCATATCAGTTCTGCCTGATGTTACTGGATATGCAGATATCATGGAAGAGTGGCAGGCCTTCAAATAAACTAGCTTTGTGTCAATAAAGTAGTAGTACTACTTTACTAGTAGTCGTAGAGTTACGATTTTTCATTCAGCAACTGTTCAAAGTTAACAGCAGCACTGAATGAATTTATTTTATTTTATTTTTTTATTTTATTTCGAATTTATATACCGCACCTTCTCCTGAAGGACTTAGGGCGGTGTACAGCCAGATAAAAAACATACAATATAAACATTAAAAACAATTAAAAAGATATATATTAATTTGGCCCCAATTTAAAATAACAAACCAATTAAAAATATTTTAAAAATATATTAAGCCAGCCCGGCTTGCTGAAAAAAGAAAGTTTTAAGGGCACGGCGGAAGGCACCGAGGTCTTGGATTCTCCTTATCTCTGGGGGCAGCTGAGGGTAGGTGCCCCCACAGAGAAGGCCCTCCCCCTGGGAGTCACCAGCCTATATTGTTTGGCTGGTGACACCCCAAGGAGGCCCTCTCTGTGGGAGCGCACAGGTCGGTGGGAGGTCATTGGTAGCAGCAGGTGGTCTCGAAGATAACTAGGTCCTATGCCATGAATTTACACCTGGTCTCTGAAGTTATGACTGTTGTAGTGGCCCCATAGTTACATGATCAAAACTGGCAACACTGACTGCAGGGGCCCTTCAACTCCCCTCTGCCTACCCTACCCTACCCTCCCCAACCCAAAACCTACCCTTTCCTCACAGGAGTACAGGGGGTAAAGTAGCGGCCTGAGGTCCAGCGGTTTCAGCCAGTTGCTCCCAAGCTGCTATTTTAGTCCCAACACCACTATTGCCTCAAGCCTCCAAATGCTACAATGCAAAATCGCCACCCTGCATTCTTCAGGCCCTGCCACCATCCAGCTGACCTTAGCTGCCTTCCATTGCTGACCAGAGGCACCCAGCCTTGCCCCATGTCTGGCTGCTGTTGGCTGTTTCAGTCCTTTTTGCTGAGGCCACTTGTATAGTTCTCCAATTAGTATGCCTCATTCTCACAATCCTTCAGAAAGCCTCTGAAGCTTTATGAAGATTTTCCAAAGCATCGCAACGCAGAGTGCATTTACTGGTAGTCTTCAACTTACAACAGTTCATTTAGTGACCGTTCAAAGTTACAACAGCATTGAAAAAAGTGAATTAAAACAATTTTTCACACTTAAGCTTGTTGCAGAATTGCTATGGTCACCTGATCAAAATACATATGCTTGGCAACTGGTTCATTTTTATGATGGTTGCCATGTCCCAGGATCATGTGATCCCCTTTTGGAACCTGACAAACAAAATCAATGGGGAAGCCAGATTCACTTAACAACTGTGTTACTAACTTAATAACTGCAGTGATTCATTTAACAACTGTGGCAAGAAAAATCGTCAAATGAGGCAAAACTCTTTGAACAAATGTCTCACTTAACAACAGACGTTTTGTTGTCATAAGTTGAGGTCTACCTGTATGAGGAGAACAGCACAAAGCACTTTGGGGGCAAAAGGCCTGGAATAGCCAATAGCTGCTTCACATAAGAGCCAGATCAGGTGCAACCTCCTCTGCAGCAGGAGGAAGAAGAAGTCATTTGGGCATGGCAGGATCTGTGGACTGCTGATTGGCAGGAGCTTTGTGCTGTGGCATTCGGGTGGTTGGTTATGGCACAAAACCTGAGGCATCGCTGACTGTGCTGTGGCTGAAGTTGAGGCCTGGGAGTGGAGGCAGGTAGCTGAAGTCCCTGGGTCTCTATTTAAGCCCTAATGCTGGTGTTGAGGAGCCTAACAATGGTGGAATTCAGTGAACGACAATGCAGAGTGCTAGGTGATGAGGTCATCTAATGTTTTGCCTAATGACCACATTTCTTAACTGTGCCAGTTACCAGGAGTAGATAATAACCAGTGCCTTGAATTGTGTTTGGAAGCTCACTGACAACCAGTGCAATTCTCAGACTAGGGATTTTTCTAGTTATGAAGAATGTACCAAAAAATTATCCTTAAAAGTAATGCACTGAAAAAATTCATTTAGTAATAATCATTTCTGTGGAATCTGGCAAGCTATTTGGAAATATACAGTTTATATTCAAATATACTCTATATAATAGCGCCCCCCCCCCCAAAAAAAAGTCCAGGTGAGATTTCATGCCAGTTTTTTTTGTTTTTTGTTTTAGAAAGGGTACATCAACTATCATCTTGAGTTCCCAATATCTGAGGCAGCATTTAAAACACCCAGCAAATAATACTTGACAATGGGGAGGGAAGGGCAGAGAGACCCTGGGACTTGGTAATATTTAGCTTGGCTGTGGTGGTGTTCTTGAAAAGTACTATCCGAAGAGAGTTGTATGGGCTGAGGCATGAGGCATGCAGCCAGGCATACTTGCAAAAGCAGGATTGTGGCATCAGATTGTGGCATCAGCATAATGCTGTGTTTGCCTATATTAGCTGTCTCTCCTCTAAGGCCAGAGTTGAGAGAGGAGTAACCTTCAAAGGAAAAGGCAACAAGCTATTGCTTGTCATGCATCAACAAGAATAAAAGAGCTGTCTAATTAATGTTACATCTCACCATGCTTTTAAATGAAAATCTCATTCTCTGCTACATCCTATTTTATAGGTATTAGGTTCCTAGGCAACACCCTACTATCTCTCGGTAACTATCTCAAGGTGGGAGGCAGCCTCACACTTGGAAGGGGAAATCTTCTTTATTTAGAGCCCAGACAGCATCTTTATATTCTCCAGGCTGATGGGTCAATGACATTAGGGGATATTTGCTTTGTTTATACAAACCCAAACAAGCCGAGATCACTGTGTATCAATGATTCCTTACTTGTGCTAAGCAATGAAGAGATCTGTTTTCTTTTTTCCTTGCCCATCCTCTTGTCACAGGCAATTTTTCTATTCCGGTTAATGAGTAAACTTACGAAATTGCTGCATCAATTACCCCAGGAAGGATTTTTCAGCCTGTTACTGAGCTGTATCTAGGTAGCTAATGAGGAGGATTGACAGACACAAGTTTTGGAAGTTAGTATCATTAAGGCTAGGTTAGCATTGCCCATTGGAGATTCCTGCTTATTAGATTAGAGAGCAAAGACCCTCCACATTCCAGCAAATAGAAATCATATGAGGAAGACTATTCTTAAAAGTTGTGTTGTGATCTGCTCTTCTGATTCTGTGGAAAGTTCTTCTCTAGATCAAGATGGTGGGAAAGTAGTGAGAGCCTTTTCATGTGAAGTTTCTGTTCTCTTCTACTGAAGAGTTTGTAGTGTGCCTTGATCTCAGGAAGCTTATCCAGGTGCCCTTTTTGCGCTACTATATAATTTTAATGGGTCTTCTGTATTGAAGAAATCCTGATTCCAAAATTATTTAGAGAAAACTCAGGCATTTTATGGCCTCTGGGTCACATCGGTCCTTTGGCTGTACCTGTGGGGCCAATGTGAGGACAGTTGGCAATTAGAAAATAAATGTAGATAAGCATGCTGCAGAGGACAAGAAGAAGAAGCCAAGTTAGGTCCAGCGTTACACAATTGCTGTGTGCTCCTTTAGTCAGCTGTTGGCCGCAGGAGGACAAGGGGAGGAGGTGCTTTTCTATTCCTGTGCAGTATTTTCCCTCATCTGGAGCAACCTGAGGAGCTGATATGATGAATTTTGAGGACATCAAATCAGGTTACATTGGTTCCGCCCTCCACAAAAATCAGTTTTTTCATGTGGCCCCTTGGGAAGATTAATTACCCATCCCTGACTTAGAAGATAGTTGGAATTTGGAGAGCTAGTTTGGTGGTGTGGTTAAGCCAGTGGTCTCCAACCTTCCCAGCTTGGGAGCCCGGCGCAGGGGTGGAGGCAGGTAAGTGGCAGGAACACTCAGCTCCATTGATCAGCGGCAGGCACACACATCCCACACACACACAAATGGAGCTTCGTTTGTGAGTGTCGGATGCTTTTGCACAAAGCTGCACTTGTGTCGGTGGCAGGCACCTGTGCAAGCAGCGGGCACTTGTGCTCTTCTGCAAAACTGCACTGTCATCTGCGGAGGATGCTTGTGTTCGCATATGAAGCTCCACTCGCTTCAGTGGAGAGGGCTTATGCGAATGGAGCTTCGCTCATGAGCACAAGCACCCTCCATTTGTATGAGTAGAGCTTCACAAGGGCATGCTTGCCCACCACTTGAGTAGAGCTTTGTGCACACTTGCCCATCACTTGTGTGGCTCTGTTTTGAACAGGCCATGGCCCAGTAGTGGGCTGTGGCCTGGGGAGTGGGGACCCCTGGGTTAAGGCATCGGGTTAGAAACCAGAATATTGTGAGTTCTTGTCCTGTCTTGGGTATGAAACCAGCTAGATTATCTTGGGTCAGTTACTTTCTCTCAGTCCTAGGAAGGAGACAATGGCAAAATCACTTTTCAAAAACCTTGCCAAGAAAATTGCAGTGACTTGCCCTGGCAGTCTCCAAAAATTAGACATAATTGAATGGGAAAAAAACAAAATTGGAATTCAGACTATAACTGAAGTAGCCACTCTCAAAACAATGATAGTTTTTCCCTAGAAAAAGGTGACTGAATTGATTGTATGATAATAGGATGATGATGACAATGACGATGACAAAATTGTCCATATATTGGATTTTGCCACTTTTCTTTGACAGTTCATATAACATCCAATACTCACTTTTATCCACATCTTAAGAAATCAAATCTTCCTCAGGAAATTACACTGATTCCCAACCATACTGGCTATCATTGAGATATGTGGGGGTTAAAAATCCATATAGGTTGATGGTGCCAGGTTGGAGAAGACTGCTCTAGTTGTATGGAAATGTTTGAACCAGAAATGTATGAAGTATCTTCTCCTTGGGTTCTCTTAAGTGTTTAATTTTATCCAGATTGAATTTTCAACATTCTCTTCTGCTAGTAGAGAATTGAAGTCTAAAATCTGAATTTGGTTACCCTATCCTACCTTAAAAGAGCATATTTGTAGAAGAAACTTGATGTGGTTATTCATAGGGGATGTACACTGAAACACTTCCTTTAAAGACTTCCAAATTCCAAAAAACATGCTTCAGAGTATATGGTAGCACAAAAGTGGCTCCTGTTTCCAATTTTTTAAAACAGCATTGCCTTTTTCTATGATCACAAAATTGCTTGGAGGAAGTTGCAGACACATGTCTCTGCACGCTGCAAAACATTCCTATTGGGTTGAATCCAAAGGATTACCCAGCTCTGAAAAAATGTTTTGTAGTTTTAACCTATGCCAGGTAAAAGCAGGATTGCAAGTTCATGTGTGTAATATAGAGAATCTTTGACCTAATGACTGTTCGTTCAAACTTAAGACGATGCTGAACGAAAGGACATAACATCCGCTCCCAAAATTTCTACAGTTACAGCATCCCTGCAATCTCAATAAAAATTGGGATGCTTGACAGCATATCTGTCCTTAATAACCGCAAGTCCCCTTCATCAGAAGCCAGGAAGCATTTCTTAGTTAGGCCCATCAGCTTTCCCCCTGCTTCACCACACCCAGAAGGCTTGGACCCTCTCCCTACTCAACTGCTTACCTTCCCTTTCCTGCAGCTGCTGACACGCGTTCCTAATCCAAGTGAGGCACAGTTACTATAGAAAGCTAGTCAGTGTGATGTTTCCAAAGATAGAAACAACCTCAAATCATTTCTAGGGTTGGTAAATAACTTGCAGTTTTCTGAAGCTCTTTTGAAACATTGCATTAGATAGCTTGCTGAGGAAGCTGTACCTCATTGTTGACTGGGCGGGCTTGTCAGCAGTTGCATGAATTGGAAAGATAAGTAGACCCATGAGTAGTAGTGGGAGGGAGAGAGACCTGTCTGCCGTCAGGTCTTGTTGACTGAGGCCTCCCAGCCAATAACAAATTTCCTTGCACCAGTGGGCATTGGCCCTCCCAGGGCCTCCCCACCCCTGAAGTACCTCTGCAAGTGGTTTAACAACTGTAATGGGGGAAGGTGGGATTGTGGTTGTTGAACAAGGCAGTCACAGGTGTGTCTCACATAATGACTGCAATGACTTACCCAAATTTTGGCCTCGGTAGTGGTCATATGTCAAGGACCACCTATCAGCAGACATAGGATATGGCTAGGAGTCTTTTTGCCCTGTACTTCATTAATTCCTCGGGGGGGGGGGAGTTTGTTTTATGGCTAAATAAATTATGTCTTTCAAATTTCTTAAATTTAGAGGTTGGTAACTAGATAATTTAGAGTCTTTCAGTTACCCATTTTAAGAAGTGAACAAGGTAGGCCTGTGAAGAAAAAATAGCTACTATTCTTAGAGAGCTGCCTGTCCCCTTTATGAAGTGTTTCAGTAGGACAAGTTTTGCAAAGCTTCAGTCCTATTCCAATCCTAACCTTCTTTCATGGCTTTTTCAGATAGAGGATATGTCTGATACAGCCTTTGCCGCTCTCCATGCTAAGTGTGAGGAAATGGAGCGAGCCAGGTGGCTGTGGAGCACAAGTTTGCCACCACAACGGCGAGGTAGCAGGTAAGACTGGCTGCTGCTTCAGAAGCAGAGTGCTTAGCAACCTCAACACTTCAGTTATAAGCACCTGCTGTTAACTTTTCAGCAGCATTGCAGCAAATAGCATATCCCTGTTGAGATACAAAGCTCATTTGGGCATGAATAATTTGGGGGGGGGGGGGTTTGCAGAAAAGCATTTCCTGGAGCTAAAGTTGTTTGCACTAGTGAGAATATATCCTTCAGTAAAAGAAGTTGATCTTTATTTGTATGAGTGTTCCTGATACCTGGGGCATTATTTTTCAGGAAGAGTTCAGAAGCTTTACAGTTTCATATGACTTGGGAATCACATCTGCTACGAAGTATAATGTAATAGATCCCTGTTTCAAGAAGTTTGGAGCCTGAACTTCAGAGAAGTAGAAACAGGGCGGGATGGAAAATGGAAGTTAGGATAGAGAAAAGATATCTCAGCTACTTTTATTTCATGTGTGAAGGTGCTTTATAACAGTTTTTGTCTTTTGAATTTTCAATATTTCTACATAGATACTATCTAAAACAAGATGCATTCTCCATACAAGTCCTTAATTTAGATAAAAAGAACCCAATTAAACATTGAGTCAAAAACAGTATATCTGTTAATTTATTAATCAGGGAAAATAAACTAAAGCCACATATTTGTATTTGGCAGAAATATATAAATCTCTAAAATTATCAGTCCATTTGAAGGAGAAATTGGAGTTGGTATTTCAGTCAATGAGGAATGGTGCGGTTGCTCAGTGGTTAAAATGCTGGGCTTGTTGGCTGGAAAAGCTGCAGCTCAGGTTCGAGACCCAAGCGCCACGTGACAGGATGAGTTCCCATCCTCACCCCAGCTCCTGCCAACCTAGTGGTTCAAATGCAGGCAAATGCGAGTAGATACACAGGCATCATTTCGGTGGGAAGGTAACCGTGCTTTGTGACTTTAATACTGGTCACATGATCACAGAAATGTCTTCTGGTAGTGCTGGCTGGGAGATGAGCCCCCTCCCTCTCAATTGGCAACAACTAGCGGAGTAAAATCCACAAGGATTTTACTGTATCTTTTTATTTCAGTCAGTGAGGTGACAATCAGGTCTGAGTGTGAGAAATCCTGCTTTATTTAAGAAGCACAGTTACGGGTATTCATTATCAAAGTCTGATCTTCTCAACAGGTGTGTCATTGTGTCATGGCTCAAACAAAGATTTCTAAGGACCTCTGAAAAACAGTTGTTGATGCTCACTAGTCTGGAAGTGGTTTTCATATTATTTTCAAGGAGTTTGGACTTCACCAATCCACTGTCAGGCAGATGGTGTTGAATTGCCTCCATTTGTATACTATGGTTATTTTCCACATGAGAGGTTGGCCAAGCAAGAACACAATAAGATCAAAGAACCCCAGGGTAATGTCTAAGAAACTTAAGGCCAATTTTTCCTAGGTGAATGTCAGTATTTGTGAGACCATCCTCAGGAGAAAACTGAATAATAATGCTGTGCATGGCAGGGTGGCAAGGAGAAAGCCAGTAGTACTTTCCAAAAGAAAAAAGGGAAAAAAAGATGCTCATTTGTAGTTCATGAAATACTATCTGGATGAGTCTGAAGGCTATTGGAAGAATGTTCTGTGGATAGATGAAACCAAAATGATATTTATTTTGACTGGAATAAAAAGTGTTAATGTTTAGTAAAAGGCAAATCCTGTCTTCCAGTATGAAATCCTTTCCCATCTTTGAAACACGGCAGATCAAGGTTTGGGCTTGCTTCGCCATTTCTGGATCAGGACAGCTTGCCATTGTTGATAGAACTATTCTGTATTAAACCAGCAAATTTTATAGAAAAACTTCAGGCTATCATCTGTGCCCTAAAGCTTAACTGCATCATGCAGCAGGACAATGACCCAAAACACACAGGTTGCATTTATTTATTGGTTCGATTTATATGCCGCCCTTCTCCGGAGACTCAGGGCGGCTTACAATGCGTTAAGCAATAGCCTTCAACTTTTGTATATACCTGCTTAGTAGGGCTTCCCCCCCCCCTCCCCCAGCGGTGTTCTTTTTATACAAATTCAGTTTATTGCCCCCACAATCATTTTACCTACCTTGGAAGGATGGAAGGCTGAGTCAACCTTGAGCCTGGTGAGATTTGAACTCGCAGTAATTGCAAGCAGCTGTCAGCTAAGTGCTATTTAACAGTACTTAGTCCGCTGCGCCACCAAGGCTCATTCTTTGGTCTTTGCATGACCAAAGAATGGGTAGAACAGAAGAAAGTTTTGGAATTGCCAAGTCTAAGTCCTGATCTTGATTCTATAGAAATGTTATTGAAGCAGGCAGGTCATGTGAGGAAGCCCACCAACATCCTTGAGTTGAAGCTTTCTGTAAGGAGGAATGGGTAAAAGGTTTCCAGGCTGATTACAGACTGATCAATAGTTAATGGAAACATTTAGTTGCAGTTACTGCTACCCAAGGGAGGCACACTAGTTATTAAAAGCAAAACTTTTCATATTTGCACACACACACATACTCAAATATGTAGCTTTGGATTATTTTCATAAAATGTCTTTGATTCATTTAATTGGGTTTTCTTTATCTAGTTTTAGAATGTATGGAGAACAGGTCAGATTCTAGGTTATATTTATATAGACATACTGAATTTGAAAAGGTTCATAAACTTTAAAAGCACCATTGTAATTGAATTCTTGAAATGGTAACTAGAGTTTGTGTCAAAAGCTTTTGGGTGAAGGATAGATTCAGAAGGCAGGGAGGACATAAGAGAGATGTTTTGAGAGAGTTTCAAATGTAAAAAAGAGTAAGCCTTTTCTGAAAGAAGGGGACCTTGTGTGAAGAGAGCATGACCATCATGGGCAGAGATGTATCCAAGAGAGGAGGGAAATGATAAAGACCATGCCAGGATTCTTTAGAATAGGGAACTTTTCATTAGCAAGTAACTGTTCACTTTCCCGGTGTCATTTACTGCTTCTACGCTTCACTTATGATTTGTCTGGATTAAGATGGGAGAATGTAATAGGAGATTGAAGAAAGATTATACTAATTAATAATTGCCATCCTTATATATTAGTATTTATTTTAATTTCAGGTCGTACAGGTCTACAGATGGACAGACAACCCCACAGTTGGGGAACCCATCTACTCCACAGCCAGCCTCACCTGATGTTGGAAACTGCTGCCCCCATTCAGATTTCTCCCATCTATACTCTCCACGTAGCCCCATCAGTCCTGACCTGTTCTCTGGTCCTCATACCCCTTTGTCTCGAGACTCCATGCGGCATTTGTCAACAGAGGACACCCGTTGTTCCACACCTGATTCTGGCCTTGATGAGCAGGTGAGTGAATGAATCTCTTTTGGCATTTAATGAAACAATCTATGACTCTGTTGGCCTTGTAGGTGAGGATTGCCCTTGTTAATTTGACTTGTTTCTTTTTACCTACAAAGATTGAAAGTATTCTTGGTTTCCCCCAGATTTGGGGGATACCAACTGCATACAGACTGAAAATTACTTTTAATTGTAGTTTTATCCCGAAAGAATATTTCTGGCTTCCAGATTGAGTCTTGTATTAGCCTTGAGTGTTCACACTCAGCAGCATTGCTGTAGTTGCTCAGTGTCTTTCATTCCAAGAGCTTCCAGATAAGGTACAATGGGACAGAGAAGCAATAAAGCCTACCAACCGCTCTGCCTTTTCTTCCCAGACTGTGCAGCCCTGGGAACGGCGCACTTTCCCACTGATCTACAATCCCAAGACAGAGTGTGAGGAACAGACAGACCCACAGGACCGGTCATCACGTTGCACACGGCGCACATCAGGCAGCAAGCCCTCCCGAGAATCAGACACTGCCTCCATCTCACCTTCCCTTGCTTGCTTCAAGAGCCGGAATTCGGGGGCCACAGCCACAGTTCAGCGGCCAGCCCACAGATAAGAGAGGGACAGGAAAGTGGAGCAAAAAGAAAAAAAAAATCCACCAAATTAACTCTTGGCATTAAAAGTTTCTGAAATCTGTGTTTGATATTCAAACATCCTGCCGGGAATTTTCACAGTTTTTAGTGAATTTAAGGAGTTTAGAAACTGTTTTCTTTCTTTCACTCCTTCTCCCCACCCCCACCCCCCTGCCTTCTTTCCACATTTTTTTGTCTCACACATACCTTATCCAGTGCTGTGGTCTGATGAGGAGAGCAAACCTGCCATTCCCTCCCTGATCGTAGGTATACACTCCTCAAAAAGGAGAGTGAAGCTGGCTGGTTGACCCTGGAATTAGTTCTCTGGTGAAAGGATACCTTCATTTTTTTTTCTTTTTTTCTTTTACTGTTTAGTGTCTGTTTTCCTCACCTGCCAACATCACGGTGCCCTTCCTCACCCTTAAAAGTTTAGTGAAGTGAAATTAGTGGTAACAAGTGGTGTTTCCTGAAAGAGACCTTCCCCCCTCCCACCGCCCACTGGCACTAGAAAGCACTTGCAATGCAAACTCAAGATTACTTGGTTCCTTAAGGGATAGCTACCCATTGCACCTACTACCAACAAGAAGCTCTTCTCCAGTGACCTTCGATATGTTCTGGGGTTTTCTGCTGCTTCTGAGACCGTCTCTCCATATTAAACAAGAAGTTCAGTTGTGCGAAAAAAAGCAATTTTCCATAATCAGCCTGGATATGTTTTGGATGTTTTATTCATATCGTGTTTTGTTTTTTAATGACAGATTAGTGGGGAGAAGGCTGACAGCCATTCATTTCAAGAGGAACCTTTTTTCCATGCTTTTTTTTTTTTTCTGGATGTGATCTAGGGTTACTTTCTTCCCTTTCCCTGTTAATTACTAACACTTCTATAATTTTGCATTTTGTCCATTAGTTTGAAAGCTGTAGGTTATATATTTGCAGCTAATAGATTGCAATACAGTAGTGTTGAGCCTTAAGTACTGGGAGCGATGTCACAGGATTCAACAATTTGCCACCCCAGATCCACAAGCCATATAATGAGTGTGGTATAATCACATTGTTCCCTTTTCTTCCACCCTCTATAAAAAAAAAAGTAGTCTATGCATTGTTTGAGATTGCATTTAAATTTGAACATATGTCTTGAGTACCAAAATATTTGTTTTTTCCAGAGAAAGATTGGATGTTGTTTTTCACCTCTACCTCTTACTTATCTCAACTGCAACTTACAAGTTTTGAGGCAGAAATGAATCTCAGTCATGTGCACCCCACCCCACCCCAGAAAATGGCTTGGGCTGAGTCTTGCCAAACTGAACAGATCTGATTTTTTTTTATATTTAAAGAGGCAATTTTGAGAAATGAATCTCTCAATTTTTTTTTCCTGAAAATGGCTGTGGTTGACTTTTGTCAAGCTGAACAGATCTGACTTGTTTTAATTTATGTATTTAAGGAGCAGGGTTTTTCCCCCTGAAAATGGCTTGGGCTGAATCTTGCCAAGCTGAACAGATCTGGGTTTTTTGTTCTTTTTTTTTTGGTGTTGTTGTTTAATTTAAAGAGCAGATTTGAGAGAGAACTAAATCTCAGTCGTGTCCCTTCCCTCCCCCCCCCCCCCGCCCGCAAATGGCTTGGGCTGAATCTTGCCAAGCTGACAGATCTGGGGTTTGGGTTTTTTTTTTTTTTTGGTGGTGGTGTTTAATTTAAAGAGCAGATTTGAGAGAGAATCTCAGTCATGTTTTTTTTTTTCCCTGAAAATGGGTTGGGCTGAATCTTGCCAAGCTGAACAGATCTGTTGTTGTTGTTTAATTTAAAGAGCAGATTTGAGAGAGAATCTCAGTCATGTTTTTTTTTTTCCCTGAAAATGGGTTGGGCTGAATCTTGCCAAGCTGAACAGATCTGTTGTTGTTGTTGTTTAATTTAAAGAGCAGATTTGAGAGAGAACTAAATCTCAGTCATGTTTTTTTTTCCCCCTGAAAATGGCTTGGGCTGAATCTTGCCAACCTGAACAGATCTGGGTTTTTGTGTGTGTTGCTGTTGTTTAATTTAAAGAGCAGATTTGAGAGAACTAAATCTCAGTCATGTTTTTTCCCCCTGAAAATGGCTTGGGCTGAATCTTGCCAAGGTGAACAGATCTGGGTTTTTGGTTTTTTTTTGTTTTTGTTTTTGTTTTTGTTTTGTTTTGTTTGTTTGTTTGTTTAATTTGAAGAGCAGATTTGAGAGAGAACTGAATCTCTGTCATGGTTTTTTTTTCCCCCTTGAATATGGCTTGGGGTTGCCAAGCTGAACAGATCTGAATTTTTTATTTATTTATTTATTTAAGAATCCCTCCCCTCCCGAAAATGACTTGGGCTGACTTTTGCCAAGTTAAACAGATCTGATTTTTTTTTAATTTAAAGAGCACTTTTGAGAGAGAAGTGAATCTGTCATGTCCCCCTACCCCACCCCACCCCCACCCCCCGAAATGGCTTGGGCTGACTTTTGCCATGATGAACAGATCTGGGTTTTTGTTTTTTGTTTTTAATTTAAAGAGCAGTTTTGAGAGAAAAGTAAATCTCAAGGGTTTTTTTTCCCCTCCTAAAAATGACTTGGACTGATTTTTGCCAAGTTGAATAGATCTGAATTTATTTTAGTTTTAATTTAATATAAGGCCACTGTCCTCACTTCACTTCCCTGGTCACTCCCATATTTTGCACACCAATCCATTGTAATGTTTTCCTGACCTTTAGCGGTGTGGCTGTTGGTCCCTGTCCTGTTGTTAAGCATTGCGCCTGTCTTCTGTATTAATCACATCACCAAAAAAGGAAAAAAAAAAACTTTTTTCTCATTTTGTAATCGTAACAAAATAGTAGCTAAACTGCTTAATGGTTGGGGGTTTTTCACAATTTTCAACATTACCTAAAGTTTTTGGTTCTGTTCTAGTTTTTTGTTTTTTTTTTAAAAAAGGAAAAACCCAGTGCTACTATATCCCTCTGCATTAAGTGCTTTTCTATTTATAAAGTTGAAAATTCTGAATAACCATCTTAGCGTTAAAAAGAAAAAAAAATCTACAAAAAAGAAAAATAAAACCCACCTTGTATTTTGTAAATATTTCTTTTCCTGCTTCAAGCTGTGTAATGTCCTTGTTATATAGAAATGCTTTTCTTCAGAGAAGCTGATCTTTGTTTAATGTCTTGATTCTGTTGGCCAAAGCACCAATGTGTGCTTATAAAAAAAAATTAAAAAAATTTAAAAGTTAAGGAAAGTGCTATAATTTATTGGGGAATAATATGGGGAAAATACATTGTAAGGCATTTAGAGAATTACGGAAACTATTTCAACAGAGAACACAGTGGTTTTCATTTTTGGATTGTAAAATCTTTAAATGAGTTTTATGAACTATTGATACTATTTCAAAAGAAATACTACCTTTTTCAGACAGGTAATTTAGCCAGGATTTTGAGAATTGTACTTTTTATGATAGGTAAAGCAGCTGAATGAAAGTTAATGCTGCAAGAGATGGAAGGTGCAAAGACAACCACAGCTGCCTTAATTAGCCTGGCGTGAGCACCATCCCCATCCTTTCAATAAAAGGAAAGTTGTTCAGGCTTAATTCTGATGGTTACATTGAGTCTGAGAGCTTTTCTTAATGACAGTTTGGAAGAAGTTTGCTCCTGCTTCTATGTGGGAAGTTTTCTAAGTTTTCTTCAACAAAGACAATACATTTAATTATTGTAATAATGACTTTTTATTTCCAAATTCACTTTTACAGCAACAGTCAGTGTAAACCAGTTGTTAAAACACACAAATACAACATGGACAGTTACAGACAGGTAGCTAAGCTAGGATGACCATACGGAGATCTCATGCCCTTCCCACCCCCCTCCCAGTTTCCCCGTCTCTGAAAAAACTTTTAAAAGGGAATGATGGTGTTTTCCAAACTCCATTGTCCCTTTTTTATACTTGCAAATTTATGTAATAAAGCCCCATTTTGTGAACTTCAAAACCAATATGTCATGTTTTAACACTTTTAAACCCCTAGATATGTATATTTATATATCAAGACAAGACATAAGCCAGTCAGTTTAAGATGGCTTTGGTCTGGAACCACCATGGGTCTTCACCATCTGGGGGAAAACGTCTGGGAATCCTAGAAGGACACAAAGTCAATCAAAATACAGTTGGGAAATGGGACCTATGATCAAAGCAAATGGCTAAAAGAGGGTAGATGAAAGAATTCAAAACACTTAAATAAGCGTGCAATGCTTGGGAAAGAGGAGGATTTAAACACTAGTAAATATGTGAATGGAGACAAGGTATACTTTTCTGAAAAAGGACTTAAAGACCGATAGTTTTTCTAGAAGTAGAGCATGATTGCTCTTCACTGTTGAATGCTGAAGAAAGAGAGTTATCAAATGTGGGGGTGTTTTTTAGACTTATGCTACTACAGTAGCTGCTAAGGATATTGTAAGATTTTCCAGCCGAAAGTCCTCAAACGTAAGCAAAAAGAAATCACAATGGCATAGTGTATAGCTTCGCAGTGAAAGGATTTTCCAATTTTGATAATTTTTAGATTTTAAAAAGAATAAACCTACCATCCTAACTTAACTACAGAGGTAACAACAGGCTTATAAATGACTGGAAAGTGACTGTTGATGTACAGATGAATCCTCTGCAAAATCTTCTCTTCCACTTGAGCGCTATCTTGGAGTAAAATACCTCCTTAGCTCTAGAAGCTATCCATTACATTACTCTGTCCAACCACTCTCCCCTTCAGATCCCACAAGTTCTGCTTGTCAAAACTTTGTTCACATGATCCAGATGATTGATTAGCATACAAAAAAGAGGAAACTACAGCCCTCCTTTGAACTGATGGAGCAAGAGGTTTCCCCTTGAGTTTTATCTTGGTACTGAAAAAGGATGGCAGTACCACAGATGAACATCATGTTTTACAGCAAATCAAAAGGGCAATGCTGCTGACCAAGAATTGTCAACTTGTGTGATTCGTTCAACCGGGTGTTGCTCCTCTACCCATTCCCCCTCCCCCAGAATATGACTGGTATTAAGGATCATAAAGCAAATGATAATAGCTGGGCCTTCTTTTAATTGGCTTCGAAACAAAATGTATTTTTTTTTACAAAGGATGCTCTATCTGTTGCCTACTAAGGTATCCTGATTTTGGTAATTTCAAAATTACAGACTTGAAATCAGATTAACATGTTAAAAAATAGATTGCTTCCAGAGCAAACCAGTTTTCTTAAAAGCCCTTTCAGCTTTGATCATTGTCAATTTTTGCTGTCAACCAAACACATGCAAACCAGACTTTTGAGTTAGCATGATTACCTTTGATCACATGCATGAAACTACAGCATGCAGAGAAAAACTAATGTCTTTTATGACTGTTGGCTCAACCTAGAAAGGATACAAGTTGGGATTTTCATTACAGTCCAAAGGGATACCATGAACTAGGTTGGAAAGGAATGATCATCAAGGAAGTTTCCTGTCATTGCTCTGAGTGTAGAAGAGCAATTAAGAAAACAATTCAATAGTGATGAACACCATAATGATTGTATATACTGCTTCAGTTATTGTGGAAAGAATAATGTATCTATAAATTAAACTAGATGTTCTTAGGTGCTCTTAAAGTTATAATTGATCCAACAGTCATTCTTGTTCTACTCCGCCTATAAAATTCCTTATTTTTATGTTCTTTTGAAATTTCCGTCAAATTATCCTAAAAAAAAAATCTCAGCAATTTCAAGCACCTATCGCTAAGTCTGGTAGAAGGGGACAAACCAGTTATTCATAATTTCTGCTTTGTCTAATTTGTTGCCATTTGCAGATATATTTCATATAACACAGATGCTTGGGGGAGTATTCTTGTTCTGAAATTTAAAAAATGGAGGGTGAAGGAGAAGAGCCTTTTCATTTACAGTACACTTACTGGAGCAAATCAGCAGCTTCTAAATATTGTCAGACTCTAAATTTACTCATAGCCACTATGACAGGTAATGCAAGAAAATGGGAGTTGTAATCCAATAATATGGAACATCAAATATATCCTCTTAGCATAGAAAAATTTCTCCCGACAGCAAGCAGCATGTGGGGAAAAAAATTGTTAAATAAGTGTTTTCATGCAACTTGCTTGCCTTATGAAAATTATGTTTCTTCACAGTGGATCAATTAAAGTCCACAGATCTTCAGAAATCAAATGTCTTTTAAGCAGTGCTTGCTGCATTGCAGTGAGTGAGCTTAATAGCAGACACACATTCTTACAGCTAGTTCTTATGACAACTCTTCTGCTATTTCTGAATTACAACTCCCAGGATCCCTAACAGCTTGATGATTAGACTCATGGTTGAGTGCAAATCGTTATTCTGCAATATCTGAGGTGCTAAAGAGTCTCTTGAATAAAGCACAACTAGTAACTGAATAGTAACTATTGAAAGGAGTGTACTTGCTTCTGGCTATGATTTCTGATGTGTGATGCTTCTTTCAAATACACAAATATTACATAAAGATGTATGAGATATAGGTCAAAATATACATGTTCCCACTTCTGCTGAACTGGTGTCCTTTCACGCAATTGTCTTTCCTAAAAAACACCTGCATGCACCATAAATAAGTACATCAATTCCTTTATTTTTAAATATGCCTAGAGCCATACCTCTATCTCACAAATTTCTACATTTACAAAAAACATTGGAACAACCAGGCCAATTGGGCTGAACACAAAGGCAAATTTGCTTCTTCCCCAGCAACTCTGGACAAATTTTTATGGTGTGAAAATCATGGAGGTTGAAGGTGAGATGGGCAAAAGAAAGGCAATAGTTACTGTTTGAAAAAGAGAAAAAAAGAATGTAACTGATCCAATAAAATTAAAACAACTTAGCATATAAGAAATTAATTAAATCCGATTATTTTAGTAGGATGACTATACAGCCTAAAGTCAAAGGTTAATTTTAGGAACGAACAAAAAATAGATAAGCTATCGCCTTTAAAATATATCATTTCAATTAAAGAGAACTGGCATTCTGCAGGCTTTCAAGGCAGTTTTGGCTTATGTCTTAATTATCCAAAGCATGCAGTTTTATCTTGAACTTGAATCTGGTTCACAAAAATTCTCAGTACCAAAAAGAATGGATGCATATGTAACATAACAGTCCTTTCAAAAGCTCTCTTTACTATATCAAAATTTCTCCTTCAAAGGAAGAAATATACTTCAAATATTAAAGCCTAGCATTCCAGCTCTAGCAGGAGAGACATTTGAAGTAGAAGGTTGTACTGCTTGTACAGTGGAAATCTCTGGACCTGCATTAACTTCTATACTAAATCAGCAGCCATGATTGTTAAGGTGGTCACAAGGCTTCTACGCCTTAAATTTCAATGGCAAAAACTTGGCCAAATAATGAGCATGTACAGCAGAATATATCATTTTACATCCCCAAGTTTGAGATTTCAAGCTTCACAAATTTATCTGTATTCAATTACATTACTTTTTGTTTTGAGGTGAGGTGAAGTGATGGGAGACTTTTTAAACAGCATATTCCATATAGGATGGAAATCTTTGCTTCCAAGTTGTTAATTATTATGAAATTCTAAAACCACAGATGACCATTTAACTAAAGGAAGAAGAGAGAACAGATTAGAGTTGATATTAACTTTAAAATAAATAGAAATGATGAGGGATGTAGATGGGGAAAAAAAGAACAGAAAGAAAGGCCAGAGTTAATTTTTCTCTTATTATCTCCAACCACTACAATACAATCACAAGCCTTGCTTGGCCAGGGAAGCAGAAACTTCATCGGCCAATGTGGCCAGTTGAGGGGAGTCCACCATGTTGATGCTTCCAGTCGAAGAGACATTGCTAAGGCGACGAGGAGAAGCATCTCCAGAAACAGTGGGTGATTTGTAGACAATTTCAGCTCCATGATCAGTCTTGGCTTTGGCGTTCTCACGAAAGGTCAACTTGTGGCTCTCAATCTGAAATGAGACAAAGTGAAATGGGGGGACAGAATGAGGCAGGGAATTAAAACCTTCCCTTTAGTCGTATGTTTGTAGAGCCAAAATGGTTCACCCCAGGGAAATATTCTCATATTTTAATGCGTGATTCTAAGAATAAACTGGGATCCTTCTTGCCAATCAGAAAGTTTTAATTATCTATGGTTACTCGAGCAGCATAGCCTGACATACCACTACTATATAAAGTCCATGCTACAAATTACTCAGATATAGGATATAAGATATAATAAACCTTTGTGTAAAAATAAAAACAGCTTTCCAGACCCAATAAACTATTTCACAGGAAATACTATGCTCATCTGAATTCTGTATGATAGATTGGACTCAATATTTAGATACACAAAGACTCCTTAAAATACTTTGCAGATGAATGTGAGGGGTGATGGTGAGTAGGATTGATTGTATCACAAGAGAAACTGAGTGGGAAGCCCTAAAAATAGGTAAAGTCTCCTTCAACAAGCACAACCTGCCTTCTTCAAATAGGACAATCTGCCTCTGCCACCCCGGTTGCACACACCTATCTATTCATCCAACCCAACATTAAGAGGTGCAGAATCCCTGTTTTTTTTATCACATTGGGGAGCCTGACATCAACATTCTTTAACACTCATTTAATACTGACAACTTTTTTCCAACTGGAAAAAGAAAGAATAGGAATGAAATTATTCCAGCCACCCAGCCACCCAACCAGCTTTGGCCATCTAATTCCCTTCTTGCTCTCACAAAGCTTATGACGACAGGTAACTACTTACTGACATCGCATGGGTGCAAGTCGGGGAGTGGGCTCTCCTCAGGGATGGAGGGCTCCGTGATGGGGGAAGGAAGCCCAGCCTTATTGGGGCAGTTTTGTACACGGTTCTTGTCTTCCTTGCCCTTCTCTCTCTGCATGTGGGTGGAGAAGGTCAGTGGGATGCAAAATAGCATCATCAAATAAGATGACAATGAAACCAAAACTTTTCAATGGGGAGGAAGGGACATATGGAGCTGAAGAAAGAAAGCAGCAGGAAGTATGAAAAAGAAGCCACAGTAACTGAAGATGAAGAATGTAAGAGCTAAAGAAGAATCACATGACACCAACTTGACTCCGAATCCTACAAAGGATGGCTGTTACTAATAATTCATTAAGGACCTGCAGTGACTTATTCAGCAAGATCAAGCATTTTTTGCAGCCTAGCCTATAGAAAGGATCATTAATTTGCCCTTCAAAAATTGAGTGATATCTCTTTGAAGCAAGCAATAAAGGAAAGATCTATGGCCAAAATGGGAGGTCTTGGTCCCTCCCTCACCAGCTTTTCTTCATACACAGTTACATGGACTGCAACACTGGAAAAACAGATGATGTCGGATCCAGTTTCAATTACACTTAATTCAGATGTCGTAGTGGCTAAATGATAAAGTCCTGCTTTCAGTGGGTCTAATTTTTTCTACAGTTTATCCCCTATGACATTGAGGGGCCGCGATGTTGTCACAAGGCGGTCCGTGAAGGCTCAAAGAAATATTATGATTTAAATCTAAAGTCTTGTGGGTCTCCATGGGGACAAGTGGTGTTTAAAGTAGGTCCATGAAGAAAAAGTTGAGAACCACTGCCCTTAAAAAGATAATGTATGTGAACGGTACACTCCAGTGGTGGGTTTTAAAAATTTTTTACTACCAATTCTGTGGGTGTGGCTTGGTGGGCGTGATTTGGTGGGCATGGCAGGGGAAGGATACTGTAAAATCTCCATTCCCTCCCCAATCCAGGGGAAGGTTACTGCAAAATCCCCATTTCCTCCCAGCTGGGACTTGGGAGGCAGAGAATAGATGGGGGTGGGGCCAGTCAGAATTTTTACTACTGGTTCTCCGAACTACTCAAAATTTCTGCTATTGGTTCTCCAGAACTGGTCAGAACCTGCTGAAACCCACCTCAGCCCACTCATTATGAATTTGTAATTTGTTTTCAACCTACTAATGTTCTTTCCTTCCAGATGTTCAATAGGCATAAAAGGAGATGCCGAATGTAACAATGGACACATTTCAAAGTCCCGATTTCCCTTAAAAATAAATCTGGAAGTGGAATCTATATGTACTGTATCTATATGGAATGTAGATATAATCTGGAATTATATCTACATTAACCTTTCTCATTTGTCCAGAAAAAGAGATAAAGCTGAGGTGCTATGTGGTACTGATAATCTCTGCTTAACACCAGTAATTTGAAGCAGGAACTCAGTTATTAAATGACACAGTCATAAGTTTTTTAAAAAAGCAGTTTTGGCAGTCCCAGTTGTCATTGTTAAGCAAATCATGTGTGATCATTAAACAAATATCT
This sequence comes from Pantherophis guttatus, assembly GCF_059756535.1. Classification (NCBI taxonomy): domain Eukaryota; kingdom Metazoa; phylum Chordata; class Lepidosauria; order Squamata; family Colubridae; genus Pantherophis; species Pantherophis guttatus. Next base: position 53,976,486 of record NC_142066.1, read on the forward strand.
TTAACTACCGGATCTCTAACTACCACTTGTTCAGTGCCATCTTAAGTGTGAATGGTTGCTGAACAAGTGGTTGGGAAATGAGGATTACCTGTAAGGCCAGAAATAATATCACCTAACGTTTCTAGCTAACTGCTATTTGGTGACTGGATTCAAACTATGGCAGCCATTTTATGAATGGGCAACCCTTTCTTCAACTGCAGCTATTTTCCTTAAGTGCTATTCATGTGTTCTCGAAGAATGGGACCAAAGCTACAATTAAGCACATCTATTGACCTGCCGAATTATCCCAACTGTGATTCAGAAAATTCAGAAGGAAGAAACAATGCAAAAAGGAGGAAGAAATGCAAAAGTTGTGTCAATATCAGTGAGAGAAGGATAAGGAAGCAGAAAAGTCCTCCCATCAGAAGCCAGAACACTCGTTGGAAAGAGCTAATGAGAAACAAAAAGTTTTATAAAGTTATTAAAATGAGATGCATCTGAGTGGAAAGGACTGAAATGCATGTGAGTGGAGCCTCCCTCCCCAAGAGAGGAACAACAGATGAGGCACATACAAACAAAAGAATAACTCGCATTAATGGGACACTCTCAGATTGTTGCTTCAAAGTCCATGCTACATTTTTGTTGCTAGCCCTGAAACTATGTGAATATAGCAATCTAAACTGGGATACCAATTTACAAGAAAAATAACTAGGTTTAGATAGCTTGTGATTTCAATCTCAAGTTGATATACAAAAGAGATGAAACCTTTTACTGCACAAAGATAAATATAACAACTACCACCAGCAGCTGTTGCTGAAGGTATACCTAGAATAGCCACTTGAAAAACTGACTGGAGTGGGGTGATTCAGGAGGCTGATTCAGTCATATGAACATCCTGGTCCAAAGAATTTTTTAATTTACTTTATTTCTTTATTGCTTTACTTTCTATAATAACACAAAGATATTGTGTTACAGTTTTAAAATATTCACAATCAATAAAAAATAAAGTATTATGCAATACTTTTGTTTGAAACCCATCATTAACAATTTGAAAGAGCTATAATGTTTCTTTTCCATACTAGTACTGCAATAAGAACAAAGCTTCTTAACCTCCCCCCACCCCCCCACTAATGGTAATCTTAAAAATCATACATTGCATTCTGTTGACTCCATGTTCCACTTTCTACTACACCGTTGTCTTAATAATGCATACTGAAGGCACAAGTTGAATCGCTTTAATAATGCCTAAGGAAAGTATTTATTTTCTGAAAACTTGTTACAGAAATAGAGTAGTTGCAAATAAAACAGTAGCCTTGAAAATTGCTTAATTATTATAATTATATGGTTGTTAGTATATTTCCAATTTTAAATTACTATGAATCAACCAAACAAACGGAAACTTACCAGATTTAACTTCTCTTTTGCCACCTAGTGGGATACTTGGGCTTGATGAGATTTATATGGCTCTTTGTTATCAGATGTAATTCCAGACATATTCTCATTTCTCTCTCAATTGCTTGTAATTTTGCAGTTTTTATATTTGTGAGCACAGAAAATCTTAATTTACACAAATTAGAAAGTTGATGTTGCTTCAGTAAAGAAGTTTCTTAACCAGTCAGAGTTTTAAATTTTTTTGAAAGTTTTCAAAATTTTCTTTCCCACTACTTCAATGTGTTTGACAGTAAGTGGTATAGTCTCATTATTGTTGGTTGCAATAATGAATACATTTGAGAACATCACAATATTGCCTTCTCTTATTTGTCACAAATCAATTTCTTTTCTCTCAGAGTTTTTATTTGAATAAGACATTTTGAACATCTTTGCATATACCCTCTAAGTAAGATAACTCTGCTAGTGACTCACAATTTTCTTCTTGCTCAGACAGAAAGGAAGTAAGCATCTCACTCTGTTTCTGATGTAATAATATTTTTCCTCTTGATAATCCTTCTGTGTAAAGGAGAGTCACATGACTTGTTTCACTTCACAAAGTTTGGTAAACAGACTCAATTGAAGTGTCCTACTTTTAACTGAGTTCATTATTTTTACAATTTGTCCTTTCAACTCAAAGCCAATTGTTTTTTGAATCAATGTTGTTATAATATCCCAAAGGTGCTTTTTCAAAAGGCAACTGGACTGTTTTACCCTGAAGACATTTTGCTTCTCATCCAAGAAGTTTCTTCAGTTCTGGAAGTCTTCAAGGCAAAACAAAGTCCAATTGGCTTTTGAACAATCATGGCTTGAATGACTGAGAAACTCCATAGACATTTAGTTATGTTATTATAATACTTATAACTAGTGTTGTTCAACTTCTTTAACTTCAACTTGTGTGATTTCACCTCTGTAAATGCCTACCCATTCACTAGCTGGTGGGGAGAAACACTTGTCCTTGGGATAATCTTCCTTCAGTTCACTCACCTCAAAACTCTTCAAAACACATTCACTTTTACAGATTTCCTCAAAAGCATCAGTTAGTTCAGCAATCATTCACATAAGAATGAATTCTTATTTGCAAACAGAATAATTATTTCTGCTGTAAAGGTAATTTCTGAGTATACAATTTATGAGCAATTGTAGGAGTTTACCATAAAATTATCATAATGCACCTTGTTGTCTTCTGTAGCATCCTTGAGAATCATCAGTATAGGGAGTGATGCAGGATAAGGCTTTTTTTGCACACCTGTGAGCAGAAGTGTCCTCAAACAGGCTCTTTTTTGTGGACTACATTAAACTGGCAAGTTTTTAACAAACATACCTTCAATCTGGCCAGATTAATCCAACTCAAACTTTGGAATACAAAGCTAATATCTTTAAGACAATTCCTAATCAGTGCAGATATTCCAACATTGGCTCCTGATTGGCAGACTAAATTACTACCTTTTGTACCACTCCTGAAGAGCAACCCTAGGTTGAGCACACTGCAGAAATATAATGCTAATCAAGGATTGGATTAAACAAGATTTTAAAAACAGACTTTTTGGGAATGTTTGCAGCTGAAATCCAAAACATTCTTGGGCAAACTTCTTGCTATGGGAACCAGTATTTGGCAATAAGATGCTCCAGATTTTCAGGAACAGCGTGACCCAGAACAAAACAAAGCCCTAGCCATAATTGACTAACAGTGCTCCATTTTGCCTTATTTCATCATCAAGAAGTGCAATACTGTGAGTGCTCAGAGACAAACAATTCCATTGAATTTCTCCCTATCCAGCCCAGGTTATCTACCAGCCTGAACCAGGTTGAAAGTCCCATTAAAACAACTATGTAATTAACTTCTAAGCACATTCCACTGACTTCAACTTCCCTGAAAGCTGTCCTTACAGAAAGACTCTATTCCATCATTTTATCTGTTTCCCTATGAAGATGACAGCAATTGGTAATAGTTACACCCTGTGGAAGATAGCACACTTACCCTTTCAACAACCTAGAAGCAATTATTTGAGAAGTAATGATCAAAAGGGATTTTTTTAGGATGATCTTTCAAAGACAGAGCAAAGAGATTTGTGAAATTTGAGATAATCTTCAAAGGTACCATATGGTATCTTCATATATGAAAAATAGTATTAAATCATCAAAACATCCAGATTTATTGTAGATGTCATTATCCAGTGGGGCCAAGAAATATTTCTCCTCCCTTCTGCTGTCGGAAATATTAATTGCTGTTGCATTTCTTTTGACATATACAGGTGTACTTAAAAGCAGGGGTTACGTTATGTTTATTTCTCTGATGATCCTAATGTTCTCCTCTTTTGAACTACAAAAGAGAAATTCCAATTTTAGCAGTAGATCTTAGTGAAAAAGAAGATGGTCAGATATCTTTAAAAATACTGTAGTTGGACAAGCAGAGTTTCCACAGCTAGTGTAGAAAAATCAGAATAATTTCCAAGCGCATGATTTGACTTTTCTTAATATTCTGGCAAGTATCAGAGCTGGCAGAAATGTATTTTTAAAAATCTAAGAATGAAAAAAGCTTGTTTACGAGCTTGGTGATAAATATCTTTATCCTGGCCTTCTATAGAATGCTTTGGTAGTGGGATATGGTCACTGATTAAAAATGTAAGTTCAGTTTGCCCTGCTCCAAAACCTTTTAACACAGCAGATGTTCAGTAAGACAAGAGACAAGACAAGACAAGACTGTTTTCCAACCAAGTCAAGACCATAGTAGCATGACATGGATATTTCTGGATCTGGTGTGCTTTTGTGATTTATCCACACTGTTGTAATAATATTTTCTGTGCAAGTAAAAAATGTTTGTTCTATGGAAGAATCCTTGTAAGGATTAAAGAATATGGAGATTTATCAAAGGGATCATATCCAAAATAGGAAGTCATCCATCCTTGTCAGTGTTCCAAATGCCTCAAAATCTTGCAGAATTGAATATTTAGTTATTTCCTGATTATTTCTCTCTCTCCTCTAAGAGAATATAGTTATTATTCAAGACCATTCCTAAATAAGCATACTCTGTCTAAATAACTCCAAATGTGAAACTACCAGAGAAACATTTAGATTTTCCTGCTATCAGTTCAACAAGAAATATCATGAAGTATTTAAAAGAGTATCAATACACAGTCTAAAATCTGGTTTGAGAAAGAGGTGAGAAGATGGGACCATAAAGTAAAAACTAACAGTTAATTAATACTATGTATCATCTTCAACTTCACTGCACAAACTTGTTGCTTCTACACTCACTCTTATAAAGGAACAAGTATATCTGATGATCTGCTGGGTATGCTTGCAGTGTGGCAGCCTTGTTGTTTAGGTATGTCTGTACACATCTGAAGGTGCTTGTTGGAAAATGTACCAAAGATATATGAAAAGAGGGATGCCTTCTTTAGCAAAGGCATTCCATACAAGGAAAAATTTATGTGTGCCTTGCCCTTTTCCTCTTGGCCAACCGTTTTTGAGGGAGATCAATCTGAGTTTATGTGAGCTTGTATATAGCATCTATTAGCTCTTAGTTGCTTCTTTACAATTAAGAACAGCTGCTGGTTTGGTCAATGTCTTAATATGCTTCAGTTGGCACTAGGGATATTTACAGATATTGTGCTATGAAAATTGGGACCTAGTAAGAATTGTGTTAAGACTTAAATTAGCACCATTCCAGAACTAGAAGATTTGATAGAGATACTATTTCTCAAAGCTTAATGCAATTATTGCCCTACAGCTTCCTGTAGCTTCCTGGCAAACCAGTCCCCATCATCTACACAACTAGAAATAGCAAGAGAAAAAAAATTTTTACCTTCTTATTTCCTCCTCCGGGAATATGGGTGATGTTATCTAATGACCCAATTTTTGATTGCACTTTATCTTTGAAATCCAGTTTCTCAGATTTCACCTCTACCAGTCCACCACCTAAGGAAAATGAGCAGGATTAACAGATATCAAAAGGAAAATATAATGATGACTTCTGAAGAAAATATTTTTCTATGTATGTCAATACTTCTTTCCTTAAACAGGTGTTGTGTTTTGTCCACTTAAGCATCTGAATATATGAGTTCTGCCCCAATATCCAAATTCATTTATGCAAGTCTCACACAATTTACAAAGAAATTTTGGATCTCGAAATTTACATTTAGTACAGTAGTAGTAGTAGTGGTAGTAATAGTATTGTAGTAGTAGCAGTAGTAGTAGTAGCGGTAGTAGTAATAGCCTAGCTGCAGCATACATTCTAAATTCAAAATAATGAAATATATTTTGCTGGAAGGCAAACAGAAAAGAAAAACAAATTGGAGTGTATTGAATTTGTGCTTCAAATTAGGAAACCTGTCTTAGTAAGAGCTACAGCTTTTTTTTTTTAATTATTTATTTATATGCCGCCCTTTTCCGGAGACTCAGGGCGGCTTACAATGCACTAAGCAATAGCGCTAAGCTTTAGGTAAATAATTTTAAAATTAAATGTTACTAAGCTTGCAGGTCCTATACATGCAGTGCAGCACTTTTAATAATCTAAACCAGGGGTGTCAAACTCAATTCCATTGAGGTCTGGATCAGCATTGTAGTTGTTCTCTGAACACCAAGGGGGGAGGAGGGGCATGGCTGGGGTGGTCACGGATAACTGGGCATGGCCAGCTTGATGTAACTCGCGTGAGTGGTGCCTGTGGGGGCCGGGGAGGGTTGGGGAGGGAATCCAGGGGTCTCTGGTAGGTGGGGCGGGAGGCTCATCCCACACGATGAGGTGAGGCAAGGCAAGGGGTGGGGCAGCTACAGCCAGTGTGCCTTCAGTTGCTTTTGGTGCACTTGGTTTTCCACCCTACCTCCACCAGGCTGGTCTGGTCTGATGGGGGGATTGACTTCCACCTTCTCCGCTGTGCCATGAACGGGGATTGACCATCTCCCAAGCCCAGCTGCTATCAAAGTAAATCCCGGACACTTTGCTGCAATGGACAGATGAAAAGCTTAGCTTTTGTCTGAAGGATGAGGAGCAAGGAGAAGTGGGAAAGCAATCAAGAGAGAAGCGCCCCACCGGCCAGGCATGGAAGCACACCGTCGCCAGCCCTGTTGTCTCTCTCTCTGAGAATATACTCTCTCTCCCTCTCTCCCTCTCTTTTTCTCTCTCACACACACACAAAGGTTGGATCGGATCTCTCACGCTCTGTCTCGCTGCTGTGACGGGGTGGTGCTTCAGTGCCTGGCCGGCGGGGCGCTTCTCACTTGGCTGCTTTCCGTCTTTCTTTTCCCCACTATGCTTTTCGTCTGTCCATTGCAACGCAGCATCCAGGATTTTCTTTCACAGCAGCGGGGTTAGGGGATGGTCAATCCCTGTTCGTGGCATAGCGGAAAATGCAAAAGGCAATCACCCCATCAGACTAGACCAGCCTGGCAAGGCAGGGCTGGGCAACCAAGGGGTGCTGAAAGCAGCTCTCTCTCTCTCACACACACACATAGGTTTGATCTGATCGTTCTCTCGCTCTCTAACGGCACCTCATGGCAGTGGCACCAGTGCGTTGCTCAGCCACCTGCTCCATTACAACGACAAGGAAAAGAAGTGGTGAAGAATGAAGAAGAACGAAGCAAGGCGGTGAGGGGGTGGAGGACGAAGCAAAGCAGGGAATGCAAAGCTGCCCCACCCACCCCACTCTGGCTTACCAGAGGGCCCTTGTTCTGACCTAGGCTTCCCCAGCAGCATGAATCTGAGTCCTCATCCCGATAAACCCCTTTTATTTAATTTACAGTGAATTCCTCTCCAGCAAAGTCTTTCTTCTCCCACAGTCCTTCACAGTTCACAATTACCGCCCTTTATCAGGCTAGGAGAGTGGCCACGCCGATATCTTTCAGACACCGCAATACTTGGCAAGAATGCAGTAATGAACAAATTGTCTCCCCTTTTGCTCCCCTTTTGCTCCTCTTTTATTCCCTCTGGGAGGGGGCATTCATTGTCCACCTGTGGCCTTACTCCCAAGTCGACCCTTATTCTTTAGCTGTTCCTTCGTGTGGCAACTCTGTGCATTTGCACACTGGGAACAGACTCCAGCTGTTTGTCTGCTTCACTGATGTCTGACTCCAAAGGCAGCTGATAACTGGCATACGGCCCTGGCCCCCACTCTGCCTCCGATGCAGAGCCCTCATCTGAGCCTTCCCCAGACTCCAGGACTGGCCCATGTTCTTCCCCAACCTCCTCATTGTCTGAATCTTCTGCCAGATCCACTGCCGCTGGTGGGCCACAACAACCCTTCAGCCAGGCCACCCATATCAAACCCCCACCCCCAGAGCAGCCACATCCCTTCATTAACCTGCTTTCCACCTCCGTTCACCACCACCATATGCAGGGCAACAAAAGTAGTCTGTGGGACTATGGTAAAAAAAATAGTTCAGACCTTCCAACTTCTGACAAAAAAAAAAGATCTCACAAAGTTGGAAGGTCTGAACTATTTTATTTTTTTTTACCAGAGTCACACAGATTACCTGTATTGCCCTGCACGCAGCAGCAAACTGGGTCTTTGCGCATGTGCACCGGCCTCCTGTGCGCGTATGTGCCCGCTTCCTCCTGTGCATGCGCACGCATGCCAGGATGGCATGGGCCAGGCCAAAGCGACGTGGACTGGCCTTTTACAATTTCCAGGATGGCCAAATGGGCATCTGACCTCATCATGGGCCGGATCTGGCCTTCAGGGCCTTGAGTTTGACACCCCTGATGAAAACTGATGAACCCCAATTTTTCTACACTGCCCCTTTTCTCTAGCTTCCTGTTTTCTAGACCCCTGCATAAGTAAGAGATAAAAGCAGGCAGGGTTTACGTAAGACTCAAAGAACTACTTTATTCCCAGAGCAAATTGCATCCTCTACTAAAAGTCTGGAAATTGATGTTCTAAATTACAGCAGAGAAGTCTGGCGCACACCGAGGAAGGACTTCCAGATTTCATCTTGCAACAACACCGCACCCAAAATGTTTCCCTTAAAAGGAAGACATTTGGAGTGATTCCTATAGAAACCACTTGGGTGAATTTGTTGTTCATTTAATTTTACAGTTAAATAAACATAGTTTTTTCCCCCCTGTTGTTCTGAAGTAATAAATTGATAGGAATTCTGTACATTAGAGGTGGGCAACTATGGCCCCTTTTATGACTTGTGGACTTCAATTCCCAGAATTCCTGAGCTAATATGGCTGGCTCAGGAATTCTGGGAGTTGAAGTCCACAAGTCATAAAAGGGCCATAGTTGCCCACCCCTGCTTTACATGACAGCATCCAGTATTTTGTAAACACTCGATTAAACAACAGGAGGAATAAGCATATAGAAGGAGTAATGTCTCTGAACTCATTTATCAATTGTAATTATTCATTGTTCTCTAAATAACTCTACATCCCTTGCAATTACCTTTATCTTCGTCATCTCAGTGTTTTTTAAAGGCAAAATAAAAATAAAACTAACATTTACCCAAAGACAAACAGCACAATATATCTTACAAAGATACTTCAAAAATAAAATACATAGATATCACCTGGTTTGTGATGAATGTTATCCAGAGACCCACATTTGGATGTTACATGGCTAAGATCCACTGGCTTGTATACAATTTGTATCTGTGAGAAGAAAATGAAAAAAAAAACCTATACACTATGGGATTGGAATTTATTTTAAATTTTTAAAAAATTACCCAAAATATGCTGGAAAAGTGAGACATACAAAATACTGGAACTTGTTTGGAAAAGAAATATAGTTGGAAGAATCATTTAACCAAGCAAGACTGAATAAAAGCTTTCTGCAAGAAACTGTGAAGCCAAAAAAATGTGTTATCAAATTTTCTCCCAAGCATGCACAGATTCATTTTATGATTTTAAGAAGATTCATTTAAAGATTCATGGGAAAATAAGAACCATTACCCATAAAATAGTTGAGCCCATATTTTCAAATAAATTATCTTTCTAAAAGTTAATTATCTTGGTTTTTAGAATTAACTATTCAGTTCTATTTTGCCTTTCATATTCATGCTGTTCCAGGTTTTTTTTAATAGCATAGGAACCCGAATATTTCAGTCATTTATAGGCTATCCATTTTCTTCGAGTTAGAATATTTCACAGAGAAAGCCATACTTTAAAAATAATTGTTGTACTCATCTCTCGCTATTCTTGCAAAATTACCCCTTATGTGACACTGCATTTCCACAGCATGCAAAAACTATTATACCTCCAGAAGATGGAGATTTGAAACTGAGGGCACTTAGATGAACGTAGAAAGTGGAGAGGAGAGAAAGAAAGAGAGGTGTAATCAAATAAACTATATCACATAGAAATTATTTAAAAGCACAACAACAGAAACTGAGCTAAATACCTTTTTTGATGTAAAACTTAAGGTTTATGTCCACAAAACTGAAAGAACAGAAATAATCAATGTGCATTGAAAAGGCTGGGGGGGGGAATTATTTTTTTAAAGGATCTTTTTAAAATGCAACTGAAAAAGCATTTGGAACAATGTGGTATTATAATCACAGTAGAGTCAAGTTATCGAGAAATAAGACATGCACAAAAGGCACAAATATAAACAAAAATACTTACTAGCAGTTATTAGGTTACAACAAATGCAGGAAGGCATACAACTGGAAAAAAGACATACAATATAGGTCCCCAAAGGGTGGGGACCAAATCCATCTTTGCTGTGCATTTTGCTCCAAAGCTGAGCAAGTACCAAGATACTGATTCCCTTGTAACCCTCAAGAGAAGGATTCTGGACATTAGAAACTGAGCAACCCATCACAGGAAGCAACCATAGTCCTGAGCAAATTGATGCTATGTTATGCTATGGTGGAACTCACTCAAGGCAATCGTGATTACAACTTACAACTCTTCTCTGGTCTTTTTCTCCTATAGGGATGCATTGGGAATTTTTTTTCCTGGAATATTTTTCTCTGCAGCCCCAAGCTAGATCCAGTCCATTTTCAAACTTTTCCCATCATCTTTGTTACTCTTCTATTTAGTTTCCAGACATTTATCACACTGATGGACAGATGGATAAACAATGTCTTGACCCCTTTACATAACTTCTTTCCAATATTTTTTTGGATTAGAAAAAATAAAAAAGGTATTTATGATTTAGACCAGGATAATTTTATCAATCCATTTACCTATGATGGAATCATTCAGGGATGATGGCTTGAGTTAAGACAGGCTATACCAGAAATTCTCAGGCTGCTGACCAGCTAGAGGAACATTTCAAAATCTTAGATTACCGGGATGCATTTGAACATATTCACCCATATGCAAAAAACCCCAATGAGATCTAAATGAATTACCTGTTACTATAATCATCTGACCTCACTTCAGAAGTACTCTTCATGTCAGATCTACATAAATTACTCAAATAGAAGCCATATGTTAAGAGCATAACCTTCCACAAATCAGACGAAAGGCCTACCACTGTTACACATTTTTCACACAAAAAACATTTAAGAAAATACCCATGTCAACCCAGGTAATTTATTTTTTAAATTACCATTGAATAACTATGGCTTGTCAATTAAAAGAAAAAAAAGGGAAAGTTTTAAAAAAATCTCAAGACAAAAATGGCATGTTCCCTTAGATCAGAGGTAGGGAACTATGGCCCCTTTATGACTTGTGGACTTCAACTCCCAGAATTCTGAGCTAGCCAATCTGATCATCTCCTTTTTTTAACCTCTGCACTTCTTTCCTGATTTGCTTTGTTTCCTCAAAACCCAATACAATGACATAGATCATACAAGGTGTTTTCTTCTGTAAAATGTGATGCTTAGTACCGGTACCTCATCCTCCCAAGCCTCCCTCTAGCCACTCTACTCCCTGAGGAAGTCCTTCAGTTCTCTGGCTATTTCTCTCAAAATGTACTGCCTACCTCACCATCCAAAATCAATGGATTCTCTCTTCTTCTCTGTTGAAAGGCTACAAATCACTGAAAAGGAGGTAGCACACAGCAAGGATAGAAAGTACGTATATCAAGTGTAGGTGTGTGATGCACATTGACCTGATAGACAAAGGGGAATAAGGAAGGAAGAGGACAAGGAAGCACTGAAAACAAATTCATAATCATTGTATGAGTTCTATGTCAAGAATTTAGAAATTAACCTCCTTCAAAACTTACTTCATGAAAAAGACATGCTTAGAGAGATCTAATGAAAAATGTTTTCATTATTCACACATTTTTAATTTGGTAAACTGCAGGATTGCTGCTGTGAGAATGACAGTACTGTCACAATTTAATTCCCTTTGCAGACTCTAATAATCTAAACAGCATTGGCTAAATTTCTAGACATTGTAGGGAATGCTACATATAATGGAAAAGAAGAGTAGCTTTTTAAAAACAATATTTTAGAATGATATTTATAGAAATTGTTGCAGAGGCAAAATCTAATAAAAACTTTCTCAGTTTCCATATATATTGTAGATCTATAAAATAACAAAGCTTCTTCCATTTCATAAGTAGTACTCCATGATTTTTCTTTTCATAATTTCATCAGTACTTAGTGGCCTATGTTACCAAATGCAGCATTGTTTCAGTTATGTTTATAATGTAATCAACTGACTACATAGTATTATAATTATAGGAGAAGTAGCCTTTATAGTTGTAGAGTGAATTAAAAAGAAACATAAAAATGTTAAAGCCATATACCCACAAATAATGGTTGTAACTGTACATGTGGAGTTGCCAATAATGGGAGAAAGGTCACAAAATTAGTTTGACAAAATAGAACACGATCAGAGAAATAGTGGCTGAGGATGATTTGGAGCTGTGTCTGGCACATAAATGAGGCAGACATCACTATGCTAGAATAAAAAAGATTGGTAGATGGGACCTATAAAAAAGGTGCTTTGTTCATTGTAACTCAATGTAGCCTACTTTTGACTGTATTCATGAACTACATAATCTTAACCAAAATCCCTCTTATAAAGTGCACATTTTTGTTTATATACTTTTCAGTCTCTGATTTAGAGACTGCATCAAAAGCATAACGCTAATCAGATGATTGAGTTGTCTTTTTGAATTTTTTAATGGTTTTCTTTTAAATGCCAACTATTAAGATCATTTTCTCCACTGCAGACAAGTGTCACAATTATGTCAGTTGATAAACACTGAAACAGAGAACATTGTACAAGTCCAACATCATGCAAATAGTGTTCCTGAAAAGATAAACTAGCAGACTAATAATGCAAACTATGCAAGTTTAATTAGTAAATTAAGGGGTTTTTTTTGACAATACATGCTATTTAATGTATATTTCAAGTGCCATGAGCTTTGAGTTGGAAGATTAAATTTGGAATCTCAGGGTAACTCAAGATCACTGCATTTTGTAAAAAAAATAAATAAAAATCCTGGGATTCTTAAGATGCTTCCAGACAAAGCTTATTGCAACAAATAAAAATATGTTTATCAACTAACCCCTTGAGAATTGAAAAACTGGGGGGGGGGGAGGGTTTGAGAGAAAAGTGGTGGGGACATTAAGGACAGCTACACATGTAAATTCATACCTGGATTCCCCCATAAAATTCTAGTAAATGGCATCAGCCCCATTAAAGCCTAATCTGGAAGCACCTTTGCTTGCAGAAGAAGTAAAGAAATATACACAGTTGTTAGCATCTGGTGAAGGCTCAAAATTCAATATTGGATTGTTCTTTTTGGATTGGCCAATAAGATTCATATGCCATCCCTGTCTTCATTTCTTATGAAGGTAAACTAAGAAATGAATAAAGCAGGGCTATTTAGAAATGAGAAAAAATATTATTATGGTCCAGAAAAATCCTGAGATTTGGTAAAATTCTGAGAATTCGTAAAGAATGATAGATATAAAATATATTTTTCTCTCCACTACCTCACTTAAGTCCCTAGAAATTTTATACTCGGTATAACTAAATAAGGGATATTATGGGAAGAGATAGGAAGAATTATTTGGCTTGCTTGAGCCCCTAACAAGTTATGTTGTCATACCAATGATCCAGTCTATTGATTCCATATAGCATCTGATACTAAATTCTACTTTTTCTACATTCCTCATGCTTTAAAAATCACCAATTATAGAAACAAAAAACACATTCCCTAACATTCTGGTTAGGGAACATGCTTATCCTTTAAAAAAAGAAAAAAAATATGTTTCAAATATAAAACATCAGATTTACGATGACTACATGTAACGTTTTCATGAGACCTCCAGAATAGCACATACTATTCATCAAAATTCTAGATTTCTATCTTGAATTAACATCTTCCTCTTTCCCTAACTGAACTGGACAACATAATTGTCAGAAGCCTGAAAGCTATGTAATTAAAAATGATGTTTCAGTATTATTTTTGAAAAATAGCCAATTAATCCTGCATACATTGCCACACACAGATTCTCCTGGAAGTTTAATCAAGCCATATCTTTCCTAGTAGGAGGTTAATTTATATATGTTATATTTAAGTGTGTTACCAATGGCTGGCTGACTGAGCAAGCAGCATTGGCATTTTAGGATTAATGCAGAATTCATGCCACTAATAATAAGTTATTTTATTATAGTGCACTGAATGGTGTGAAGGTACTCACACTGCCTCCTCCTGGGATATGTTTGATATTATCCTTTGATCCACACCTGGATTGGACATGGCTAAAGTTCAGCTTCTTATTAAGCACCTGCACCTTTGATAGTCAGAAAAAGAACATAAGTAATACCTACTGCCAGCCAATGACACCGTGCAAAGGGTTTCTCTACGTAAACCAGTAAATTTAGAAGAAAAAAGAAACAGAAAATGTCTCCAAGGCATTTTTCAGCAACTTGGTTTAACAAATGAAGCCACATATTTCAGCTCTGCAGAAGCAAACATCTGGAAAGCAAGCTTTAAATCAACACTTAAAAAAAAAAGAAAATATCATACAAGTCAAGCTATTCCACTTGTGCTGGAGTGCATTGGTCCTATATAAACTACAATAAAGTATTTGTATAAATTGAAGAGTGACTTACATATTTCATCAGTACCATGCCAAATTTAGTGTAACTTTTAATATCAATGTGGGGCTCTGTTGCCTCCACGAGCAAATATCTGAATATCCCACGACTCACTGGATATATCTTTGATCAGCACAAGGAAAAACAACATTGTCACATACTGATGAAAGTGAAAAGAAAGACATGAATCAGACTTCTCTTGCCTGTTTTCAGTTTGTTTGTGCATTCTTGCTTATTGGACTTGACAAAATATTCAGGGCTGGTATATGACATGCAATTTTAGCATGACAAATGTAATTGGGTAAGTATACCCACCATATGAAGATGGCTTGTGTCTGCAGGGTGAAAGCTGAAATCAAATAAAGTTTTTATCAGACTGAAGAATAGCATCCTGAAAAAGTCATCCCTGGAACCTGCCATTTTGGCTATCCCCCAATATGCAACTTGTTGGGGGGGGGGAGAGATTTTGAAGTACCCATGGAGCATCTATTACAGAGAATTCAGGATGAAAGAAAGTATTTTTATCCATTTTTATATTTTCAAGTTTCAGATCTGGATGTGAAATAATATTGGTCACTCTAGCAAATGACCATTGTCAGGATGAAAATGTGGAGGTTGTACCACTGCATCTCTCTGCAGGGAGAGTCACTTTAGCCGATCTACATCAGTGCTGCAGTATCTGTCCATTTGTTTCTTTATATAAGTCAAACTGCTGTTAATTAAGTTCTACATAGCGTAGGTCGAAGTAATTTTTGGGACCACTTGCTCCCAGTAACATTAAAAAGGAATGCTCGCATTTCTTCCCTTACATTTGGGCTTATGAGACAAATAGTTATGAAGAAGTGTGCTTTTCCTGCACCACCCTATTTTGTGGAATATTTGCCACCCAAAGATCGACTGCCCCATTCACACCTTTCTTTTAGGAAGACAGTGGGATCGTAATTTTTATAGCACATATATTATGTATAAATTAACTTGAGTTTTTTTAATTGCTTGTGAGTTTTTTTTGAATTTGTGAGAAGGGGAATGAAACAGAGCCTGATAGTACAGTGGACTAAAGCACTGTTATTAACATCTGCTGCTTGCAATTACTGCAAGTTCAAATCTCACCAGGCTCAAGGTTGACTCAGCCTTCCATCCTTTCTAAGGTAGTTGAAATGAGGACCCAGATTATGGGGGCAATAAGATGACTTTGTATAAATATACAAAAGTATGAAGGCTATTGCTTAACGCATTGTAAGCCGCCCTGAGTCTCCGGAGAAGGGCGGCATATAAATCAAATTAAAAAAAAAAAAAAAGGAAACAAGCAAAGCACTTTCAGAGTGAGAACTGAATTGTTACTCTTCCTCTGAAAGTGGTTGCACATCCAGCTGGTACCCTTGTCATGGTTTCTTGGGCATCATACAGTTACTCAAACTATCAAGACAACAAAAGTGCTTTTTCAAGAGGCAACTGGACTTTCTGATTTTTTTTTTTTTTTGAAGATATTTCGATTCTCATCCAAGAAGCTTCTTCAGCTCTGACTGGAGGGTGGGAAATGGAAGGATTTATACTCCTTGTAGACAGCTGGTCATTTGCATTCTTTTAGTTAGTTTGTTAAGGCCACCTGGAGGGTTATCTGTGTCGTCAAGATCACCTGAATAGTGCAAATGGGTGTGGAGCCTTCTTGGAACTATTGAAAGGACTGTATTGTAAACTGGAGATAGATGATGTCATATCCCTCCCCCTCTGTTGAAACAGGGTGGGAGTGAAATTCGACCGGTTCAGACTGGCTAGGGCGAACCGGACGATTTGAATCAGTTCGCCAAATTGGTAAAAACCATCCCTGGTTGGCCCTGCCCACACCCGCCTGGACGGCCAGTTGCCGCTCACCCCTTCTGGCCGCTTGCTTACCCCTTCCGGCTGGTTTGACCCATTCAACATTAAATGCTGCAGCAGAGAGAATCTGAACTTTTCTCCCTCCATTCACTGTGGAGCTGCTGCAGCCTGTCCTTTTAAGGTACTTCGACCCTTCAGGAAAGAGGGGGCCAGGGGGGGACCATAAAGGGAGCAGCAGCTCCGCTGTGAATGGAGGGAGAAAAGTTCTGTTTCTCTCTGCCACAGCATTCACTACGAGTCCTTCTGGTGCTCATACACACATTTTTTCCTACCGGGTTCTGTGGGTGTGGCTTGCTGGGTAGTGTCATGTGACTGAGTGGGCGTGGGTGTGAGTGACATCAGGTTGGCCATGCCCACTCAGTCACAGGACCCCCACAGAACTGGTAGGGAAAAAATTTGAATGTCACCATTGAACAGGGCTGTTCAATTTTGATATCGATGGCCTCTTTCACCCCTCTTTCAAACCAGTGGTCCTCTTTGTCCAAAATGGGAACTTTGCTGTCTTCAAAAGAGTGGCCTTCATCTTTTAAATGCAGATGGACTGCTGAATCTAGTCCTGATGGGTTAGTTCTCCTATGTTGTGCCATGTGCTTAGGAAGTGGTTGTTTTGTTTTCCCAATGTACAGATCTGTACATGACTCACTGCATTGCATTGCATATACCACATTGTTCAGTTTGTGTCGTATGTTGTGTTGACTCAAGATCCTCCTGAGCTTTTCTGACAACATATGGAATATCAATGTTACTTCATTTATTGTTCTCTTCATTGTCTGTTATAGAGGAGCCCCTGTAGTGTCTTTTTTGAGATTTGGGGAAAGCCCCACTTGGGATAGCCAAAAGTTCTGAGGGCTTCCTTGATGTGTTTTAGTTCTTTTTTTCCCCATCTTTGCTGGTTGGCTCGGTGGTGTAGGGTTCTGATGACTCCCATTTTGTGCTCCAGTGGAGGGGCTCTTTCATAACAGACAATGAAAAGAACATAAATAAAGCAACATTGTCATTCCATACGTTGCAGGAATATCGGAAAAGCTCAGGATGGTCTTCAGCCAATACAACATACGTGCACACTTCAAACGCAAGAATACATTAAGGAGAAGCTTGTCCACCCCAAGGATAAAATACCCAAACACAAATTGAGCAATGTGGTATATACAGTACAATGCAGTGAGCCAAGTGTATTTTGGGGAAACTATCTTCATAAACACATGGCACAACATAGGAGAATAAACCCATCAGGACTAAATGTGATCTTGACGCACAGATAAACTTCCAGGTGGCCTTCTTGGACAGGAATTGAAAACGTCTTCAAAAAAAATTCAGAAAGTCCAGTTGCCTCTTGAAAAAGCACCTTTGGGACAACCATGACCTGGATAACTGAAAATCTCTATAGACATTTATCAAGTCAGCACCTGCCATGGGGACCGGATAACCAAGATTGGTCTCCTTTTTTAAATAACACTAAAAGAAGCATTGAGAAAACTACATACTATTGCTACTTCTGTCAACAATAATCTTTTTTCCTCTTTCCTCTCAATTCTCTGAAATAGCATGGAGAAGGAATAGGGGGTAAGCTGTGTGAATCTACAAATTACCATCAAAAGAGCCACAATTATTGGTAAGCTCAACTTGTCCAATTTACTTTGGGCCTCTGACTAGTAGAGATACACGTGGCAATATGCTTATCTGCAGGCAGAATAGATCTCTTAAGACAGAAAAAAAGATAAGTATCATCAAGAAACATCAACTCCTATCTAAATAATCAGATGCAGTAAATGGTTTTGAGTGTGGTTTATTCTGCTAGTCAGGAAAAGAACAGGAGAAAGAGAAAGAGTAACTAAAGAAGTTACTATAGGACAATGACAAGGTTTTATTACAGATTGGTTAAACTATAAAAAATGTTGAGAAAAGGCTAGTGAGCCCTACCTAGAAGTAAAAAATGAACCAGAAAAAATATAATCTGAATTTGATAAGGTGGAAAAATTACAAATGACAGTAATAACATTATCTGAGATAGAAAAGCCAAATCAGGGTAGAGAGACTTTTAAGATTCTTTAAACCTCTGATGAAAAATGTTGGAAAAATAAACTGGGACACAGGAAAAAGGAATCCAAGTCTGGACATAGATCTGGCTGACATTAGGGCCCATTTCAAAAGTAGTTGGACCAGAGAGATAGTAGACCACTGTGAGAGAAGGTTATTTAAGGTGCAAATGGATTAGCAGGATCCTGAGAACCCTATCAAATGGACTGCTACAAATAAGAAGAGATGAGATATCAGTTACAGCTTTTAGAATCAGGTCTAGCAGCATGGAGAAACATATTTCTCTTTTCTTGTTCAATTAAAATTCAGAATCAATTGGTTCTATACATCAGGCTTGAAATACAAAGAGTTTTCCATATTGAGAGAGAACAGAGTATACAAATAAAATAAATGAATACATTTATTCATTTATAATGAATTTCCCTCAAACAGTAAGATTGAGGGAAATAATATTTAGTATCTGGTCTTCTGGGAAGTAGTTTAGTTTAGTTTTAGTTTTATTTGATTTGTATACCGCCCTACTCCCGAAGGACTCAGGGCGGTGAACAGCCAAGCAATAAAATACATAAATACAAAAATTTAAAAAACCAGTTAAAATCAAATTAAATCATTTTGGCCCAGACAAATTAAAACACCCCAATAATTTAAGAACAGATTTAAAATTTATATATTAAAAGAGGGAGGAAATTAGGCCAAGCCTGCTTGATGGAATAAAAGAGTCTTCACAGCGCGGCGGAAGGTGCGCAGATCCGGGATCCTCCGTATCTCTGGGGGGAGCTCATTCCAGACGGTAGGTGCCCCCACAGAGAAGGCTCTCCCCCTAGGGGTCGCCAGCCGACATTGTTTGGCTGACGGCACCTGGAGGAGTCCCTCTCTATGAGAGCGTACTGGCCGGTGGGAGGCTATTGGTGGTAGTAGGCGGTCCCGTAGATAACCTGGTCCTAAGCCATGGAGCGCTTTAAAGGTGGTAACCAAAACCTTGAAGTGCACCCGGAAGACCACCAGGAGCCAGTGCAGCTCGCGCAGGAGAGGTGTCACATGGGAGCGCCATGACGCTCCCATTACCACCCGCGCGGCCGCACTCTGCGCCAGTTGGAGCCTCCGGGTGCTCCTCAAGAGGAGCCCCATGTAGAGAGCATTACAATAGTCCAGGCGGGAGGTGACGAGGGCATGAGTGACCGTGCGTAACGAGTCCCGATCCAGAAAGGGACGCAACTGGCGAATCAGGCGAACCTGATAGAAAATCCTCCCGGTCACGGCCGTCAAGTGCTCTTCTAAAGACAGCCGTGAATCCAGGAGGACGCCCAAGTTGCGAGCCCTCTCCGTGGGGACAAGTGATTCGCCCGCAATAGTCAGAGATGGCATCAACTGACTATATCGGGACGTCGGAAACCACAGCCACTCGGTCTTGGATGGGTTGAGCCTGAGCCTGTTCCTCCCCATCCAGATCCGTACGGCCTCCAGGCACCGGGACATCACTTCAAGGGCATCGTTGGGGTGATCCGGGGTGGAGATGTACAGCTGGGTGTCGTTAGCGTACTGATGGTACTCCACCCCGAAACCACGGATGATCTCGCCCAGCGGCTTCACATAAATGTTGAACAGGAGAGGCGAGAGGACCGACCCTTGCGGCACCCCACATATGAGGGGCCTCGGGGTCGACCTCTGTCCCCGTCAACACAGACTGCGACCGGTTAGAGAGAAAGGAGGAGAACCACCGCAACACAGTGCCTCCCACCCCTAACTCTTCCAACCGGTGCAGCATGATACCATGGTCGATGGTATCAAAAGCCGCTGAGAGATCTAACAGGACCAGGACAGAGGAGCACCCCCTGTCCCGAGCCCTCCAGAGATCATCAACCAACGCGACCAATGCCGTTTCCGTGCTGTACCCAGGCCTGAAGCCCGACTGGAACGGATCCAGATACGTTATTTCATCCAGGTGCTGGGGGAGCTGTTTCGCGACCACACTCTCGACAACCTTCGCCACAAAACGAAGGTTGGAGACCGGACGATAATTTACCAACATTGCCGGGTCCAGGGATGGCTTCTTGAGGAGAGGCCTCACCACCGCCTCTTTCAAGGCGGCAGGAAAGACACCCTCACCCAACGAAGCATTTATAATCCCCTGGAACCAGCCTCGTGTCACCTCCCGAGAAGCCAGCACTAACCAGGAGGGACACGGGTCCAATAAACAAGTGGTCGCGTTCAGTCTACCCAGAATCCTGTCCACATCCTCAGGGGTCACAGGATCAAACTCATCCCAGATAACATTATCAAGACCTGCCCCTGTTCCTCCTCCTGAGACTACCCAGTCGGAGTCCAGATCTTCCCGAATCTGAGTGATTTTGTCATACAGATATTGAACAAAATCCTCGGCTCTACCCTCCAAGGGGTCCTCCCGCGCTTCCTGATGGAGCAGGGAGTGGGTCACCCTAAACAGGGCGGCCGGGCGATTATCTGATGATGCAATAAGAGCAGCAAAATAGCTACATTTCGCTGCTTTTATCGCCACTAGGTAATTCCTAATATGAGATCTTACCAGTGTCCGGTCAGATTCAGAACGGCTGGCCCTCCAACTACTCTCTAGGCGTCTTTTCCGGCGCTTCAACTCCCTCAACTCCTCGGTAAACCAAGGAGCTAAATGAGATCGGCGCCGGGTCAGAGGCCGCAAAGGCACGACCCGGTCCAGAGCTCCAGCGGCCACCCTATCCCAGGCGGCCACTAGGTCTCCAGTCGGGGCGTGTGCCAGAGCCTCAGGGAATGGCCCAAGCTCCATCTGGAACCTATCAGGTTCCATCAGGCGCCTGGGGCGGAACCATCTTACCGGCTCTGCCTCCCTGCGGCGGGGTGTAGCGGTTCGAAGGTCGAGACGAAGGAGAGAGTGATCAGACCATGACAAGGGCTCGGTGACTATATCCCCTATCTCGAGATCACTCAACCACTGTCCAGAGACAAAAACCAGATCCAGCGTGTTTCCCCCCGTGTGAGTAGGGCCATGAATTAACTGGGTCAGGTCCATAGCTGTCATGGAAGCCATGAACTCCTGAGCCACCTCAGACGCCTCGCCCACAGACGGTAGGTTGAAATCCCCCATGACCATAAGCCTGGGGGTATCAACTGCTACCGCAGCGATGACGTTGAGTAGCTCGGGCAGGGCTGCTGCCACGTGGCAGGAAGTAGGCTAATAAGAGTGAAATTTCTGTCTGTTATAATCAGCTCCCCAACTCTCCTATGATGAAGTAATAGTGAATGTGCAAAAAAAAGAAAAAAAAGAAAAAGTGATACAAACTGGCCTAAACTGTCTCTGATAGGAATGAAGGGCACCTGATAGGAAGATCAAATGTACATGCCATGAGCCCAGTTAGTGTTCAGGAAACAATGCTGTAAAACTGGAATTATCAATAAGACAAAATGGAGTTTTGTAGGAGAACTTCTGTTCTGTTTACACTCTTTTCATTTCTTCCTTTTTACTGTTGTAAGCCACTTAGAGTAGCCCCACAGTGGGATAGACAACAAATAAATAGGAGTGAGCAATAAATCTTCTTAACTGGAACTTAACATGTGGTCCTGATTCTTCATACCTGACATTAATCTAGTCAACTAATGATCAGCATTAAATTGGCTCTTGATAAGAGTCAACAGAATTCAAGGGGGGCTGAATTTGGATTGTTTATGGCAATGTAACAACTCCAAACTGATTCATCTCTTGACTCCACCCCCAAGCTCTGCCTTTTCTTCTCCTACAGTACTATGTGATCAAACCATAAGGTCAAAGTACAGTTCAAGCTATTTCATGTTTCCCCATTAAAAAAAATCTTATGCCATTCTGTCTTATGGAATAGGAGCTGCTTGGACTGAATGTAGACAGGCTCAATGACCGAGAGTGGAAGAGATGCTAAGAAAAAAATAACAAAATTGTGCAAAAAGCATGACTGAATTATCAGCAAGCATCGAATTGGAAGCTAACCTTGAATGATGTAAAAATTTGTATTAACATGTCATTAATAGAATTGGCATAAAGGTACCTTTAATTTTTCACCATTATTATATGATTGCATTAATACCAAATCTAAAAAAAATAGAAATGTTAAAAATTTTTAAAAAGAGTAATAATAAAATTGTGTCAACTAGAAAGATCCAAACGGCATCTTATTTTTAAAATTATTTTTTAACATGCATGTATACTCTTTAATTCAAGTCCTGTTGGTAAGAATATTTCAATTCCTTAAAATAAAAAGTGCAATAAAAGAATCTAACAATGCTTATCAGAAGGATAATAATAACTGTTACCAAAGTATAGATGTATAGAATCCAGTAGCATACTTTTCGGAGTATAAGAGGGTGGAAATGTTGGTGCGTCTTATACACCAAATACAGCCATTTTTGGCCTCCCGAAGCCCCATCCTGCGCATTCCGTTTTTGCAAACAACGGACCTGTTTTTTGCAAAAACAGGGTGCACAGAGGATTTGGGAGATCTGCAGAGTGTTCCTGTGGGCTGGGGACGGCAAAAACACCCCCATTTTTATGAAAAACAGGCCCATTTTTGGCCTCCCAAACCCCCAGGAGCACTCTGCAGGCCTCCCAAACCCTCTGCGTGCCCCATTTTTGTGAAAAACGGGATGTGCAGTGCGTTTGGGAGGCCTGCAGAGTGCTCCTGGGGGCCGGGGAGGGCAAAAACTTTTTTTTCTTGCTTACCTCTTCAAAATCTTGGTGCGTCTTATATACCGGTGTGTCTTATAGTGCGAAAAATATAGTATATCATTGCACAAATTAAAATAATGCATTTTTAAAACAAGAGTAGTAGAAAAGTAATTATTCTGTTTTTACATCCTTCTTAACACACTCATAGTTGGGAAAAAAACCTTATTTTTAGTTGCTTTAAGAAAACTGTGTCAGGTGTTTTAAGAAATTGTAGCTAAATGTTGCATGAGAATACTTGCAGGTGTTCCAAAATTCCTTTATACCTTCTATCTGAAACCCCATTAAACGCATGATTCAGGTTTTCCACCTGATGGAAATAAATGGAAAATGCATGAAAATTGTTGACATGCTCTTGTAAATCGATAGGTACTATGTGCCCATTAAGAATGAAGCACTAAAATTGTCTATGCTTAATAAAAATCCAGGGAGCAGCAGCAACTGAACATAAGATGATTGAAAACACCACCAGAGGCACCAAAACAGCAGCCTATCCTATCAGCCTATGAATGAAGTTATTCATATTTAATGTAGTGCCCTCTGATCATTAAAAATGCTGGTATTTGAATCTCTGTTCAGTAAAATAGATTAAGAAACTTAGACAGTAATTACTAACTCCCACAGACTAACATTAAGAACAACAAAAAAAATCATTAAATAGGGAATTCTGCTACCCTTAAATTCTAAACAATTTGCTTGTCTTGATTGCCTGATTTTTAAAAAACAGGGTTTTTTTAAATTTTTTATTATATTTTTATTGTTAAAGAATAACAAAAAGGAAAAAAAATCAATACAAAAATCAGTAGTAAGGAAAGAAAATTTTTTTCCCCCAACGTGCTATACAAACCGAAAGGAAGTTTTAGGAACTTGAAGTCTTCAATTCTTCCAGAAATCTCTTTGATAAGGTACTTATACTTGATAAGGTAAAAAACGGGTTTTAAAACAAAACAAAACACCACAGCATTCACTTTTAACATAATGGTATGATGATGAACATCTTAAGTGAGGTATTAATGAGCCTGATTATTAGAATCAGAAAAAAAAAAGGTTTCACTGTTCCTGCTAGCAACACCATCAAAATGTAACACTAGATCCTGAGAGTGATTCAGAGGGCAGGACTATAACATACCTGAAATCAAGTACTATTTGTCCTTTTTAATATTCTAGCAATAAAATGATCTTCCTATATAAAAACCACTCTCTTATCAGGTTTCTTTACTAGAACACATTATGGGCAAGATGAGAAGTCTGTTCCATTCAAGATCCTCAGCCAAAACAGTCAGATAGAGACTGAATAATTGAATTACTTCAGTATAACTTTGAGAGGAGCAAAATCTTCATATGTGATGTATGTAGTGCTATCTTGTTACTGCTGTAGATTAGTGCTTCCATACGTAGCTTTAAAGGCCTTCTTTCTAATCAGAACAACATATATTCCATTCACTTAACTATATACTCAGTTACTTGTACATACTTGTACATACTCAGATCCCATGTATTTTCTAATTTGGAAGGAACCCTTAGCATATTTAATTGTAATGAACACGTCACTTCAGTAATGTCAATATTACCTCAGTGGTGGGTTTCTACCGGTTCGCCCTGGTTCAGGAGAACAGGTAGTGGCAGTAGCGGGAGGCTCCACCCACCCACCTGGACGTCATCACAGACACTCTGTGTGTGCGCAGAAAGTTCTACACATGCTCAGAAGCACCACACGCGAGCAAAGCGAGCACACACGTGCGCTTACAGTTCCGAACCAGTAGGGAAGGTAAGTGAAAACCACTACTGTATTACCTAATCAATCATCTCACATATAAAGGGGTTACACCATCACCAATTTTGAGTGTTTGCATTCCGCCAGGTGAAGGTAGCTCATAAAGCTGAGATAATCTTGCAGGCAGAGAATACAATGCTGGAATGGCAAAGAGAGAAAGCTACCCCATCTACTACAGTTGGCCTGTATATCTGTTTCCACAGAAATATAAACCATGTTAGATTTACCTTTCCACCTCCAGGTTGATGCTTTAAGTTGTCAGTGGAACCAATTTTGGACTTGATATTCTTCAGGTCTGGCATGGGGACCGGAGCTGTCTGCAAGCGGCTCTTGGCAGAAGAAGGGGATTTTGGTGGTGTACGAACCACTGCAACCTTCTTGGGCTCCCTGTTTGGTGGAGTTGGCAAGGATGGTGTGCGAGAGCGACTGCCAGGGGTTCCTGGAGATCCAGGACTGCTGTACCCACTTCTCTCTCCAGACTTGGTTGGTTCACCTACAGTTTGAGATTGAATCAGTTTTAGTTGCTGATTCTAAGTTTTATTTCCTACTATTCAATAAGCATGAAATATCCACATAACATCAAAAAGATAATGCCGTATTGTTCAATTAAGCTATTTTGCACCCATAAACATTGTCATTGCAGAATGTAGTCCACATCCAAAACATAAACAATGTTCTTTTGAGTGATAATTTCATTATGCCTTTGTGTCATTGCAAATGAACAACTCTGTTATAGTTGGATTGTAATTAACAAAATTGTTAATTGTTAATTCCATGCTCTCCAAGATTGACTGATTTCTTGCAGAAGGTGTATTACCAAATTAGGTAACATCATCACCGCTAGGTGATTGTCATGCATTTTCAGTAAACACAGAGTATGTTAAATTAAACTACATTCAAGTATTTCCAATATGGAAGTAATAATGATACAAATTAGATATTGTCTTTTTCAACGCTTGCAAAGTCCAAATGACAAAATAAAATGTAGATGTCCCAATCTTCTGGAGTAAGTTTCTCCCAAACTCCAACTGGCTCTAATTGAATAATCTTCGGATTTACGGTGAAGATGGCCAACTGACGATACATCCTGGGAGGGCTCTCTGGGGCTCCTTGAAAGGGTTTTCTATGGACTGTTGCTTTTTCAACTTGCTAACAGAAGGAATCAGCATTCCTTTAGTTTATATGGCTCTCCTGGATTAGGGAAAGTCCTAGAATCATCCCACAAGATCCTCCACACAGCAACAGTCTGCAAGTAGCTTCAGCTGTGCTTCCGAGTGAGCTGGTGAGTTGTTCAGTTGGTGGGAGCAGGCTGCAATATTGTTGAAAAAAGCAGCGATTTTGAAAATTATTTTTCAAAGACAATAAACTGTGTCTTTCATTTCTTAATCATTTTTAGGGATTATTATCTTTATTGAATTAAAAGAGGCTCTCTTCAGCCACAGCTTGTTTCTCCTTTTTGAAGATCTGCTCCATTTTTGGGACTTCTTTATTGTTAAACAATAAGAAAGAGGGTTGCTGATGGCAAGCTAAAATAAGGAAGCATGGAGTATCTTTGTTTTAACTTTGATGGAGAAATGTAAGAGTAGAAACTTGTGGTTTTATTTTAGTATTTTTAAGTAAATTATAACTTGGTTTGCTTTGTTGTGGGTGGCTAAAACTTTCCAATATTCATGAACTCTGGCCAGCAATTTTTAAGTGACTTACAAAACGTTTACTCTTTGACCACAAGAGGGAACATGGATTTGAGCAAATTATTAGACATTGTTTGAAAAATTCTTAAATGAAACTCTTCACTTTATAGATCAATTATGTTCTAAAGATGTTATAAAAACTACTCAAATTACTTCAGAGATGCAATTATTTGTAGAAAGTTATCAAATGAGATTGACACAATTTCACAAGTAGCTGACAATGCAAAGGACACAACTGCAACCCTGGAATATACTGTAAATCTGACCCCAATCTTTATTATGATGCTGGTTTATATATAAACCTTCCAGCACAATTGAAAGAAGAGTTCCAAGAAAATCTGCAACTTTCAAAAGGATTAGTTTGGGACTTTTTCTTCATGGATACTAACAAGCTTGAGAATTTCTTGAGGAAAAATATAAGTATAAAAAGATAATGACTTGACTGACAATCCAGAGAATAAAAAGATTTCATTTTATTAAGATAAGCTAGAAGGAGCAACTTAAATTTAATTAGTTAATTGGAGTTAGGATGGATTTTTACCAGTCTGATATATGTAATTGAAAGAAAATTTTAATGTAAAGAAATCAAAATATTACAGTGAACTTTGCTAATATAAACAATGATAGTCTATAAAGATTAATATGTGCAAATAGAAATATAATATTTTCCACAGCAAATAAAACAAAGCAGAGATGGTTAAGTTGATTCCTTTATTCAAAGAAAATAATATATCTAATTTTGTTTTTATTTGGAAACCGCTTCTGAATTTTGTGCTTGTAATGGAAAGATAAAACTCTGACTTTTGTTTTGCTGATTAGATATGTTTGTTGTTACAGAAATGGCTAGCATATATATTGCATAAAAGTAAAAAGTTGAGGTTGTAATGTTATTTATCTTCTACTGTGCTAAAGAGTCAGAAGTCAACATCCTTTTTCCTTTATCCCCTTCTACCCCCACACTCTTCCCCTCCCCTAGTTTCCATTATTTTTATTTTACTTTATATTTTATATTCTGTTAAACTAATAAAAATTTTCAGCCCAAATGATTTAGTCAACTTTCTGAAGATTGTTATATTGGTGCTGTTCTAACAAGCCTTTGGAGATTAACATTTGCATTTTGCCTGCTAATTAGCAGTTACATAGCCTAATTCTACATTATTTGTAATAAATGATATCATGATATTATTTTTTATGACATAGATTACCTGCAGATTATCAACTATGAATGTAAAGAAACAGTGGAAAATAAATGAATAAACTTAATTGTTAATTGCATCCCATTGTTTATCTATTTGGAAGTTTTAAGTGGAACCAGATTATTAATACAGCAAATATTGGCTTTATAAATATCCAGAAAATCCTACAATTCACTGACTCAGTATTGCATTCTCTGATATTCATGCTACCCCTGTTGTAAATTATACTATATTGTGAAATAATATTAAAGAAACACTGTATTTTTTATTTGACTTGCAACAGGCTCATCATGCTGCTTTCACCTGAGTTATTCAATAATGTGGATTCTGAAATTTTAGTTATGATGGATTGTGCTAAATGGGTCAGTCTTGTGTGTAATAATAGCCAGAAATCACATTTGCTCAGTTCTACTTAGCCAAACATTTAACATTTAAATATATAATGCTTAACAAAAAAATTAAGAAAATGAAGAGATGTGTTTATGTGTTATGTGTATGTATTTTATTACAGAAGACAAATCATCTTTTTTTTCCTTCACAAGGTCAAGAAAACTCTCTTAAAATAGAAAAAAAAATAACGTCCAGTTTCGCGTTGCAGCGGGATGATCAAGGACAGTGGGGCTCTGCAAATCCTGATTGAACCTTCTTCATTAGGAAGCCCCAAGATGCTAAAGTCACCTTGCAAGGGTGACGAAGAAAGGAGAGATCCCTTGTTGATCGCGGGAGAGCAGTGGCTCTCCCGCTGGATCCGAGACATGCTCCCGACCAATGAAGAAGAGAGACTGTCATTATGGTCAGACTGAAGGTTGGGCAACCAAAGAAGAAGCACTAACAAGCACTAAGTGAACAGAGTATCAGACTGGGTGAGACTATTTTCAACTTCTACATTAGAGACTTATCCCCAAATAAAAGAGTTTCTTTTTTGAAGATTCTCCAAAGCAAAGAGAAAGTGGTGAGTTAACACCCGGAGATAGATTACAGACCCAAAAGAGAAACAAAACTTCAGAGAAACTATTAAATTTAAAATTTTAAAATATAGAAAGACCAGACTGGAATTAATAGTACTGTGAAAAATGACTTAAATTGTTAGAAATTTGCCCAAACCCCTAATTTGCCCAAACCCCTAAAATGTATGGCGGGAGCAGGGGGCCATATCGAGTCAAGGGAGCACGTACCCGCTGTTTACAAGCGGTGACATGCTCCGGCCCCCAAGGCTCCACCCGTTCCCCAGGTTGCACAGACCCTCAGGACCCGACCCTTCGGCTAATGCTGTGCAATGCCAGGTCCGTAGTAAATAAAGCCCCCCTCATTTGTGATCTTATTTGTGAGGGGGGAGCGGACCTGGCGGGTATTACGGAGACCTGGTTGGGCCAGGAGGGGGGGTCCCCCTCGTTGAAATGTGCCCACCAGGTTTCCTCGCATTCCATCAGCCGAGGTTACAAGGCAGGGGCGAGGGAGTAGCGGTTATTATTAAAGAAGGTCTGAGACCGAGGGAGGCCACTGTTCCTCAGACGGCCGGCTGTGAGTCCCTCCTCGTGAAGTGGGGTCATGGGGTTCACATGGGTTTGCTGATCACGTATCTGGCTCCCTGCCACATGGCAACAGCCCTGCCCGAGCTACTCAACGTCATCGCTGCGGTGGCGGTTGATACCCCCAGGCTTATGGTCATGGGGGATTTCAACCTGCCGTCCGTGGATGAGGTGTCTGAGGTGGTTCGGGAGTTCATGGCTTCCATGACAGCCATGGACCTGACCCAGTTAATTCATGGCCCTACCCACACAGGGGGAAACACGCTGGATCTGGTTTTTGTCTCTGGACAGTGGCTGAGTGATCTTGAGATAGGGGATATAGTTACCGAACCCTTGTCATGGTCAGATCACTCGCTCCTTCGTCTCGACCTTCAAACCGCTGCACCCCGCCGCAGGGAGGCGGAGCCGGTAAGATGGTTCCGCCCCAGGTGCCTGATGGAACCTGCTAGGTTCCAGATGGAGCTTGGGCCATTTCCCGAGGCTCTGGCACATGCCTCGACTGGAGACCTAGTGGCTGCCTGGGATAGGGCGGCCGTTGGAGCTCTGGATCGGGTCGTGCCTTTGCGGCCTCTGACCCGGCGCCGATCTCATTTGGCTCCTTGGTTCACTGAGGAGCTGAGGGAGTTGAAGCACCGGAAAAGACGCCTAGAGAGTAGTTGGAGGGCC
Organism: Pantherophis guttatus; assembly: GCF_059756535.1. Classification (NCBI taxonomy): domain Eukaryota; kingdom Metazoa; phylum Chordata; class Lepidosauria; order Squamata; family Colubridae; genus Pantherophis; species Pantherophis guttatus. The sequence continues at coordinate 54,006,318 of NC_142066.1, forward strand.
AGTCTTTCTGAATCGGACCGGACACTGGTAAGATCCCATATTAGGAATTACCTAGTGGCGATAAAAGCAGCGAAATGTAGTTATTTTGCTGCTCTTATTGCGTCATCAGATAACTGCCCGGCCACTCTGTTTAGGGTGACCCGCTCCCTGCTCCACTAGGAAGCGCGGGAGGACCCCTTGGAGGGTAGAGCCGAGGATTTTGTTCAGTATCTGTATGACAAAATCACTCAGACCTGGGAAGATCTGGACTCCGACTGGGTAGTCTCAGGGGGAGGGACTGGGGCAGGTCTTGAGAATGTTATCTGGGATGAGTTTGATCCTGTGACCCCTGAGGACGTGGACAGGATTCTGGGCAGACTGAATGCAACCACTTGTTTATTAGACCCGTGTCCCTCCTGGTTAGTGCTGGCTTCCCGGGAGGTGACGCGAAGCTGGCTCCAGGGGATTATAAATGCTTCGTTGGGTGAGGGTGACTTCTCCGCCACCTTGAAAGAGGCGGTGGTGAGGCCTCTCCTCAAGAAGCCTTCCCTGGACCCGGGAATGTTGGTTAATTATCGTCTGGTCTCCAACCTTCGTTTTGTGGCGAAGGTTGTCGAGAGTGTGGTTGCGCAACAGCTTCCCCAGCACCTGGATGAGACGACGTATCTGGATCCGTTCCAGTCGGGTTTCAGGCCCGGGTACAGCACGGAAACGGCATTGGTCGCGTTGGTTGATGATCTCTGGAGGGCTCGGGACAGGGGGTGCTCCTCTGTCCTGGTCCTGTTAGACCTCTCAGCAGCTTTTGATACCATCGACCATGGTATCATGCTGCACCGGTTGGAAGAGTTAGAGGTGGGAGGCACTGTACTACGGTGGTTCTCCTCCTTTCTCTCCGGCCGGTTGCAGTCTGTGTTGGCAGGGGGGCAGAGGTCAGTCCTCTCGCCCCTTTTGTTCAACATTTCTGTAAAGCCACTGGGCGAGATCATCCGTGGTTTCGGGGTGAAGTACCATCAGTACGCTGATGACACCCAGCTGTACATCTCCACCCCGGACCACCCCAACGATGCCCTTGAAGTGATGTCTCGGTGTCTGGAGGCCGTACGGATCTGGATGGGGAGGAACAGGCTCAGGCTCAACCCATCCAAGACCGAGTGGCTGTGGTTTCCAATGCCCCGATATAGTCAGTTGATGCCATCGCTGACTATTGGGGGCGAATCGCTGGCCCCCACGGAGAGGACTCGCAACTTGGGCATCCTCCTGGATTCACAGTTGTCTTTAGAAGAGCACTTGACGGCCGTGACTGGGAGGATCTTTCATCAGGTTCGCCTGATTCGCCAGTTGCGTCCCTTTCTGGATCGGGACTCCCTACACACAGTCACTCATGTCCTCGTCACTTCCCGCCTGGACTATTGTAACGCTCTCTACATGGGGCTCCCCTTGAGGAGCACCCGGAGGCTCCAACTGTCACAGAGTGCGGCCGTGCGGGTGGTTATGGGAACAACATGGCGCTCCCGTGTGACACCTCTCCTGCGCGAGCTGCACTGGCTCCTGGTGGCCTTCCGGGTGTGCTTCAAGGTTTTGGTTACCACCTTTAGAGCGCTCCATGGCTTAGGACCTGGCTACTTACGGGACCGCCTACTACCACAAACATTCCCACCGGCCGGTATGCTCTCATAGAGAGGGGCTCCTCCATGTGCCGTCAGCCAAACAATGTCGACTGGCGGCCCCTAGGGGGAGGGCCTTCTCTGTGGAGGCACCTACTATCTGGAACGAGCTCCCCCCGGAGATACGGAGGATCCCGGATCTGCGCACCTTCTGCCGTGCTTTGAAGACACTCCTATTCCAGCAGGCCGGCCTAGCCTAATTTTCTCCCCTTCTTTTAAATTTGTGAAATTTTAATTTGTTTTAAATTATTGGAAATTTTAATTGTCTCGGGCAAAATCATTTAATTTGGTTTTAATTATGTTTTTTAACTTTTGTATTTATGTGTTTTATTTTGTGCCTGTTCACCGCCCTGAGTCCTTCGGGAGTAGGGCGGTATACAAATTTAATAAAATGAAAAAAAAATGAAAAGAAAGAAAAGAAAAAAAAGCTTTACTTTTTGAATACTGGAAGAAAGTTTACAAAAAAGGTTTTTTTTTTTTAAATTATTTGACAATCAGCTGTTACATCTTCTGCTTCAATGCTGGAAGTTAGAGCAGCAGCAACACCTACTGGTGAAAAAAGACACTACACTATACTATACTACTATTCAGATAGAAAAGACCTTGAGAGGAAACCAGGATTGATAAGAAGAAGAGAAATAAAGTAAAGAAAGACAAACAACACCTGGAAAGCCATTTTCTTGCTGTTTGGGAATAGGCAATGTTTTCTTTTTGAAACTTCCTGAACTTGGTGGATTATAAATGCTGTTGGCTTCGAGGAACAGGTTGGAGACTGAGAGAATTGGTTTTACTTCCTTTTACTTTTTTTTTACTTTTTTCTTTTTTTCTTTCTCTTTTTCTTTCTTAGATTATAAATACTCTTGAGAAAGTGGATCAATGGAATAGCCAGGAATTGTTTAGAGACTAAGTAAAGTGGATTTTTGGTTTGTTGGATATTTTGGATTATTGAACAGTGGGGAATTTAGTGGGCCATTTGGATTACAAATACTGACAGACAAGGACATAATTGTTGACTTTAAGAAGTCTTTTCTCAGTGTTCCTAATAGACTGACTTTGTGGATTACAAATAAAAGGTGGCTTGGTGACTGAGAGAACTGGATTCTTGTGTTGACCTCTTAGCTCTTCGGATATTTGGAGTATTTGGGGTATTTGGTTTTGGTGGGCTACCTTGGATTATTGTTTTTCCTTTCTTTAATATATTTAATATTAGATATTAAAATGGCAAGTGTTCCAAACTTAACTAAAATTGGAAAGAAAGCATCCTCTACACTAACATTGGCTGCCTCCAGTCCATCAAGTCAAAGATCAATAGATGTTATGCTACAGCAAGAAAAAACGAATACATTCCAAAAAGAAATACAAATGATGTTTCAGTCTATCCATGGCAATGGCAAAAAAACACAATGAGATGAAGGAACAGATTCATAATATGGATGAAAAACTAGAGAACTTTCAGCAAATGATAACAAAAAATGAATAAAGAATTCAGAAAATAGAGGAGAAATCAGAAGAAGCTGAGAAAAAAGTTGAGGAAATAAGAACTAACATAGTCAAACAAAGACTTCCAAGAGACAGTAATAATGTTGGAAATGGAGAAGGCAGCCCATTTTTTAAGATTTCAGAAGATAGAAGACAAAGGGGAAGACCTTCCAAAAGTGATGAATAGAGTTGTTGACAGGCATTCTAAAGATAGGAAAACAAGAGATGGATGCAGAGATAGATGAAATATTCAGAATAAATAAAAGCTACACAAGAAGACAAACTTCCAAGAGAGGTACATGTGTAATTTGTTAAAAAATCAACAAGAGATGAAATACTTAAAAAGGCAAGATATGAACCATTGCAATACAGAGGGAAAGAAACAGTGGTCCTGAAAGAGGTTCCTAGAAGAGTAAGAGACCTACAGAAACAATATAAATTTCTGTCTGCAAAGCTGATTAAAAGAAATGTAAATTTTAGATGGCTGGTACTTGAGGCAATACCAGTTAATTGGGATGACAAAAGATATAGACTCAATTCGTTAAACAAAGCGATAGAATTTTATGACAGCTACCTTAGCACAAATGTGGGACATGAAATGGGAGGAGAAATGGAACACAGGGGACAAGTGGCTGAGGAATTCAAGGGACAAGAGGATCCAATAAGAGAAGATAGGTGTATACAGCAAGAAGAAAGTGAAGCTGAGAAAATAGAACAAGCAGAACAAGAAGGAGCAAGAGCGACCAGAGAGAAATAAGAACAACTAGGAGAATAAGACTTATATATAAGTGAAGGAGATGGAAAGGGAAATTGAGATGTTGTCAATTAATATAAATGGATTGAATTCCACTATGAAAACGAAAGAAATCTATACACAGTTACAAAAATTAACATATAATTTGTCTTCAAGAAACCCATATAAAAAAACAACACAGTAAACTATTAGAATGTTCTAAAATTGGGAAACTATATTTTTCATTAGCACAACAAAAGAAAAGAGGGATAGCTTTATACATTAAGGAAACAATAAATTCTAAACAAATCTATGCAAATGAAGAAGGAAGAATTTTGATGGTGGAAGTAGTGATCAATCAAAAACAGATCACTTTTTTAAAAAAAAATTTTTTTATTAAATATATAATTTAAAAACATTAGACTTGGTGCAACTTGTCTGGTACATATTTTTCTAACACTTTTTTTTCGTGTATATTACAATATAACATCATGCATATTCCAAAAAACAGATCACTCTTGATAGCAATATATGAGCCAAACAACAAACAAGAAGAATTTTATTAAAAAAACTACATAAGAAGATAAGAATATTTGTGCAGTAGGAGATTTTAATATGACATAAAACTTGACTATAGAAATAGCAAACCAGGGAAAAAAGAAAGGAAGATTCTCCCTAGGACCTTCTTTAAAATGGCAGAAGAAACATGCATACATGATAGATGGAGAGAAATAAACCCAGGGAAAAACCAATACACATTTTATTCCAATAGGCACAAATCATGGTCTAGAATTGACATGATATGGATGTCACCAGAATTAAGAACAAATATGCAAAAGATAAGAGATAGAAACTAATATATGGGCCAGCAGTGGGGTGAACCGGTAGCAGCGGCAGCGGGAGGCTCTTCCAACCCACCCAGAAGTCATCACGGACGCAGAAGCACCATACGCGAGCGAAGCAAGCAAGCGCACACACTCACAGTTCCGAATCAGTAGCGAAGGTAAGTGAAAACCACAACTGATATGGGCCGACCACCACCCAATAAAAGTTAGATGGAAGGGGCAAAAGAAAAGGTTGAGATGGACACTGAACCAATCTATACTAAAAGAAAAGAAAATCATACAAGCAGCAGTAAAAGAAATGGAATTTTTTCTTTTAAGGAGAATAAAAAAGAAGAGACTACATTGCAAAATGTATGGTATACAGCTAATGCATATATTAGGGGACTAGCAATAACTTACATAGCAAGAAAAAATAAGAAGAAAAAACAATCTCAAAAGACATTAGAAGAGCACAAAAAACTTGAATTAGAATTACAAAAAGAGCCACAAAAAAGGAAATTTAAAAAATCACGGAAATAATAAAATGTAAATTGAATTTAATGGAAAAAGAAGAAATGGCACAATGAATTAAGAGAGTAGAACAAAACCTTTTTTTAAAAATGTCAATAAACCAAGAAGATGGCTAGCATATAAGATGAAAAAGGAGAAAGAGAAAAAACTGATAAACAAACTACAATATCAAAATGAGAGCAAAATGAAAATAATTCAGGAGTTTTATGGAAAATTATATGATCAAGAAAAAATTTCAAAGGAAAAGATAAAGCAATATTTGGAAAAAGCTAAACTACCAAAAGTGTCTGAAAACAAGAAAGTGATGCTGAATGAAAGAATAACGATGATGGAACTAACAGAAGCGATTAAAAGACAAAAAAATAATAAATCACCAGGACCAGATGGACTACCTGCAGAGGGTTATAAACACTTACAAGATACATTAATCCTATTAATGTTAGAGATCTACAATGAAGTATTGTTAGAAGCTAAGATACCAAATACTTGGATAGAAGCAAATATTACATTAATTCCAAAAGAAGACTCAGATTTGACACAGATAAAAAATTACAGGCATCTATCATTATTAAATGCAGACTATAAAATCTTTACAACAATTATAGCAGAAAGATTAAAAAGATTTTTGAACAAATTTATCCACCCAGATCAAAATGGATTCTTACCTAAAAGACAAATTAAAAATAATGTAAGATTCATTTTAGATACATTGGAGTACTATGAAGTACACTCTGAAAAACATTGATCAAAACATTGATCTTTTTAGATGCACAGAAAGCATTTGACAATGTAAATTAGCAATTTAGCTACAACAATTAGAGGGTACGGACTTTGGCAAGAAGTTTATAAATATGATTAAGACAATTTATTCCAAACAAACAACAAAAGTGGTTGTAAATGGGGACTCACTGGAGAACTCCACCATAAAAAAAGGCACAAGACAAAGATGTCTGCTATTCCCATTAGTATTTATATTAAAGTTGGAAGTGCTGAATAGAAGTGTAAGATAAGATACAGAAATAAAAGGTAGTTAGTTAGTTTACTTTATTGTCATTGCACCTCGTACAACAAAATTAAATGCCATCTTCAGTGTACATTATAACTATAAAAATAAAACACAAACACACATCCTTTACATCAGTGGTGAAATCCAAATTTTTTTACTACTGGTTCTGTGGGTGTGGTTGATGGGCGTGGTGTGGCTTGGTGGCCGTGGCTTAGTGGGCATGGCAGGGAAAGGATACTGCAAAATTTCCATTCCTACCCCACTTCAGGGGAAGGATACTGCAAAATCTCCATTCCTACCCCACTTCAGGGGAAGGATACTGCAAAATCTCCATTCCCACTCCACTCTGGGGCCAACCAGAGGTGGGATTTGCCAGTTCTCCGAACTACTCAAAATTTCTGCTACTGGTTCTCAGAACTGCTCAAAATTTCCACTACCGGTTCTCCAGAACCTGTCAGAACCTGCTGGATTTCACCCCTGCTTCATATTCTATACAATTGAATTGAAAATCCCTGATATTGCATTAATATTGCACTATACCAGGGATCTGCAATCCTAAACACTCAAAGAGCCATTTGGACCCGTTTCCCACAGAAAACACTGGGAGCCACAAAACCTGGGTGGGCATGGCCAAGTCAACATCACTCTCACTCAGTCACATGACCCGCCTTACCCACGCCTACTCAGGTTTTGTGGCTCCGGGTGTTTTCTGTGTGAAATGTGTGTGTGTGTGTCTCTCTCTCCCTTCTGTTTTTCTCTTTTTCCTCTCTCTCCCTCTCCCTCCCTTTCTTTTTTTCTTTCTTTCTTTCTTTCTCTCCCCTTCTCTCTCAATTTTCCCTCTTTTCCCTCTCTCATTTCTCTCTTCCTCCCCCTTCTCTCTCATTTGTTTCTCTTTTTCCTCTCTCATACTCTCCATCATTTTCTCATTTCTCTTTTTCTCCCCTTTTCTCTCCCTCATTTTTCTCTCTTTCTCTTCTTTTCATGTTTTTCTTTTTCCTCTCTCTCTCTCCCTTTCTTTCTCTCCCTCTTCTGTTTCCCTCTTTCCCTTTCTTTCCCTCCAGCTCATTTCACTCTCCCTCTCCTTCTCTCACTTCTCTTTCATTTGTTTCTCTTTTTTCTCTCTCTCATTCTCTCCCTCCATCATTTTCTCGTTTCTCTTTCTTTTTCTCCCCCTTTCTCTCTGTCATCTCTCTGTCTTCCCCCCTTTCTTTCCCTCCCTCTTTCCACCCCTCTCTCTCATGTGTGTATGCTCCCTCTTGAACCATTTCCAAAAACAGGCAAGACACTGTGAGAGCAGTGGGCAGGCCATGGAGGGGGTATTAGGTCTTCCCCACACCCCATGCCAAAGGAAAGCCAGCCGGGCTTCTCCTTCCTTCCTACCTTCCCCCTACTCCCTTCAACCCATTCAATTTTAGTTCAGGACAGAGAAGCGCGCACTGGAAACACGTGTTGGGGCGACATCAGAGCGCGTCTTCTGACCCTCCAACGCTTGCCCACAACTCTCTGTATTCCTCCAGGCTTGGCTTGCTGAGGGGTGGGAGGAACCTTGATGCTTCTGCTGCCCCCCCCCCCAACCATTGCTGCCCGGGAAAGGCACAGGCAACAAAAAGTGAGCAAAAACATAGTTCATGCTGGGGCAAAGGAGCTGAGATCAGGGAAGGCATAGGAAACAGAAAGCAGCGCATTTCAAAGGTGGCAGATCGCATCTGGAGGTGCTGAACACCATCCCGCTGAGAGAGCGGGGCCACTTCTCTCGTCGTCCAACTCGCCAATGGGGGTGCTTCTGCTGGGCCATCTCCCCCTCCCGCTGGGCTGTTGTGCTCAGTGCTTGGCAGGGAAGGGGAGCCGTCCCCTTCTTTCTCTTGGCCCCGCCGACAAGGGGAGGAAAAGCAAGCTTGGGGGATGGCCCCCACCCAGCAAGATCTACCCCCACCATTCTCTCCCAGCCCTCTTTGCTGGCGGCAACAGCAAATGTACCGCGACAAAGGCGGAATGCTGTTGCCATGCAAAGGCAAATGCAGAGGCTCTTCACTCCTGCACTAAGGTTCCAGCCATGCCACCGCCACGACAGGGCGACAGCTCTTTCATCTCTCTGCTGCGACAAGGCAACAGGGAGCTGCAGCAGAGGCCCAAAATGCCGCATGCAGCTCTGGAGCCACAGGTTGCCAACCTTGCACTATACAGTAGAATTCAATATAGTTATTGCTCTGGGATAGAAGCTGTTTTTCAGCCTATTTGTCCTTGTTTTTATTATCCTGTACTGCCTGCCAGATGGTGATAGTTCAAAAAAATGGTGCCCAGGATGAGATGGATCTTTAAGATTGTTTTGAACTTTCATAAGGCAGTGGGAGATATAAAGCTCTTCCAAAGAGTTGAGAGGGCAACCAATCATCCTCTGGGTAATGAAGTATGGTATGGAAATATGGAATGGTATGGAAATAAAAAGAGGAAAAATACAAATTACAAGCATTTATAGATGATCTGGTATTTATTTTAGAAGAGTCATTGGAAACTGGTCCCAAGCTAATGGAAAAAATAGAAGAATAAGGAGAAATTGCAGGACTGAAAATAAACAAAGAAAAAACCAAAATATTAGTTAAAAATCTTACAGACAAACTGAAAAATGAACTGACAAAGAAGATAGATCTGCAGGTAATGAAAAAAGTTAAATATTTGGGAATTTATTTAACAGCAAGATGTGCAACAATTAAAGAAGATAATTATGGTATACAAGGTTAATGCAACAAATTAAATTGGACTTGAAGAATTGGAAAAATCTGCAACTGTCAATGGTAGGAAGAATAGCAACCATAAAAATGAATATTCTGCCGAAGTTACTACTTCTATTCCAAACAATTCCTATAAAACTAGAGAAAAATATTTTGATGAATTAAATAAAATAATTTTGAAATTATTTCAAGGAAAAAGAATAAGATTGAAAACGTTGCAAGAATCCAAAAACAATGAGGGCTTTGGGTTGCCAGATTGCAAGCTTTATTACCAGGCCTCTACACTAACTTGGGTGAAAGAATGGATAAATCTTACACATAGAAGATTATTATTGCTGGAGGGGCATAATCTTCAATTGGGATGGCATGCCTTTCTGTGGTATGAAAAGAATAAAATATATAGATATTTTCAAAGAAATGTAAGAAATGCTCTATTCTTAGTATGGGAAAAAGTTAAAGCAAAAAATTATATGAAAATACCAGTCTGGCTTTCTACAATGGAAGCACTGATACATCCAAATGTTGTAAATTTAGAAAAAAATTGTAGTATATAAAGACATTTTGAATGAGGAAGGGGAACTTAAAACTAAACAAGAACTACAAGAACAAGATGTGGACCTAGCAAGATGGCTACACCTGCAAATACAATCGAGATGTGAGAAGGATGCAAAGACATACGGTTTCTATAAAGAGCCAACAATACTAAATCAAATATTATTAGCGATGGATGAAAAATTAATAAAGAAAATATATAGCTGTTTACTAAGCCTTAAAATAGAAGATGAACAAGTGAAAGAAATAATGTTAACATGGGCAAAATTTTTTGGATATACTATACAATTAGATAAATTGCAAAAACTTTGGGATAGAAATTATAAATTGACAATGGCAATTACCTATAAGGAAAACCTGTATAAAATGTTTTACAGAAGGCATCTGCCACCAGCAAGGCTAGCAAAGATGTTTAAAAACATGTCTGCTAAATGTTGGAAATGTAACCAGGTACCGGGTTCTTATTATTATATGTGGTGGGCATGTCCAGGGGCAAAAATATTTTGGACAAAAATACATACATCATTAGAGAAAATGATAAAGCAATATATAGATTTAAAGCCAGAAATATTTTTGTTAGGTATACTACCAGAAAAATATGACAAAGAGAATATATGTTTAATATTGCATGTCTGCAGCTTATTATATGAAGAACACATACTGACATCAATTTAGTTTATGAAAACTGAAACTAAAAAATATAAACCAGATTAAGCCAGGGCACCTAATGGCCTGTCTCTTTCTATATGCACCCATCCACACACTCAGATGAACATCCAAAAGAATGCTCCTTTCCCGTCATTTGCATTGGGCTGCTAAACCTGATGACTCTCGGGCTCCATCTGTTCTCCTTTTCCAGGAGTAATGATAATATTCATGATTTTAATTGTAGGGAAATGCCAGCTGAACCAGCATTAACCAATGATGCTATATCAGCCAGTTTAATTTATATATTTAAACAATATTATTATATTGCCCAAATTTAGTCTATGCTTCTACAAAATATATTTTACGCTGTCTTCACATTTATGCCTCTTGTCTTTCCAAACTGAAAGGTTGAACACAATGTTTTCACTCCATAATAATGTCTCATGCACCACCTGGAATATTAATACCAATATTCAGAATCAACAGAACTTTTAGATCAATGCCTGAAAAGTACCTTAGGATTCTTTAAGAATAAAGAAGGAACTAAAAAAATATATATTTTTACCTCTCTCAGATTTTGCTGCTGTGCTAGGGGGCCTTCTCTGCTCCTTCTTAGCAACTGAAAGAACAAAAATATTCCTTCACTGAACCATGACTTTTAGTGTCTTTTCAGATCTTAGTGATACATTAGAATAACTACTAGAAAATAGTGGTGTCATTCTCGGCACTGAAATAAGTAAAAATAATAAAGTGATTGCCAAACGTTATAGAAGTCACTAAGATCTGTGGATTGCATTATATTGAGAGAAATCTTATGATTACTTAGCTTCATTATCTATTAGAGTTGTGCAGCATTTCCGTTTCAAGGGCAAAGTGATGCATTGGTGCACATGTGACAAATTGACCCCTCCTTGATTAGATGTCTTACAAAATCCTATGGAAAGCTTTTCCCAACAATATCATCTGTATTTACTGTTTGAGCGTGGTTTCTTTCCTTGCTGCTAGGCTCTAAGCAAGGGTTAATTTCTACACTTCACTATTTGGTAGATTGGTTGGAAGGAATATAGGTCAGTTCTGATCGTTCCTGCAGTGGATGCCGTCAGGTCGAATGCAGGATGTAAGAAACCTCTGAGTGTTGGGTGAGGGGAATGACACAGGCCATGAGGAAGTCCCTTATAATATTGATTCAACTGTGGTACCTTTAACCCTTTCCAGGCTAACCTCCCATTTTCGAAGGTCTTTCCAACACATTATCGGTCACATGGATTGCTAAGGGTGACCTGAAGAATGTATATTTTCCCGAGAAACCACCATAAAATTTATATTATTTATTTACACATAAAAATGATTCCAATAAGCCAAAGTGTCATTTTTTTTCTTTTTTCCTCTATGTGTAACAAAACGAACACATAAATTTCTTCTCTTACTGAGGCTCGGTGGTGTTTTAGGAACAGTGGGAGTTTTGGAAGGGATTCGAGATGCACTGGCTGGGCTCTTCTGAGTCTGTGCCACAGCAGAGCGTGGAGTTGCTATCTTCGATGCACTTTTCATATCTGGACCCTAAAGATACATTAAGAAAGGGAAGGGTTACTATACTGCTAGTGAACTTTTTTTTAAAAAGAACAAAAAATTGCTAAAATGCCTCCTTATCTTTATATGGTTTTCAATCCAAGTCTCCTAAATAAATAAAATTTCACTTAAGTCTAATATTGTAGGTACTTACTATGATGCTACATTTGCATTTTATGCTTTTTGAATACAAAATATTTTCTTTTTTAATTAAGAATAATCACTAATCATTCTTATAGTGAATCTAATGTATCTAAACCAAATCAACTTGATAAGGTCTAACAGGCTGCACCATATCCATTCAGGGACTAATTCTCTACATTAATTCCATGGGCTTTTTTTTCTTCTGCAAAAATGAAATTTGAAACCTAGAAACAGATGTCAATGTGACTATTGGCTCTCCAGAGTTGAGGGTGACATTATTTTCTCTACTTTTGAAAAACCTGAGCAACATTAAATCAAATTTGGGCAAAGCCAGAGAAGCTAGTTACAAAATGATCTATCAGCCTTTTTTCATTCTCCATCTTTATTGTGAAGTTTGGCAACGGCGCATTTGCTCCAACAGCAAATTCCCACGGAAGAGCATAATTGGCAGTTACTAAATAGGCATTTTTTAACTATGTCAAGAAAGTATTTCTAAATTCAGTTACTAAGAGTCAGTGGTCAATGCTAGCCTAGTCACTCAAATGGAAGAGAGTTTGCATTAGCAAGAGATTACTAAATGAGTAACCATAATGTGACATAATCTAGTGAAAAATAATCTCCAGCCAACAGCAAACTAAATAAAACTGAACGCAAATGTATAAACCAAGTGGCCAAATTCAAATAGGAATGAAATGATGCTTCCTCCCTTCTCCCCTGCTTTTCTTTTTAAGTAATTCCTTACCTTGCTGTTTTTTCCTTTTATTCCTGTACTGGTTGATCGGGATGCGATAGAAGAGATGCATTTAGGGGTAGATGATGAGGACTTGGAAGGATTGGAGGGTTTTTTCAAGGGGATAGAACTAATAGAGGAGTTGCGTTTGGGGGTAATGGAAGATCTACCTTGTGGGATTTTGACAGAGGAAGGTATAGATGTCTTTAAAACAAATAAAATTAAACCAAGGGTTAGCATGGAAAAGAGGGAAAAAAGCAATAAACTTTAAAAAAAAAGGTTGGTTAAAGTAAAATAAGAATGACTGCTAAAATTAAACATGCTGGAATCAAACTAAAAGTTAAATGAAACTATTATTTTCCCCGGACTGCAAAAACATAACAAAGGCATATCCCAGCCCCTTACCCATATTTAAGGAACATCTCACTTTTACAATGAGTATCAGGATCTGCAAGTATTTATCAAATGACAGCAGAGAAATTTTCAGATGTCCTATTAATTACCTCCATGCTGTTAATTATCATTATAAGGTTGCACAATTATAAGCGAATTATATTTCTCTCCATTCCACAACAAAACCAATAAACAGCTGGAGGTTTTTTTACATTTATTAATATTAAAAAAAATGTGTCTGAATGGTTTTCCTTTTGTGCCCATGCTAATTTCAGAAAACTTTTTTGAGGGGTAACCCATTGCAATATTATTGCTGAAATATACATTCAGGGTTTCCTATTATGGCTGGGTTCATTCTAGTAATCACATGATCAGCAAATGTTTGATAGTTAAGAAGAAAACTAATTTTATTAATAGGAACATTTTAGAACTACAAAATTTAGAAGAACAAGAAGCCTTAAGTAGTTCAGCTGATACAAGACTGCAGTTCTTCCAGTTATGGTTCTTGCCTGGGTTATTATGCATGTCTATAACACCTGTCCTCCTTTTGAACACTATATAAGCAGATTCTTTTATTCCTAATTGTACTACGGTTAAAAACTACCGTACTTTGCAAACTTCAATCACAAGACGTCATGAAATCAGCTGTATAGCATAAAAAAAGCTGTATAATATTCTTTATTATATATCTTGTCCAGCTTGCTCTATACCCATCCATATTAATTACTGTGGTAAATTATACCAAAGCAGCACTTTGTTGTTTAGAGAATAAAAATAGCAATTTTGATGCATAGGAAAACAATTTGTTTTTAAGAGTTTCTTGTCTTAGATTATGAACTTCTTTTCAAAGGGGGAGAAGAAGAACTCAGATGAGTTAATAGTAAAATTGGAGAAAGTGTCCAGGTTTCAAAACAACTTTCTGGATAGTCAGATACTGAAAACAACATTTGAAGTTTTTTTCTGTCATCAGATAGAAAACAGCCTGCTCTCAGGAGAAAAATTGTTTCCAAGATGGAAGAACAAAAAAGGAGAAAGTATACCTATGATAATCCACTTGTCAACTTACCTTTGGTTTTGGCTCTTCAGTCCCAATTTCATTTTTATCTCTGCTGTCAATGTGAGCTGAAATAAAAGGGGGGAAAGCCCTATACTTAGTATGCTTTCTGGAATAGATAAATGAAGCAATTGATTCTAAAATAAATTTGGAATATGACAAACTCTTTGGGCAACTACCACATACAATTCTTCTTTCTCCTTTTAATGCAAACAGTAAGCATGCTTTGTCTCACATTAAATACTCTGGAAAATATTTTTTAAAAAAAACAGCAAAAAATCAAGCCAGCTGTATTGGGAACACAAAATACTGTGTGTTCCCAACCAACTGAAACCATTTTTGGCAGCTCCTCCAATGTTTTTGTGTGAAGCTCTGTTTGCAAAGTGATGTCAAGAACTGGCAAGATCACTTTGTGTCTTTAATGACTAGAGCAATGGAGAAGCCTATCCGTGTCCTGTCATTTTTGAATACAAATGGACTAAGAATGTAATGCCTTATCTGCATGTAATTCCTTGAAAAGAGAGCAAAGACGTTTGAAGGTGTTCCATGTTATATTATAGTAGTTGGTCTGCCTTCTCTGTATAAAAAAATCTCTGCAGCTTCAAAAGTATATAATTGGGGTAATAAAGGAGGGGGAAGGGGGATCATGAGGTTTCACAAACATAATTATTTCCAACAGTTTTGCCTCCTCTGGGCCAGTTTGGATCTTATGATAAAAAGCATTTAATAGGGCAGCAATAGTTAGAAAGGGGCTATTGCTTGTTTCAACGAATTGGTTGGATTTTAGGAAATAAACTATTAGTTTTTGTCATCCACTCGTCTAATCCAACCAGTGGTTTTACATCAAAAGATTTCCCAATGTTTAAGCCAATCCAGACTGATTGTTTTTAGTCGATTTGTAATTCAATATGTTTTTTTATGCAACTGAACCAAACTTAGAAAATAACCCCACTGCTGCTTACTGAAGGAATAATTTAACTCAGTTTAAATATACAAAACTATGTTTCATGGATGAGAATAGTACACATATTTAATTCTACCACTGTAACAAAGAAGATTCATTAGCTGTTTGCATTATATGCATTATAATATAGTAAAAGTAAATCCAAAATAATGCATTTTGCAGAACTGCCTTAGTATACAGTATTTTATAATATAAAATAATAGATTTATAGTATTAATGTAAAGTTTTAGTATATTTTACAGTTTAATATTAGGGAATGGAATTTCTGCCTACATTTTATTCAGTTTTAATTAATTGTTGCTTTAGATTTAACATCTGTAAAATACCAGCCCAAGTCCAAACTTTTAATTTAAGATTTCCTAACAATAACAGAGGTGTTATTATTTGACTAGATTCTCAATTCTTTAGAAAAATTAATACATTGGGAAAAAATGAGGAAGTGAAGAAAAATCATGCTCTCCAAATTAAATCAGTACACACCTTACAACTAAATAGTACTTCCTTAAAAACTAAACTATTTAAAGGCTCAAATATTTTCTGTATACTCTTAATACTTCTCAGTAAGTTTGAGATCGAGTAGCTCAATTTACATAGTCTACTACTGAGTGAAATAAATATTGTCCAGAGGGTTGAGAGTGCATTTTACAAAAATTATCAGATTGATAGATGCCACTTTTAAGAATACCTGTTTTATCCTTGGCTCAAAATGAGAAAAAAACCCTAACAATCCAAAAACAATTAGGTTGCGCTTAGTGGGGGCAGAGTGGACTATATGGCTAAAAGAAATAGGACTTACAAGAAGCAATATTATGCTAAGGGAACATATAGAATTATAGTTGTCCATTGTATAAAACACAGTTTTGCTTACCTGTATAAGGTAATTTTAATGGTTATAGAATTAGTTTTGTGCTTATTCAGCTGAAAAACATCTGCCAGCACTAAAATACCCTACCTCATCTTAAGACTTTTCATATGTCATTTCCTGCTCAGTCCCTTCTCAAAAATGCAGCAATTTTTATTATCATATTTCCCCCCTATAGGTCTTTGATGGGCAGAAAGAAATCAAACAAAGATCTGTTTTGGAAAATGTGAAAAGGCTATATAACTGCATTGGAATATGCAGAATTATAATTCTGAATATGAATATAATTCATATTAATTAATATTAATAGTGTTATATTGGAAAGCACAAGCCTGCTTTCTCCCTTAACATCATAATTTACGGGATGACTGCAAATTTCATATATTCATTCAATTTTGATATCCACCTATTTCAGTCAATGACTCTGGGTGATTTACAATTCAAAAAATAGATTACAATCAAAATACTAAAAACATTTTAAAAGAATAAAAACAATGCACACAGTAGCCAAGATGGCCTATTAGCAATACAATCAGGAAACGAGGCCATTAGCACATTCAGTGCCTCAGACCTGAGAACATAGCCAGGTTTTTAGGGCTTTACGAAAGGCTAACAGGATTGGGGCCATTTTAATCTCTGAAGGGAGGATGTTCCATAGAGCAGGAGCCACTGCAGAAAAAGACTGTCTTCTGGTCCCCACCAGCCGACACTCTTTTGCTGATGGGATCTGCAGCATCCCCATTCGGCTAGATCTGGTTGGAGAGGTAGAGACTCTTGGGAAAAGGTGATCCCTCAGTTACCCTGATCCCAAACCATGTAGGACTTTAAGGGAAATTACCAATATCTTGAATTGTATCTGGAAACACACTGATAGCCAATGCAACTCACGCAAAAGTGGTTATTACGTATGCTATGTATCTGACATCATTTACTACTTATGCAGTCACATTCTGCACCAGCTGAAGTTTCTGAATAAATTTCTGAGAAACTTTAATGCCTGAAAAATTAAGTGGACATTTATGTCTGTCCTGTAAGCATTCTGATGTTTTGCTTATAAACATATTCTCTAGGCTTTCCCAAAAATTTTAAAATATTTTTTTTCAAGTGCAGGCTTCAGGTGCATCTTTTCTTGTCTGTTTTATATACTGTCTATATAACAATGGTCTAAGAATTCTGCTGTAGATTTAACACAATCCCCTCCTCAAGAGAGTAGTCCAGCATTGAGTATCAGAAAGTAGAGAGGAATATTGGCTTCTAGTAGAAACACCCTATGGATGAAGTCTTACTCAAGCCCTACATGCTTTAATGACTTTGCAAGTAGACAAAAATTAATGAACATGGGAAAGGACAAAATAAGTACAGGTACAGCCTGTATACCCTGTATACAGGTACAGGCATACCCTTATTCAAACTGGATGCTTCCACACAAGCACAGAATTCTGAGCAATGTCTACCCTGGTCAGAAAATTCAAAGAACTCAGTTTGTGGAAGATGAACTTGAGGGCACAGTGGCTCATTGCTGAATGCAATTTCTATCATCCATGAACCTGTACAACTGGCTACTTTGACTTCTTGAACCCAATAGTGCCCTGTGTTCCAACTCTTTGTTGCATGAACCATAACTCTTGTTTTCTTTTCTTTGCTGTTTAAATCCTTGGATGGGTTTGGATCAGTGGTGAAATCCAAACTTTTTTACTACCGGTTCTGTGGGCGTAGCTTGGTGAAAGTGGTGTTGCTTGGTGGGCGTGGCAGGGGTACTGCAAATACTGCAAAATCTCCATTCCCACCCCACTCTGAGGCCAGCCAGAGATAGTATTTGCTGGTTCTCTGAACTACTCAAAATTTCCGCTACTGGTTCTCCAGAACCTGTCAGAAACTGCTGGATTTCACCCTTGGTTTAGACTTTTAATTTCTGCATCAGGTTACTGCTGCTGTATATCTTTCTGGCTTTCTATTTGTGGAGCAAGACCTCAAACAGCACTGTTTCAAGCCCCCAACCTTGATCTAAAACTGGACAAATTGTTGATTCAAGTTCTGTATCTCTTTTGGATACTGGAGGGCAGGGAGATTGGTTTATATTTTATCAATTCTTGACAGCCTTTGTCTGGCCTGAGTATGCATAACTCCATCTATTTTTCTTTAGTCAATGGCACTAAGGCCATATATGACAATTCTATACCATCTTTCTTTCATTTTTTTCCACCATGAACTGTTTTTTATCTCCTAATAGTCTAGACCATGAATAAACCATAAAAGAAAAATCTGCAAACAATATGTGAAAAGCTGTGTTTTCAATTAAATATAAGCTGGTTCCTAAATAAGGTTGGGGGTGAAGTGGGGTCCTGATTTTTATCTCACTGGCAGCAGCATTATGAATTATTTCCATTCACTCCAACTAATATAGTAACCTAAGGCATTATCATGACAAGGAGGTAGGAATATATTATTGCACGTAACACATACACAGATGTATTTACAATAGCTTACAAACTAGAGGAAATGATTGTTTCATGAAGAAAAACTAAGTGCTATAGTATTACTTAATGTAACCAACATCTCTTTAATCTAAAAGGTAATTTGTTGAGCCTAAAAAAGTTCTAAGAACTTATTAATTCGAACTATTTCAAATATAAGATAGGATGTAAAACACAAGTCAAGGTATCTATCTTAATACAATTGTCTTAATACAGTTATTTTCATTTACAAAATCAAAACTATTACAATTATTTTGAAATGACAAATTTTTAATATATAAAGCACCTCTTTATTTGATATGTCAGGTATCTTTATTCTTTTTTAAAAACCAATTAAAAGTTAAAGTTAGTACTACTAGTACAGCAGGATTATTTCCTAGCTATTAGAAACATTTATTTTTAATAGCTGTAATTATTAATCTATTATGACATTTACCACTTTATTTCTATGAAGCATAGTTTACTTTTTATTTATTTTATGTCATAATTCACAGCTTCAGATGTGATTTAAATGATCATTTACTATTTTCCCTCATATTGTCTACATCATTTTCAAGATGGGTAGCCAAAATTCTAAGACAGCACTGACAGCAAGGGTTAGATACAATGGAGTAATTCAATTGTAATGATCAACTGTGGCTTGACACTATGTCCAAAAGTTTCAGATATATTTTTTTTCTTCTCCCCTTTTGTGAGCAAAAGGATGTTTTTCTTTCCAATTTCACTTGACCAGTGTTTAATATGGGCCTGCTATATCATATTAGGTCAATTATGTTCTGATGAAATAACTCAAATGTTTAAGCTACCACTATCTTAACTAGTTTCAATTAACCACAGCTAAGAATGAATCATCTGTCCAGGTTCAGCCATACAGTATATTGCAGTTAATAAAAAAAAAGAAGCAAGTACATTTTGTAGACATGATTGCTTTTAGTTCAAATCTTGTTCCTCACAAAAAGCAATTCATTCCACAGAACCAAACTGAAAACGAAACTTATCAATTAGGGAACACAAAGTTCAAATGCATCTGTAATTGGCCAAGAATTTGGATAGGTGAGTTGAAATAATGAATGGCAGAAGCTATGCTGTTCATAATATACGTTTGTTTATATTGTTGTTTTAATATTTTGCTGCTCTTATTGTTTACATTTATTTTTTGATCAATTTTGTCCAATTTTTTTTTATTTATTCTACTTCTCTCTCACCACTAAACCAATATATAGTCTAATCTAGGTCAGCAATTTCCAGGGATCAAAACATATAGGAAATAAACTTTACTATGCTTACCTTGAGCATCCCCCGAAGCATGGTCTTCATGGTTAGGAGTACAAACTATGCCTGCTTCCTCAGCTAAATTTTCCAAATTAAAGATGGGGAAATGGTTTCAACATTAAAAATAGAACAAGACAAATGTTTCTGTATTTTCAAATGATATGTGAATATTTGAAAATGCATGGCAGTACATTTAAATGAAAATGAAGCAAACTGATGAGAAACATTTCTGCTGAAATAAATCACATCAATTTCTGAATCCTATTCATCAATGATATACATACACCTGAAGAAAAATATAATAAAATTGACAGGGTTTACAGAAAATATTTAACTAAAAAGATACTAATCTGAACATTTAAGAATACACCATTATTTTGTACAGTTAAATGTGATGAAACCGAATGAAATTAATGAGCTTATATAAACACCTAATTTCTGGAAGATGCAAACTTTGTTTTGACAGATTTTTTTTTAATAAAGGTATTTTTGTGTATTTTTATATAGACATGGAACAATATAGCATAGTCATGTTCATCTGCAATTGGGTGGATATAATTTAGCTATGTTAATTGAAAGTTTTAAAAATAAAATTAATTTTTCCTTTGATTGCTAAAATTATTTGGAGAGCCTTGATCCAGATATTCATGGAATTTCAGAAGGCATGATTAGAAACTGTCAATATATTCTGAATAAGATATGTAGGCAATACATATAATGAAACATAATACTCTATATAATACTTCTATAATATATAATACTCTATATCATATAATATTGCCAAAGCTGGCTAGGTAAAATTTGGGAGCTGGAAGTCTATACATCTAAAAGTTGCTAATGTTGAATAACACTGCTCTATTTTATTTCTGACTGTAATAGTAAAAGTTGCAGCCGTAAAAGTTGCATCAGAAAGGCTAAATCCTTTTTGGGGCCTTTTGCCACACAACTCCCCAACTTTAAACATCTGTAGTACTGTGAACTTTCTCCTTTCAAAGGAGTTTTAGTGGAAGATATTCCTGGCGGTAATTTTCTTGAAACATCACTTCTTGAAGCCACCTTCACAGGTGAAAAGTATGAGGTAGTAAAGGTTTGTTCCCAAGGAAGCATATCTTTTATAAACTATCTCAAATTCTTCCATTTCTTATCAGTCAACATCTGGAAGATTTTTTTCTCCCCTTGATGGAAGAAGCATAAAATGTGTAGGGGGAAGGGGTGATATTAAAGTAAAAATGGTGTTGTATGAATCCTCTGTAAAATAAATAAAGAAGACTGGGTGTAAATTGCTTCTAGATGAGACTTGAAACCACCCAGCCTTATTCATTTTATTTTTACTAGAACTGTTTCTAATATTTTTTCATGAATGTCCCCAGACAAAGCAGGCATTTGCAGAAAAAAAAGTTATCTAGTAATTGATCATGATTTCTTTGATGATCAGAAAATCTACCCCTCACCTGCCAAAAAAAAAACTGGCAGGGAAAGGGGGAAAAAAAAGAGAGAGAGAGAGAGAGGGAGGGAGGGAGGGAGGGAGAAGGAGAGAGAAGAAAGAAAAGTTATACTTTTCATGTAAAGAATAAGTTTAACTCGAAGGTATCATAAAGGTAAATATTGAAAGATGTTTTGCCTCAAAATCAGATACAAGATTGGTCCTTTTGTTATCTGACAAAGGATACTCTGGCTTCTAAGAGATTTTGTATTTGTATGTATCAATAGGAAATGAAGAAAAATGTAAATAGGAAAATAGATTACAGATCATCCTCAACTTTGTTCAGTGGGTTGTTCGAAATTACAAGGACACAGCAAAAAGCTATTTATGACTGTTTTTCGCACAACAATTGCAACCTCCCAATAGTCACATGATCAAAATTCAGACAATTGGCAACTGATTCATTTGATGGTTGCAGTGTCTTGGGCAAAGTCTAAATGGAAATTAGATTCACAACTGCAGTGGCTCACTTAACAACCGTGGCAAATAAGGTCATAAAATGGGATAAAATTATCTAGCAAGAGAAATTTTGAGCTCAATTGTGGTCATAAATCAAGAGCCTACATTCAAACATCTAACCTTCTTTAAACTTATCTAATGGATTTTGCACCTATCTAAAGCAAAAGCACTTGAAGCAGAAAACTGGCACTTGGCCCACTTGGATTATATATTAAGGACAGAGCAGTATTGTTCAGTTTAATTTACAAGTTCCTATCAAATCCTGCAATAGGATGGTTTGACTAAACAGATTATTTTGAAGAAAGATACAAGTAAGTAACCTGCCTTTTCTCTTTATGCTTAATTCAGCTAGGAGGTTATCACACTGACTTACAGGATGATGGATGCAAAAACCTCAAAAGAGCAAGAAATCTGCAGGCCTCTACTAGAGAAACAGCTCATGTGGATTTTTTGTATAAGAAAAAAATGGGTTAATAGATAAGAATAAACAGATCTTGACTAGTTTATATTTACATCCATTAGGATCAGTGGGATACAAGTTAGTGATCACTCAGTGAAGTCCCACAGATTTCTACAGTAGTCTAATCCAAATATGTTTATATTTGAAAAATTATTAAAGAAAAAAGTTCTCCCAATAGGATAAAAAGAAATGTACATAGTTTAAAAAGACATCATGCAAAAATACAAAACAAAACAAAAACTAGTGCTGTTTCAATGTTCTCCTTCACGCTTGATAACAAGATAAAAAGAAGATTCAAGTCATGATTCAAACTACCATTAGTTTAATGAAAAGTTGGTGATATAAGGTACTTCACTTTGCCCCTGTAAAGACTAATTAAGATGATTATCCCACAGGACCCATATTCAATATTTTGACCTGAGAAAAATGCTAACAATAATTCAATATTTTTTAAAATGAAAATCTTCAATAACTCAAACCCCCATTACACTAAAGTCAGATAAAGTAACACTAACATATAGAAGATGTCAGGAAGTAAATTATTTAGATTTATAAAATGGCAAACCAAGGAGGAGAACTGTAAGAGAAATGTATCTATTGGTTGGGTTCTGCATCAAGAATTACCAGATGCCTCCTAAGTAATTAAGAGGTTAGAAGAATATTTATGGCTTTGACAGCATATCTTCATTTGCTACTTAAGCATTCGAACATTTAACATTTCCACTATAAAACCTCCTCTTGACAATTGTTCTAAATGAAGTAGACTTAAGATCCATCTACCTTTCAGATATGACAGCTATGTATTATTATTAATGTTTTATAGAGCCACTGTAGTTGTATAATTACATATTGCATAGATCAAAAAATAGTTAAATTCTGCACTTCTCTCTTCCTTAGACTTTTTAGATTACATTATTCTTTTCTAATACTTTAACATTATCTCTTTGGGTTATTTAAAGAATGCTTTTTTGTTGTAGTTTAAAGGAATCCAAGGCAACTGATGCACAAAAGACAAATGTCATATTGTACTCCATTTATAACACAGGGCATTGCATGAGGAGGACACTCTATCAGATTCTCTCTAAAGAATTGGAAGAACAAATCATAGAACTGTTTGTGTTAATTCTGTTTCTCATAGTAGATTAGTAGATAATAGTAGAGCAACTGTAGCAGAATTTATTGTTGAGAGTTCCACCATTTGTACTTAGATATTCAAAAAGACAGATATGAATCACTACACCATTCAGAGCTTGCACCAATAATTTCAACTATAAAGAAAGAATAAGTGGTAAATCATAAGTGTTTTGCCTTCATAGCACAGTGCAGGGGGCCGCGGTGGCCCACGTGGTAAGATGCTGAACTGCGCTCCGCTGAGGTCGGCAACTCAGCGGCTCGATTCCTGTGAGCAAATAAACTGCATAAAGACAGGAAAGGAGCCTCCCCCAATTGCCTACTGGCATTCAGGCATCCTACGAGCAAGATAACACCACCCGAAAAAATTCATTTCACAGAGGCAGCTAGCCGCTTCGGTGATCCCTGGCTAACCATGCCATATGCTAAAAAACAAAATAAACAGAGTGCAGAAACAGGATCTAATGAGAAAAGAGATGTAACTGGCAACTTCTCTTTCAACTAACAGCAGATGATCTAATCTACAGAATCTCAACTGCATGTGGATTTGAAAGTAGAATTATTAATTAGAGATAAAAATTATACAAGGCAAAAATGAAGATATCTGCCAGTAGACTACAGGTGGAGTCTTTATCTTTCACAAATGAAGACACCAGTGAACAGCCCTTTAATTGATGAAGTAGCAGATAACAAAAATATTATGCTACCGTGTTTCCTTGAAAATAAGACCCTGTCTTATATTTTTTTGAACCCTGAAATAAGCGCTTGGCCTTATTGCCATGCGCTCAAAAGCCCGATTGAGCTTCTTATCAGGGAATGTCTTATTCTGGGGAAAACAGGGTAGTAGAAGATTAACTGAGTAATATGTAGGGGTTTTTGTTTCAACTGGATATTTAAGATATTAGGAAAACCATTCATGGCCTGTAGCTTTCAATTTATGATTTAAGTTAAGGTTTCAGTGAAAGGTAGAGTTACATTCTGGCAGATTATCTCAGATAACCTTATTTCCAAATTTAGATTTTATATATAGGCAATATATAAAATGAAGCATTTAGGCAACAGATAATAATGATGATATCATGTTTAAAAATTAAGCACAAAACAGAAATGAAGGAGTATAAATTAAATTAGAAAATACCAAACTAAAGAGCAGTTGCGTTGTAAACCTAGCATTTCTAAGAGAATAATGAAATACCAAATAGATAATTACTTTACAATAAAAATAACTAGATCCTGTAACACCTACTAGCAATATATAACTATTAACCTATTAAAATTAAGCAAAGTACAATATAAAACTAAACCATCCTGTTACCAGACCAGACTAGAAATCACAAGTTCACAATCCGTAATCGAGCTCCTTTGAGTTCATATTTAAAGATTTTAAAATCATCTGTCATCTGAAGAATAAGATAGAGCCTTTTCCAAACTGTGGGATTATGTTTTAAAAGCCCCTCAACTTCAAAATTTCCAAAGCACCAAAAAGCAAGACAAGAAACAATGGATGGAAACTGATCAAGGAGAGAAGTAACTAAAAAGAAAATTCCTAACAGTGAGAACCATTAACCAGTGGAACAGCTTGCCTTGAGAAGTTGTGGGTGCTCCATTGCTGGAGGTTTTTAAGAAGAAAACTAGACAAGTCACCTGTCTGGAATGGCATAGAGTCTCCTGCTTGAACAGGGAATCTGACTAGAAGACTACAAGTTCCCTTCCAGTTCTGTTGTTCTAGTTCTGGTTCTGATTCAAATTTGTTCGAAGAGGAGAAGGAGGAACAAAATGCCAGAGACCAATGAGTAGATTTTGTGAGGCTGCACCAGCTCAACAATGAAGAAACAAAAACAGAATGAGAAGACAAAAACTAAAAGAGAATTATATAAGTGACACGCAGAGATTAAAGGATGCTCAAGGATATCAAATGAAGCCAGTAAATCTAGCAGGATTAGCATAGATGACAAGTGGTATGCTCTGTCCACCAGAATACTATTCCACATTGAAGACATTACTGGAATGACCAGATCGAAATCCTAATTGGAGTTGACAAAAGTCAACTTGCAAAATAATTGTTTGGTTGAGAGAGAAACAACTTGGCTTCATTCGTGAGAGAGAAACAATTCCCTCCAGGATTTTTTTATATAAAAAAAATGAAAATAGGAAGAGGTGAGGGAGACCACATAGATAGGACAAATGCAAAGTTTGAATTTTTTTTCACAGAGGGCATAAAAGATATGTGTTTAAGGATATTAGAAAAACTGAATACAGCAAGGAGTGAAAGGGTCTCAATGGACATGTGGTTTGTGTCAAGATTTAGCAACGAAGTCTCTTCCTATATAGCTTATTAATACACAAATCATTACCAGAATGTTTCTACGAAAGTTGCTATTGCTTCCAGCTACCATAGCCAGCATGCTATCAGTGAAGTGATAAAGTTTTAATTCAGCAACATGAAGAGGGCTACGGATTCCCCATCCCTGCCTAAGAACCTTTTCTGTCACGGTGTCCACCCTTTGGAATATCATTCCCCCAGAAATTAAATTTGTGCCAGCCATATTGGCCTTTTGAAAAGCATTAAAGATTTGATTTTATATCTGAGACTGGAGATGAGCAAGTGGGGCAAAGGCCAGGTATTATCTTATGTTGGTCTCTTTTTACCCCAGCTGCTTTTTTCTATATTGGTTGTTTTTCTTTTTCTTTTTTTAATTTCTTGTAATACTATTAGCTGGCCAGATTCATGACTCTATCTGGGTGACCATAGAAATTGAAATAATAAATAAATAAAAATAAAATAAGGACACTTCTCACATCTACCAGCATTTGTGACCTTCTATTTATTAGGAGAATGATAGCCATGCCTCTGGAGGAAAAAAATAATCTCATTTGTGAGGAGAAACCTGAACTATCACTGAACAGAATTACAGTAATGAAAAAGAATGTCATATAACACACACACACGCACACATACACACAATGAATTGCAGAAGAAAAATAAAACTTTCAAAATTTCACAAGAATTGTCTCTACAAAGACAACTGTCTGTTCAAATATCTTTAAAGGTAAAGGTTCCCTTCGCACAGACGTGCTAGTCATTCCCGACTCTAGGGGATGGTGCTCATCTCAGTTTCTAAACTGAAGAGCCAGCGCTGTCTAATGACAATTCCGTGATCATGTGGCCGGCATGACTAAACGCCAAAGGCACACAGAACGCTGTTACCTTCCCACCAAGGTGGTCCCTATTTTTCTACTTGCATTTTTACATGCTTTCAAACTGCTAGGTTGGCAGAAGCTGCAGCAAGTAATGGGAGCTCACTCAGTTATGTGGCACTAGGGATTCAAACTGCCGAACTGCCGACCTTTCTGATCGACAAGCTTAGCCAGTGAGTCACTGCATCCTTATCCTCTTCAGACAACCATAAAAGGAAGAAAAAACCCAGGAAGGAATTTATTTAAGTGAATGAGGCCCACCCATTCAAGGGGATAAATGGGGCCTATCCAGTCTCACCTTATGTTCTGGCTCTTATGCAGCCTGTGCAGCTAGTAGCTGATTCAGATAGCGAGGAGGCTGGTGTGGTGCTGCGCCAGCAGCCTGTGCAGCTGGCACTCGAATCGGACAATGAGGAGGCTGGAGAAGATGTGGTGCCAGAGACGGGGATTCAGCCGGGGCCTTTGGAAGAAGCTCCCTTAAGTGAAGAGGACGAAGAGGAGAAGCCTCTTCTCGATGCACGGCACGCAGAGCTGCCAAAAGGCAGGAGTGGCTCCTCAGGAGGAGGTCTCTTCGAGAGTAAGGCTTGGGGCTAATTGGCCACTCCCTTAGCCTATTTAAGGAGGAACGCCGACTGAAGCAATTTGCAGGGAACAACTTCGTTCACATACCTTCATGTCTTGTCTTGCTTACCTTATCAGCTTCCTGAAAATTGCTTCTGGGCATTCTGCCAACCACAGTAAGCTTTCAGTTATTATTCTTTGAATTCTTGACGACTGTTAATGCAGTTAATTAACAGCTGTTGTTGTAAAAGACTGATTTATTTAGTAAACCAAGTTTGAACGGACTTTGTGTTTGCTGCGTTCGTTGGGGTCTGTAGCTGGAGCAGAACACCTTATGGGTGTGTTTGCACAAAGATCATGAAGAATAATAAATTACTAGAAACCAAATTCCTCAATGAGGGCATCAACAATTAAAACTTGGACCACACGTTTTCTGAATAGTTTTTATCCCAGAGCTAAACTTGCACTCAACAATGAACTAAAGGGCCACCATCAGTGAGCTGTTGGACAGTATTACTTGGTCTGTTGTGTGGATATTTGGGTGGTTTAGGGGTGGAGAATTGTGGTGGGTGGGAGTGTGTTTGGGGATTGTTATGTGTGTTAGACCTGGTCTTTGGGTGTTAAGTGAATGTTGTTGTATGGGTATACTGTGTATACACGTACAATGACAATAAAGTTATTTAAAAAAATCAACCTACCATCACTTATGGAATCCTGAAATGTATTATAATAAGCATGGAATTAAGAAATTATATAGAGGTTCACAATATTGCCTCTGTTCCCCTGCCTTCAACCCCAAACTCCCTTATAGCACATTGTCAAGAATGCTGCAATGTACAAATGTCTGCCCTTCAAAATTACCACCTATCATATAACTAAGTAGGGAGAGGCTCCAAGTCACATTTGAGCTATCTTCACTTGCCTCACCTGTGGTTCCTTCAAACACTTCTGCATGCTGATGAGCTGAATTTCGATCCTCATATGCTCTGTCCTCTACTAATGGAGCCATAATATCTATAACAAATTCCAAGGTGAAGCAACTTTCAAGTAAAAGTTCTGCAAGTTGAACTTTTGCAGATTGCTTACATTAAGAAAACTGAAGACTATTCTGCTGTAAAAGGCTGTAATACAAAAAGCAACCATTTCCCCAGCTAGAAAAGCAGTCAGCAAGTCAACACAATATTAAATTTGATGGATATAAAATCAAAACAAAATCAAATTCAGATTTTGGAAGAAATTTAAAGCTAAAATATAGAGATCTTATTCAAACCACTGCACCATCATCAAGCTGGTTGTAATAACAAAATATCAGATCTCTCCCCAAGCAATAACAAGATCGGTTACCCTAAGAAGTTAAGAAATAATATAGATTTTAAAAAAGAAATTTTGGAAAAAGCATATTAGGTGTGTGCCATTTTCTTCCAATGTAATTTTTTAATTGCCATAAACAAGAACACAGACAAGATGGTCAAAGAGATAGACAAAGGAAACACAAGGAGCTATGGTAATACTGTCTGACTTTCCATCCCAAATGCTTATGTATGAGAAGCATACAACAGCGCAATGTACAGGAATCATGATGCCAATTCTACACTGTTCCAAGTACTGTTCCAGGTACACAGATCCATCATTTTTCTTCAGCTACAGATTACAGTTCTTTCTTTCTACAGACTTCACCAATGCTTCCAAAATCAGGGATTAAAATGCCTGTTGTCCATAAAATATTTCTGTGGAAGTAGCTTCAGTAAATGTGTTTCTATTTTCTATAATGTTCACTCTCTTGGCATTTTTCACCAAAAATAATTATTATATTTAGTAGTCCACAAAGGAACATTTACAGAACTGCTTACCTTTTAGATTCGGTGTGATGCTTCAAGAAGTGATGTTTAGAAGATTCCATTTGCCAGATTTCATAGCAACAGTGTTACCAAAATTAAGATGCAACAGAACAAGTATTTACAGTTGTAAAATGGTTTTAACACTCAAGAGTATTTCTAGCCCAAAAGATGAAAAACAAAGAATCTTGTATAAAAAAAATCTGTAATCATCATTTATGTATTACTGAAGCAAAGATTTAATTAAATTAATAAGGGCATGCCTACACTTTAGTTCTTCAAGTTTGCTTGTCTGTGTTCTTTTCTGCAATCTTGTCTTTGCTGGTCACAAATCAGGAAACTACAGAGCACTTGAAAGTTGGATTTGTTTGTCACCTCCTCTTAAAACTGCCCTTTAATTGATGCATTCCAAATGCTTGAAAACTGAAGTAACTTCATACAGCAAAAGTGCTCAATTTAATTTAAGAGCAACAGGTTTCTAGACCATAGTAACTTCACTGAAGCATGAACTTTTACATGTATCAATTTAAACAAACAAACAAACAAATGCTAGATGACAAAGATGGAATAATTACAAAATAAAAATAATGATTTTTCTGCATGGCTAATTGTGTAACCGTAATTCCATTTGAGACAGCATAATTTTAGCAATCACATCTGTGTTATCAGATAGGAAAGCATTCTTTCAGATAAAAAAAATGGGGGGGTTGCTTGTTTTGTTTTCAATGTAAGATAGCAAAGTGTTTAAACTTATTTGTAAGGCTCTAGAGTAATTTGGTGGGTTTCTAATATAGGTTGGTAGGGTAACCATGGTATAAAATCAATTTTAATTTAGTAATGATGTAGGGTTATAGATAGAGCCTAAATTTACCTAATCCTAACCCTAACTAACCCATTACCTTTTTGTCCATGATCTGGAAAGAATGTCCCTATAAATGAAATATTTCTTTTAATGTTATTCTGAAACTAAACTATGTCAATTCCTACGTTAATTTTTTCAAAAGAAGGTGAATATTTAAAATCCTTGGGAAGGCACTATAGGGGAGAAACAATATCAGGCTAAGAACAACTCTGGATTTAATTGTGAAAGGCGCAAACAAGACCACAAAAAAGGTTTTTCACAGCAATTCCAGTCACAGCAATAATTAAAGCTAAAAGAAAAATCATTTAATACTAGATGTAATAAAGTTTTCATTATTGTTAGCTGGACCTGTATTGATGCACTTTTAAGAGACACATTCAAGAGTTGGCTGCTATAAGTTTCAAAGTAATGAGACAAAGAGCTCCCACCTTCCACAGTTGGGGTACTCTTAGCATCAGAAGCTTCAGACCCTGGTTCATCAGATCCATCATCAACTGGTATATGGAGGGGAGTGCCTAGAAACACACACATTCAGCACTCAGGATAAGGAGCTCAGCTTTGGAATATGGCCCATCAACTAAGCAATAAGGTTTTGAATTAGGCTGCTCATCCCTGCAGAGCAAGAAATGGGCATGCATATGCGATTGCTTAAAGGCAGGCATTAGCAAAGGAAGATTAACAGTAGAAATAGAAGTACCCCTTACAGATTTTGAAGCCAAGCAACAAAACAGGTACTGCAAGGTAAAAAGCAGCTAAACTGGTGGTGCATCAATCAGTAGCAAATTTGAAAGCAGAGTCAAGAAGTCCAAATGCAATGCAAGCTTTTTCATCTTCTTCTTTCAGTACAGATTATAATAGCCCCTCATAAGAATGCCTTGCGTCATGCCTTGGTTGCAGATAATGCATTTAAAGATATTAGAACATTCAGTATGGAGAGAATTAAACATCTACAGTAATTTATACAATAAGCTGTGTTTTAGTATCAAGTTGGTCATCGCTGAAGATATCTCATGCATAGTTCTAAGGATCAAGAAAAGCAGATCTGTTCTTATTCATCCCGAAAATGTATAAAATGCCCGAATCAACTGGCTTTTTTCAGAAAAACAACCTTGCCAGAAAAACTAATAACAAACATTGAACCTGGACAATGAACATTTGAGTAGACACCAAGTTGTCTTTTTAATGTCTTTTTGATATTTTACAGGTATACCTGACTGAACAGGATAGGAGCATGAGAAATTCTGGGATGTCTGTTGATTATAAAAGGTAATCTACTGGGGAAAATCTGAGGAAGTATTCTTGCTGATTGCTTCTGAAAAGTGTTATTCTTTTCCCCGAATGATAGTGTAATATAAATGAGACATATATTTGGAGGAATTTCCAAGATCTATGGAATTTCTCCCCTCCAATACCAGCTAAAATTTTGAAATGGAAAGAAATGTAGTTATGAATCAGGCAGCAGGACACTCAAACTGCTGATACAGTTAAGTGAGAAACAGTGTGATCCACATAGAGAAATAGAAGCTGCTTTATCAATAGACAGTAATCATTTCAAAGTGACTGGCCAGTCATGTTTATTGAGTAACCTTCATGCAAATTATAACAGCTTGTAATCATTCAGAGATAGCGAATCTATAAATAGAAGCTAGGTCTTTTGAAAAAAAACGGAAACTTCCGTCTAATTCTTGCATTTCTTTTAGTGCTAATGAAGGAAGAAAAGCTCATATGATTTGGCAGCGTTGCTCCAAATTTTTTTTCTTCCAAATGAATACACTCAATGTTTTCTTCTGTTCACATGATGAGCAAATTATTCCATCAAGCAAATCCATGATGAAGTCTTCATATGGAACACACAAGTTTATTCAATTACCTATACTTCATGTCTCTTCTTTCAATTTTTTTTAAAAAAAAACAACAGTGGACCCAAAATAAGGCATCTTTCATATCATCTGCTAGAAAAATATTTCTGAAATCAGGCCAAAATGCATATTTTATTGAGTAAAAGGGCAGCAGACTTATTGCTATGGGTAGAGTAGAACAGGCAGCAATTTGTTGTAACTAAATAAATGCGTGCCTGGTGAATTACATGATTATCCTTAAGGAAGAGACAGTTATAATGAATTTCTATTATATTACACCACTATACTTGTCATTACAGTCCATGATTAAGCCATCCAATTTTTGATGCAATATGAACATTTCCCTGCAATTTTCATGGCAACATTTTCAAAAGTGCTTTACCAGTACCTTCTTTCTAGGGCTGAGAGAGGATGATTGGCTCAAAGTCACCCAGCTGATTTCTGCGCCTAAAGGAGGATTAGATTTTCCAGTACTAATCTAATGCATTAACCACTAGATCAAACTGGCCTTCTATGCTGCTACATACAAAAGCCCATCTATCTAAAGAACATAGTGCTACTTTTTGCAAATTATATTATTTTCTACTTTACTATTTTATTACTTCACAAGGATATAAGTGCTTCTTCATAGATAATTCTTGGCAGCAGGGCAGCCTGCCTATACACCCAGGACCATGAACACTGAAACTTCAATGGTTACATTTCCAATAATCGCTTGCTAGAGCCTGGCATGCTAGTTTAATTTAAATACTGATTTCATTTTTAGTGATGAAAGGCATTCTCTTATTTTTGTTCCCTTGCATGTTCTTCATTTGATCTCCACAGCAATTAATGAAATGGAAGTTATAGTTTATGTTGTCCTTTTTCTGAGTCAACTGTAACAACTTGACATATACAGCCAAAGAAAGAAATAGAATAATAGAAATCATTCTCTATATTCAGAGTAGAATATTCTCAACAAAAGGAAGTTACTTCCTTAGTTGAAAGTGCATATTATCAGAACTTTTAAGTTTTTGTCACATGCAATCCAAAATATCTCTGAATGTTCCATTAAAAGTTCATTGAGAACTAAGCAAACAATTTATTTGCTAGGAGGTCAGCAAAACAGTAGAGCATTACTAATTATGACAGACAATGGCTGAAAAGCAATCTCAAGCCTTGAAAGGCAATCCCAATCACACCTAAGAAGTACAGGTAAATCCCTGGGTTATGAGCGTTCCCTTAGTGAACATTCAAAGTTACACGATAAGTGCCTCCTAGCATTTAAGAACAAGTCCCGAAACTATGAATTTTGCACCACCATGGCAGTTGTTCGTCCTTACGAACAACCACAGAAGCTCTGCAACATTCATCCTGAACGTTAGCGGCCAAAATGGAGCTTCCAAGGGGCGACACTCCATTCGGGCCTCCGCAGGCCTTACCCAGCATGTTGCAGGCCGAAATGGAGCTTCTGAGGGGCGGATCTGCCCAGGAGTGAAATCTATTTACTTTCCTTACCAGTTCGGAAGTGCATGTACTGTGCGCGCATGTGAGCGAATACAGGGACCTTCTGTGCATACACAGAGGGTAAAAAACACATTTTTAACCAGGAAGTAACGACAACTGGGCGGGTGGGTGGACCCTTGTGCTGCCATCACTACCGGTTCTTCGAACCACCCGCCACGATCACTACTGGATCAGCCGAACCAATCCAAACCAGGAGCATTTCACCCCTGGATCTGCCCCTCAGAAGCTCTGTTCAGGCCTCCAGAGGCTTCACCCGGCATGTTGCAGGCTGAAATGGAACATCTGAGGGCGGATCCACCCCTCAGAAACTCCATTTCAGCCTGCAACATGCTGGGCGAGGGCTGCACAGGCCTAAACCAAACTGCAGAGGGGCGCACAGGGCTGAGAGGCTTGAGACTGCTTGCTAGATGTTCACAAGGTAAGTGACCTGGCACGGCATGTTGGGGGGGGGCAAGCAATTGTGGGGACCATGAGGTATTTTTCAGTGGGTTGGGGAGGTCTTGGGTGGTCTTATGCAGGTGGCCTGTTTCATCACTAGGCCCTCCTTGGCCTTCCCCACCCTGAAATACTTTATGTGCACTTAACAAGGCTCACATTCGATTACTGAATGCATGAGCGAAAAGAGGGAGTGATCCCTTTCAAGGTACAGGAGTCACTCTCACAAATCCTCGGGTTATGAATGGAATGGGCAGACTCCATTCCATTAATAACTTGAGGACTACCTGTACCTGTTTTTTGATAATTTTATTTATCTTTATTTTATTTTTAAAAAAATATTTTTACCAATTTGCCGAATTATTAATTTCTCTCTGAGGTCTTTGACAAAGTTCTAAAATATCATGATTTTACATCAGGTTTCATGCAATGACTATTAATCACCTTCTATTAGTTGATGGGGAAGAAATGACCAACCATTTATTTTAACTTTTCCCAAAAATAGGCATAATGTAGCTTGCTATTCTGCACCTAACACCTTTCTCTATAACCGATATCTCTGCTGAATTTGTCAGGTGTTTTTTCCATAAACACTATTATGTTTGGAAATGTTCATTCAGGCCTTTCTCTACTTCGTTAAACATTTTATTGAGAAGAATATAAACTATTTTTCCTGGCTCTCTCCTATTTTTCACAATATTTAGCAGATGGCTCAGAGATAAATAATCAGCTTATAGGGCAATTCTGATCAAATCGGTGCTGGAACTTTCCAGGATCCACACTAAGATCCTGATTTGAATAGTCTTAAGTGGATTGAATAAAACACTGATCACTGCTGGCACAGTGTCCTCAGTGGCGCCACAATGTCCTCAAAACTTCAAAACAAGTTTTTCATCATTCAGATGAGGGCCCTTAAATTCTATGCCTTTGTGAGAACTGCAGGTCTTGGATACTTAAGGCTTACCCTCAGCCAAGCACTAGAACCTTACTGTACTATGCAAAGAGGACTTTACTTAAACCAATAAAGTGGCTATCTTCACAAGATCCAAGAATAAATGCCACTATCCAACTGAGTACTCAGCATGGGGCAAAGAGTAATCAAGCAGGTTACAATTCATTGCCCATGGTGAAGGAGCTGTGATTCTCCATTGGTTACCATGGTGAAGGGACTGTGAAGGCCGGCTCTGAGAGCCAGGGGGAGGAATGGGAACAAAAGCCCTTCTCAAATTCGTCTTGTATCAGCCTGGTTTGACTGAAAGTTAAAAAGCACTGAGCCTGGATAATCTTGCTAAAGTCCTGGAAAATAAAGAGAATACATGAAGCAAACAAGAAAACTCCTGAAGAAAAAAAGAAGTTCTTACAAGTATTTATTTGTCTTGCCTTAGGATCCCAAGTTCCTCTAAGGCTCAAGAATGTCCATTGTAAATCAAAATAAATACTTCCAAGTAGACTTATTTTGGGTTTACTGTATAAGACACAGTTCAGTGACTCAGATCAATGGATAAAAATCCTGTTATTGGCATTACATAACATGGCCACAAGATTTTGTAAAAATAAAATAGCAAAAGAGTTAAAATCAAATCAGTTTTAATGCTGGCTTTTAACATGAAAGGAACTTGCTTTCAGGATGCAGAAAGGATGAAAGTTCATATATGATTTTCAGAGGAGTAGTTTCCATCATCTTTTCAAACACTAGGAACACCTTCTTGCATAGATTTTATGTTTCAACTTGTCACTCGCAGATTATATTATGAGAAAGTATCTCCACTTGATCTCTCAGGCATAGAAAATGAGAATCTTCCTGAAAAAAAATTATTAAAGCCTAGAATTGCTATTAAAAAAATCATAAGACACTAGGCAGGAATACAACCATTTCAGCCTAAGTAATTCTTATTTTCAAGTCTTTGAGTATATGAATAGGTTCCGGTTGATGTTGTCCATAGCAAGGTCTTTTATAAAGCTGCCAATGCAGAATAGATTGTGCTCTAGAGATAAGCAGCTTGACTTAATAAAAGTCAGTTTCATGTTCATAAAGATAAAAACATTTCACCTGCTGCTAAAACCAAGAAGTAAAATAATCCCCTAAAAAGTGACCAGAATACTTGTAGAAACGAGTATCCCAAAGCACATGAGGATAGAAGAAATAAAGAACACCTGAAAGCTCTTTTTGACATTCCAAGTCTGGCTGCTTGCAAAATGCTCGACTACAGTTCTTATCTTCCCTATATGCATAAATTTCTGTGGCACATTGACCCCCAACAAATTTATCCGATCGTGACTTTTGAACTGTTATGGTGTTCAATGATGACTTAGCTCATATATTATTTGAAACCTCTAGCATGTTAAAATTTCAGAAAACACTGAAGGGAGCAACAGAAAACAGATGGGTGCACATTTAAAAAAGCAATTATTGGAATGTAAGCATTCTGGAATATCACATTAAAAATTATTTTGGTTTTTTGAATACAGACAATATTATAGTGCTACTTCTTAGCACAAGATGGGTGAAATTAACAAGACATTCTCACAATCCTTAATACAGAGACATTAATTGCAGCTTTGATCCAATGGATATTAAATTTGAAGCCAAATCAAAGATGAAGAGAACTGCATGAAAAGAAATCTGTTAATTTCTATATGATTTTGTCATTTTCCACAGTTTGGCTCAACAATGTTCTGTTTATTTCACAAATTCATGATAATGTATTATCCACTTTGAATTTTATTTGTCAGTCTGGGCAATAAGGAAGCAGTGTGGGCAATGATGGAGCAGCTTTGTTCTGGAAAATAACAGTAAATCTGGCAACTCAATGGTTCCAATGTTTATTCTGATATGCAATGGACTTCTGGAATATAAAATGTGAATATGAATAAGTGTTTTAATTGCTTTTTTAAAAACATAATTAAGTATCTGGCCACCTGGAGCATGATAAAGATGTTGATGGATACCAAAAAGAATCAGAATTTTTTTTGCATCAGAAGGAAAAGAAACTTAATAATGTTTTAGAATTCCCACCCTAGTTTAATAGTCAAAAACCAATATCAGGTATTCATATTCTCAAAGTCCTCTCCTCTCCACCCTTCCTATTCAAATGTGGTTCAATTAATTTATGATTCTTCAAGATCATACTATCTCAATCTTCAACTATTGGGTTTTAGTATAATAATTTAGCTTATAAGTGAAGGTTCTCTTGAAACAAGCTTGATTACTGGTGATTTTATGGATACATCCATGTATTTTGTCAGGCACCCTATAGAAATGGCTTGCCGTGTCTTTCTTCCAGGATGCATTTTGAGTCCCCAGTCTAGTTCTGGAATTCAAAGATAATCTTAGCTTCCAAGAGGAGTAAAGCCTGACCCAGTGCTGCCACTGATATATTTCAGACCTAACACAGAACCATATTTTACTGGTGCATGGAGAGAGAAAGTAAAGGAAGGGATTATGAAAAAGCCCAATATTTGGACCCGCCTTGCAAAATTATAGTATAATAAGAGAATTTTAAGATCATTAAGAAGCGGTCAAATTTTTAAACTGCTGAAACACCTCAGACACAAATTGCTTTATGTACTTTTATTCTAGAATTGGTAGCAGTGTTAAATATATTAATACATTCTGATTGTTTCTTAATAGCTGGAACAGAAATTATGAGTTTATCCCATATGTGGTACAAAATGTGTCAATACTTTCAATATATCAATATATTTAATATACCAGAACAAAATGCTTAACATGAGGATCCATTTGACATTTCTGCTGTATTAGACTACATCTAATCAATCTGGCTGCCATCAGATTATCTAACTGTCCTGACTGCTGATTAATCTTTGGCCAAGCTGGTTTCCAACTGCTGCAAGTTGATGAGGGCTGGTCTCTGACTGGTTCTTCGTGTTTGATCTTGATTGATTGTTTTGTTGGTATTGGTTCCTGACTGGTCCTTTGCTCAAACCAGCTTCTGACTGGTCATTTTTGGAATGCTGAGTTCTGATTGGTTCTTTGTTTGTGTTGGCTTCTGGTTGGCTAGTCCTGTTTGGGACCTTGTCCAGGCAAATTTCTGATTTTAACATTTTGGGGAATTGTTTCTTGCTTAGTCCTGCTTTGGGGAGGATCTTGCCATGGCACAGGATAGGTAACCAGGCTTTGTTAACTTTCAGGCTTTCTTCTTTCTTGATGAAGCTCTTGGGATGTTTATAGATTTCAATAGCCTCTCTATTGCAGGTGTATATAATAGTCTGAAGTTGTTGACAGCACATGCATGTCTTTGAAATGAATTTTATTACCTGTATGGCACAATGCATGTTCTGCTACTGATGGGGTGGTTTGTTTTTTTTTGGCTGTTCTTGTCTGCAGTGCCTCTCATGCATTTTGTGGTACCAATGTATATCTGTCCACAGCTAGAGAATGCAATAGATACAGAATGCTATGAAGAGTTCTCTGATTTTCTTAATCGGCCTGTAGATGGCTTTAAGATTGTACTTTTCTAATAATTTATCTGTTTGATCAGGGACCTTATTTATTTCATTTACCTTTCACATTTCTCTACTGCCCATCGCCCTCAAAGAGGGACTCTGGATGGTGTACAGTAAAATGCTAAAATATAAAACAGTATATATGAAAGTTAAAAAAATGAAGAGAAGGCCAGAGATTAAAAATTGGTTAAAAGCAAAGGGAGGGCTTTCGGGAAGTAATTAGACCCATGGCTGCAGGCTCCCCTGGGCTCCCCATGTGAGGTTGCAGAGCCAAATCTTAACTCCTTTTCAGAAGGCCAGAAGGATTTCATAGGGCAGAGGCAACAGCAGAAAAGGCTCTCTTCCTAGACCCTGCCAGTTAGAGTACTTTAACTGACAGAGTCTGCAATATATTTCCCCTGCCTGACCTGGTGGGATGGGCTAATATAATAGGATAAAGGTAGTTCCATAGATAGTCTGGCCCCATTCCATGTAGGGCTTTATAGCTCAAAATCGGCACCTTGAATTGGACCCAGAAGCAAACTGGCACCCAAATCAGCTCGCTGAACAGAGGTGTTATATGCACCTTTCTAAAACCTGGATGCCTAAAATTGCCCCTGCAACCGCATTTCATACCTGCTGAAGCTTCTGGATACTTTTCAAGGGTAGCCACATGTAGAGAGTACCGCAGTAGTCCAAATGATATATGACCAGAGCATGAGTGACCTAGTGGAGAGCCTCCCTATTCAGGAAAGGGCATAACTGGCAGACAACACAAAGTTGAATAAAGGTCCTCATTGCCATAGGTACCATTTGCTCTTTGAGCAGGAGCCATGAGTCTGGAGGATCCCAAGATTATGCATCAGATCTGTGTGGGATACTGCAACTCCATTCAAGACCAAAGGTGATAAACTCCTGGATACAGAGAGGCTCACCCACAGGCACTCCCATCTTACCAGGGTTCAGCTAAAGTCTGTGGTTCTCCATCTGGGCCCCCCCAGTCTCCATGCACCGCAAAAGAACGTCCTCAGCATCATTCACTTCACCTTGTACAGAGATATATCACCTACCTTCTCTAGGTAAGGAGAAATACCCTTCCTATTGGTAGTTCACGAATGTATCTACTAAACAGAAATGCTGGCCATGAAAACCTGCACCCATATATAGATTACACTCACATTATAATAAACTATCAGCTCTCTAAACGTCACTCTGGATAAAGAGTGACGTTTAGTCACTCTTAAAGTAAAAATACTTTAAACTAGAGTTTAAAATGAATATGTAGTGTCTCTTTGCTGTAGGATTCAAACAATTACTCTTCTAGAATTGAACACACATTTATAGTCATTTTTCTGGTTATATAGACTTCTAATTGTTGTTAAGTAACAAAGCTTAGCAAACCTTTTTTACGGTTTAAGGCAAAGATTGACAGCAACTGGTGTGTGTGTGTTTGTGTGTGTGTGTGTGTGTATAATTGTATTTATGACTACCTTGTCCTTAGCTCATTTAGACTTCCAAATTTATTCCTATTGATAATCTCTCTTAATTTTTTTTTATCCTGGCTTCCACCTTGTGAATAAAACATTCCTGTTTCCCATCTCATATGACTCACCTGTCGGATTCCACCTAGCTTGGCTCACCAAATGATCATCTGGCATACTGAAGTCCTGATGTTGATCAGCCATCCTATCAGAAAAGTCACCTTGAAAAATAAAAGAAGAGATATGGAGCATTTTTAAAAAAAGCAGTGACTTTCTTGAATAGCATCTACCTTAAGCGTTATAATACAGGTGGTACTCTTTTAGTGACCACTCATTCAACAACTGTTCTAAGCTTCAATGGCGCTAATCAGGGAGACTTACAACTGGTCCTTGAAGTTGCAGTTGTCACATGATCACAATTCACGCACATGGTGACTGGCTTCCATTTATGATGGCTACAGTATCCCACAGGCACACATCACCATTTGCGACCTTCCTTGCCAGTTTCCCACACGTTGGAAGCAGGGAAGGTCACAAATTGCTTCTAAAAGTTGCTCCTGCCACTTTTTCTCCAGAGGAATCCCCAGGCTGCAGGATGCATGGGGGCCCTGGGCCCACCTGCCCTCATACCACACACCCCAGCGCCCACTTTGCCACCCACTCTTATGGTAGGGCACCCATTCCTCCGCTCCTCATAGAAGACAAAATAATTATTTTTTTTAATAGTTTGTTAACAAAGTCACCAAAATAATAGATGACTGCAAAGAAAAACAGAATGAAAGAAATTTAAAACATCCAACTTAAACTTTACAATTTCCTTTCATCACCATAATCGAAAATAAGGTGATAAATCTTCTTTTTTCCAATAGCAGAATTCCTCCAGGGATGGTAAGATCCATGGTGAACACATTTTAAGCAATAATTAAAAAATACTGGAATCATCCATTTTCCTTCTGACTCCTCCTTTACTATCTTTAACACCTCTCTCTCTCTCTCTCCCTCTCTCTCTCTCCTCCCTGTCTCTCCCTCAAACATCATGTTAAAGAGAAGGAATTGATAGTTTCCACAGGATATCTAAATTATTTGTTGCAAAGGATTTTTAAAAATGTGAAAATAGCCTAAAGAATAATTCCTGACCTAAAAATTCATTCCAGAAATAAAAACAGCTGACCCAAGCTGCCTAGAATCACTTTGTAGGAGAATTGGGCAGCATAAAAATTTAACAAGTAAAGGCTGTCGTTTAGCTAGATTACAACACCTTTCAAAATAGCACAGCATTTGTTTTCTCTATTCTAAACATCATTCTTTGCATTTGAATACATTGTCTTTTAAAGTATATTTATCCCAGATACGGCAAGTAGCCTTCCTGACAATACACTAAACATTACTAAGGTTTGTATTAATTTACTTTTATCAGGAAAAAAAAAAACCTTTAAAAGTGCACTTGCTTTACAGGAATTCCTTGCTTAATAACCCTACTTGGGATTGGAATTTTCATTGCTAAATGAAGCAGTCATTAGATTTAAAAAATCATGTGAAAACATGCTCAGCAATGGCAATTCAGTGGTCCTCTTGGCAGTCATGAGGTGACCATCTGATACTGCTTCTGCCCTGTGCAAACTGCCTGCTCCATCCCACTGCCCCGCTCCCAATCCGGAAAGGATTAGTGTCCTTTGGCAGATGAGGCTGCACTGCCCTACTGCACTCTCCTCTGATTCAATTCCCCACTTACCTCCTTTCCATCTCTGCCCTTTTAGCCATCCTGCACTCTGCTGCTGCCATATGCCCATGTCCCCTCCAGCTGACCTTCATCATCTTCTCCTGCTGCGCCTGGACATTTGTGATACCTTTGCCAAGTGCAAGCAGCCCTCAGCTGGGTACATCTCATCAGAAGCAGGAAGAAGATGGCAAAGATCACCTGGGGGCATCG
This sequence comes from Pantherophis guttatus, assembly GCF_059756535.1. Taxonomy (NCBI): domain Eukaryota; kingdom Metazoa; phylum Chordata; class Lepidosauria; order Squamata; family Colubridae; genus Pantherophis; species Pantherophis guttatus. The sequence continues at coordinate 54,047,571 of NC_142066.1, forward strand.
GTAGGGGTGGGGGCGGCAGAGTGCAAGGCACGAGCCATGTGAAGTGTCAGCAGCTGCCTTTGCCGGGCATGACTCCTCAGCAATGGGAGAAAAAAGATGGGGGAGACCAGCAAGGAGATGGCAAGGGCAGTGGACTACAGGTGGCCAAAAGGGCAGAGATGGGAGTTAGATAGGCAGGGGGTTGTTGCAGACCCATGCTATGGTTGTAAATGTAGGCAGGCTGCTAAATGCCGAGTTGTGCACCCATGACCAAAGGGTCCTGCAACAGCCACAACTTCAAGGACCAGTTGTAACTAGCATTCTTTCAGCACCATTGTAACTCTGAACAGTCACTGAATGATCATTAAGTGAGGATAGCTTGTAACAAGATTTATAGATTAGAAACAGACTTGCACTTAAAATAAGCCAATGTAAAAGTATTTATCACAGATTTAAATTGGCCTTCTTTATCCTATTTTTAAATGGCATGTTATTTGAAATCAAAGCCTTTGAAAGGTTTTGTAATTTATCAGCTGGAAATAAACAAGCCTCAGCATATGCTGCCCAGAAGAGTGTTTCCTAATTTCTAGAAACTTTGCCCTATATGAGATTAAACAGCACACTGTATAAAGTAGACTATGAACTTAATGGACAGTCACAAGTGATTCTTGTATGACCCTGAGGTGTGACATGTAACTTGTCCACAAGAGGGCAATATAGGAATTAATCCACTTTTATCCCAGTACTCTTTGACTTCGTTTCACAACTTTTATGGCTATCTGGTCAGCAATAATAATTCAGGAAGACATGCCACCTTTGGGGATGGTGAAAGCAATTAATAGCATCATAGTTTGCATTTTATGGTCCTTGTAAATAGATAACCTGAACTGATTTATCATTGTGAAATAGTATGGTAGACGGTTTTTCAATTTTCCCTTTCACCACAAAGAAAAGTCTTGAAGAAGCATGTAAGTTGCTGAATGTCACTAGGGAGAACTGCTGAATATCACAAGGATTGGTTGAATATGACTGATGCCTCACTGTCCCCACTGAGCCATTTTGTAAACTTAAAAGGTTCTGGTTTATTGTGTTTTTAAAACATTAAAGAATCATATGCTACCTCTTCTCCTAATAGTAAATTCATGTCTCCCAAAGAAGCTATTGATGCTCTGTCCCTCCTCCCCACATCATTTACAAAAGCACTATTTCCTCCCTCTAGCTTATAAGTCATTTTTCTTGCCCTCAAAATCTTTGGAAAAAAAATACTTTGGGTCACTGCCTGCACTATACCTATTAATTTCCTGATGCATAGATGTAATCATACATTTAAGTAACTACAAAAACTCTTTAAAAATATTTAAGTAGCAGAGAAGAATATTCAGTCTAATCTATTTATCCAATGTCTGGGTGGTGAAAGTTCTCTACCTTGTCATCCGCAGACAGATCTTTCCAGTTTGAAGTGATAAGGGCCCTTTGGAGTTTATCTTTAACCACCCTCTTTCTCACACTGCTCCCAGACCAATGTTATCTGGCAAAGTGTCTTGGAAGTTCTTCTTTGGATAATTTCCCAGTCAGCAAGAATTCAATTTGTTTGAATATATCTAGAAGAAAACTATCCTTCAGGGACCTTACATTTCTGCCCAATTATCAACCCTCCAAAGTAAACCCCACAGGAAATGGGACTGGATGAACTAATTCTACTTTATTGTAAAGCTACATTACCAGTCTGAAAGTACAAACTTCCCATCCACCAGTTTTAACTTCCTGATCCATTAGGCTAGGTTCGTGATGGCGAACCTATGGCATGCGTGCCATAGGTGGCACGCGGAGCCATATTGGTGGGCACGCGAGCGTTGTCCTAGCTCAGCTCCAGCACGCATGTGCACGCTGGCCTGCTGATTTTCGGGCCTTCTGGGCCCACCAGAAGTCGGCAAATGGGCTGTTTCCGGCTTCCGGGGAGGTGGGGAATGCTGTTTTCGCCCTCCCCAGGGTCCTAGAAAGGCTCTGGAGCCTGGGGAGGGCGAAAAATGTGCCTACAGGGTCCACCATGCCAACACATGCCAAAAGCGGGGGGAGCACTTGGGGCCGTGCACACATGCACGGGGTGCAGGGCACATATAGTTATGGGTGTGGGCACGCACGCGCATGACCACCCAGCACGATGGCAAAAAGGTTAACCATCACTGGGTTAGGTCCTTTCACAATTTCTTTTTATGATTGTTAAGCGACTGTGGGTACATACTTATGCTTTTGGTGATGTATGGTCCCCACAGAAAGTAGCAGCTTCCCTGTTGCGTCAGAAGATAAGCAAGATTAGCCAGGACTACAGATTAGATTGGGAAGCCCAAAAACATTATGGAAGAAAGTAACGATAAACCCCTGCCTATTTCTGTCAAGAAAAACATATGGACATGTTCATGAAGCTACCATGGGTCACATTCGGCTTGAAACTGTCTTTACTACTGGTATTACCTTTTGAAACTATATAGATTTGCTAGAATGAGAGAAAGGGAAGAAGACAGGGCAGTATCGTAATGATTTGGTACGAGAACTGTCAATCAAGTAAGGTAATGTAGAGCACCTCCTCTCATTTTATATTCCAGACAGAGGGTGGATGGGTGGACGACTTGTGACAATTTTTGACACATGCGACTGCCGCAGCCCCATGGTAATATGATCAGAATTCAGATGCTTGGCTGATTCATATTTATAATGGTTTCAGTGCAGTGGTGAAATCCAAATTTTTTTACTACTGGTTCTGTGGGCGTGGCTTGGTGGGTGTGGTGTGGCTTGGTGGGCGTAGCTTGGTGGGTGTGGCAGGAAAAGGATATTGCAAAATCTCCATTCCCATCCCACTCCAGGGGAAGGATACTGCAAAATCCCCATTTCCACAGCACTCTGGGACCAGCCAGAGGTGGCATTTGCTGGTTCTCCAAACTACTCAAAATTTCCGCTACCAGTTCTCTAGAACCTGTCAGAACCTGCTGGATTTCACCCGTTTCAGTGTCCTGAGGTCATGTGATCACCTTTGGTGACCTTCTGACAAGTCAACGGGGAAGCCAGATTCACTTAACCACCATGGTACTAACTTAACTGCAATAATTCACTTAACAACTGTGGCAGGGAAGCTCGTAAAATGGGGGGAATTCATTTAAGAATTATATTTAGCAAGAGAAATTTTTGGCTCAATTATAGTCGTAAGTCAATGCATATCTTTACTTTATCATGAATGAGGAAGCCAATCTCAGATATATTTCTGAAACATGGATGAGAAGAAAAATGGAAAGATTTGATTTACCTCTTCCAGTTTTAAGAGAATTACTATTAAATTACCTCATTTTCTATATATCCCATTTGAACTGTGAGAGAATGGAGATAATATTGCTGTTCTGGTCACCTTTCTCCTAGCAGAATTCCTGACTAATTTAACCAGTTGGATTTTAAGGCAGTGTAGTAAATTTCATACTCAGATTGTCCTAGCTAAACCAGCTCATGGTTAAAGTTCCCCACTATGACAAGTGTGAGATTCATTCAAGCTGCCACTGGATCAAAACGTAGGCCTTTGTGTACCTTCATGCCAGTCTTTGTTCTGGGAGGGGAGTAGATAGGTAGGATTATCATCACTGAACAAACATCTTGGGAAGTTTGGTCTCATAGTATCTATCTTCTCTTGCAGGGATTAAGACCCCTTAAAGGTCCACCCCCCAAAAAAAAGAAGACTCACAAGAGTTCAATGGTTTCTTAAATGTTTATTTAGATCAATTTCAGACTGTTCATTGACACACACCTCAAAACATTTATTGTATGAAAATAATTTAATGAATACTACTTTAGCTAACAGCACTATGAATAATAATAACAATATCAACTTCTTGGATGGCCCCATAAACCCTTGAGATCAATATTTATTGTTTTGGGGAACCCTGTTTAGCCGATTACAGAAATCACAGTTAATAATCCTACTGAATTCCTTGTAGAGTAATAACAGCTTGACATACTGTATAACCGGCCACTGATATGATACATACATGCCACTATATCGCTCAAGCTACAGATTAATTTTCCTATCAACAGAAATATTACAACAGTTTCCAAATAAATAATGGGACTCCAGTTGCTGGATCTGAGCAAGTAGAAGTAGCAACTATCTGTAGGGGATGTTTTACATTTGGCTTCTTGCATTGAAAAAAAAATGTAGTCAATAGTCCTTTTCAATCCTAACATGTTGTTATAAAATATTCAATTACGTTTGCAATTTATTTCCCAGGAACAAATAAATCCAACTGCAGTTAATTAAATTGTCTCTTTTCATTTCAGTGAACATCTAAAATTGAAAATACAATTTATTCCTTTTTTTGTAATTAATGTAAAACAAATATATGGAAAATATCCCTCAATCCTAACATTAAAACATGATTTAAACATGGAAATTTAGATTCAGTTTAAAGGTTTATATAAGTTCTAAAGTTGCTGACTTCCAAGGGAGGCATGGTGAATTGAGCAAATCTCCAACAGAGCAGAGATGATGACCATAGCAAAGACTGAAGAACTGGTGAGTAGACAGCTTCTCTGGAATTCTCCAGACAAAGCTAGGATGGTAGGTTACTTATATGTGCTTTGGATGGAGGTTCCTCGTGAGGAGATTGCAAGATAGCAGTCTCCCATGGGTTTGTGCACCAGGAGATGAAAAGATCAGCCCTCAAGCTTACAACTGCAATTTCCTGTTATATATTTACAACCTTATAGGAGATGAAGAATTATTAAGTTTCTATTTCCTGTGATAAAGACTCTGTGTGTGTGTGTGTGTGTGTGTGTGTGTGTGTGTGTGTATTGTGTTTCTCTGAAAATAAGACAGGGTATTTTCTTTTGAACCCCGAAATAACAGCTTGGCCTTATTATCAGAGGGAGGTGGGGTGTCTTATTATTTTGGGGGTGGAGGCGGCGAGCATGGGACTGGATGTTCTATCATCGCGGCCGCCTCTCCTCTCTTTTTTTCACACTGGCCGAGCGGCTGGCCACCGCTGCCCTGACGTGTCCCGCTGCCACCACTGCCTCATGGAGGACTCTGCAAGGCTTGTTGTGCCGTTGCACGCACGAATGGAACACTGCTGCAAGCTTCATCATAATGGCACAGCTGGTGTCCTGCCACTTGCGGCTGCGCCGGTATGTTAAACTTTGCAGCAGTGCTGCCGTTCGTGCGTGCAAGGGCACAAGCCTTGCAGAGTCCTGCTCCACGAGGCGTCAGCGTAATGAGTCTCACAAAGACTCATTTCTGACAGGTAGGGTGAGAGAGAAGCGAGACACATGGAGCAAAACGTGGCTCCCATTGCAGTCTCTTCTCCCCCTCCCCCTCACCGGGCATGGCAGGGCTCCTGCCCCTTGCTTAGCCACCTGCCCCCTTTAGGGATGCAATTTGGGGGTGGCAAGTAGGGCGGGCGAGAAGCGGGAAGCGCGTCTTACCTTTCCAGCTCCATCGCGTTCCTCGCCGTTGTGTCCTGGGAAACATGTTGGAAAAAAAACTTTATTGAACTCGCGAGAAGGTTTTTATATATATATATATCTTTGCACTTTTTATTTCTTCTTATCTCTGAGTTTAGTTTGTATCTTGTCCTATCATTGTAATTAAAATCTTCAATAATAGTTTTTAAAAAGTTGCAAAGATATTAAATACAAACAATTCCATTTGTTACATTAATTATCCATAACAGGGAACTAACAAATTAAAACAAATGTTTCAATTTATGCAGATGTCTATGTATTATATTCAGCTTCATGCATAATTTTTTTATCTTATTTTCCAAGGAGCCACTTTATTATTTCCTATAAATTATTTCCTATAAAAACTGGAAGTAACTTAAGATATATGTTTCAGTAATGTCTTTCTTAAATCAAACTCAATTCTTAACAACTAAAGAAATGGCCATGCATTTTCCTACCAATGATACAATAGTGGCTAATTCTGAGGTTTCCTGCTGGTCTCTCATCCAATTACTAACCATTTCCAACTCTTCTTAGCCTTTTCAAGATTAATCAAAATTAGTTAAGTTCTGATACTATACAGACTGACCAGAAAATAATGATGCATTACCTCCTTTAAAATAATGCTTCCACACTAATATACTTTGGCATGAATACCTAACTCATTTCAGGATGGTTTACCTTTCTCTGATAACTCATTAAAACATATAAAATGGAGTGGTGTACTTCACAGATATTCACAGATATAAATTTTAAATATGCACGTTTTTAGAATTCAGTTATACCTAAATTTTATTTAAAGTTGTATCTATCAATTCTTATTTTAAAAAATACTATTAGTTCCATAACCTCCCAATAATGTGACAAAATGCCTGTTTAAGGTGACAGGAAACCTAAATACTTGACACTGTTACATTTATAATTTTGCAGTATTTTATTTCAGATTTCATTCATGTAGTGTCTGCATCTTGTTTTGAAAGTGAAGTATACCGTAAGCAAGCAGAATCGCACTAGTTCAGAAACCTGTTTCAGTCTGAGTTACAGTCTGTTTTGGGACTGATTCACTTTAACAAATTACCTTTATTAGGAGAAAGCCAAGGGATTTTAAACCTATTACCATGCTTAAGCTATAAATGACATCCGAACCATAGTATCTTACTGACTGCTTCAACAAGCTGGGGATAAAGGACTTGAGCCATAGTTTTCAAAGAAAATTCACAAAGCATCAAAAGGATCTCATTGTTGGAACACATCAGTCAGAAGAATGGTACAAAAAACTTCCAAGTCATTGGATATACCATGGAATACAGTGAGGACAATCATCAACAAGTGGAGAAACTATGGCATATTACAGTGATATCACCAAGAACTGGATGTCTTTCCAAAATTGATCAAAAATCAAGAAGGAAACTGATTCCAAAGACTTTTTTCTTGGCTCAAAAACAACACTGAATATCACCAAAAGTATACCATATCCAAAGTGAAACATGGTGGAGACAGCAATATGCTTTGGAGCTTTTTTTCAACTGGAAATATCACATTTCAACACAACAATGACCCAAAGCACTCCTCCAAATCAACAAAAGAATGGCTTCACCAGAAGATCAAAGTTTTGGAAATAACGGAGTCGGGCCCAGATCTGAACCTAATTGAAAATCTCTGGGTTGACCTGAACGAGGTGCCCTTGCAATCTAACAGGTTTGAAATGTTTTTGCAAGGAAGAATGGGCAAAGATTCCCAAGGCAAGATGTGCCATCATGCTCGTAGGCTCCTAAACAGAAGACTGCAAGAAAAGATGCTTCAACGAAGTATGAATTTAAGGGTATGCACGTTTATGCAACCACATTACTGTGTTTTATTTTTATTTCCCCCCCTAAAATATGTCACTTTGTTTTTCAATTGGATTGCACAGCTTTTATGTTATGTTAAAGGTGGAAAAAATTCAAAATTACAAAAGCATGCACGAATATAGTAAGATCTAAATTTAAACAGTGCTCTTTCAAAAGGCAACTGGACTTTCTGATTTTTCTTTGAAGACGTTTCACTTCTCATCCAAGAAGCTTCTTCAGCTCTGACTGGAGCTCTTCCCCACCACCCAAACAGAGCTGAAGAAGCTTTTTGGATGAGAAGTGAAACAACTTCAAAGAAAAACCAGAAAGTCCAGTTGCCTCTTGAAAAAGCACCTTTGGGACATTCTGAAATTAGAATAATAGATATCCTGTATCTTTTGATTAAATGTGACCAATTTACATCAAATCTGCATCAAACGCTTTGTGGCAGATACATGTCCAGGCTAAAGTTAAGGATATTAAGGTTTAGGATCATTATTTGAAGAACTAACTATAGATCATGTAACAGTAACAGAGAGGCTCGAAGCTCATTTTAAGAAATCCTGTTAACTGATGAATCTCTAGGAGCAATTTGAACAGTACTAGGAACATGCCCTTTTCAAAGTTGTGTAAAGTAAATCTGTAATCAATTTCTTTAACTCTATGTTTATAACTAATACACAATCCTTTAATGGAGAAGAATCAAATATATATTCCTCATGACAGTGGTGAAATCTAAATTTTTTTACTACCGGTTCTGTGGGTATGGCTGGTGGGCGTGGCGTCGCTTGGTGGGCGTGGCTTGGTGGGCATGGTAGGGGAAGGATACTGCAAAATCCCATTCCCTCCCCACTCCTGGGGAAGGATATTGCAAAATCTCCATTCCCACTCCACTCTGGGGCCAGCCAGAGGTGGTATTTGCTGGTTCACCCAACTACTCAAAATTCTGCTACCAGTTCTCCGAACTGCTCAAAATTTCCGCTACCAGTTCTCCAGAACCTGCCAGAACCTGCTGGATTTCACCCCTGCCTCAAGCCTTCTATGACTTATAGTAGTCCCCAATTGTGACGCCCTCAAAGAGCTGGATTACAACTTTTAGCATTTCATACAACTGACCATACTGGCTGGTGCCGACAAGACCTAAGGACAAAGATAATACTATTGCAGTGGTCAGATCTGAATTTTGAGACCATTTAAAGGACACAATCACAAAATGGTTGTTACCATGGTGATGTGGCCAATGAAAAAAACCCTCTATACCAAAATGGAACAAAATGGACAACAGGTTGCCACCACTCTCCAATTTATTGCCCAAGAGCTCTTTGGGGTCTACATGATGCCTAAAGAGAGGCATTGTGACAAATACAGATCGTGCTTGATGACAGTACTTTGCTTTGTTGCATGTAGGCATCCCTTCTTTTTATTTTTCAGTTAAAGAAATCTACAAAAATAAATTTTAAGGGAGTTTGCCAGATTCTAAAGGATTTGCCGCTAGACAAACTACTGCTTCTCAGCACAGCATTGGAGATCCGAGGAATTCCAGACTTTTCCTTAATTTAGTTTGTTAATTAATTAATTATTCAATTAATTAATTAATTAATTAATTCACCAGGAAGTAGAAACTGCTCTTCTAACATAGGACTTAGCATAAACAGCCTATTAAAAAAAAAGGTTAAAATGGCCTCATGTTTTTTTTCTTGTTAAGCAAATTGCTGATTTCTAAAATTAGTAAAAATAATCACTTATATTAAATGGCTTTCCTGTGATTTCAGTATTTTATTTCCTACAACTGAAGAGAGTATGTGTCTCTTTTTAGCATGAAGGAGTTATGTGAAGATAATTATGATCAGCACTAGAAAGCAGGAGGCAGAACATCTCTGCCATATTCTAGCTTTATTCTGCCAGTTATGAGCATCTTGCAGGGTAAGAAGCATAGATCATTATGCAGAGGGGCTTCCTCCAGGCCCCTGCAATAATTTTTCCTCTGGGATTTCCACAGGAAGACAAGAACTCAGCTACAGCAGGTAAAATACTTTAGTGTGGAAACAGAGATCTCTAGTTATGATACACAGCAACTTGGCCCTGGCTAAGAATCTGTTGCTCTAGGAAGGTAACCAGTCAACATTATAATTCTGAGTTGCCTTTTCTTGTTCTTTTGTAAGAGGCATTTTCTCTCTCCCTTTCTAACTAGGGCCACCATCTGTATCAAATTCAGTGGCAAATCTGTATAGATTTAAACAACAGTGTAAGAATTTTATAGATGCATGAACAAAAAGGCCTTCACTACAGCCTTAATTTGGAACTGAGAAATGCTCAATCCGTGGTTCATTAGAAAGCAAAAAAGAAAAGCACCCCACCTCATTTACTAACTTTTAAATATGTGTATGCTAAGATTCCTCCTTCTACCAATTATAGAATTAGAATGCTTAATACCTTCTCAGTGTTTAACCAACCTTTCCCAATGTTATCTCATCCAGATGGGTATTGTAATTTGGGGAGCTATAATCTAAACATTCGATTATCAAACAACCTTTCCATACTAGTTCCTTATGGAACTCTCTAATATCACCAGGCCATTGATAAATCTTGCACACATTGCTGTTATTTTATCACAATGGTTGACCATATAAGACAGCGTAAGTCAATATGAAAATTCTACGAAAGAGCAAAATAGAAAGCAAACAGTGAAAATTCATTCCAAGAAATCCATTCTACTGCCTCAGTACAATTCTTATCTCCCAACTGAATGCCACATATTGTAGCTTGCTGATGAAGGATGCCTACAAAAGAGAGTCAGTATTTCAATAGTAAGTTTCTTTTACTCATTTTAAACAAAATCAAATGTTGGTGGATTACAATACAGCAAGTGGTTCAGCTACTTTGATTTGTAGTTGGGGTATATTTTGTCTACATAAGCATACTTTCTGGCAAAAAAGTGAAATCTTCCCATTTTGACTTACACCAAACAACAGCCAAAACATAACTGGTTTTTTTAAAAAGAAGTCTTAATATAAGTCACTGCTCTAGCCTCAATTACTGCTTTTGTTAGATGCATCTTTACTTTGGTGGCTTAGAAACATCATTATGCCCTACTATGTTTATTATGTTGACAAATGCATGTAATCACAGTTTAGCTTTATCAAACCAAGATGTTATAAAATATACTTTATATTTAGGATGAGCATTTATAAATATACATACCTACTATGTGCATGAAAACATATCCTTTAGAGTCAAACTAAAATAACAGTTCTCTAAAGCCTTATCTATCTAGTCACGGCTGTCCGTGAAATCACATAACTCAGTATCATGGCAGCTTGAATAAACTTTAAATTCAATTATTGCTTCAAATCCCTCCTCTTGTAAATGGAAGATATTTGCCAAATCCCCTGGAATAGGACGATAAGCCTCATTAGAATTAGACATCCAATTCTGCTCAAAATCAAAGACAAAGGTAGGTCAAGAGTTCAGCAACGTCTTTTAAACAAAATTACATAATCTCTTAATTGCTAATTTTTCAAATATTGACCATGACTGGAAAAGTGACAAACACTGTATCTCTGAAATTGTTTCAGTCAATTTAAGCTTCAGTGGTCCCTTCCAATTCTGTGTTTCTATTATTCTTTGAATTAGCCATTACATTTTATTTCTAAATTCAGATTCCAATATTCCACTTTAACTCTCACTCAATTTTCATCTCCAGAAAACATCTATACCATGCTTTCTCTCAAGCCAGGCCATTTTTCTTCAGATGCATTAGAGATTATCTACTACAATAGATACGTTTTGGTTTCTGCTATGAATATTTGAAATTTCAAATTCTGTACAAATTGCTGTAAAAGTACTCAGTCACATAGCCTCATTCTGTATCTTCTGAACTGGAGGATAAATCATTAATCATGTCATCTAAATCCAATCCAAAGATTAGCAGCAGTTCCTATTTTCAATATCAAGACTCAAGACTTGTTCCATATATCCAGAGGGATCATCCACATTAATAGTGAAGCAAAGACTCTGAATAAGAAATCCTATAAAATGTTCCCTTTAGTAGAGCTGATGGGAGAGCATCTATTATTATTATAGTATTATTATTATTCTACTGCTGCTGCTGCTATTATTATTCTTGTTGTTATTATACTGTTACTACTACTATTATTATATTTTTCATTGCATAGTCAGCCAGATATTCAGACTGGAATTTGGCACTTTTATCCACCTATCAAATCCTTCCCAAGGATAGGTAGATGTGGATATTTGATAGTGTTACAGATATAGTCACAGGATGTAAGCTGTTCTGAATAAGGCTGCTTTTTGCAACTGACTGACTGTGATTTTGTCAATGCCAATTGTGATCAAGTGGTGCACCAGTTGTTTTGGATTGCACCCAAAGCACCTATTACTATTGGCTTATTATTATTTCCTTTCCCAGTAACTAATTGTTGCATTAAACTATTTCTCCCTTTACTGTACTTTTCTTAATGTAAAGATTTGTTAAAGACTGTAATAGACATCTGATCTGAACAGTGAAGCAAATATGGATGCATATATAAAAGCATCCCTACCTTCAAATATAAAGAAAAACGTGCACCTTGCTATTGTATCACTATGCTAGTTTGCAGTGACTTTCCTACACGCATACACAAAATAGAAAGATTTAAAAATAACATTTTTAAGTGAAAAGGGATGATGTATCTAGTCACATATGTGAAGAGATTAATTGGCCAATGAATGATGATGCATAGTCCACAGCAGCACTTCTTCTATTCAGTTTTCTATACAGGTTGTTCTCAAGTTCTGACCACAATTGAGCCCAAAATTTCTGTTGTTAAGTGAGACACTTGTTAATTGAGTTTTGCCCCATTTTACAACACTTGTTAAGTGAATCAATCATTGTAGTAATTAAGTTAGTAACCTGGCTATTGTGAATCTGGCGTCCTCATTGACTTTGCTTGTCAGAAGGCCGCAAAAGTTGATCACATGACCTTGGGACTCAGCAATGGTCATAAATATGAACCAGTTGCCAAGCATCTGAATTTTGATGGTCATAAGTCATTTTTTTCAGCGCTGTTGTAACTTTGAACAGTCACTAAATGAACTTTTGTAAATCAAAGATTACCTGTACAGGAAACCTTATTTGTTTATAGTTCAAGATAGAAAACATAGGTCTCTCTCCTTATGTCATCATGATAAAGGACAAAGAGGCTGGGCTAAGAGACAACAACTGACTGAATAATCTCCATGTTGTGAAGGCCCTCTCCAGTTCTTCTATTAACACAACACATTAACCTTTTGTATTATCCTGATTTGTTCATAGGATATACATTCTTTAAGAAAGTCTCGGAGATCTTAACTTTGCTACTTGCATCTGGATGACTTGCCAAAGTCTATTCTGACTTTGGTCAAAAACATTTATTCTTCTTTCCTCACTGTATTTCTGCAAGTGAAACACTTCATTTTATTCAGAGGCAATTTAAAATTTGTACAATTAGAAATAACTGTATAATAATAGAAATGTAAATACAACCTAAAATAATTTAATGTTTTATCTCTAAATTGTAAACAGATATACATGTGTAAAATACATTTCTAAAAATTTATGTTCTAATGAAATAAGAGAAAGAGTGGAAAAATAGAAATATATCAGTAAGGATAAGCTTATTTTTAAAGGGCAATATCATACCACCATCACTACACCCCATAAAAGTAAAGGAGATATTAATTATGCCATTTGTCCAATAAATTTTGGCAATTACCTTTAAGTTATTACCCTGTAAAATAAGATATAGATCACGAAATGAACTGGAGATGCTACATAGCAAAATACACTGGGGACAACATACTACAGGACAGTGTGTTATCCTACACAAATGCAAACACAGACACAAACAATTTCCAATTTATATTTTAAGGGGGAAAAAACCCAAATTGCTTTAGTTTGATTCCAGTCCTCTACAGAAACCTCACTAAAACAAGATTTCTAAAATTAAATGCCCATGGCATATTTCTGTTAAAAGTCAATAGCAATTTGTTCCTCCAATGTTTGCTGTCTATGAATGCAGGCTTTCAAAAGAAAAGTATTACACAATCAAGACTGCAATTAACTAAATAGCTCTTGTAACAGAGGCCACTCCTCTTTCCATCCTTTTAATGAAGTAACCACTAAAAGCAGCAGAAAAATACGTAATGCCTGAAAAGCCAAAAGAGGATCTAAATGTTTATTTATTTATCAAATTTATATCGCCACTCAATTAATAAAAAGCAACTCCAGGCAGCATATAATTTTGTACCTTAAGCATCATGTTTTATGCCAGAACAATGCACAAATAAGCCTTATTTTGAGAAAGTTTATCCAAGTTCAAATAAACAAGCTGCAGTTACAATTAAATTAAGGGAACTCATCTGACTGACTTCCTCAGCCTAGCCTGCCATGACATTCTTCATGTGACAGGTACATGCTGAATTTTACAAAATTTACAATAATCTTCCTATAAAATTTATCCAGTTGTCAGTCCTCTCAGAAGCACAAATCCAAGTAGTAAGGTTTTATCTAATTTGGCCACAGAAGTTTCCCAGGCACAGATAACTTCTGCTGGAACCACCAACCAAGAAATTGTATGTTCACATATCTGAGAAGACAAACTGAGAAACCTTTCAAAGCAGTTAGACTGAGCTGTGCCGAAAATATGCTTTCAGAGAACAAGGAAGGAAGCAATTTCAAGGATTTTGTTCGTTTGTTCGTATCAAAGCACACCACAAAACATCCATTCAAATGCCCTGAAAAGTCTAATTAACATTGTCTCTATTAGTAAGTATCCTTACGAAACATTATTTTAAAATATACATGACAAAATACAAATAACCGTATTAGTAATTAGTATTAGTAGTTACTGAACATTTCCAATGTAAAGGCTGAAATGGGGGTAGAGATAGGGAAACTTCTTTTGGGGGGGAGGGGAGAGGGGGAAGAGTAAAGAGATTTTTTAAAAAATAGATTTTTTCTTTTTTTTTTTCATTTTTTCTTCTCCTGCACATCTGCCAAAGATCAAAACCAACCATCTAGATCACAAAGTAGAAATGGAATCCAGCCATAATTAAAAACCATTCACTATAATTAAAATTAAACTATATGGTCAGAAAAGTAAGCAGCATTAAAAAAAATTAAAGAAGAATCCCACGTTTCTAAAAAACTTGGCTGGTGGGAGAATTCTAATTACTTCCAAAATAGTTTGCAATACAAAACACAAAATTAAGATGAGGCAAAAACAGAATCCAAGTTTTACTGCAATAAAACAAGATTTCCTCAGTAGCTATAATGGGATCATTGTTTCATATGCTTCCCTGTCATTCAGTTTCATAAAAGAAAGCTGATGTCATCTCATGGTTATTAGGAGGGTATTCTCATTCATGTGCTAGGGGTAATATCAGGTATTGATTTGATGTGTATATTTTCTGTTAAATGTTATGTTTTTGTTGAATTGTGTTGGTCTGTACAACTGCTTAAAGTCTTGTGGCTCAAGTGGCATACAAGTCTTATATACATAAATGTCTCAGAAATTCCATGTTCAGCCTAATCTTAGCCATATGCCCACTGGATGGTTTTTAATAATGTTTCTAATTTATTATTTATTAAACATGACACTCAGTCAACTAATTATTATTATTATCATATCCAAGACACTATTATTAAATAAGCAATCTATAGTTTTCATACATTATGAAAATCAATAATCATGAATGCTATACCTTATATATCAACTAGTTTAAGATCTAAGGAAAAGCATACAAAGAATTATATCAAAATGTTAAAAATGTATTTGCAGCCCTTATTTATAGCACTGTACAGGTTTTCAAATTATAATCAGCTGCTACCCCTTTTGAAAAAAAATACAGCAAAAATATCTAATAAAATATATTATTATATTAAGCCTAGCAAAAATAACACTTACAGTTAATGCTAATACTAGCAGTAGACAAAAGAGTTTTCCCTTCCATCCCCACCCAAGCTAGAAGAACATACCACAGCTTTTACCCAATGAAAATGGCACTTTGCATCCATGTATTCTGGCTGAGTAGGGGCGTGACCAGCTGCTGATATTAGATCCATTTTTCTCTAAGAAAAATCAGTGGAGACACTGAAGGGACACAACCATCATGTGTGAAATCACTGGATGGTGGCAGAAATTCTTTGAAAGATAATCTAGAAAAAAAAACCTCCCCAAAGACTACTGCATCTATAGCCAAATGAGTATACACAGATGTTTGTGGGGGAGGGGGGATAAAGAAGGGGGGGGAAATTACATGTTTTTTTTTATTTTTCCCCAACTCACCAATCACACCCACTGAAAATGGAAATCTCATAATGCTGACCTACATATCTGGAACAAAGCAGTTTATTTCTCAGGAAAGATGGTCTTTATAAAATTCTTTCTTTCTATCCTTAATGAAAATGGATTAATTTATTAATTTATGAAAATAGAGGAAGAATATTTTTTTCCTTTCACAGGTATTCAAAGGTTTTTCACCATCTAATTGTTAGAAACATGACATGGACTGCAAAACATGGCACCACCGAAATGAAGAGCAGGGAGCCCATCCTTTTTCTCTTTCCAAGATCCACACCTACTGCAGTACCAACAGCATATAATTCGCCATCACTCTCAACAATTAAAATGAGCTTTCCAAACAGAAAACCAAATGGTCCAGACTTTGGAGAGAAGGAAAAGAATGCCAGAAAGAAAATAATAGGAAGCAAAAACCAAGACATCCTTAAAATGTAAAGTGACTCATTTGGCAAATAGAAAATTGTTTAAAAACAGGCACACACGCACGTGAAAATCACATTTCACGCTGTACTTCTGCAAATGAATGAAACAATGCTATGGTTTTCAGAGCCTTCCTAAACCTCTGCCGCTTCTCATGCAACTACATCTACCCTTGAGGGTCTCAGAGACACACCCCTCCTGCCCCATTTTGTACTGCGAGAATCTCCATTGAGTGCGGAGCTTACAATACACCAAGAAAGAAAAGCTAATTTGCAGAGCAGAGACAGGTGGCGAGTGCGTATCGGCAATAAGGCTCCTCTACTCCGAAGGAGTGCGGTTAAAGGAGGCGAGGAGAGATAAGCCACCCCAAACGCCACGGGCTAGGAGGCAGCAGTAACAGCAACGGTAGAGACTGAGCGAAGGTGTCTATCCGCCGACCTTCCTCTCCACTCGGATTACGCTGGGTTGGGAAGCCGCGGACTCCCGAGCTATTTTATCTGTACGACACCTCTGTTTCCAGCCATTGCAGGAGCAATCGCTGCGTAACCACACGCACCTGTGCGTTCCACGCACCCCGCCCGGCCATCCCCGATCCCCCAACGCTTGGAAAGTCTGAAGGCCACGGGTGTACCTTCCCCGGCTGGAAGCAGCCAGCACCCCTGTGGGAAACCCTACCTGGTGCTGCGGCTGTTAACTCTGCTGCAAGGAGAGCTCGCTGGAAAGTCTCGCTCACTAGAGCCGGGAGGAGGGGGAGTGACAGGAGAGAAGGAGCGACCGAAGAAGAACGCGCTTAACTAAAGCCGGGAACGCGCCTAAGCTCCGGAACCTTCCCTAGAAGAAACCGTACACGCGCGTTCGCGAAGGCCCACCCAAATGCTGCCCGAGCGGGCTCGACCAAGCAGGCGCAAAAAGCTCGCCCGTGTCCTCTTTCATCAGACACCACCCTGCAGGCGTGTGCGCATGTGTCGAGTCCTTGCGCTTTTTCCCAGCCCGTGTTCTTTGTCTCCTGTAGGAAAAAGGCTATTTCCCCCTCCCCCCCCCAAAAAAAACCGAGTTGAGGGTGAAGATTGGAAACGGATTCTCGCGCCCTACCACGCAAATAAAAATAGTAACCCGCTTCAATAGTGCACTTCGATATAACAGGCCGAGACAGGGGTCTTTTCTGCGGTTTTCAAGCTGGGGAAAGGCTGTTTTTAGTGACAGCTAAAAGGCCCTCCAAGGATGTTCCATACAAACAATGGAAGCCAGCGAGACTCCTTAAGGAACAACAACTAAAAGGGAAAGTAAATCCTGAAAGGAGAGCAAGAATAGAAATGGGTTATACAGCTCTCCTTATCTGTATTAATAATACACATTTTCATTTTGAAATAGGTTATTTTTGGCTTTTCTTTTGTTGCTTTAATCATTAGCATTTTAATACTGTTTTACTATGTTTTGTTTTTCTGCATCGTAAAAAAATACTAAGACACTAGAAAGGATGAATTATAAATATGTTTCATAAAAGGTAGATTACAGCATCATGGGAAAGGCCTGGCAACCCTATTTTTACCAATCCTTATGGTGATCACTTTGCCTTGTCCTCATCTCATGATTTATGCTCAGCCCTACTTTGCAACTTTCAGTAATGCAACTCAATCCTACATAACACTCAATCCTACCTAAGTTGTCACAATCCTGCCACTGTGCTATCTACATACAATTAAAACTCTCCTGTATGTTTGTAACCTTCAATTGGGCAACAATTTTTAAATCAAGATGCCTCAAATGGGCTAACTAAAAGAATGCATCCAATATCTGTGACCCCTGGGATTGAAATGAAAAGGATTTTCACACCAATTGGCAAAGTTATGTAACAATTCTGCACTACCCTGCAGCACCACAATCCTGCACTCGTGGATCATGATTTCCAGTGGTCCCTGTCAGCTTCCCATAAGTAAAGTCAGTGGGAATGACAGCAGGAATTTGAAACTCACACCCACTCCCACTGCTTTTTTGCCTGCCTGTGATCATTTGGTTTAGGTAAGGGAACATCCCTGAAAAGATGACCTAACAGATTATGGATTATCTAGACCAGTAGCAGGTTTCAAATCCTGGTGCTACCGGTTTGCTATCGGTAGCGCGTAAGTGTGCAACACTTCTGCACATGCGCAGAGTGTTTTTGATGATATCTGGGTGGGTGGGCGGAGCCTCCCGCCACCGCCACTACCGGTTCACCCGTACCGGGGCAAACCAGGAGCAACTCACCACTGATCTAGACCTCCTTAAAATGATACTGTAGCCACATTCCAGAGAGCTGTATGCTTTGCCCGGAATAATTTTTACTTAGTACATTTCTGTTCCCAGGTGACATTGACATTAGGGAGAAATTTATACCTACAAAGGAATATTAGACAGTAATGAGAATGACTATTTATTAACTAATCAATGGCCTCAGTAAATTCACTTACCCAAACAAATAGGCAAACCTATATGTTAGCAAGCCACAAAATAAAACCAACAACAGAAGTCACAACTGTAAATCCCCAATAGGATATTCTATTTATATTCAGCAGTCTGGGTTCTGCTAAGGATAGTGTCAGAAAGGTCTCAGTCTAGCCTGTTATTGTCTGGGCATTCCTTATCTCCCACTTCACTGTGATAAATAATATTTTTGTGCTTGAATATCTATGCCATCTAAAAAATCATAAACATTAAAATAACAGAATCATTTAAACACTATTAGTTCCTTTTGTTTCCTCTTTAATCCCTTATTTTATTTGTAGTTCATTTATAATTTGCTTATAATGTAAATGAATTATCATATTAATAATAATTATTAGTTTCCATATTTGGCATGAACCTTTGGGTACCAGTTTAGGTCTAGGTATATAAATATCATTTTTAGGTATTCTAAATTCAGTCAGGTATCCTCTAATAATATTATTGCTAGGCAATCCCTCAATATTTATTGAGATCATTGTTAAAATTGGTCTTGAAAAAGTCCTCTTTGGTGAATTCATTCCTTGGTTTTCCCAGGTTTGATTTAGGTGTGAGAAGGATTAGCTGGCAAACAAAGTTGCTGTTGCATAAGGTAACTCTGGTTTGAAATATTGGTCCACAACAGCGGTAAAATCCGGCCGGATCTATCCGGCCCGCACGAACTGGTAGCGGTGGTGGTGGGAGGCTCTGCCCACCCGCCAGGACGTCATTTTGTCCCATTTTTTTCCCTCTGTGCATGCGCAGAAGAGGCGCGCCCAAGCTTAGCGAGTGCACGCGCACTCACATTCCCGAACCAGTAGCAAAGGTGCATTTCACCGCTGGTCCACCATCTTCAAGGAGGCTCTTTCTGTGTACTTTCTGAAGTATCTCAGTCATTCAACAGGATGCTGTCTTTTAAACAGCATTGCCCAAACACTAAAGGTAAAGGTAAAGGTAAAGTGGAACTTGAGGAACAATATCATAAGGAAATTGATAACTACAAATGGGGAGCCCAGCTATCTACATTGTGCACATCAGCTTTGGCCTTGAGCGTCTCTGCAACAGAGTATGCTGTTCCAGTGTGAGGCATATCTGCACATGTGAAACAAATTGATATCACAATTTGTCAATGGAGCAATATGCCTAGTGACAGCTTATCTCAAACCTACACCAATATATCCTCCCACTGGCATTTCTCCACCTAAGATCAGGAGAGTAGTAACAGCAGATGTTGAGAGAACTAATCAAGAGAATGATCCTTGATATCCTCTGGATGGACATATCCTCCAAGCTCACCAATTCAAATCTAGGAACAGCTTTATGGAAAGAAAAAACATTCTTGAAGGTACACAAGAACATAACCAAATTAAAAGATGGAGGAAGGAGACCATTGAGCAAGGAATAATATTAAAGGGGGATATGGCTATGGAACTGACCTCCCTTTTACTACCTGAAAGACCAATACACTCAAGTGGAAGCTTTAGCAGATAACAACATGTTATGTGAATGTGGAGAGAAATAGAGCCCGGCCCAACTGCTGATATGCCGGCTACTACCAGAAACATGTACCGATAATGACTTATTTTGGGCCAATGACAAAGTCAAGAGGGTGACTTCATCCTAGCAGTTTAAAGTTTGATCTAGACACAGAAGAAGAACAATTCAGTTAGATGATAAACAGCGTTTAAAAATATTGAAACTTTCCATAATGTCTTTTATTAATTGCTATGATGCAACTTTAGTTCTTTTAATCACCACTTTTCTATTAATTACTATAGGGTATGCCAATAAGATGCCAAAAGGCACTTCTCTTAATGTTTGCCAAGCTCCCTGCTTCTCCTAATCTTTTTACACTATTTTAATTTTTCAAAATTATTTGAGAAGTTAGTGAAACTAATCAACTTTGCTTTCAGGGATGTGTCTGGTCCCATATAAGTTCATAGGGCTCATCCTCATATCCCAGTAACTGTAGCATAAACAGACACACGTAGCATGTGTCTATTTTTAATGGACGTAGTTCCATGACGATTACCTTTTTTTTTCATTGGCAATCAGCTGATAAAATAACTTAGCTATAGCTGTTTAGGTAACAATAGTAATATAGAAGTATATTATTTCTCCTATATTACTTCTCCTTTTTCCAACAAAAGCTTTGCCATCTTATTACAGTGATATTGGAAATGTCCCAAAACCAGGACCTGAGATCTGGCATGTTTCTATTGGCCTCAATGTCATTTTACCCTTAGTCAGTGGGCATGTTGTCCATGATCATTTCAGCTTGGATGCATATAGAGACTGTTCACATTTCTGCCAAGCCATTGGCTGGCCTCTGTCAAATATGCTGTCTGGGCATTATGAATACTGTTTAAGTACATGTATATCATTCTTTGGGAAAACTAATGTCTTCTTTTTTTAATCATGTTTTTAAACTGCACTAGATCCACCTTTAAAGAAAAAATACCATCAGTCTTTGAAAAAACTGCCAATCTTATGTTGCAAAGGTTGATTTAAGCAAGAAATATGTGTTGGATCTACCAGTGTGTGTTGTTGCTTCTTTCCCCAACTAGTTCATTAACAGAGTTGCAGCTTCGCCAACAAGACCTTTGGCATGACTGGAGCTCCTACTAGTTTTGTTACTCGCAAGTTATAACATTTTACATACACAGGCTACTTTCAGATGCTGCCAACCACATACAAATTATTCCTTGCCTAATTTGCTAATTTGAAATATAATATGAATTAGTGTGAAATCATCTTTCTTTTCCTTCCTTCCTTCCTTCCTTCCTTCCTTCCTTTTTGGAAGGAGAGGTCACAAGGGCAGCTTAGAGACATAAGGTGGCATGAGAGGGAGCACCCAAATGCTCTTCATTGCACATGACAATGTGCAATGTGCACCCAAATGCTCTTTGTTGCACATGGCAATGTGTCACTCAGGCCATTTCTGACATGGGAAGAGCATGCTTCTGGAAGAATGGTAAACTCTAGTTAAAAAATAGCCCAGCTGACAAGTTGTGAGATAGAGGAGGAGCTTGGGATGATGCATAACACAGTTTTCTCAATCTGCTAGAAGGTCCCTTTCAATTAACCCTGTACTGTTCCATCTCTGCACCCAGTCAGCTCAGCTATTTTGGGATATTGCCAAAAGTCTACTTGACATATATTCAGAAATAGCCCATGTAACAGGACACTGGCATGGAGCAGCACCATATTAGTGACCTGTCATGGGGGCAACTTGAAAGATAATTAAATAGCTTATGCACCAAATACCCACCGATTCATTCACTGCATCTCATCATGTGTTAAGGAGAATTATTAGTTATCATTTTTCATACTGATTTGTGGGTTCTGAAGAAGAGGCAATACAATTGGAGGAATCAACCCTTAATTTGTCTTGCATCAAAACTATAAACACATTACTACATGTAAAACTTACTGGCAATTTTATTCAGAGCACAGCTATCCGGCAGCACAAATTATATCAGTATACCTTTCTGACAGCTCAAGGAATAGAAGAATACATATTAATGCAGCCTTGAAGAAGAGCCTAAGCAAAAGGGAAGGATGTAATAAATCTGAATGGTCTGATCCTGTCAAATTGATGCATATAGGTAAGAAAGTGATTTTGATTATGTGTCATCAAGTCAGTGTTATTAAGAGTAAACACTGATTTGATGACACATAATCAAAATCACTTTCTTATCTATATGCATCAATTTGACAGGATCAGACCATTCAGATTTTATTGTTAATATTACATATACATTATTACATAGACCTTCTCTGGAATATTTCTCCTCAATCTGGCTCTTCAGGTCTTGCAACAGTGAATCCATCATTGCTATAATTCACCTTGTTGCTGATTGTTCTCTTCTTGTCTTTCCCTCCAACTTTCCCAGCTTTATGGACCTTGGGGGAACTGGATATTGTGTCCATTATTTGTGCATAATGTGTCCAAAATATGATAATTTGAGCCTAGTCATATGTGCCTCAATGGGAACTCTGATCTGTTCAGTGATACAATAGCATGTTTTCTTGGCTTAATGGGTCAGATAGTTCTCATTGAACAACAATAATTGGGACCTGAATTTCACTAAGCAATGTGGTTGTAAAGCATGACATCATATGGCTGTGTTGCTTAGCAACAGTTGTAGTAGATCCTGGTTACCTTTGTTAAGCAAACCATTGCAGGTTGTTAAACAAGGACCTCACATGAGCATTATTTCCAATTTCCTGCCAGCATCCCTTTTGACTTTACTTGCGGAAAGCCATTACATGATTGTGAATGCAGGAAGCTGTAATGGTCAGGATCTAGGCTAGTTGCTAAGGTCTCAAATCATGACCATGTGACTGCAGGAACATTGCAAATGGTCTGAACTTTGAGGACCAGTCATAAGTACCACTCACTCAGCCCTATCTTAAGTTTTGATGATTGATAAATGAGTGATTGCTAACTGAAGTCCACCTGTACTCTTAGGGAACTTCTCCAACACCAAAGCTCAAAATTTTCAATGTAGTATAAAAGCTCACAAGAAATGGACAGGATCAACAATAGTTTCAACTGGGAAACTATTAACATCTTAGACTACACCAAATCCAAACATTTCAGAGAAATTCCTGAAAACCTGACATTCAGACAAATGAACCATTAATAGACACATAAAGTCAAACCACATTTGCACCCCATTTAAAGAGACAATAAAAAAACTCAGGAAAGAAAGAAAAAGATCAGAATAAAGGTAGTCCTCAATTTACCACCACAATTGAGCCCAAAATTTCTGTTGTTAAGTGAAACATTTAAAAGTTTTACCCATTTTATGACTTTTCTTGCCACAATTCTTAAGTGAATCACTGCAGTTGATAAGTTAATAACCCAGTTGTTAAATGAACTGGCTTCCCCCTTGACTTTGTTTGTGAGAAGGTCGCAAAAGATGATCACATGATTTTGGGACACAGCAAATCTTCATAAATATGAACCTGTTGCCAAGCATCTGAATTTTGATCACATGATCATGGGGATGCTATAACAGTCATAACTGTAAAAAATGCTCATAAGTCACATTTTTCAGTGCCATTGTAACTTTAAACAAACTGTTGTTGAGGACTACCTGTATATCCCCTCCAACAGCCAATATACTCAGATAAGCAAGGATCAACATTAAACAAGCAATCAGACAGAAAGCAATAATAAAGGAACAACCAAGGAGGAAACTACACCTCCACCAAACCAGTGGTGGGTTTCAAAAATTTTTACTACCAGTTCTATGGGTGTGGCTTGGTGGGCATAGCACGGCTTGGTGGGCGTGGTTTGGTGGGTGTGGCAGGGGAAGGATACTGTAAAATTTCCATTCCCTCCCCAGTCCAGGGGAAGGATACTGCAAAATCCCCATTTCCTCCTGATCAGCTGGGACTTGGAAGGCAGAGAATAGATGGGGGCGGGGCCAGTCAGAATTTTTACTACCGGTTCTCCAAACTACTCAAAATTTCCGCTACCAGTTCTCCAGAATTGGTAGAAGTGGGTTTCTGCTGAAACCCATTTCTGCACCAAACTGACAGCTACTAATGTGCCATATATATAAGAGGCAGCACACCCCACACTCATTTGCATAGATGATATTACCTAGTAATGAAATGTCTGCAAGCAAACAACTTCAGCAAACAAGAATTGCCCTCCTCAATGTTCTTTTTACCCTTCATCAAAGCAAAATATTGTCTGCACAGTTCCTATCGTTATAGGTACAGGCATATCTCAGTATATTTTCCAAAAGCCATATGAGTACCAGGGGTGGGTTCTAACCGGCTTTACTACCGGTTCTCTTTGTGTGCGCACTTCGCATGCAATTGCCTCTTTGGTCACGCGCTTTGCACACAATCACCGTGCGCATGCTCAGTTTGCTCACAGGACACCAAACTTGCTAATCAGCCCAGCTGAGGTGTGGCAATCCGCTCTGCTGCACCTCTCAGCTGGGCGAAAAAAGCAGACATATAAGGTCAGAATAACACAGGGGCGGGCGGGAGGGCCCAGCTCCTGAAGACAGAGAAACAGTTCGGTGACGTCATATCGTCACCGCTACCGGCTCTCGCGAACTGGGCCGAACCGGGAGGAACCCACCACTGATGAGTACCCTACCAAGCTATTCTATGACATATCTCTTGATTGCTACTTCCTTTCCTGTGGATAATCATTTCCAGAAGACCACTTCAGTAAATTCTCTATTAATTCTAAGGTTGGTTGCTATTTAATCTTAGTCCCAATTTTTCACCATCCTTCATGATTTCATTACTAGTTCCTACGTTATTTGCATTTTCAACTAAGAGTAATATCAGAATAGTACAGTCTTTCTCAAATTTTAAAAGTACACCCATTTTGTTCCAATCCAGGTTCCCTCAATATTTTCAGCATGTAGATAAGGAAAGCAAGTACACAGCTTTATTATATTCCTTACTGGCATGGAGTCAGTCTATTGTGTTCTATCCAGACTGTGGCTTCCCAACCAATTTCTTGTGAAAATGAGAACTTCTGGGATTCTGGTTAATTGAGGATATACCACAGCTTCATAATTAATGAAACACATATTGATTAGTGTTGTTCTTGGTTTTGTTCTTTGATTTTGTTTTTCAGCTTTCTCAGTTATCCAATATGCCTCAGCAATAATGAATCTTGTTCTTCAGCCGTTCCTAAAATTATCTTAAACATCTCTCTTTCCAGGAAGGACTGTAATGTGACTTAAATGATCTGAAGCATCACTTTGCAAGCAAATAAAATTTAAGAATATTGTATGATAATTTGCACTCAATCAAGCCTCCTTTCTTTGGTACAAAACACCAAACTGTTCTCTTTCAATGGCCATTGACCACTATGTCATTCTCTCGTTTTGCTAGCACAGCATGGTTAAAGATCAATTGAATCTTGTATTTCATGCCTATTTCATGAATTCAATCAATTTTTGTAGCCTTCTAACTTGGTAATGACTGGAGTACTGATCTAACTTCATCTTCTAGCATTAGAAGTCATTGTAAATAAGAAAATCCTTTTTTTAAAAAATGTTGATATTCCTCCTGCCCAGAATTTCATTATACTCCTTCCATCTCTGATTTTTTTGTGATTCAATTACTATCTTATTTGTGAATCAATTACAATTTTCTCTTAAGTTCAGAAATCACTTGGAAAACTTGTTTTTTCATGTCTGCGTCCATCTTCATAGTTGATGTAATATCATGTCTCTTCCAACAGCTTTTTGATTTTTTTTAATTAAGCTCCTTCTTAAGATAATGGTCTTATTTGATTTCAGCCTCTCTTTTCTTCTTGAAAATGTCCACTTTTGTTCCGATATTCTGTTTCCTTTCTTCTGGTTCTTGGTTCCTTAAGATTCATCCTTATAAATATGATAATGAAGAGGGAAACCTTGGGCAAAGGTTTCCCACTGGTCTGCCTGTCAGGCGGGATAACCGATGGTTTAAATTGATTGGCTAACACTACAGGCAGGAAAGGAATCTCAATGGCTGAGCTGTCAGACAGCTCCCTTTAAAAGAGGGAGCTGCCAGACAGCTCAGACACTTCTTTGTACCAGTCTACCAAATAAAGAGCTGTTGAATTAGCTGAGAGTCCTGCCTCTTCACTCGACCCATACATAATTCTGGCGATGAATGTGGGATACGAAGAGAACAAAGGACAAAGGAACTGAAGTGAAGTGGGCATTCCACATGGCATCAGTGGCCATCTTCACAGAAAATCAGGATTTCTGCATCGGCCATTCCAGGATGACCACACACGCCCCACCAACTCCATACAATCCAGCTAAAGAAGATTGGACATTGTATATGGATTGATTTCAGATGTTTATGGAAGCTAATGATCTTCTGGCACTATTGGACAGTAGGAAAAGGGTGCTTTTCCTAAACTACTGTGGACCCGAGATTTTTAAAATGGCTAAAGCTTTGATTGCACCAGCAAGCCTGCAAACAGTATCCTGGGAGACACTCCAAAAAGCTCTACGAACCCACTATGCATCTGCCGCTTCGAACTTGGTAAAACGAGATGAGTTTTACTGGAGCTATCAGAAGGAAGGTGAGACAATAAATGACTTTGTTGCAAAACTAAGAGAAATTGCAACCGACGGCGAATTCAGTAATTTAGAGTAGATGATGCGAGATAGACTCGTCTTGGGCTTGGAAGACCTAACTCTGCAGAAACAATTACTAAGCACGTCTGACATCACATTCCAAGCAGCGCTAGATGAAGCCAAAGCAAACAAATCCTCCAATAAATCAGCATCGGCAATGAAGAAACAAAGTAGCAGCCATAAATCAAAAGAAGCGGCAACCATGTATCATGAAAGCACAGAGCCAGAAAACCTGCCGAGGAAGATGATGAAATCCACTGCACTCACTCCAAGAGAAGGGTAGGAAATTGGGAAGCGAAAGAGAGAGACTTCTTGTGTGTGGCTTGTGGAAAAAATCACCCTAGATCGGCATGTAAATTTAAAGATGCCACATACCAAAGATCCAAGTGGAGAGGGCACATAGCAACAGCTTGCCAAGCAACCCAGCCAGTCTTCCTCCACCAGAAACAGCCAGTTTCCCCATCGTGACCATATGCTTCACAAATGACATTCCAGAAGTCACCGTTCCAGAAGCATAAACGAAGGGAAGACCAAACCAATGAAACAAGGGAAACTCATCAAACAATTGTTGGGCACTCAGACGCATACCGCTCCAAGAAATTCCATGTCATGGTTCAAATCGAGGGATCTCCATGTGACATGGAAGTAGACACAGGGTCATATATGATCATAGTGTCTTTGGCAACTGTTAAGAAGACCGTGCTGGGGCTGCAAAAGAACCAGCTAAAACCCCAGAAGGTGCTCCTAAAGGACTATCAGGGGAACCACATCCCTATCCTAGGCAGCAGAGTTTTCCAAGTCCAGTTTAAAAACTTTGTCGGATCCTTGCAACTGACTGTGGTGAATAGAGACCTGCCAAGCCTGCTGGGGATATTGTGGTTCAATACTTTGGGACTGGGAGTGACTGGCATCTACGACATCCAAGAGGACAAAGTCGAGGAGCTGATCAAGGAATTTGCTGACATTTTCAATGGGACTCTAGGCAAATATAAGGGAACCCTTATTTTATTCAACCTAGATCCCAAAATCACTCCCATTAGAATGAAGCCACGAAGGGTCCCTTTTGTTCTTCAGCCCAAAATAGATGTCCAATTAGACAAATTAATTGCCCAAGAAATTCTAGAGCCAGTTGATCATGCTAAATGAGAAACCCTCATTGTCACACAGGTAAAGCTAGATGACTCAATCCGCATCTGCGGATAAGGGCACGATCAATAAGGCATTACAGCAGAGTGCCTACCCTGTGCCCATTGTACAGCATTGTAGCTGTTCTAAGCCACAGGATGCCAAATGCCAAATGGGACCACGGCTCCCATTGCATTTTATTCAAAATGAGTTTTTTATTCAAAAACTCTAGCGGCGGCCGAGTGGAACTATAGCCAGCTGGAGGAGGAAGTGCTGGCTGCAGTGGTGGGGGTCAAACAGTTCCACAAATACTTTTATGGAAGGGACTTTGAATTAGTTAGAGCCCACAAACCACTTCTAGGCATTATCGCAGGAGACCGCCCCACTCCAAACATATTATCACCGTGAATGACTAGATGGACTATTTTCCTAGCAGCCTACAAATACCAGCTAATCCATTGGCCATCCAAAAGCCTCGGCCATGCCGATGCCCTCAGCCAGTACCCACTACCAGAAGTCATCAAGGACCCTGCTCCAGTCACACTTGTACTCCTCATTGAGGACATTGCGTCTGGCCCTGTCACATTGACCGAGATAGCAAAACATTCAGCAAAAGACAAAACTTTGGTGCAAGTTTTGAACTGGGTGTGGAGGAGATGGCCTATGGGACCAGTGGGGGGGGGATTGAAAACATTTCAAGCTTGTCAATAGGAATTGTCAGTTCAAAAGGGGTATGTCTGTTGTGGGGGGATAGAGTCGTTATACCTCAAGTATTAAGGAAATTGGTATTAGAAACATTACACGTGGGGCAGCCTGGCATTGTCAGGATGAAGGCATTACCCAGGAGCTACGTCGGGTAGCTGAGTATGGACAAGGACATAATGGAATGGGTCGCTACATGTATGCCTTGTCAGGAGTCCAGACCAGCACCATCCACTGCCCCTGTACATGAATGGAAGACCCCCTAAGTCACCCATGGTCATGGGTGCACATCAATTTCACAGGACCCGTACAGGGCCAAACATTTTTAATAATTGTGGACGCATATTCCAAATGGCTTGAGGTAGTTAATATGTCCACTACAATGGCCAAAGTGGTCATCAGGGTATTATGGAGGCTTTTCACCACACATGGCCTACCGGACGTTGTAGTTTCCAATAATGGGGCCCAATTCATAGCTAACAA
The DNA here is from genome assembly GCF_059756535.1 of Pantherophis guttatus. Classification (NCBI taxonomy): domain Eukaryota; kingdom Metazoa; phylum Chordata; class Lepidosauria; order Squamata; family Colubridae; genus Pantherophis; species Pantherophis guttatus. Next base: position 54,076,506 of record NC_142066.1, read on the forward strand.
ATTTGAAGCCTTCTTGGCTGAACATGGGATTCAACATGCATTGTCAGCACCATTCCATCCGGCCATGAATGGTCAAGTGGAACGAATGGTGCAGTCTACCAAAGAGGCTCTGGCCAAAATGGGACCAGGGGAGATGCAAGCCAAAATCAACAAATTCCTTCTAGTGCAGCATATAACTCCTAGTGCCACCACAAACCGTAGCGCAGCAGAGTTGCTAATGGGCCACAAACTCAGGTCATAGCTAGACAGGTTACACCCCAATTACAACACAGATACACCCACAGATTTGACCAGCCAATGCTGGTCTTTTAGCATAGGGGACCTAGTATATGCCCACAACTCTACAGGGGGCGTGGCCTGGGTCCCTGCAAAGGTAACTACAATTACAGGTCCCCACTCTTACCAAGCTGAATTAGAAGACGGTAAGATATGGAAGAGGCACATTGATGAACTCTGGGGATGTTTGGGGCACTCTGTGCTAAGACAACCAGAAGAAGAGCCAGCCCTGATAACTAAAGTCCCTATAGACACCGAACAACACACAGATGCTCCATCTAGCTGATACCCAGAACAACACACAAGCACTCCATGTATACCTGCTCGGACCTGAGTTCTCAACGCATAAACACACCTGAAGAAGCAAAAAAGTCCAGCAAAGAGTTCCCGGGAATCTGTTTCCCACAGACTCAGCCACGCCCCGAGGAAGCTTCCAGGCAGTTCCACTGGCTGATTCCAGAGTGGCAGCAGGCATGACTGTCCAGGCCACCACCGCTGAAACAACTGAGCTGTGCAGGTCAAGTTGCACCCACCCTAGCCCCACATACTTGCGTGACTACGTCAAGTAACTTTGCTGATTGGGTAACGCTCCTTCCAAGAAGGGAGGGGTGTTGAATATGATAATGAGGACAGAAACCTTGGATGAAGGTTTCCCTCTGGTCTGCCTGTCAAGCGGGAGAATTGATGGTTTAAATTGATTGGCTAACACTACAAGCGGGAAATTCAAGGAATCTCAGTGGTTTAGCTGTCAGACAGGTTCCTTTAAAAGAGGGAGCTGCCGGACAGCTCAGACATTTCTTTGTACCAGTCTACCAAATAAAGAGCTGTTGTATTAGCTGAGAGTCCTGCCTCTTCACTCGACCCATACATAACATTAAAAAATTTAGGTTTTCCCAGTAAGGAACTGGGAACCAAGTATATAGGCCCATTTACCATTGAACAGATTATAAATCCAGTAACTGTCAGGCTACGGCTACCCCAATTATTAGGGAAAACCCATCCTGTTTTTTATTGTAGCCTGCTGAGACTTGTAAAATCAGCCCAGATCAGAGGGGTCCCAGATGTGCTACGCCTCCCATGGACGGTGGCCTACAATATGAGGTAGAAGAAATATTAGACACCAGACTGCATAGGAGGTGCTGCAATACCTCATTTTGTGGAAAGGATATTCCTGGTCTGAGGCTTCATGGGCTCGGGAGGATGGAACCGCCCCATGGCTCATTGCCAAGTACCACCGTCGGTATCCAGACAAGTCGGGGCCTCTATCATCTTAAAGCACTCACTTCATTTTCTTTAATTCCCTATCAGTGAGCTTCTAAGCAACTCCTGGTAGTCTCCTTGAAAATAATGGGTAGAAGCTGAAGTTCATGTTGTGGAAACTAGCTAGTTTTGTTCTTTTGGGTTAGCTTTACTTGTAACTTGTGTATGATCAGTTTCTGATTTCTTTCACAATTGGCTCCTGACCCTCCTCTTTGATATTATAACTAAGCTCTTCTGACTCCTTGTGAAATAATACAGTAAAATAGGTTTTCGGGGGTGGTGGGCTGCCCCATCTGATGGTATTTAGGTATATATGCACTGTCTGATTGAAGACTACATTCACAATGAAGAAATTTCTGTTGCTAAGAGAGACAGTTGTTAAGTGAATTTTGCCCTTTTCTTGCCACAGTTAAGTAAATCATGACAGTTGTTAAGTTTGTAACATGGTTATTAAGTGAATCTGGCTTCCCCTAGATTTTGCTTGTCAGAAGGTTGCAAAAGGTGATCGCATGACCCCGGGACACTGTAACTGTCATAAATATGAGTCAGTTGCCAAGCATCTGAATTTTGATCATGTGACCATGGGAATGCTGCAATGGTTGTAAGTATGAAAAACCATCATAAATAATTTTTTCAGCCATGGTAACTGAACAATCATTAAATGTCCAGGACTATCTATATGTCAAGAGAAGTAGCTGAATGCAGTGGGAAGAAGGAATTTAAGTTTTTAGTAAAATAAGAAGAGGTAGGTAAAGAATGAATGGGTGCTATATGACGGTAGATTGAATATATAAAATGAGTGTTTACTATAAAATAAAACATGATGAGGCAGTTTGAAGATACAGTTAATGAAGACTAAATCATAAACAATAAAAGAAGTACTGAATGGTGAGAAAGCGGAAACCTGCGAAAGTCATGGCTGCATGGAGTTAATAAGATCCTCAAAAAGAGAGCAGTGAGAATCTTAGAGAACAAGGAGCAATATATGAAGTGATACAAGGGAATAATGGATATAAGGATGCTTTGTATTAATATATATATATAATATGGAGAAATATATTTGGTGTTGGTAAAAACTCGAATTAGCTATATTTTTCCTTTTTCTTGTCTCATCTGTTTCATATCTTTTCTGCATTTTGCATAAAGCTGATTCTTCCAAAAAAGGAGCATTTTAATGGGTACCTGTGTAAGTGTAAATATATAAGGACAAGTAGAACCTGCTAACAATCAGTGCTGTCCTGTTTATAGGGTTGTCTGCCTCCAGATCACTGATTAATACTGAGTGTGTTATGTGAATGTACTGACAGCTTTACCACTTAAATCTTATACAATAGTTAGAGTCTGTAACATTGAATCAGTCTATAAATATAAAAAAATAATAATAAATACCATATTTTCCGGCGTATAAGACGACTGGGCGTATAAGACAACCCCTGACTTTTCCTGTTAAAATATAGGGTTTGGGGTATACTTGCCATATAAGACTACCCCTCTTCCAACGCACACCAAATAAAAATTAAAAAACATCAACTGGCTCACCCACAATGTAAAAGCAGCTGTGCTAGACCCAAATGGCCCCTGCAACAAGCAGGAACCTCACACAGCCACAAAAGGCCCCCCCCCAAAAAAACAACTTTCACACTTTAAACACACACAACATAACACAACACAACTGGCTCACCCACAATGTAAAAGCAGCTGTGCTAGACCCAAAATGGCCCCTGTAACAAGCAGGAACCTCACACAGCCACAAAAAGCCCAAAAACCCAACCTTGGCAACTTTAAGACTTCTAGACTTCAACTCCCAGAATTCCTCAGCCAGCTTTGTTTTGCTGGCTGAGGAATTCTGGGAGTTGAAGTCCACAACTCCCTGCCTGCTTGATTGCAGGCAAGGAGTTGCTCGCTGATGGAATGGATTCAGGCAAGCGAAGGAAGGCAAGCATTGCGACTAGCAGCTAAGGTAAGCAAGCTGGAGGGGGAAACTTTTTTTCTTCTCCATGGCTCTGGCGATCCCAGCTGAGTTGTCTGATTAGCAGATCGTCAGAGCTTGGATCGCCAGAGCCATTTAAGGCTCGTCAGAGCCTTTCGGGCTGGTCTGCCTGGTTACAGGAGAACAACACCCGGCATATAAGACGACCCCCGACTTCTGAGAAGATTTTCATGTGTTAAAAAGTCGTCTTATACGCCGGAAAATACGGTAATATTTTCCCAATCTTCAGCCAAAAGTTTGCCTCTCTCAGCTAACAATCTAAAAAAATATTTTCAGTAAGGTATCTTTTGCATTTTCTAATACACACTTTGCATTTTTTTACTCTCATCCATATTAGCTCTGGATCAACTCATCTAAACGACATAATGTTTTTTAATTATTTAGATTGTTTATTGTCTTGCATCAGTTTATTTGACTGTAGAATAGCGGTGTCAAACTCGCAGCCCTTGGGCCGGATGTGTCACCTGCTGGCCACGCCCACACCCAGTTTAGCAAAGGGGGAAAAAGTCACGATATGTCACGTGATGCTGCCATGATGACACGAGTTTGACACCCCTCCTCTAGAAGAAAGCTTAAGCTTTATTGTTATTAAACCAAGGTTTTGAGTTTACCTGATTTTCAGTTAAACAGCTTTATTCTCCTTTTATTATAATTTCCACCTTCTAGTCATAAGAAATTATTTATTATTATCTGCTTTACCTAACTATGCCAAGGAAAGAATGCATGCAATCTTAGTCTTAATGGGGGGTGACTTTCTTTCACTATATAAATGTTAGGTCAGCAGATTTTCTCTGCTTATATAAGCAATATACACTGAATTTTTGCCCTAGAGTCTCTGAGTTCAGGTAAATTGATGTTATTACAGTATCACCACCATTACTTTGCAAACACAGAGGCTCCACACTGCAATGCAGTTTACATCCAGGGTGAAAGCTAGCTTCCCAAAATCCCACCATTCTATCCTTCCAGCATTACTGCTAGCTGAAATGCTTTATAAAAACAAAAAAAAGGCACCTTCCTAGCACAATGATTACCCAACTAGTGACCAATAAAATAATGCATGTGTGTGCACACACTTGGTAAGAGAAGTTGCACATGTCTTCTAAAAATATGGAGAAAACAGTAGGTGCTAGAAATTGGGTTTTTTTCTTTTGTATGGAGTGGCTGTTACAGCTCAGGGAGAAGGGAACACTTTATTTTAAAAAATATCCTAACTGATCAGATGGCAATATCACATATTAAGCTATTCATTCAAAACAGCTCTTTTGATCATAGATAATTCTAGAGAATTTGAAAGTGTGCAATCATTTTGTCACAGAGTTTTTTAAGCAAGTGTAGTTTGAAATGTAGGGACAATGTGCTGAATAAGAAAGCAGGAACTAAGTACCACCTTGACCTAAATCTTCCATTCATCAGCTCTACTGCATTGTAATCCACAAGTCAAATCTATTAATCTCTTGGTGTTTTGTTTTTAAGAGGAAGAAAATAAATCAGAGCTGGCAATGAATGCCCACAGATAAGGAAAAAGAACAGTCAGCAGGGAAGTACAAAGGGGCAAAGTATAGAAATGATGTATGAAGCTTAATTACAAAACTCAGAAGTTAATTAAGAAGAAGAGAAGTAATATTTGAAGACACATAACCCATTTTAAATCATTTGTCAAAACTAGTAGAAGTCTCTAAGGCAGTTAAAAGTCAACAGTGACACCTACTGACAGGATTGAATAATAGAACAAGGCACAGTTACATCCAATAAAACAGCTCTTCTGGCCTAGGTCCCCTTGCCAGATGTTTTTAGCTTTATGATTCCCAGCACTTTTAACCACTTGTCATGCTGCAGTAGATCACTGAATATTTATTTATTTATTTATTTATTTATTTATTTATTTATTTATTTATTTATTTATTTATTTATTTATTTATTTATTTATTTATTTATTTGCTATCCATCTCATTTGAGATGACTCTTGCAATCCAAGACCTGATATCATATTTTGGAAGTCTCAGAACAGTTCAAGTCAGGCAGTGCCAAACTACATTCAATAAACAATGGCTGGTAAGTAGGACTCCAGAGTAGACAAAAACTGTCAATCTGAAATGTTTTTGCTCATTAAAGGAGAGAATAATCAACTAGTTAGCTCAATGCTTCTCAAATCTGGGCAAATTACCCAAAATTATGTAAAAGTGTTTTTTCTATGGGTAAAAACACCCAATCACAACATTTAAGTAGGGACTTTTTGATAAGCAGTAAAAACAACTTTCTGATAAGTAGTTTTGGATAAGGAAGGAAAAAAATTGGGAAGCATAATGGGAACTATTAACATTTTTAACCAAGTAATTGAAGTTCGGAATTGGTCTCTGACTTGACAAAACTATTGTATTAATATCCATTATAGCCCTTTCAGTGATCCTACATTCATTTGTCATAATGTAAATGGGGCGGGGTATTTTTCCCTGTTGAAATTGGCAGAAAGAAATGAACCTCCCATTAAATTATCAAAAGCAACAATAGTCCCTGCAGGAATTTCTCTTCCATTGCATTTATGGTAAGTTAAACTTTTGTCAAAGACAAGAAGTAGGACAACCAGTTTTAAAACTGAGAATGAAAATATTGAAGTGTTAAATTTCTTCTGCCTTTTAGGATTTTAATTTAATTTAATTTAATTTCCAATTTATATACCGCCCTTCTCCCTGAGGACTCAGGGCGGTGTACAGCCAAGATAAAAAACATAGAATACAAATATTAAAAAACATTTTAAAATATATATAAATTTTGGCCCAAAAGTTAAGAAATCACAGACTGATTAAAAGAATTTAAAAATTTCTTCTTAAGCCAACCCAGCTTGCTGGAAAAGGTGGGTTTTAAGGGAACGACGGAAGACACTGAGGTCATGGATTCTCCTTATCTCCGGGGGCAACTGATTCCAGAGCCCCCACCGAGAAGGCCCTCCCCCTGGGGGTCACCAGCCTACATTGTTTGGCTGATGGCACCCTGAGGAGGCCCTCTCTGTGGGAGTGCATGGGTCGATGGGAGGTAGTCGGTAGCAGCAGGCGGTCTCGCAGATAGCTAGGCCCTATGCCATGGAGCACTTTCAAGGTGATAACCAACACCTTGAAGCGCACCCGGAAGACCACCAGGAGCCAGTGCAGCTCGCGCAGGAGCGGTGTTACATGGGAGCGCCATGTTGCTCCCATCACTACCCGCGCTGCTGCATTCTGGACCAGCTGGAGCCTCCAGGTGCTCTTCAAGGGGAGCCCCATGTAGAGAGCATTGCAGTAGTCAAGGCGAGAGGTGACGAGGGCGTGAGTGACTGTGCACAAGGAATTCCGATCGAGAAAGGGCTGCAACTGCCGAATCAGGCGAACCTGATAAAAGGTCCCCCTGGTAACAGCCGTCAGATGTTCCTCCAAAGACAGCTGCCTATCCAGGAGGACTCCCAGATTGCGAGCCCTTTCAGTGGGGGCCAAAGACTCGCCCCCAATAGTCAGTGATGGAGTCAACTGACTATATCGGAATGCCAGGAGCCACAGCCACTCAGTCTTGGAAGGGTTGAGCTTGAGCCTGTTCCTCCCCATCCAGATCTGTACAGCCTCCAGGCACTGGGACATCACTTCAAGGTCATCGTTGGGGTGGCCTTGGGTGGAGATGTACAGCTGGGTGTCATCAGCGTACTGATGGTATCTCACCCCAAAGCCACGGATGATCTCACCCAGCGGCTTCACTTAAATGTTGAATAGAAGGGGCGAGAGGACTGATCCCTGCAGCACTCCACAGATGAGAGGCCTCAAGGTCGACCTCTGCCCCCCTGCCAACACAAACTGTGACCGGTCGGAGAGAAAGGAGGAGAACCACCGCAACACAGTGCCTCCCACCCCCAACTCTTCCAGCCGGTGCAGTATGATACCATGGTCGATGGTATCAAAAGCTGCTGAGAGATCTAATAGGACCAGAAGAGAGGAACAACCCCTGTCCCGAGGCCTCCAGAGATCATCCACCAACACGACCAATGCCGTTTCCGTGCTGTGCCCAGACCTGAAACCCAACTGGAACGGATCTAGATAGGATGTTTCCTCCAGGAATTGCGGAAACTGTTGCGCGACCACACTCTCAACAACCTTCGCAATGAAGCGAAGGTTGGAGACAGGATGATAGTTAGCCAATATTGCCGGATCCAGGGACGGCTTCTTGAGGAGAGGCCTCACTACCTCCTCTTTCAGGGCAGCGGGGAAGTGACCCTCACTCAACGAAGCATTAATGACGCCCTGGAGCCAGCCTCGTGTAACCTCCCAGGAAGCCAGTACCAACCAGGAGGGACACGGGTCCAATAAACATGTGGCCGCACTAAGTCTCCCCAAAATCCTGTCCACATCATCGGGAGTCACAGCATCAAACTCCTCCCAGATAACATTCTCAAGACTGTTCTTCATCACCCTGCCCTGATCTACCCAGTCAGAGTCCAAATCCCCCCGGATCTGAGCGATTTTGTCATACAGGTATTGTCCGAAATCCTCCGCCCTGCCTTCTAAGGGATCCTCCCGCACTCCCGGATGGAGCAGGGAGTGGGTCACCCTAAACAGGGCGGCTGGACGATTCCCTGATGACGCAATAGAGGTGGAAAAGTAGTTAGACTTTGCCGTCTTTATCGCCACTAGGTAGGCCTTAATATGCGACCTTACCAGTGTTCGGTCAGATTCAGCGAGACTGGCCCTCCAACCGCTCTCCAGGCGTCTTTTCCGGCGCTTCATTTCCCTCAGCTCCTCAGTAAACCAAGGAGCCGCATGGGATCGGCACCGGGTCAGAGGCCGCAAAGGCTCGACTCAGTCCAAGGCCCCATCAGCCGCCCGATCCCAGGCGGCTACCAGGTCCTTGGCCGAGTCATCAACCATCAGCAATAAAGAAACAAGCAGTCAAGAAATACATTGCCAACTAGCACTTGATAGAGCAGCTTGAAGTCTTTGGAAAAGATCTTCAAATGCCATCATGTGTCTAAACCTACAAAGATCAGACTTATGCAAGCATACTTTATGGAAGCACAAGTTATGGCTTTGAAGAAGTAAGATAGCAAGAATATTGATGCTTTTGAATTTGGTATTGGAGAAGACGCTTAAGAATGCTACTGATAGTCAAATCAATTAATCATCAAACTAGCCAATCAAGAATTCTCATTCAACACACAAATGACTAAGTTCATACTTTGGACACATTTTGCAAAGACTCCATTCTCTGAAAAGGCTGTAATGCTGGGAAAGGTAGAAAGAAAGAAAAGAAGAGCAGCACCCACAACAAAGTAGATGCATTGAGTGTATTATTGGGAAAACTAAAAAACAGGTTAGGGATAAATCATAATGGAGAAAATCTAGCTGTGTGGTTAGCAGTTAAAAACAACCTGATGGCACACACAGTAATGAGTCCATCAATCTTGCCAAAGAAAGGTGTTGGTACTTCAAGGTAGACCAAGTTTTTTTTTTTTTTTAAACAGTATTACAAGCAATACTAAAACTCATGGCTAAAGTAATAGAATTTTGAAAAACTGACAGATTTTCTATTTCTCTCCCTCTTACACTTAAGAGAGTCACAGTGGGCCAGTCTGGAATTTGTTTTTCTTTATCCCTTGCTGCTTTCCTGGGCTTAGTGGATATTTTTGTAATGGTTGCAACATATTTTCTTCAAAGCTATTTCTGTATTCCTTTACAATAGGTGTTAATAATATCAGAAATGATTGGCAGGCTGAATCATTGCAGATCCTTCTAAACTAAGCTGGAAAGGAATTCATCATGTCTCCACTTTGTACTTTTGGATTCCAACTTGGCTCTATCCCACATTCCCTCCAGCTGTCTGTTCTCAGGTTTAATTCAGTGCAACAATTCTATGAAGCATCATAGGTTCTGACACAGAATAGGAAGCATGAAGGACTCACAATATCAAACAGGTTCTATGTAGCCTATTTTAGATGACTAAGAAACCAACAAGATATAAACCAAATTCGGTCCTCATCTCTACAGAAGGGAGCATGTCACAACAATCCTGTCTTCACCAAGTAATAATCATTCCAATTGTGGCAAAAGTATGTGGACAAAGACACAGAGCTAGGAGCATAAAGTACAGGGCCAGATACCGAAACTACTTCCAGGAACTGAAGTATAGCAATGGCATCTTCATGCAGATGACACTCATGATGAGGCAGCCAGCCTGCCTAGTCTGGGAAACGCTTGCCACTTACCAGTGCAGGGATACCATGCTATGGCCAGGATGGCCTATCCCACCATCTGATTAATTGAGTAGGTTGTATACAGAAAGAGAAAGGGCGTGGCAGTGCCACAGTTGGAGAAACGAAGGCTCCTTGGTGCTTAAAATGACCTGATCTACCCGTGTCTTCAAGCCTATTCATTATGCCATGAGACAAAGCCTCAATTAAGATTAAGTTGTATTTTTTAAAATTCATTTCAACTGTGGAAAGCTTTATATAAAAATATTTATGTTGTTATGAAATAACAACATAAATCTAAAATCAAAAACCCCTAAATAGGGAAGAAAGTTTAAATATAGCAGAGAAAAATAGCTGAAGAAAACACATTGTGTACCAGTTTCTTTGAGTCATTAATCATTTTAATAATTTAAAATAATAGAGGTAAACATTATTTTTTAATATATATATATTTGTAATTATCTACCCAATAAAATTTGGAATCCTATCTGAAAAGACTTCATAATTCTGCAGTTTGTCTCAATAAAGCATTTCAAATTGCCTCAGTCTCCTTCCAGATTTGCAAGTAGTAGGAAGAAGAACAGCTATTTCATTTTGCTACAGACACTTTGAATGTTTGCCACACTCAGGCCTTTGCCCCAGTGAATCATACCCTCAAAGACCTGTTCAGTCTTGTTCCTGATACTCTGAGAATTGAAAAAGAAGCATCTTGCAATTTCTTTAGCCCTTTGATAGGATTAACATATAAAGGAATTCTCCAAATGTTAATAATATCATGTCATGCATTTAATATAAAAGCCAATTTATGAAGTGGAGAAAGTGCTAGCCCAGAATCCAGGACAAGGTGAATTCTAGGCATCTCTTTGGCATGAAAGCTGTTTGGGTGACTGGGGCTAGTTCCCTCTTAGCCAACCTGCTCACATGATTTCTGTTGTGAGGAAAATAGGAGAAAGAATTAGTATGTTCACTGCCTTGAGTTGAACAAAATATATAAAAAGGTGGGATAAAAATATTATAATACAAAACTTGCCACTTAACGCTCCAAACTTCACGATTGCCAATAAGAAATACAAAAAAAGTCTGGATAGTAGATGTTGCAGTACCCGGAGACAGCAGAATAGAAGAGAAAGAACTGAAGAAAATCACAATACAAAAACCTGCAAATAGAAGTAGAATGACTGTGGCAAAAGAAAGCAAAGATAGTACCAATAGTAATAGGTTCTGAATGCAATCTCGAAACATTTGGAGCACCACCTGAATACCAATGGTATTATATGACATAATCACCATCAAAAGGCAACTTTACTTGGAACAACTTACATCCTGTGACAATATCTTAATCAAACCACCATCAAACCACAATCTTTGGAAAGGATTCACTAGGTCAGTGATGGCTAACCTTTTCCAGACCGAGTGCACAAAGTGCATGCGCACATGGGAGAATGCACAAATGCTTGCCCAAAACCCCAAATGCAATGTGTGGCCCCTGTGCATACGCCCCACCTTCTAAACATGCATGCGTGCCCCCCAGACACCCTACCCTCCGCACATGCACAGCAGAGATCCAAAGACCAGCTGGCCAGTGGGAGACATGTGCGAATGCACGGCAGAGCTGAACTGGGGCAACAGCTTGTGTGCCATCAGAGAGGGCGCTGCGTGCCACCTCTGACACGCGTGCCATAGGTTCGCCATCACGCACTAGATAGATAAAAATGCCAGATCTAGTCTTAATATCTAGCTGACTATGCAACCACACATTACAACACACAATTACATTTAAGTAAAAGGAAATGCCCTATTGCCTGATGATCTGAGGTGGAGCTCAAGCGGTGATGCTAGCACTGGGGAGCAGCTGCAAATACAGATGAAGTTTCACTCGCTCAGCCACGACTTACCACCAGCTGTGCACAGCCCAGTTCTTAACAAGCCACGGCCCAGTATCAATCCATGGCACAGGATTTGGGAACCCTTGCTCTAGAAACTCAACAGGATATTAAGGATGCCATGTTTCTAACCTCGCAAGAACAATTCTATAAATCTAGCTAGGCTGGGAGACTACAGCTGGTCCAAACTTTCCCAGTTAACTACATGAATTAATTAAGACCTGAATCTTTGTCCCAGCCTGACACCATTATAACAATGCCACATTCTTCCCACTTCAGAATAATAAATAATAATTAAAACATAATTATCTGGATTCATATATCATTTTAAACCTGAATGAAATATGTTCAGAGCAATGTATGAAGCTGGCCTATGAGAACATGTCTGCAATGACAACCCTACAGACTGCTAGGTCTTTGCAATGCCTAGCCAGCCCTTGTTTTGTTTTTATTTCCATTTTTATTTCCTTATTTCATCCCTGCAAAAAAAGAGATGAGAGCAGTAAAGAGAACTCTTTTTTTTCCTAAACACTATGTACTCCCATCTCTATGGAGGACCAAAGAAGAAATTAACTTTACGTCAACACATATCCACACATGCCACTTCAGAGAACACACAAATTATGCCCGAAAAATTACATTTAATTTAAAACAAGAATATAAATTATAGTTATGCATTTATAAAAAAAATGACACTAGACCTGACCATGTTATGTTTAATGTGTGTCATATGAAATCAGAATCCTGTGGAAATTTTTCAGTAGATGACCAAGAATTTCTTACTTTCAATTATTATAAAATGGTGGCAAAGTTTTAAAATAAGGCTGCTAAAAAGGAAGGAAATTTGAGGGAGGTTGATTAAGAATTTGCTATAGTTTATGAACTTACAAATTGCTGGAAGAATAAAAAGTGATTTCTGGAAAGAGTAGACTTTGGATGAAAGAATTTAAAAGCGACCAAGATCATCTCTTAAAATGTATTTCTAAATTGTACAATACAGAGATGGAGCAAATTAAAAATTGAATGAGAAGGAAAAGCAAAAGTTCAAAGAAATAATCATAGAACATCAATGGAAAGAGCTATTGGAAAAAATCAATAACATTTAAATTAAACGTTAAATTTAAACAATTTAATTATCAATTTGGAAAACTAAAAATTTGGAGCAAAAAAATTGCAAGTCATAAATGTAATAAATATCTACATTATTTTAGTAGGTTCTTTTCTTTTTATAGTTACAAATAATTATGTAATTATAAATAACAAATGGTTGGTTTGATACTACTGAAAACTCAAAGATTTATTCTTTCTCTCTTTATCATGTCTGTCTGTCTGTCCATCCATCCATCCATCCATCCATCCATCCATCCATCTATCTATCTGTACTGAATATCTTAAGGGCCCTGTTTTCTGGCTGTATAGCTAACTGAGCAAATATCTTGCTCCCATGTATATTTAATCTGGATGTATTTAGTATTTTTATTGTTTTTATTGTTTTAATAAATAAAATATTGTTTTATTTTTACTGTTTTTATTGTTTTAAAATGTTTTTAGTATTTGTAATTGTAATGTATTTTTTTTAATTGCCAGTCAGAGTCATTGAATAAATAAATAAATGAGCATCTCTATGTACTTTTTCTGATACTGGTATCTTTTATTAGGTTATTGAGCATTAATTGTATAATTACAGAAATTGCCTTTGTTCACTTATTGACATTATCACTTTTAGAGTTATATCTTCATTTTAAATAATCAGCAGAGAATCTATGTTAATCAAAGATTAACTGTGGAGTTTTTAATTGCTGAGTTTGATTGCTTGCAGATGCTTCATTATTCAACTATGGAAGACAGTGGTGGAATTCAATTTTTTTTACTACTGGTTCTGTGGGCATGGCTTGGTGGGCGTGGTGTGGTTTGGTGGGCGTTGCTTGGTGGGCATGGCAGGGGAAGGATACTGCAACATTTCCATTCCCTTCCCACTCCTGGGGGAAGGATACTGCAAAATCTCCATTCCCTCCCCACTCCAGGGGAAGGATACTACAAAATCTCCATTCCCACCCAACTCTGGGGCCAGGCACAGGTGGTATTTGCTGGTTCTCCGAACTACTCAAAATTTCCACTACCGATTCTCCAGAACCTGTCAGAACCTGCTGGATTTCACCCCTGATAGTAGATAACATCATCAGTAACATTTCATTACCCAACTAGGTTATATCATCAAATAAATGATTTCAAAAAAGAAAAATGTTCAGTTCAAGGAGTCTCTATGAATTAGCCAATTCTCCGTAGTGGGGGTCAACACTGGAATGCCCTTCAAAAAAAGGCTTGCCCACCTTCAGATTGTTATGATTTTTAGCCCCAAGAAAAAATATTCCTCTTTATCTTAGCATTCTAGAATTGTAAGCCCCTAATATTTTATCAGATAATTCTAATTCCTTGCATGAAATGGCTGTATTGGTACAGTTTAGATCTATCCCCTATATACATTCTATAATATCTTTGAGGATAATTATATTTTTCTTTTGCATTTCATGGGGTTTATTTTATCATCTACCAGAGAATATATTTCAGCAGCTGTAAAGGTCAATTTCTCCTCCCTTTCAATAGATATTTTTCCTGACTTAGTTAGAAGTAACATCCCTATGTTTGTTGAGAACCCAAAAGTAACAATTTCAGTTAAATTAAAATTTTAAGCATAGACCTTAAAATTACATTTCTTGAATGATAAGTAATAAGATAAGATAATGAAATAAAATATTATTTTATTTCATCAGTTACAAGAAAACTGATGAAATAAAACTGAAATTTTTCACTGTCTATTTATGTGTTTTCGGCAGCAAATATTTATCAGGTACAGTAGAGCTGTTGCGATATTATGAATATGCAAGTACTTCATAAGGCAATCTTAACATATGAAACAAATATTTATTTATTTATTTGTTTGTTTGTTTCCATTTCTATACCGCCCTTCTCCAAATAGGACTCAGGGCGGTGAACAGCCAAAGTAAAAAACAGAGCATACAAAATTTAAAAACAGTATTAAAATAATTAAATATTTTGGCCGTAAATTAAAACAACCCAATTTAAAATCAATTTAAAATTTAACTCAAGCCAGCCCAGCTAGTTGAAATAAATAGGTTTTCAGGGCCCGACGAAAAATCCGGAGGTCTGTTATTGTACGTAACTCTGGGGGAAGGTTGTTCCAGAGGGTGGGCGCCGTCACAGAGAAGGCTCTCCCCCTGGGGGTCGCCAGCCGACATTGTCTGGCGGACGGCACCCTGAGGAGGCCCACTCTGTGCGAGCGTACTGGCCGGTGGGAGGCTATTGGTGGCAGAAGGCGTAAGTACCCCGGCCCTAAGCCATGGAGTGCTTTAAAGGTGGTCACCAATACCTTGAAGCGCACCCGGAAGACCACCGGGAGCCAGTGCAGCTCGCACAGGAGAGGTGTCACATGGGAGCGCCTCGTCGTCCCCATAATCCCCCGCGCGGCCGCGTTCTGGACCAGCTGGAGCCTCCAGGTGCACCCCAGGGGGAGCCCCATGTAGAGAGCGTTGCAGTAGTCCAGGCGGGAAGTGACTAGTGCCTGAGTGACTGTGCGTAGAGAGTCCTGATCTAGAAAGGGGCGCAACTGGCGTATCAGGCGAACCTGATAAAAAGCCCCCTTGGCCACGGCCATCAAATGATCTTCTAAAGACAGCCGTGCGTCCAGGAGGACGCCCAAGTTACGAGCCCTCTCCATGGGGGCGAGTGATTCACCCCCAATAGCCAGCGATGGCGTCAGCTGGCTATATCGGGACGCTGGAAGCCACAGCCACTCGGTCTTGGAGGGGTTGAGTCGGAGCGTGTTTCTCCCCATCCAGGCCCGCACGGTTGATATGGTTGATCACTGCTAAACTAACAATTCCAAAATAAATATTTGCAAATTCTATTTTTTTCCCTTAACTGCTCCTTTAATGTTATACTTTTCTGTGAATGCTAGCAATGTTTTATTTTCTTAGCACCTTGATTCGCTATACTTGGCAAATATATCATATTCACATGTACATGTCAATAAAATCCATTACAATAACACTATACTGGTAGTTCTCGACTTACAAGAGTTTGCTTAGTAACTGTTTGAAGTTACAACGGCACTGAAAAAAGTGACTTATGACCATTTTCCACATTTATGACCATTGCAGCTCATGGTCACATGGTTTACATCCGGATGCTTCACAACTGATTCACATTTATGACAGTTGCAGTGTCCCTGGGTCATGTGATCACCTTCTTCAACTTTCTGACAAGCAAAGTCAATGGCGAAATCAGATTCACTTAACAACAGTGTTACTAATTTAACAACTTCAGTGATTCACTTAACAAATATGGCAAGAAAAGTTGTAAAATAGGGCAAGACTCACTTAACAAATTTCTCATTTAAGAACATAAATTTTGGGCTCAATTATGGTCATAAATTGAGAACTACCTATACTCAGCTTGCACTTAGCCAGCAAGCGGACTTTAATTCCAAATCAACCACATAATTGAAGTCCACCCATTTTAAAGCTACCGAGGCTGAGAAACACTGGGCTTGCTTGTACCTTCCTAGAGTCAATGACCCCTTAATGCTTGTCTGAGGCCAAAAAAGGTGATATGAATTGATTAGCATCTTAACTGATTTTGTTATTCTGTAGCTATTTGCATGACAGAACAATTATACACGTATACTAATAATATTCCAATGTATCTTGTTTGAACTGCAAAGCTAAACAGAATTAAGTCTGTTTAGGACGGTGGAAGATTGCCAGGAATTACTAGTTTGAAAATTATTTGAAAATGAACAAATACTAACATTGAAAAAGAAACCATGAAAACAATATGGGCATCTGCATAAAGTCAACAGGGGTGAGTTCAGTTTGAAGGAGCTTGGCTTACCTTATAAAAGGTTATTCTGATAAATTTTCCAGGGATATATCATTTAAACTCTCTTGAGGTACAATTTTCTTCCAAGACAGAATACTGGCCCATAAATCACCTCCCCCTTGTTAGTTTGCAGGAAATTGTCAAAAAGCACTTTGGATAATAGTCAATCTGTAGGCAAGTTAGGTTCCACTCTGTAGATATGTAACAGTTGGTTGTTATTATCTGTAGGAAAAAGCATTCATCCCTATGGCTCTCAGTTTATCAGGAGGACCTGTTCATTATAAAACACAGCCCTGTCTTGATGTCCAGAAAAAAAAAACGCTCCCCCCCATTATACAGATGGACAAACAATGGGTTAAGTGACTCCCTTAAGGTTCCACAATGAGTCTGACAGATTGTCTGTCTAAGGTATTATTAGTATGGCCCCTGTCACCATAGCAGCCAGTTAGACAACTAACCTCACAATTGATGTGTTTATAATCCTCCTGGGTTGGATGAGCTCTAGGGTAATATTAAGGAAAAACAAAAAATAAGAATCTCAAAATAATACTTTAAGGGAGTACTGGTAATTGTCCAAGTCCTTGCCTTAACATTTTATGTGTGTAACAAGATTTTCTCAGCAATTCTTTTCTATTAATGCTCAATAATATGAGCACTGGATGATTGAAGAGACTGAAAGCAGGCAACAGAGAAGCTTATTACAACAACTTCAATATTTGTTTCTATTCTTGACTGGGTGGAAATATGCTGGTAAGCCATGATTTGTTTGATAAGCTACAACCCATGACTTTACACATTAGGTTAAGCCATAAACCAAGATTTATGAGCCATTGTGGTTGGGCTTGTTTATTTGGCTAAGCCAAATAAAACAAACCATCTATTATTCTCCCCCAAAGCCTGGATAAATAATCCAGTGCATTAGTAGAGATAATACTCAAATTACAACCATACTGGGGCCAACCCATTATAGTTTTAAGTTGTAACAGTTGTAAAGTGGGTTGGCCACATGACTGATCTGATTTTATAATGTTTGCTAAGCAAACCCATTATTCACAATGGCATGATTTTGACGAAAACTGGAAGTAAGTGTTGGTTTTCAGCAAAACCATCATGAAGCGTGGTCATGAGACCACAGGATTCTGCATATGGTCATAAATGTGGCCCTTGGCTGAGCGCTCAGACTGCAGCCACATGACCGCAAAGGGCAAAATTGTCAGAATTTCAGATTCCCCCTTTTCAGATAGGTCATAACTTTGAAAGGTCAATAAGCAATCTGTCATAAGTTGAGGACTATCATCTATACAATGTATACAGCAAAGAGGCATGAGAGAATTTAGCAATGAATGGAAGAAAAGACTTTTGAGCAAAGAATTACAGGATGAAGGCTATTTCAGATGGAAGATGAGAGTTCCAGTTTAGGAAATCTGAGAGAAGTAAAAAGTTATACCTGCTTCAGAAAAAGCTAATTCAAAAGAATGGGGTGACTGAGGTGCATTGTTTCTTTGCCTTTCTTTCACATTTGTTTTCCTTTATACTATCCTTTATTGGAATCCTAGAATCTGTGAATTAGGCCAATGTTTCTCAAAGTTGGCAACCTTAAGATGTGTGGACTTCAGCTTCCCCCAGCTTTATGCGAGCTGATGCCCACATATCTTTAAAGTTTCCAAGGTTTAAAGACATTGGATTAGATTGAAGGAAGTATTGAGGTAGAAAAAGAAATGTGTATGTATGTCATTAAAATGGCAAAGCTGTGGCTTTTCATTATGATAAGATATTTTTATAGGGCATTTTAAACATAAGAAAGGTTCTGCTGGATCAAGTCATAGGCCCATCTGGTGCAACATTCTGTATTTACAATGCTGGATGTCTTTCGGAAGCTCATAAATCTGGGGAGTTGGATAATAGCATCTCTTTCACATTCACATGCCAGCACTCACTATTTAAGTAATTCAGGAAAAAAAATACACAACCCTCCACATGACTAATCATTGATAACCTAATTATACTATGCATGAATTTGTCCAGTCCTTTTTTAAAACCATTCAAAATGGCAGTAATTTTCACAGTTTAACTATTATATGCATTTTATGACTATTCCTCTCTTGACCCTCAAGTCCCAATTAGTATACTAATATGGTCATTTTTCAACCTTTTCTAGTACTATAGCATACAAAAGAAGTAGAAACTTTATAATGTATTTGGTGTGGTGACCAGCACTATACACAATACTCTAATTGAAGTCTCATCACCTACTCATATAATTCAGGGTTACAGCATTATTTATTGTATATGTTAAAATAACTGTGTATGTTATTACAACTGAACATTTGTATTATACACAGTTTTAATTCTTTTCTGATTGAAAGCATGGATTATGTTTTTTTCCAGACCAACTCATGTCTGACTGACATATTTATTCATCTGTTCACAATGAAAAGTATTGGATTTGTAGTATCTTTCCTAATTTAAGATAATACATTGTAGCTAAACATCTATTACTGTACTGTAGTTCCAATCTCCAAGCATTATGCATAATTTAGTTTTCTCATACTTTTTAATTTCCATTTCACCAGTTCCTTTATTTATTTATTCATTCATTTATTTATTTATTTTCCTTCCTTCCTTCCTTCCTTCCTTCCTTCCTTCCTTCCTTCCTTCCTTCCTTCCTTCCTTCCTTCCTTAAAAACACAGTTATTCTCCTGCAGGCTAACATAACTGAATAAGACTTTTTGGCATTTAATGCATTCAGAAAGTATACCTATCCCCTTCACTTTTTCAATTTGACCTGATTCTACATTTTGAAATTCATTTTTTTTTTCTCATTAATCTACACTCGGGACCCCATAATAACAAAGTGAAGGTAGAGTTTTAGAAATGTCTGTAAACTTATTAAAAAGAAAAAAATTGAAATATCACATAGGCATAAGTATTCAGACCCTTCACTCAGTACTTTGTTGAAGCACCTTTGTCAGCAATTACAGTCTTGAGTGTTTTGGGGTATGACGTGACAAGCTTTGCACACCCGGATTGGGGAAATTTCTGCCATTCTTCCTTGCAAATCCTCTCAAGCTCAGTCAGATTGGATGGCAACCATCAGTGGACAGCCATTTTCAGGTCCCTTCAGAGATATTCAATAGGATTCAAGTCAGAGCTTTGGCTGGGCCGCTCACAGGACATTCACAGAGTTGTCAGAAGCCACTCTTGTGTTGTCTTTGCTGTGTGTTTAGGATCGTTGCCATGTTGGAAAGTGAATCTTCAGCCTAATCTGGAACAGGTTTTCATTGAGGCTATCCCTGTATTTTGCTCCATTCAGCTTTCCCTCAACTCTGACCAGTTTCCCAGTCCCCCATGGTGGACGTATGATGCTTCCACCACCATACTTCACTGTTGGGATGGTATTGGGCAGGTGATGAGCAGTGCCTGGTTTCCTCCAAACATAACGTTTAGAATTGAGGCCAAACAGTTCAATCTTGGCTTCATCAGACCAGAGAATCTTGTTCCTCACAGTCGGAGAGTCCTTCATGTGCTTTTCTGAAAACTCCAAGTGGGTTTTCATGTGTTTTGCTCTGAGGAGAGGCTTCTGTCTAGCCACTCTGCCATAAAGCTGGATTGGTGGAGGGCTGCAGTGAAAGCTGGATTGGTGGAGGGCTTCTGGAACTCTGCCCATCTCCACCCAGGATCTCTGAAGCTCACTCAGAGTGACCATTGGGTTCTTGGTCACCTCTCTTACTAAGGCCCTTCTTCCCTGATTGCTTAGTTTAACCAGGCTCTTGGAAGAGTCCTGGTTGTGTCAAACTTCTTCCATTTGAGAATTATGGAGGCCTTTGTGCTCTTAGGATCATTCAGTGCAGCAGAAATTTTATTGTAGCCTTCCCCAGGATTATATGCCTTGCAATAATCCTGTCTCTGAGCTCTGCAAGCAGTTCCTTTGACCTCATGACTGTTCTACTACAGTATACATTGTCAGCTATGATGCCTTCTATAGAGAGGTGTGTACCTTTCCAAATCATGTCCAATCAATTTAATTTACCACAGGTCGATTCCAATCAAGGGACATAGGAACATGTCAGCAATGATCAAGAGAGATGGGAGGCAGCAGAGCTAAATTTCATGTTGTTGCAAAGGGCCTGAATACTTATCCAGTGTGATATTTCAGTTTTTTCTTTTTTGATAAATTTACAGACATCTCTAAAATTCTGTTTTCACTTTGCCATTATGGGGTACTGAGTGTAGATTAATGAGGGGGGGGGAAATGAATTGCAACAACTGTAGAATCAGGCTACAGCACAACAAAATTGACAGAAGTGAAAGGGGTCTGAATACTTTCTGAATGCACTGTACAGGCATATTGAAGATTATAACATTATGATGTTCCCAATCCGTTCAGTAACTTGTACATCTTGTAGGCTTTGGACAAGATTCTGGATGCTGCTAAATTAAATGTATCTCCCGTTGCTGGCTCTTTGACTAGATGTTCCAGTGAATAAGGGTGTCTAGAACTTTGTTCTGTTTAGGAATAAGTATAAACATGGATATTAATACAGGAAATGGGTATGAATAAATGGAGACAATAGGGCAGGGACAGAAGGCACGCTGGTGCACTTATGCATGCCTAGGTATTTAATATAATATATAATATCTAGGTATTTAAATTATTTTATCTGTTCAATTTTATCTGCTCAATTATTTTACCTGCTCAATGGATATTAACTATCCAATTTGATGAATTCTCATTCCTTTGAGAAGAAAGCAGAATTTTCATTTATAGCGGTTTACAGTATTTCCAGGCATTCTCTATCACCATACCTCAAAAATTCCTTGACACTTCTACATACAGATTTAAAATCAAAAGAGTAGCTTTATATCCTTAAAGGATGTGCTTTACACCAGCAATCTGCTTCATGTGCAGATTTTTATGTACAGATCTTGTTTGTCCAAAAGATATTTGAATATCTCAAAAATTTAAATTGCTCCTCCCAACATAATTATGCATTGAAGCTACCAGTCTAATTGGGATTGCTTATGAAATAGGTAACATTTCCAATTAAGCCCTCTCAAAATCTGGATTTTTCCATTTTACAGATCACATTATATTTTCTTCTGGATCTCCGATTTGTCTTTGTTATTATAATTAGTGCCAAGATGTACCATAACTATTGACTCATCGCTCATACTACCTACCAGTCTATCTAGAGAGTGCATAACAGTGGTGAGTTGCCCCCAGTTCAGACCGGTTCGCAAGAACCGGTAGTAAAACTGGCGGGAGGCCCCGACCACCACACCGGATGTCGTTATCAGTGATCTGCGCATGCACAGAAGCAAGACACGTGAATGAAGCAAGTGCGCATGCATCGGTTCCCATTGCGAACCGATAGTAAAGGTAAGTAGAACCCACTCCTAGTGCATAATATACACAGTCTTTACATCAGGCAATTGCATGATGTAGTCAATTGCAACATGTACTGTACTTGTCCATCTATGCCTCTAATAATCAAATCCACCATACGCTTCACCCAGATGCATATCTTAGTATATCTGTTCAGCTCCCAAGGATCAGATCCTATTTGAGAGATTCTTTCCCTCTATCTTGGAGCAATGTCCTCCTATGTTGTTTCATTCTCCATGAATGTTGAGTCAGAACTTGAGGTCAGATACTACTATCTCTGTCAACAAGCTCACTCTGTCCTAATATCTCCAGTTCTATTACTTTGGCCATAAGCTAACAAACCTCAGCCAGGAGGTCACCGTCTTCATTACAGATTCAGAACTTTTGCTCAGAAGGAAGACTGTCATGCATTAGACACAAGGTATAACAGACAAGTCAGCCCCCAAATAGAATGGAATAGAATAGAATTCTTTATTGGCCAAGTGTGATTGGACACACAAGGAATTTGTCTTGGTGCATACATTCTTGGAGTTCATGAAAGAAAAGATACATTCGTCAAGAATCATAGGTACAACACTTAATGATAGTCATAGGAAAACAGTAGTAGTGTGCTGAAGACTGGAACTAGAATAGAATAGGATAGGATAGGATAGGATAGGATAGGATAGAATAGAATAGAATAGAATAGAATAGAATAGAATAGAATAGAATAGAATAGAATAGAATAGAATAGAATAGAATTCTTTATTGGCCAAGTATGATTGGACACACAAGGACTTTGTCTTGGTGCATACACTGTCAGTGTACATAAAAGAAAAGATGCATTAATCAAGAATCATAAGGTACAACACTTAATGATAATCATAGGGAAACAGTATAAATCTTAAGGATACTAGCAACAAGGTTACAGTCATACAGTCATAAGTGGGAGGAGATGGGTGATAGGAACAATGAGAAGTAATGCAATAGTTTGACAGTGTTGAGGGAATTATTTGTTTAGCAGAGTGATGGCGTTTGGGAAAAAACTGTTCTTGTGTCTAGTTGTTCTGGTGTGCAGTGCTCTATAGTGTCATTTTGAGGGTAGGAGTTGAAACAGTTTATGTCCAGGATGCGAGGGGTCTTAAATATTTTCACAGCCCTCTTTTTTGACACGTGCAGTATACAGGTCCTCAATGGAAAGCAGGTTGGTAGTAATTTTTTTTTCTGCAGTTCTAATTATCCTCTGAAGTCTGTGTCTGTCTTGTTGGATTGCAGAACCAAACCAGACAGTTATAGAGGTGCAGATGACAGACTCAATAATTCCTCTATAGAAATGTATCAGCAGCTCTTTGGGCAGTTTGAGCTTTCTGAGTTGGCGCAGAAAGAACATTCTTTGTTGTGCTTTTTGTTGTGGTTTTGATGTTGGGTGTCGATTTTAGGTCTTGAGATATGGTAGAACTTAGAAATTTGAAGGTCTCTACTATTGATACTGTGTTGTCTAGTATGTAAGCAGTGGTAGTATGGGAGGATTTCTCTTAAATCCACCACCATTTCTATGGTTTTGAGTGTGTTCAGTTCCAGATTGCTCTGGTCGCACCACGAGGCTAGTTGTTCAAACTCCCATCTGTATGCGGATTCATCATTGTCTCGAATGAGACTGATCACTGTTGTGTCATGTGCGAACTTCAGTAGTTTAACAGTTGGATTGTTTGAGATGCACTGGTATATAGAGAGAAGTGGAGAGAGCACACAGCCTTGGGGGGGCCCTGTGCTAATTGTACAGGTATCTGATGTGGTTCTGCTTAGCTTCGCCTGCTGCTTCCTGTCCGTTAGGAAGCTTATGATCCATTTAAAAGTGTGTTCAGGTACCTGTAGCTGGTTTAGCTTAGTTAGAAGAACGTCTGGAATGATGGTGTTGAATGTTGAACTAAAATCTACAAAGAGGACCCTTGTGTAGGGTCCCTCCTTGTAGTTATTTGTTAGGTTTTAATTAAAATATTCAATCAAATTATTTAAGTAAATTATTTATTTAATCTCCAGTCTGTTTGATTATATGAAAACTCATAGCACCACAAATTTATCTGATAAAGTTATTTAACTGCCATTTCTGGAATACTCCATGTGATTTTTTATTGAACGTTTCTCTCATAACAGGTTCGCCATTGATGAAAGGTCCAGTTCTCTGAGTAAAAAGAAGGTTGGTCAATCTACATCCATCTCTTGCTGTGTCTTCTGAATCTACCACACTATTATGAAATTGAGTGGCTTTCCTCTAGACCAGCTCTTGAAATTGCTTGTAGAAAAACTCCAAAGACAGTGAAGAAATCCCGATGTGCAAACTGTGACCTTCTTCTTATATGCCAGGTATTCTTCCAGAAAGAAATATCATTTCTTCTATGTCACTTCTTCCTTTTCTATCCCATTATTTAAAAAAAACACCAGGATACTGGGGTATAGTCCACTAGACCACTGGTGAAATGTAAAATTTGTTACTACCAGTTCTGTGGGCATGGCTTAATGGGGTGTGTGTGTGTGTGATATGACTGGCTGGGAGTGACCAACTTTTTTTTCTGTTAAAACCATTTTTTTTACAACCACTTTGGCCAAAGAAGTTGTAAAAGCCTCTGATGATCCCAGTTGAGTTGCCTGATCGGCAGAGGCTTTTTTTCTCTTTTAAAAGCCTCTGACGATCCCAGCTGAGTTGCCTGATCATCAGAGGCTTTTTTTCTTTAAAAACATTTTTTCTATAACCTCTTCGGCTGAAGAGGTTGTAAAAAAAATGCTTTTAAAAGCCTCTGACAATCCCAGCTGAGCCGCACGATAATCAGAGGCTTTTTTTTTACTTTTAAAAGCATTTTTTCAACCGAAGAGGTTGTAAAAAATATGCTTTTAAAAATTTAAAAAAAGCTTCTGATGATTGCGTGGCTCAGCTCAGCATGGGGAGGCAGGGATTTTTGCTATCAGTTCTCCGAACCACCCGCCGCCATTGCTACCGGATCGGGTGATCTGGTCCGAACCAGAAGCATTTCACCCCTGCACTAGACACATTAGATTGCACAGGAATACCTCAGTTTCAACTCTCAGGTAAAACCATCCCCTATGCCGTGCAAATGGTGGCAAAGGCAACCATTTATACCTCATATCTTTTGAATATGAGATCTGATTTTTGTTCTAAATAATGTGGTTGAAATTGGAACTGGCTGTAAGCATAGCTGCTTTCATTTGGTATCCATACCTCTTCTGAAACCATCAACAGCAGCCTGTTAAGCCAGCCAAACAACCAACTAGCTTAATTTCAGGACAAACAATTTTTTTCCACGGCAAATGTAGTTCAGGAAGGAAAGGATAGCTACATTAAATTCAACTATGGTTGAGTAAGAAGGAATTTAGGGTCAAATTCTGAGAATTGACAACTGTCACCAAATATTCTGAATAATGAAATAGAAATAGGAAGCTGGAACTAGTTGGAACGTTTCTGCAAAAACTGTCCAAGATGAACAACAATCCACACACAAAAGCACAACTTAAAAAACAGGTTTGGATGGCTTAACCAATATACCTGCCTGGTACCCAATCAACAGGAAAGTGGTGTTAATGCCAGTCACTTGCATCACCGGTGCAGTGGCCCCTTGGAAATTCATATTAGCTAGGAACAAAACAATCACAACTGAGTTGCCCAGCATGAACATACAGTAGTTAGGCTGATCATACATAAAACCTGGCCTCCAGTATCCCCTGCATTGGTCATATTTTAAGTTGAGAGAGGATAGAATAATTCGATCTCTTTGCTTGCTGTCAATCTGAAACAGATGTTTAACTCTTCAATCTATTTCACCAGTGTTGATAAAGAAGCACTGATACTTTTTCACTAGGACTATATCACTCCCATTTATAATCCTGCACAAGTTGGTTTCCTTTTTATACTTCTGACTGGCTTGACCAACTCTTGACTACAGGGAGGGCTGAGTTTAAAAATAATTCTGCATGCAGATTTTGAGAGAACAAGCCTTTTTTTTTTAAATTGTGCCTTCACGTCAGTTTTTTTTACTTCTAGCAAGGTCACCTAGTTGCTTTGTAAAGAACACAAGGTCTACCAGTTTTTAGCCTGGTGCTTCAATCACTACACTAAACTGGTTCTCAAAGTCAATTACAGTCCTGTCCTGTCCTAGAAATGGAGATTCTGTTAATTCAGACTGGGAGTTCTAGACCCACCTTGAGCCCAAAGTTTTTGAGAGAGGGTTGTTCAATTTTGACACAGATGTCCTCTTTGAGCCCTTTCAAACAGCGGTCCTCTCTATCTGAAATTTGGACTTTGTTGTCTTCAAAAAAATGGCATTTGTCTTTTGCTCAGTTTGTGTCTGTTTGTTTTATCCTTGGAGAGAACAAGCTTCTGCCTTAGTTTATTGTTGGATTTGAAGTGTTCTGAACATTCCTTCCCCCTCTCTCGATATTCTGCTTCAAAATTGCTCTTTATCACAACTGAGCCAACTCAGCTCATCTACCAAAGGGAAACGTACAGAGGAATACAGAAGGTCAGCACCAGGGATTCAGCCAGTTCGCACCACTTTGGGAGAACCGGTTGTTAACTTTCTGAGCAGTTTGGCAAACTGGTTGTTGGAAGAAATCATTAGGGCAGAGAACTGGTTGTTAAATTACTTGAATCCCACCACTGGTCAGCACTGATGTATGGGGAGGGTCTGGGTCTGAATCAAGGAATTCCCTAAGTCGGTACTAAATTGATGACAAAGGAGTCATAGAATCTCTGGTTTCTTAGGGAATCAACAGTCTACAGCCCAACACACCAGTTTATTTCAAAACCTCTCTGCCACATAAATAGGAATTTTGTCTGAAAGTAACTTTCTATTAAAAACCCATGTTTTGACCTCAAGTATTTCTTCCTCAAATAAACCTGTTTTAAGATAAAAGCACCCAGTGTTCCGTTTCCAAATCAGAAATCTCTCCACTTGGAAACCAGTATTTGCAACAACAAAAAATGCAAGCTGTGATCAAGAAACAAGAACATTACTGTTATCTACAGAAGAGCCAATTTAATCTATTGACGACAACATTAAACTTGAAACCAGGAGAGTTGAGTTTTAGCCTGCTTTAGGCATGAAGCCAATTGGATGATTTTGGGCTAATCACTCTCTAAAGCCCTAGATTTATTTAATAGAGTTATATAGTTGCCCATCTCACTGAACATGACTCTGGCTGGCGTACAACCAATAGTTAAAAAATATCACACAAGTATTAAAACACAAATATAAATGCAAGGAATTTTTATTTATTTTATTACATTATTATGTAATGCACGCAATATATATGACATATATATACTGCTCAAAAAAATAAAGGGAACACAAGCAGAAGACATCCGAGATCTGAATGAAATAGCTTTATTAAATACTTTGTTCTTTACATACAGTAGTTTACATACAGTAGCTCAAACAACTAAAGGGAACACAAAACTACTGTATGTAACGAACTAAGTATTTAATAAGGCTATTTCACTCATTCAGATCTCGGGTGTCTTCTGCTTGTGTTCCCTTTATTTTTTTGAGCAGTGTACATTGTGCGTGCTGCATGTGTGGTAATTAAAAAGAAAATATCGCCGGCTAATTCATCACTGGTCGTAGAAAATCAAGGGTCTCCTCGTAAGACTTGCGACCAACGCTCGCGAAAATGAGTTCTTCCTCGCCGACCCATGCTGGGAGGCGCGCGCGGGGGGGGGGGGAAATGGAGAATCTCGCGCGCGCCTGCGCTTGTGCAAAGGCATTTAGCCTCCCTGGCGCTCTAGGCCCACTTCGCCCGCCTTTCCCCCTGACCAATCAGGAGGCGGCAGGCGGCCTTTCCCAAAGTCAGCCACGGGAATCGCTGCGCAGCTCCTGGCGACTGCCGCGCGCGCTTCTCGATGACGCCGACGCTGTTTCTCCAATCCCGGACATTCGGGTGACCGAGCTCGTGCGAGCGTGGGTCTCGGGGATATCCGGACGCCTCCCCTCGTCAATGCATTTATGGATGCACCGGGCGCAGAAGTAGCAAGCGTGCTTATGGCTAGAGTGAGGAGGTGAGGGGGGGGGGGCGAGATGGTGCGGCGCGCAGGCGGCGGGTCAAGGGCCTTGAGCGTGAAGAAGCCTGGTCACCGGGCCTTGAGCGGAGATCGTCCGAGGCAGGACAGGAATGCGAGAATTGGACGTGGGGCGGCCGGCCACTGTGTGTAGTTTATTGGGGTACAATACTTGCCGTGCTCCTGTCCTGGGGACCGAGGGAGAGCCCTGTTGGATTACGCCACAGTTTTACAAATCCAGTTTTCTAGAGTGATAGATAAATGCCTTCGGGAAGTCTGGAGGTGAGGCATAAAAGGTAACAACCTACCTTCAATGTCCATTTCCAGCACCTGGTGTTCAGGATATGCTGCTACTAATTCCAAGTTATTAATTGAACCATTACAATTAAGAGCCATTATTTAGCCTGTTTGCAAGATGGTATGATGCAACAGTGACCAATCGCTTAGGTTAAGCAGTAGGTGCATGTCTGTCCTTCGTTATCATATCTATCTATCTATCTATCTATCTATCTATCTATCTATCTAAAAAAGAAATGTATATGATGCCCTTTTAGGTCTCATATCTTCTTTTTTTTAAAGGTAAATTATATCCAATTTTTTAAAGCAATTTCCCCCAGTTGAATGCCCTCTCAAGGTGTTCTCAGCATTTTGTCTGGAATTATGAGAATTATTGGGAATTTTTATAGTAGATGCCAGGTTATGAAAAGTGGTAAAGGGCATTGCTTTTTTATTAGTCTCCTTGGCAGTTTTGGACCCCTGCCTCCTGAAAAAATAGGAAGAGTTGAAGGATTTTTTTTCACCTTTGAAAAAGTAGATGCTGAAGCAAGGTTCAGGAAACAGCAGAATAGAACAGAGTTGGGAGGGATCTTAGAGGTATGCTACTCCAACTCCTTGCTCAAGCAGGAGACCCTATATCATTTTTGACAAATAATTGTCCAATCTTTTCTTAAAAACTTCAGTGATGGAGCACCCACAACTTGTGAAAGGAAGCCAATTCACTGATCAATTGTTCTGTCAAGAAATTTCTCCTTATTTCTAGGTTGGCTCTCACCGCAAGGCAATCAATATATTTATGTGAGACTTTGTTGATGGAGAGGATAGATCATTGCATTGGTTATTTATGTAATGCAGGCTTTTAAACATTCTTTTGATTTTCTTTGTCTGATATGGTATAGGGATTCCTGCTTGAGCAAGGGGTTGGACCAGAAGACTTCCAAGGACCCCTCCAACTCTGGTATTCCGTTATTCTTGCTTAAAAATAGTCAGCATCCTTTGCATGAAGGCCAAACACTAATGAGCATGAAGTGCTCATAATTAAACTCACCCTCCCAAACCAATACCCTCCACATATGGTCGACTCATGAAGTTGCAGGTTAACCACTCTGGAGGAGACCAGCTAGCAAATGATTACTTACAATATATTTGCCACATCTATTTTGATGCAAAGGAAAAGAGGAGCAGTAAATCATCTAAGAAATGAATATATGTGAGGCACAAAATAAACATTAACATATAATGCCTAGAATTGGGAAGAGCATCTGGATAGATTCCTTCTCTATGATTTGAATTGGTGTATGTTTCATTGGGCTTCTATAGCCAAGAATGAAATGTATGACCTTAAAGCTGACAGTGATATATATCTGACGGTATCACGAGATATTTGGAGGTCAAGACCACAGAAATATGCTTTGGTTGGAATGGAACCCAGGATGCCAGTAAGGGAAAAGGAGGGAGAGATCAATCTGTGCACAATTAGACATTCAACCATGACCATACTGTAAATGTTCAATTGTTTTGAATATATTCATATCCTTTTATTACATGTGATTTTTCAAAGTTTTTCTTTCTACATGCAATTATTAAGGATTGTAGAGGTGATTCTAAAGTAATACAAAAACCTTTCCTAGAGAAACTTGCATGAAAAAGAATATTTGCAGATTGGAAGAGACTGGAGTGAGAGAATTTGAAAATCTATATGAAGAGCAAACTGTAGTTGCATTTTTGTTGATACGTGTTTGCAAACTTCCAAGCCTAACTATTTATTCTTTAGGATAGCTCCAAGAAACTCAAGGAATCTGACTGAAATTTGGAATCTTGTGATATAAAGAGGCCTTATTTTAAGTAAAGCAAATATGAACTATTACCTTTCCCCCTTTCTCTACTTATTTATGCAATCTGGAATTCCAGATAAAAACAAGTTTAGCTATTAAAGCACCAGGTCATGCCAAATTAGTTTTTGACTTTGGTTTTAATTGTAGTTTTTCCTAGAAAAGCTAGAGAAATGGACTTTGATCATTATGTTGAGAATTTTGATCAAAATCTTCAATATCATTCCTCTCATAACTACTCTTTCAAGGTTTTCTGGGAGGAGGGGATAATTAGAGCACAGGTGACACAAACACTCAGGGAGTAATATTGTAATAGAATTCTACATTGTCTTTGACATAGTTGATCAACGTTGAATTCAAATACTGAATTGAATTGGAGCTTGTATCCAAAAATATAAATTTACCTTACTATACAGAAAAAGAAAATCATATATTAGGAGTCTAGTTGCAAGCAGTTTCTGTAGGCAACAGGTTTTATACATCCTGCTAAGGTGTAATTTGTGATTTTATCACATTGAGTAAATCCAGCCATTATGGCTATAAACCATGGTGTGCGACTTAGCATATTATATGAATCTAATCTAGTAGTAGCTTATTGAATTATGATTGAACAATCCATAGTTTAGTGTAGTTTGTGACAGCTACACCCATTCAATGATAGTTATCAATGAGCCTTTGTGTGTGTGTGTGTGTGAATATACATACACATCTTTTTTTGCCTGATCTGAAGCCTGTTAAGCAAGCTGTCATCATTCCTATGCCGAAAATCAGTTGAC
Organism: Pantherophis guttatus; assembly: GCF_059756535.1. Lineage (NCBI taxonomy): Eukaryota > Metazoa > Chordata > Lepidosauria > Squamata > Colubridae > Pantherophis > Pantherophis guttatus. The sequence continues at coordinate 54,107,335 of NC_142066.1, forward strand.
CAATTTGCCTCTGTAGTTAATAAAAAACAGGAATTTTGGTTTTTGTTTTGTTTACTAGCAGATAGCAGCAGAAAGAGCTTTACAAATGAAGAGAGATTGAATGATGAAAGTTAAAGCTATCTAAATCAGTTAGTCCAACCTATACCTCTCAATGAATTTATTTCTGTTTGCACAAACTTGATTTATGTTAACTATGTTTGTCATAGCTATGGGGTTTGGGTTCTATAGTATGCTAAACTAAGAAACATCATGAAGGCTTTGTCTACTGAAGCATCAGCAATTAGTATATTATACTTGGAAATCCAAAGTTGAACATCTAACAAGTGAAAGAAGCTGTGCTTGAGATGGTAACATGGAGAGCACTTGCCTATAAAATCACCAAAATTCAAACACGTCTAAATGGTTAAAATAATACTTGGAAATCTATATTGTAGACCAGGGGTGTCAAATTGGCGGCCTGCAGGCCGGATGCGTCACACACAGGCAACACCCATCCCAGTTCCACAAATGTCACATGATGGCAATGTTTTAAATTTGGCCGAATGATTTAATTATTTTAATAAGCTTTTAATTTTTGTTGTACATTGTTTTTATCATGACTGTTCACCGCCCTGAGTCCTTCGGGAGAAGGGCGGTATACAAATATAATAAACTAACTAAACTAACTAACTAACTAATGTGATGCAGCAAGTTTGACACCCGTGTTGTACTCCAAGCGTGCACAACTTAAAAGAGGAGGGGAAAGCCTATTGATACCTTAAAAATAATCACAGGCCACAGAAGAGTAGTTGGTGTGCTGATCAGCTGTTTGGTAGCTACCGGTAGTGGCTTGGCGCAGCAGCAGCGCTTGGAGGCTCATAGCAATGTGTCCTTCAGAGTGGAGAAGGCTGTGAATAACTAGGCAGCGGCAAATCCTTCCTAAAGGCATGGTTCGGTGGCAGTGGATTTGTTAGTGGATTCAAAACAGCTGACAGGACACACAAGGCTGCTTTGTGGGCCACGTGTTGTGAAGGCCTGTTATCGATTATGGTTATTGGATTATAGCAATAAACTTCATAACTTCACATAGGGTAACATGGATTGAGCTTTGACATGATTTTATTGATAGACTTCACTGAAAACATCTCAAGCCATGTGCCTCTTGTTCCTCTTCCTAGATGTGGGGAATAGAAATGGGTGGCAAGCAGTGTTGGGATTGTGCCATTTGATGCCACTTTAATCTCTATAGCAGTGGTCCCCAACCTTTTTATCGCCGCGGCCCGCTGAGCGCGCGCAGGGGTGGGGGCACAGCCCAGGAGCTTTTGCGCACGGCCCATTGCGCACGGCCCAGGAGCCTTTGCGCTGCAGCGTTCATGTCCCCCGGCTGCTGCGCGGCCCGGTGCCAGGTACTCCACGGCCCGGCACCGGTCCGCGGACCGGGGGTTGGGGACCACTGCTCTATAGGATTCTCTTAAAGGTTCGGCACAAACATACAGCTAACCGAAAGTAATAGGGACTAATGAGGTTTGAAGTCTTAACATCTGAGGAGAGTCAAGATGGAAGCTGGTTACTGAGCTCTTGAAATGTGATCACTTGATGACCAGTCGTAAGTTTGAGGATTGGTTATAAGTAACTTTTTTTGAGTCCATCATGTATTTGAATGGTCATTAAGCAAACAGTCATAAATTGAGGACTACCTGCACTGAACATGGAATTGGTGCTTTTTTATGGATGGGGAACTGGTTTAATGGTGTGTTGTTGATGGTTTTTTGCATAACACTACATACATACAGTAAGTGTGCACCATGCGGGATGGGGGAGGGGGGGGAAGGATTCATGCCAAGGCAGTAAATTAGGCTGAAGCATAGTTATCTCACACGCTGCAATAGAATGGGTGAATATGGTGGTGAACTTCAAATTACAGTAGCAGTAAGGCTAGCAAAAAGAGAGAAAAAACAAGAATGTAAGAGTGTCAAATTATTCATACTGTTGCAAAATCTGTTTTAAAGAGTCATTATGTGAATAGCAGATAAGGATTATAATACCTTGTAAAGTCAAATGAACAATCTGGCAGTCGAGGAAAACAAAGCAAAGGTTGGATGACCTTGCCACTATCAGAAATAAACACAAGAACCAAGTGTAAATGCAGTCTTGTAATTACTGGTGGGAATTAGTGACTGGATCTCCTTCTTTTCAAAATTTGGTGTTCTGCCCTACGTTGACTTTGCTTCTCAGCTTTAATGGCTTTAAAGATGGAAGAATCTATTATCTTAAAGACCTCAGGCTGTGTTAGTGAAATGGCTTTCATGCTTATTATATGGAATTACTGTTAAGCATATCTGTCTCTCCTATTTACATTTTTAGCTATAGACACCTGATGCATACTTCTGATATTTAATGGCTTATCTGCAATCCAGCTATTTTTATTCAAAATAAAAATACCAGATGTTCCAAATAACCTAATAGTATTATTGTTGGAAGCTAGCTAGGCAAACTGAGCAGTTCTATTTAAAACAAAGTGAGGTGACGTATTACACTTTTATCCTGTGCTTTCTGCAAGTCGCTCAGACACTGCTGCTTATCGTTGTTAAGCTGGCATCGTTATGCCACCTTCTGAGAGGCTAAATGTCTCAGAAGGGAGGCATCTCCCATTTCTGTAACTGTGCAGATAATAGTCATGTCAACTGGGAATGAATGCAAAAGAATACCTCCTGGGCAGGATTGATTCAAGTCTGCACTGAAATCTGTTGTGCAAGGGGATGCACCAGTATTTTCTGAGCTCATTTATATTGCTCTTGCACAAAGTAAATAACTTTCAGTAAAGGAGAATATTGAAATGAGGATTGAAATGAGGAGTCCTTGGTGCTCTCTGAGCTTGGTTGTTTTCTTGCTGATGTTTCATTACCCAGGCTAATCTGACTAACACTGATGATGTTACTTAGTTTGGGTAATGAAACATCTGCGAGAAAACAACCAAGCTCAAGAGAGCACCAAGGACCCCTCAGTAAATACATTCACTGTAATATAAATGACATGTTCATAACATGGTAAAGCAACATATATTTTTATATATGTTTATAATGAGGCCCACATTTGTTGCATGCCCTGGTTTTCCTTTTGGTGGTAAAATCTTCTGCTTTCAGAATGATTTTAACTTTTTCCCAGGTTGTAGAAGATCTTTTAATAAATTGTTTTCCGGCTTTTGCTTCTCTTGTTCTAAATTGTTGTGATTATTCATCAGAAGTGGGAATCTTACAAACTCCACATGTCCCTGGACCTTGATATTACATTTCTATATTGTGACAGCAAAAGGGTTAAATTTCAGCACCATGATTTCAGCTTTGCTTTTCAGAATTTCAGGTGGTTTCCATCCCTGTGCATAGGCATCCACCAAAAAGAGCCAAAAACTTTTAGCTACATCTTTTCAAATATTACTGCAAAATTGCTAGATAGCCTCCTATGGCCACTCAGAAGGTCAGAAGGTGGAATGGCAATCTTGAATCCTCAAACATTGGTCATATCTGTTTCATGTGGTAATGTAAGAATTTTATGAATGTCAGTGGCTTAAATACATGTATTCCAAGGCTTGGATACTTGTATCTCCAAATATCAGGTCAAGCCCAAGAACGGTATGCTGTGTTTCCCTGAAAATACAACCTACCACGAAAATAAGCCCTAGACCTATTTTCACACCTGCGCCTAAAATAAATCCCATCCCAAAAATAAGGCCTAGTTAAGCCCTGTCCACTGTCTGGTTGTATGAGGTGGGGCAAGGCGCAGCCGTAAAAATCAAGCTAGGGTGAGGTTGGAGGGGTGGAGGATGAAACAAGGCAGTAAGGGGGAAGAGGACGAAACAAGGCACTGGTGTGCGGAGCTGCCCCATGCATCCCGCACCAGCTTACTTGAGGGCCCCACAGCCAGGCCATCAACTTCCTGACAACTGCCTTGTCTTACGCGGCAGCTCCAGAAACCCAGTCCAGGACTCCACATGGTCACCGGCCTGCTTCTTGCTTGCCACTGCAATGGAGCAGTAAGCTGAGTGACACGCATGGGATCCTGGACGGGGCTGTTGGAGCCACTGCAAGGTGAGGCAGTTATCAGGATGTTTATAGCCTGCCTGTGGGGTGTTCAGGTAAGCCAGGACAGAGGAGCAGCTCTGCATCCCCTGCCTTGCTTCATCTTCCATCCCCAACCACCTCGCTTTGTAGCCGCTGCACTGGTGCATCACTCAGCCTCCTGCTCCATTATGGCAGCGAGCAAGGAGAAGAAGTGGCAAAGAACGAAGCGAGGTAGTGGTGGAGGTGGAGGTGGAGGACAAATCAAGGCAGGAAGTATGGAGCTGCCCCACGCGCCCTGCACCATCTTACCTGAGGGCCCTTCAGCCGGGCCACCCATGCCAAACCCTCACCCACCCCAGGGCAGCCACATCCCTTCACTAACCTGCTTTCCAGCTCTGTTCGCCGCCGCATGCAGGGCAACAAAAAGAGCCTGAGTGGCGCAGCAGACTAATGCTACTGTTAAAGGTAGTATTTAGCTTCCAGCTGCCTGCAATTACTGCGAGTTCAATTCTCACCAGGCTCAAGATTGACTCAGCCTTCCATCCTTTCTAAGATAGGTAAAATGAGGACCCGGTTTGTGGGGGCAATAAGCTGACTTTATATAAAATATACAAAAGTATGAAGGCTATTGCTTAACCCATTGTAAGCAGCCCTGAGTCTCCGGAGAAGGGCGGCATATAAATCAAAATAATTTTTTTAAAAAAAAAGTAGTTTGTGGGACTATAGTTAAAAAATAGTTCAGATCTTCCACCTTCTCACAAAAAAACAAGATCTTGTGAAGTTGGAAGATCTGAACTATTTCAAGTCCTTCAACTGCTTTTGGCACCGCTTGTTTTTCCACCCCATCCCAGGCTGGTCTGGTGTGTGTGGCCTTCTGCCTTCTTTGCCACACCACAAATGGGGGCTGACCATTCTCCAAGCCCCGCCACTGTCAAAGTAAATCCCGGGCGCTGCGCTGCAATGGATCGACAAGAAGCATAGCTTTTGTCTGGAGGAGGAAGAGTGGGAAGAAAAAAGAAGGAAAGTGGCGGAGTGAAAAGCACACCACCAGCCAGGCACTGCTGCCACAGCGAGAGAGGAAGAGAGCAATCTGATTCAACCTCTGGGTGTGTGTTTGAGTGTGTGTGTGTGGGGGGGGAGAGAGATCTGATCCAACCTCAGAGAGTCATACCAGAGCTGGCGGCGGTGTGCTCCCCCCCCACAGGTTTGATCAGATCATTCTCTCACTCTCTCCCCACCTCATGGTGGCACCAGCCATGCTCTCTCCGGTGGCCGAAGGATGCAAGCCGATGCCCTTTGGGTGCCTGCCACCCTCTATTTCCTGCTGCAGTTGGCCTCAACATGGTCACCGCCTCCTGTGCGCCATGGGTGGCAGGGCACTGGCCGGGCGTTGTGATGAAACAAAATAAGACCTCCCCAAAAATAAGCTTGAGTGCTTATTTTGGGGCCCAAAAGAAAATAAGACCGGGTTTGGCAAGATTCTGTCTATTGGATATAAGCAAATAAAGAACACTTTGGCTGGCACGTTCTACCATGTTTCCTTGAAAAGAAGACCCAGTCTTATTTTCAGAGAAACATAATAGAACGCTTCAGCTAAAGTGTTCTTTATTTGCTTATATCCAATAGACAGAATCTTGCCAGACAATGCTGTTCTTTCCTTGAGAGATTTCTAGGGAATGGTTATCCTAATGCACTGTCTACAATTTAGTTCTGGGCTGCGTTCCATCTTGTCTTGCCCCCCACCCTCCCTTGAAATATAGTCTATCTGTCCTTCACTGTAGTCCATCAGACAACTTTCCCTTCTGCCGGCACCATCCCTCACACCAAAAATGATTTTATCTTTATTGGTAGAAAATACTGGTGCAAGTATTGTGTGATGACAAATTTAAGTGGCATTGTCATTAAGAATACAAGGCACTAAAGTTGACGGCTGGTGTGGTTAGGATGCTGGGTTGGAGATTAGCAAGCCTGCATTCAAAGCTGAAGTGGAGCTGTGGGGTGGGTTGAGCTCCCGTCCTTCACTCCAATTCCTGTCGAGGACATGAAAGAGCCCCCAACTGGGTGTCCCACAGGCAATGGTGATGTCACTGCCTAATCCTTTCACCCCGGAAGTGTCTCAGTGCTTCTGACACAAGTGCAATATGATGTTGTATTTTCTGTAGGTGAGCAGCACAATGTCTGAAAATTCGTCTGTGAAGCTGGTGGGCATCACTCCTCTGCAGCAGATGTTGGCATCTGGGACTGGAGCCCTTTTCACCTCCCTTTTTGGTAGGTACATTGTTAACAGCAGTGTCTTTTGAAGCTAATTTAAAATGTGTGCATACATGGAAAAATGTGTGCAGGTGGCAGTCCTCAGATTACAATATCCCTTGGGACTGGGAACTCTGTTGCTGAACAACACAGTGGTAAAGTGCAATGTCATGTGACTGTTGTTTTGCAGTGGCAATTTCAACAGCGCTGGTTGCTATTTTTAAGTGAGGACCCTGCAGTTTGTTAAGTGAGGAACTCATATGATTGCAGCTTCCTACTGTCTTTTCTATTGAGTTTGCTTGTGGGAAGGAAAGCAGGAAACATTACAAATTGTGATCATGTGGCTGTAGCTCACTGCAACATCATTCTTGCGAGCCAGGCACTGAGATGTAACACTGACTAGAACTCTGAGGGGAGACACACACACACACACACACACACACACACACACACACACACTCCTACACCTTAAGTTCAGCGTAGTCATAACTACGAGTGGTTGTTGGAACAAATGGATGTAATCCAAGAATTATCTGTAGTGATAAAAATATGCAGGCTGAATTTTTGTATGAGAATCGAATTATTCTGATAGTGCTCCTGATATTTGTCCACATTTCTGTATCTCAGCCCTGCTGGTCACCAAACCCTAGATTTTCAGTGTTGTGACATACAGTAATTCGGATTTTAACATTGATTTATACAGTTTACCATTGCTTAGGGACTGCTTTTTCAATTAATTTTTTTTTATTTAGGTAATAGGAAGCTTATGGCTTGTTTTAAATAGTGTTGGATTTCAGTTCCCATCATTCTTAACCAATGTGTTTAATGTGCAGTATGTTGGAAGTTGCGACTGCACAATAGAGAGGCTATTGACTCCTTGCCTCTATTTTAAATTGAACAATATATACTATTTCCAGGAATTAGATTACTGTATCATCTACTAAAGGTTAGGATTATGTGGAAGGTTTTTGTGGTATGCATGAAACATCTGTCTGGATGAGAGTGGTACCTTTCCTACAATTGGGAAACTGTAAATGCAGGCATATTCCTACTTCTGACTTGAGATTTATACTTGAATCCAAGGAAGAATTTGGAAGGAACCTTATTTAATTTGAGAATTCTCTTTACTATATTCTTTATCCAGAAGATCTCCCTTCTTTTATTCTCCACTGTGAATGAATTTCATTAACATAAACTTTATATTTTCTCATTCAATTTTTTAATTTCAAAAATATTGAATCATATTGTCTTTAACAATCATTTTTGAGCAGGGCATATGATTGCATATGGAGTGCTGCTTGGCAACCAGCTTGCATCTATGGCCAGTTGCAGCCCCCTGTGGTCATATGGTCCCTTCTCTTACAACTGCTTGGTCTTCCATCTTCATATTTTTTGTCAGTATCATTGTTTCTTCCTGGTTTTAAAATCCAGTCAGTGCAACCAAATTCTCTTAGTTTTTCCATTGAGACATCTATTTCTCCTAGAGGGGTCTCCAAAATTAGAACCAAATGATTGATTAGTGCCCTTAGTTTACAAACTTCAAGAACCAGAAATAATATCCTTGCCTCATTCTTTTCTGTATTTTGCAAGACTTGGTCAATTCCCCATTCACAATTATTTATGATTTTTGTGAAGCATATATGGTTTTCATCCAGGTAAATAAATTTCTGTCCATAGTTCATATCCTCCAAAATTTTAAACAGAAAAATTTAAATTGTAAAAAGCTTTCTCTTCATTAATAACTATTAAGGCAGCTTGTTTTCGTTGCATTGCTCCAACTATTCTCTTAATTGTCCCTTAAGCAATCGGTCCCCAACCTTTTCAATATGAGTGGCAGGCGTGCAACAAGCGCGCACAGCTCCATTTGTGCGCGCGGCCCGCGTGCATATCATCCATTCATGCAAATGGAGCTTCACGTATGAGTGGAGGGTGCTTGCACTCAGGCACGAAGTTCCACTCGTGAGTGGGAGTCACTTGCATCTATGCATGAAGCTCCACTCATGCAAGCAGAGGAGGCTTGAGCAGAGGGCTCTTGTGCTTGCGCATGAAGCTACACTTGCGCAAGCGGAGGGTGCTCATGCATGAAGCTCGATTTGCAGGAATGGAGCTGCAAGCGCACACATCGCACTTGCCCATTTCTTCTGCTAGTGGGCTGCGGTCTTAGAACCCCTGCCTTAGAAGGCCCAAATGTATGAAATCATTTCTAGTATGGGAAAAATAATCAAATACTTCCTATAATTAGTACTACTGTAGGAACTTACTAGATGGCAAGAATAATAGATAATAACTCTCAGGCTCTGTCCTCAGGATTACATATTAAGTATTTCTTCTATTTCAGTCCTTGATTGAGTTTAACAAATAGGCCAGTGGTGGGTTGCTACCGGTTCGTCCTGGATTGGGAGAACTGATGGTGGTAGCGGGAGGCTCCGCCCACCCACCTGGACGCTTCTGCACATGCACAGAAGCGTTGCGAGAGAGCGAGCAAACAGGTAGTGACGGGTTTTGAAACCCGCCCCTGAAATAGGCCCAATTATGTTATTTACAATCAAGAAAATTAAAACTACCATAATCATAAGAAATGTATAAGGAGATCTTGGGTATATGTTTGTTCCATAAAAATTTAACAATTATAAATAGTTCTCACTTAACTACCATTATTGTGCCTGGAATTTTGATCATAAGTGATTATAGTTATTAGGCAGGTCATCATGTGAGCTGACTCAGTTTTACAACTGATTTTATGACAGTTCCTAAGTGAATCACTGTGGTTGTTAAGTGAACCACATGGTTGTTAAGTGAATCCGTTCTCCTGAATGGGTGGGGTTTCCCCCCCTCAGTTGGACACTTGCAAAAAAAGGTGCAAATTGTCATGTGACCGTAGGGCACTACAATTGCCCGTAAATGCAAGCTGTTTGCCAAGCACCCAAAATGGAATCATGATTATAGGGGAGTATGCAGAAATCATAATTTCAAGGGCAGATCATAACCTTTTTTTTAAATTGAGTGTAACTTTGAACAGTTTTTAGGGATTGCTTGTTAAATAAGGATTGCTTGTATCAGTTGTTTAAAAATGGTTAAATAGAATCAGCAAAGACATTATCAAAATATTCAACAGTTCGTTAGAAAATAAATTTCATGACATTAATTCTTCCCTCAAAAGTATTTTGATCCATTTCTTAATATCCTCCTTCATCTGGATGATACAATTTGAAATGTTACTATCAACCAAACTGAAAACCTTGTCTAGGATAATAACATTATTTAATAATAATAATAATAATAATAATAATAATAATAATAATAATAATATCAATCTATTGCAAAAGGAAGCTTTACTTGGAATAGTTTATGTCTTGCGACATAAACTACCTTTAGCACCATCAAACAACATCTACTCTCCAGGTCCTTGTGAAGGATTCAGTAGGTGGATAAAAATGTCAAATCCAGTCTAGACATCTGGCTGACCATCGAACTAACATAAGTTCTGCAATTATTGAAAACCTACCTCTTTTCTGTGCTTCTTTCCAATTACCATATTATTTACTTACTCCAGTTTAAATAGTACATTTATTTTGTAGTTTTTTTCTTGCTTAAATGTAAACATGATTTTCTGTGAAATGTTTCCCATTGAATCTGCAAATACATAGCAAAACTGTCAAAATTTGCAATTGGATTGATATACTATTGAAATAGTGATACATGTATTTTTCCAAACCAGTATTCCTGGAGGAGTTCTCTGTTTGGTTTTCAATATTTTAAACAAAGAAAAAAAAAAGACATGCATATGTAGTGAGTGGGATTCATTTACTGTAGATGTAAAGTTGGGCCAACCAAAACTTTGAGTCCCATTAAAAAACAAATGATTACAATGATTGCAAAAATCCCAAAACCTTACAAGAACAACCAGGTTTGCACAATATCTATGATTATTGACATTCTGCAAATTCTGGTGATATTGTAAGATATTTATTGTTTTTAATGTTTTAACTTTACTGCAAACCACATCACTGTATCCTGATAGTGTACAAAGGAAACTTTTTCTCTAGCCTGATGACTGATATGTTTTTGTGGAGTTCTTCTGTTAGACCAAGAGTGGGAAATGATGGCATTTTGTGTACTCCCAGAATTCCTGAGCCAGCATGGAGTCCACAAGTCATAAAGGGGCCATCGTTCCCCACTCTGTGCTAGGTAATTAACCAAACTGTATTCCATAAGAAGCAGAATGAGAAACTTTGTGCCATTTTTCTGTTCAATATAGTTTCAAGTGTTCAGTCACCAAAAATATTTAAATAAGCTCTTTGTTTATTAATTTAGCATTGGTGTCTATAAATATGGAAAGCATGAAAAAACTATTACACAGATTAGACAGGCTGCCTAAACATTGGAAAAATGCAACTCAGCATAGCACCAATGATCATTCCAACAGCATAGGGTTGAGTGACTTTTCTTTGTCATTCACGTTTTTGACTCAGTGAAGTTTGTTTCTATGGTATTCTTATGTGTGAATTGAATTAGAAGATAAATCTCGCTGTGTGCGAGATTATCTCTGAATTATGAATGGAAAGATGCTGAATCAGAGATTCATAATCTGCAGTGTTTTGCCAAATTTCCATGTGATAAGTACTTCCTTTAGAACATAAGGTATACGTTTCTTTTTCTGTTAAGTAAACTTATTTGAGAGGAAGTATGACTGAATAGTATTCACAAAGCTCAGAAAATAAGTTGCTACACTTTTCAATGTCACATGGAGGATCAGTGGCATTATAATGTGTGAGTATTCTTCCTATGTACTGTTTGTTTTTCTCCTCTCCCTATTGTACTTAAATGGGCAGGATAATTTTTGCAATGTTGTCTTTGCGGTAGATCACCCTTCTCCAAACTAGTTTCCTCCAAATGGCAGAAATTCTTGTCGTTTGGATGGAAATTCTATGGTATGTCCAGAGAGGACAGGAGTGGAGGAGGCCATATCACGTCTATAGGCTTTACAGAGATGTAGTGAAAGACAGTATCATTTAAAACTCCTTTTCCAATACAAACTTCACTCGGCCCTGAACAATACATTTATTCAGTACTTTGACATGCTATATTGCTTAAGTGTCACATAATCAAACATTTCAATACTGTGTTTTCAGTCACACCTTTGGATGTAGTGAAAATCCGATTGCAGGCTCAGAGAACTCCATTCTCTAAAGGTAAGTAATTACTCCTTGATTGCAGAAGGAAAAGTTTATGTTATTGTGGGAGTATTCTAACCTGCCGAGACTCACTCAAGTTCAAGACAGACATACAGTACACCATAAGCCACTTATAGCAATTTAGAGCTTAGGTTTTATTATACGTTTATATGACCTCTCAACCCATCAGAAGTGCTATATAGAATCAGAGGAATATCCTGCCTAGTCCAGTGTGCTTTTTGTATAGATATCAGCAGACATGTTTGGAAAAGTCATAAGCAGGTTCATCAGTGCAGTAGCAAATTCTCAGCAACTACCGCTGATTCTGAGAATAGTATTTTGGGATTATACATGACTACAGTAATAGTAATTGGCTGCTTTTCTCTCTGTAAATTTGTCTAACCCAATTACCGTCACTGAAGCAAATGATTTAATTACCATTTTGTCCTTTAAAAAAATTCTGTCCCTATTCTCTTGCTTGGAAAAGCTTTCTGTGCTTTAAAAGAACAAGAACTTTCTTGTTATGCTAGCTTTTTTATATGGAGCTGCATCTAGATTCTAAAATCATACTGTGCAAGAAAATTGTACTAATTGCTCTTTTTTTTGGATTTGAAGACTAACTTTTAGGAAAGGTACCGCTAGTGCGTAAATGGGGCTGATTTGGGGACAAAGTGTATTTTTTATTGAAGGGGATCATGCTGAGCAGATTTATAGTTATTATTTATCTCCAGTTTATAGTTTTATTCAGGCCTGGATAAAATGGTTTAAATCTTTTTACAGCGAAGACATGGTTTTCTCGCACATACCTTTCTTCAGAAGGGTGTCCTTCATTTGCAGGAAGATTTATATAGGTTTTCAGTTCTTTTTAATCAGGCATGGGTCACACATTTTCAAACTCATCACCATAAACCACAGTATTTAGACATGTATTTAAAACGAAGAAACTTAGTTGGGTGGAATCGTCAGCATCCTTTTTTTTTTTTTTTTTTACTATCAAAAAGAAAAGGAGAAACACCTTATATAATACATTTCATAATGATTTTTCATTCCTCCTGCTCTAGCCGAAGCTCCTGAAGAACAATCCCTCTAGGCAACTGTTTCTCCTTCCTAACCCCAATTGTCATTAAGTGTGTCCATGTTGTTTCTTTCAGTGTTGTCAGTACAGTCTATGCCCTGGAGCATTCACCAGCCCAAATGTGAGTATTTCAGGTGCTTTCCCAACTAAGGTGCCATGATCACCTCTCCAACTCTTTTCCTGTTCTCGCTCCCAAAGGAGTGTTGTAGGTTCTTAGTCCTTCCCCTCCTTCCTCACTTGTGTAGGAGAAAGTGTTCATATCCTTTATTCCTTGAGAAATTTAACATTCATTGGTCTGCAGTGGAAAATAAATGACAATGTAGTTTTACTGATTTTGTACCCTTCTAATGTTTAGGACTACAAGTCCAATAATCGCTGAAGTAATTAACTGTGATAGCTTGATGTTTGATAATAGGAAGGTATCAGGTCGGGGAAACTGCTGTAACGTATTGGCTGGATTGAAAATCAAGACTTTCTTGATATGAATCCTTGTTCCAATGAAAATTTATAAGTGGTCCTAGGTGAGCTACCCTACTAGACTTGGATCCCATAATTCCAAGATTTTAGAGGCAAAGATAATAGTATCCTACTAAATGGAATTATTCTAAGGAACTCTGAGATGTTTATATATACCAACATACACACATGGATCAATCATGATAATATTATTAAATTAGCAAAACAATGGGGGGAAACCAGGGTTCCAAATTCAGTTTAGCCATTTTTACCCAATCTTCAACTGAAAAAAACCTCCAAATGGCATATTACAGATGGTCCTCAAATTACAGTTATTCGTTTAGTAACTGATTGAGCTTACAACAGCAGCGAAAAAAGTGAATTATTACTGTTTTTCACTCGCCTGTTGCATCATTCTTATGAACGTGATCAAAATTCAGATGCTTGGCAGTGTCCTGGGGTCATGTGATCACCTTTTGTGGTCGGACAAACAAAGTCAATGGGGAAGCTAAATTCACTTTACAACCATGTTGCTAACTTAACAACAGTGATTCATTAAAGAATTGTGGCAAGAAAGGTTGGAAAACATGGCAAAATTCACTGTCTTGCTTATCAATGGAAATTTTGGGCTGAATTATAATTGTAAGTCGAGGACTACCCATATTATATTATTATTATTATATGAGCTGTGGTTGCACAGTGGTGACAATGCAGTATTGCAGTCTGACTCTGCCCACTGCCAAGAGTTCAATCCTGATTGGCTCAGGGTTGACTCAGCCCTCCATCTTTCCGAGTGATAAAATGAGGACTCAGATTGTTGTGTGCAATATGCTGACTCTGTAAATTGCTTAGAAAGTGCGGTAAAGCACAATGAAGCAGCATATAAGTCTAATTCCCATTGCTATTATTATCAAAAACAAAACTGAAGGAAATAATGAAGGAAAAGTAAACTTGAGTACAAGTTCTGAATTTGAAAGTTCAGTGTATAGTGATTGATCAGCTCATAAAGGTTAGTGGAGAGATTGCAAGTTTATGTTGTAATCTTAGCAGTGGCGTAACTGGAACAGCCATTGTATCAATTAGAGCTGTAACTGCACAATGGAAGGTTGCTGACCGCTTTGCCTCTCTCTTAAAATCCCACCAAAATGAACTATTATAAGTTAATGTATGTAGCATGGGTGTACAACCTTTTGGCTTGCCTTGGTCACATTGAGAGGAAAGGAATGGTTCTGGACTCCATACATACTGTAGCTAATGTATATAAATCAGATAACAATGTTAGAAGTTTATGATTTTGTGGGGCCACATTACTAGCTGTCCAGGGCCGCCCACAGACATAGATTAGAAATGCCTGATCTCTAGGGAATGAAAGTGGGAGAGAAGAGTCATCCAATACACAAAGTGTATGCAGTATAGCTCTTTAGATGGCAGCATCTTTGAAAATTCTCATTAAATGAAAATATTGCAATTAGGTACCATATTGCAAGAAAGGGTTTTACTCCAAAACTTTGATTCCTCACCTTTCTACTTCAGTTCCTAATTTAAGAAAAAGTATTTTTCAGCCTTGAATCAGGTTGTATTTGATTTCGATGTTAATTTAAGATATAAGAGATCAATTAAAAATGTCTGGTAGAAGCAGTCTATCCCTTTAGTTGGCGGAGAAGAGAATATTAAAAATGTATACTTCAGCCCTATTCAACCTCCAATAGCTTACCCCTGAGGGAATGTCTAATTCCCCTGTAGTAGTTTAAGAGTTGATCATCTTATTTTACCGGCTGTAATCTAGGCAGTAGAATCTACATAGATTCTCTAATCCTACATAGACTAGGACTTTTTAATTTCTAAGGCATCATACTCTTTCAAAGTAGAGTCTTCCCTTATCTATTTTTCTGAGTAGAAGATTTGTAGCTTCTTCTCTTCCTTGATGTAATTCATTAACGTGAGACACGTGGTTGGTTCAGTATGCATTTTGCATACAATATCTTCCTGCAAATTTTCATTCTCTGATCAGAAATAATTATGCCGAATATCTTCCCAAATGTTAGATTTTGCTCAGACAAATCTTGCTCCACAATCTGAGATTTTAGAGGCTTCACTTTCTTCTTTCATCTTTATTGCCAGTATAGGAAAGGAAAACACTATAGAAATATTTACATTTTATTTTGTAATCAGGTGAACTAGAATGTTTTAACGGAGAGCTTATAGATGGAACTAAAAATCAGGTAGCAGAAAAGGCATTCATCACTGCATTAGTGATAATGGGTAATTATTTCTTCCTTTTTCTGTCTTCAACCAATGAAGCTCACAGCTATTTAACCCAATTTAAGCATATTTCCTCTTCATTTTTCTTTCAGTAAATCATGATTTTCTCATCAACTTAACTTATATCCAATCTGGGTTCTTAATTTTTTTTTAAAAAAAACTCTGGTTTGGCTTGTTTGGTGTGTTGTTACCTTCAGGGAATTGTTGATTTTTCAAGGGAATACTGTCCAGCGCAGGAGTTCCCAATTTCTAGGTCACAGACCGGTGCTGGTCTGCGGCCTGTTAGGAATCAGACCACACAGCTGAAGGTAAGCGGCGGGTGAGTGAGTGAAACCAAACCATCCCCCTCCTGGTGTGTGGAAAAATTGTCTTCCGCAAAAGCAGTCCTTGGTGCTAAAAAGGTTGGGGACCCCTGGCCCAGAGGATATCATCCTGCATGGGTGATGTTTCCTTTTCATAAAAACAGCCTCTTAAACATGAGTTGGCATTTGTTCTTGGGCCTCTAATCTGTTGTGGTGGAAACTCTACAATCTTTGAGATGGGTTACACAACAACTGTTGTGTGTGTTATGCACTATTAAACACAAATAGCACTTAAAAAATAAATGACTTCTTGATCATGATTGCTAAGAAATATACACTAATAAATTTGATAAACAAAGAGTAATATCTTAATTATGAGAACTATATAACTTTTGGTATCAATATGGCAACTCACAAATCCAAAAGAATTTTTTAAGGGAACTCACGAATGCTGGAATTTCATGCTTGCTGTGGATAATGCAGACATGGAGTAAACTGGGCACTCACTGATTTAGTCTATAATCAGCTTAAACTAATGTCTGAGAACAACTAGCAATAACAGTAGAACTGGGAAGCAACAAAGCAGGGCGCTTCATAAGAAATAATCCTTCCTGCCCTGCTTCAAATAAAATAAATTCTTCTATCTTTGACTAAGCAGACTTGTGTAGCCTGTAGATATAAGCCCACATTTCTTAGGAGTCATCAACATCATTATCTGAATTATAAGTAAATCAAGATGTGAGTTCTGTTCATCTGGGCAAAGTGGAAATACAAATTATGTTTTGTCATCTGATCACAGCACGTAAGCAGGCTCTCATTTTTTGGAATACGAGCTTTTATTGCTGATAGGTCTCTTTCCTTGTCACCGGTAACAATGACTATATCTATGCTGGTGGAAGATTTTTATTCAAAGATGATATTTTAAAATGCTATATTATAGTACTGTAGGGTTGAAAATATGATATACTTGAGACCAATTCTGTAGCCATAGCTGATCTAGTTTTGAATCCTAGTCATCCTAGGTAAGTGCTAGATCCTTCGTTTAGAGAAGAAGCTATGCATGTTGCTGAAGCGCTAATTTCTGAGATTTTGATCTCCCTTGCTGTCTTTTTCTTCCTGCTTTTGAGAAAACCCCAGCTGCAGGCTGCATGTTTGTAAGCTTTTTCCTGCATCTGTGAAGGTTAGAATCACGAAACTGCACTGGATGCTTGGATTCTCTGCTTACATGGTTAGTGTTGGGAGTACATGAAAACAAGGTAGCTATGTGTTTGAGGAACATAGAATATTGAGAAACTTAAACATTGAGAAACTGTACTTATGGGAGGCAAAAGTATTTAGAAACAGATCACTTGGAAGTAGCAAATAAGCGAACTATGTGTAAATTCCCTACCTCTGAGAACACTTGTTTTTGTCTTCCTCTCTTCAACAGGGAAGTGCTTCCTTTACTGCAATGGCCTCATGGACCATCTCTATGTTTGTCAGAATGGAAACAGCTGCACAGCCTGGTATAAGGCTCCCACTCACTTTACTGGCACCCTGGTAAGGCCGCACATGAGAAAGGGCAGAGCCCTCTGCCAGCTAAGGAAATCAAGTAGATTGTGTTTTCCACTTGAGTTAAGTAAATTACTTAAGCTTCCTGTGTTGCCAGTGTCCTTTAAAGGTAAAAACTGGTAGAAGTAATATTTTTATCTCCTTTCAGCACAGGGAGGAAGGACTCTGCTCACTTATGGGCTGCAAGGTTAGTTGGTAGAGTTACTCCCACTGAGGTGTGGAGCTATCTGCCTCACTGCCTTTTTAAAAAAAAATACAGTGTTAGATTATGCTTTTATTATTTGTTATTTATTTTATCAGATACTGTTATTGGTTGAAGTTAATTGTTGAGTGTTATTTTTAAAATCGTCGTGTGATTATATGCCAGAAAACTATGAAAATAAATAAATACATATTTGCTTAGGAATAACCAAAAGTATGGTAGCTTTAACAGTTTACACTAGCTATCTTCTACCACCAGATGCATTTTCCTATCTAATCAGCATGGGCAAAGTCTGGGCTGCCTGGGAGTTCCAGAAGTTGTAGTATTTCATGTCTATTAAAATACAAAATGGAACCTAAAGTATCCAACTCCTCTAAAAAGGAAGCATTTATTGTTAAGACCTGGAAACAAGGGTCTTAATAAGGAACCAAGTCAATTTATGTTCTTGCATTTGCTGAATTAAGGTTACTCACATTCTCCTAAAGAGATGGTATGCCATTGGAGAGGTAGCTTATTTGAGAAGCATCCAGTTGGAAAAAAAGTAGCTCTATAAAGCAGAAGAATGGCCTCTTTAATCAGTTTTTTAAATTATTTCTGTATTTATTTAAATTTATTGGCTGCCCAACTCTGGGTGGTATACAACTCTAGAAAAACCAGTTAAAATATAGAATCAGACAGTCCTGACTAAAATAATCTGATAAACAACAAAATCAGAAAAACAAAATTATTGAGAGTGGAGCCACCTGATCTAGGAAAGAGTCCTTCTGGAACCCCATACAAAGCTGTATAAAAGCCCTCTGGCCATGATTGCCGCCACCTCTTTGAGCAGGAGTCATGAATCCAGAAGGATCCCAAGATTGCAGCCCCATCCAACTTTTTTTTTTTTGCTTTAATTTATATGCCGCCCTTCTCCGGAGACTCAGGGTGGTTTACAATGTGTTAAGCAATAGCCTTCATACTTTTGTATATTTTTACAAAGTCAGCTTATTGCCCCTACAATCTGGGTCCTCATTTCACCTACCTTTGAAAGGATGGAAGGCTGAGTCAACCTTGAGCCTGGTGAGATTTGAACTTGCAGTAATTGCAAGCAGCAGATGTTAATCTGTTAATAACAGTGCTTTAGTCCACTGTACTACTGTACTACAGGCTTATAGATGGTAAAACCTCAGATACAGAATGGTCAAAACTCAAAGCCATTCAATCTTGTAACGGTTCAGCTGAAGTTTGTTGTTCCTATCTAGACTCCCACAGCCTTCAGATTCCAAGGAAAGACATCAACAGCTTCACTTAGCTCACCAAGGGTGCAAATGTATAATTGGGTATCATCAGCATACTGATGGTACCTTTACCCAATGGTGAAAGATGATCTCATTCAGTGGCTTTATGTAAATGTTAAATAGGACTGAGCATCAAGCACTGAAGCATCCCACAAAGTAGGAGCTGAGAATTGGGCCTCTCACTCCGAATCAACACTGACTGAAACCAGCTGTGGAGGAAGGAAGTGAACCAGTGCAACACCATGCTGCTTACTCTCGGTCCCCAAAGCTGATCTGGAAGGATATCATGGTCATTAATATCAAAAGCTGCTGTGTGTTAGTCAAGAAAAAAAAATTGATGTACTCTGCCCATCCTGCTTCCACCAGAGATCATCCAAATGCTGTGTCGATGATGTTTCTGTCACGTAAATGGGTCTAAACACTCATAGAAAGGATCCAGGTAGTCCATTTCATCTCTGACCTTCTTCTCAACAACCTTCCCTAAAAGGAATATGTCGGCTAAGCTCATAGAGCAGGACTGTGTCCAATTCCTCACATCCAAATAGAAATGGAAAACAAGTAGATTCTGAAGATGGTGGTTTAGTGCAAAGAAGTTTCTACAAGAAAAGCATATATCTCCCTTGCACAACTATTTATAGCTGCTACTTCCATGAAAAATTTCCTCCAGAATTGTGTGTGTGTGTGTGTGTGTGTGTGTATAGACCTGCTTTAAAGAAGAATGCTTTTTTCTTGTCTAGCTATTTACTCACCTGGATGAAATTTTTCATTACTGAAAATGTTCTCTAGCTTTGTGTTTAGCAAAATTGGAGTGGACAAACTATGTATGCTTCAAAACGCTTCAGATGGTTTTTTTTTCATGCTAACATTGTCTCTTCATGTGTGAACATGCTTGCTCTTGTTCATTTTAGGATGCTTTTGTGAAGATAATACGGCATGAAGGTATTCGATCCTTGTGGAGTGGCCTGCCACCTACTCTGTGAGTCTGAAAATGATTAAAATAAAAATCCAATCAACAGAAATCTGAGGTCATATACCACTATTACTTCTTTAAAATATTCTTATCTATTCTCCCTCCCTCTCCCAGTTACTAATTGTAAAAAAATCAATTGAGTTTGTAGAATAGAAGGCTAAAATTTTCAAACCTCCACATCCAGAAGTCATAGCCTCCCACTTTTTAGGTAACAGTGGAGTAATTCCAGCTGCCACCACCTATCTTCCAAGTATATCTCACCTAGCATTTTCTTCCAGCGAAAGAGAGGTGTTGCACCCTGTACAAATAATCCTTGAGTGATAACTGTAATGGAACCTGCCCATGAAGTCAGGACAACATGAAATGAACTGCTTCAAATAATGACCAGTCATCCCTGCTCTCCCCAGTGCAGAGGGACTGACTTGATCTCTCCCCCGCCCCAAATTAATTGCAAAAACTAAACTCCCTGCCTCCAATCTGTATTCCTTTTAAAAGCTTACCTTAACTCCAGGCTGAAGAGTAGAGGAATTTTTCTGCAGCTTTTTCCTTTGAATTGGAGAAAAAAAACCTCCAGAAATTTAGCCAACTACATACTTGTAATACATGCAATAAAATGGAGGATGCTGGGTCTTTGCAAGTGTTAGCCGTTTGTCTGATTACCTGTAGAGGCATTCTGCAGTCTAGTCTTTAAGTCCTAGCTGGGCTCTATCTTTACTTTTGATCTGTCAATTAAAAAGCAAAATGAAACAAAAATGAGAATAATGTATATGCAACTTCCTGGGTAAGTGGTTTAGAGCTACAAGATTTCAGTTCTTTCCTAAGAGAGAGAGTTAAGAAACTGTTATCACAAAAAAGGAAGAGAACAAATATAACCCCCTTTTAAACTTTAAAACTTAAATACAAATGTTCAAGATTGTGGCCGAGGAATTACATAGTTGCCCTGATTGAGACCAACAAAATGCAGAAGAAATGCTGCAGGCATAGCATAAAATGGCACTTCAGATAGGAATTTATTTGGCAGAATTTTGAAAGAAAGATTACAGGGAGTTCAAATGGTTGTACAATAATTTATTGTAAATATTCATATGCTCAACTGAGAGAATGAGAAAAAACTGAATTATATCAAATCAGGGGTGAAATCTACTTACCTTCCTTACTGGTTTGGAAGTGCACACGGCGTGCACGCACACCTTCTGTGCATGCACAAATCCTTCTGCACATGCGCAGAAGGTAAAAGAACATTACTTCCTGGTTAAAACCAGGAAGTAATGACACCCGGGCGGCGATTGCTACCAGATCGCTGAACCACAGGGAAAAATTGCTACCGGATCACGTGATCCGGTCCAATCCAGGAGCTTTTCACCCCTGCTTCAAATGTAGTAACTTGACTAGAAGCACAATAAAAAGAAACAGACTTAGTACAGTTATCACAAAAGAAACAGTCCAATCTGAATTCTGAGTAGAGCATACAAGTTTTTTTTTGGTTTTTTTTTACAGAAATACTGACTCTTCTTTGAAGCAAAACCACCTATTTCTTTTTACTTTCCCTTTTTCCTGGAAATTCCAGTTTCACTCAAACGCTCTGGAAAATGATGTCAGTCTCCCCTTTTCTCAGCCTTGGTCTGGCAACTTCTCCAGTTCTGCCTTTGTTTCTTTCAGACAGCTAACATTTTCTATTTCCAGGATTGAGACAGGATCTGTGCCTAGAACAAAGGGCCATTGTTTCCCATGGAAATGCAAATTCTGAATCTGCAGTCTTAAGAGGAAATATTGAGAATATCAGAGTTCTTCTCGCTGATGAATAGAAGCCCATTTGACCTGCATCCAAAACTGTTCCTACATGGCTCCTGAGAAGTCCATTCTCTTTATTCATCTGGAAAGGATCAGGTGGCCCTAGTTTGGGGCAAACTAAAATATTAAATTGATTGCAGCCCAAACTGTAAAATACTCAAACTTTTGAATATCAGAAGTCCAGAATTAGGTTCTTCAGAAATACAAGGTTTTTTTTCCCTTAGTGCTGCTTGTTGAATTACAGCACTTTTGATGCAAAATGTTGGAGCTTGATTTGATGAGGTAGATATTGATAATAGATCAGAACTAGTAGAGCTTCTATACGTGTGTACATTCTCTTTTCTTCAGAGTTATGGCTGTCCCTGCTACCGTGATCTATTTCACTTCTTATGATCAACTACGTGATTTGTTGCATGTTAAGATGAACAGCCAAGGACACTATATCCCACTGGTGGCTGGGGCAGTTGCCAGATGTGAGTTTCATCCATTTTTGTATACTTGCAGGAACTGTAGACTTTGCTGTTGCTTGAAAATTGCTTTAAAGCTAGGGGAGGGAAACTGCCCTTTCAAATGCGCATAGCCATTAAGGTTGTGCAAAGCCTTTGAAGCAAGTATTTTGTAAAGTGTATTATGGTAGCATAAGTGAAACCTCTTGGAGGTTTTAAAGCAGCCACGTCCTTTAAAGGACTTACATGATTCTTTGGAAGGCTGGTCCGCAGCCCTTCAGGCATGGGTTTGTGCACCATCATTTTACTTTGCTGGCAGTACCAGCAGAAATGTCATTTATGCATAGATATTCATAAGTAGACATCAGACTAATATGGCCACAGATGTCTTCTAGAAGATGTGGCCACTTTTAGGATTTGAGGAGAAGTGCTTTGTGAAATGCTTTGGATAGCTATAATATTCTCCTGGGGCTCTGTGGTTCTGCAACATTAAGGTCTGTAGGTTTCAGAATCTTTTTTTAGAGTAATTTAGGACTGATAAAAGGCTGACCAAAAGTACAAGTTATGAACCAGCATTCTGCCGTTCAAATCCCTTCTGCCTGAGACTCATTAGGCCCTGAGACTCAATTGTCCATCCCTGTCTGCTATATGATGTTTACATTGGCTTATTTTGCTGGGGTATTTTACAAAATACTGGTGTAAGATACAGTATATGAAACAGATGGAATATTTGAAATATTTCTGTTATGTTACATAAACAAAGATATTAGAAGCTGCTAGTTATGATTTGCTTTATACTCGAACATGCTAATTTTTTTTTCTAGAACCCCTAGAAAAAATCATTACAGTATCGTTAGTGTCAGATTCAGCTGTATTAGAAACATAATCATAATTGCTTGCTAGAGACTGCTCACTAAATGACATATTTAGTGGGAAATTATGTGTGCACATTGTTTATTCATATCAAGCATCACAATTAAAATAAGGCATATTATACAATATAAAATGTAAAATGTAATACACACACACACACACACACATATATACACATACATACATATATACATATACACACACATACACACATATATATATATATGTTAAATAGATCTTGCTCAGAAACTAGCAATATTAATTGCATTCTATCACGCTTACCATGAAGTCCTCACGTATACAATGATTAGGATATAAAGGACAGGTATACATATGTGTTATTATCTGCATGTCACCACAATCACAAAGGGCAGAAGCCACCAGATAGCCCTATTTGTTTTGTATGTCTCTGGATGTTGTTAGACCTGTGCACAGTCTATTCAACGGTTTCCATACTTCCCAGCTTCCGCCAGACCTAGTTCTCCATTGGTTCCATCCGGTGTTGGTTCGTTATAGCTTTCCATAAGTCCACTTTTAAATTCTTCGAAGATTTCTATCAACCTAAGGAAGCTTTTCCTGGGTATTAATCTCTGATAAACTGGTTGTAGGTTGTAGTGGGAATGGTCTACACCAGGGCTGTCAAACCCACGGCCTGTGGGCCAGATGTGTCATGCGCTGGCCACGCCCATGGCTGGTTTAGTGAAGGGGGGGAAAGTCCTGATATGTCACATGATACTTCCATGACGACACAAATTTGACACCCCTGGTCTACACCTACACGTATGTATGAATAATGTATATCTGCAATTCTTGAAATTTTCATCTGAAACATGAGTGAACGCCTTTTTGATACTCTCCTTAAAATCATATTTGTGTCTAAGTGTAGTTTCTATGTTTAAAGATGGTGATAGGACTCCTGTGAGATTAAGTAAAATTGGGTATTTCTATTAATCGCTCCAAAGCATCAATTGCCTTTTGTGACCATAACCAACACTGTGCAATTAGTTCTCCCAAGTTAATCGTTGTTATCCACTTCACAGTCAATTTTTAGCCTGGCATTTACAAAACAGTTCTGGTTTCAGTGACTCTCTTACCCAGTCCAAGGAAACTGCTGAGCAGGGGAAAGATTTTATGCTGAGTGAGATAGCTATTTCATTAAAACCTCTATTGATTTTCTTGGTATTATAATGTTCAGCCACCTAAGGGTCTACTTTGGTTTCTGTGCCAGTGGTTTTTATAAAAGAAACCAATCTTCCACTTTGGTATTCTAGTGGGACCCTGGCCTGACGTAGCGTTGATGGATAAAGGTTGGTTTCTCATGCCAGATTGGGTTTTCTTCCATAGTGGGTGCAGTAACTATGATCAGCCCCTTGGAACTCATACGAACAAAAATGCAGTCTCGTCAGCTGAGCTACAAGGAACTGCGTGTCTGCATCCGGTCTGCAGTGGCACAGGATGGATGGATGTCTCTTTGGAGGGGTTGGGGTCCGACAGTATTACGGGATGTTCCTTTCTCAGGTATGGATTGAAGAAGGGGATCTGGGTCACTCGCAACAAGAAGGATTTAAGGAGATTAGAATGCATTACAAACAGAGCTGGTATCAGTTGAGAGGGGCATTATTTTAAAGCTGAAGAGCTATCAGTTTTTTAGTTGTTAGATAAGGAAGTTGTGCGGTTGCCAGAGGAATGGGGTACAATTACATATATAATAACAGCCCTGGTGGCTCAGTGGTTAAAGTGCAGTATTGAAGGCAGACTTTGCCCACAAGCAGGAGTTTGATCCGTACAGGGCTCAAGATTGACTCATCCTTCTGAGATGAGTAAAATGAAGAATCACATTATTGGGGGCAATAAGCAAATAATGCTTCAATATTGTAAACTGCCCAGAAGGTGCTGTAAAACACCATACAAGCCTAAACGCTATTGTTATACAGCCCACAGGAACCCATTTTCACTTCAGAGTTAATCTTCCATACTGGTAAATAAGAGTTTGCCTAAGTCTCCAGTCCATTCCTGTCCGGGCAGTGGAAGTCATTTCTGACTTTTCCAGTAGTCTTCTATTAGTCTAATCTAATAGTCTGGCTAACTTAATTTGAGCAAAACTACCCATAGTGTTACTGTATTGGGAGAGCTACAAGCTGTACAAATGACTATACTTTCTCTTATATGCAGAGAAAAATATGGTGAGCTGATACCTTCATTCTTTTTCCATTTTCCTCATGTTTCCCTTTCTCTTGCTTCCCCGCAGCTCTGTATTGGTATAACTATGAACTAATGAAAGATACGCTGTGTGGGCAGTTCTGCCTTGATGAAGCCACTTTCATGATTAGTTTTGCAGCTGGAGCTATTTCTGGCATGGTGAGTTCCAGAACTTTATAGACCTTTGTATAAATGTGAAAACTTGAGATCTACCTGTGATCCAGAATATGCTGGAGTTGCATGAAATTTATAATAGGCAGTGAAGAAGAAGCTGTAGGCTTTAGATGCAACACTGCTATAATTCCCACTGGCTCAGATATTAACAAATAAAGAGAGTTCCTGGAAATTGTATTCTACAAGTTCCCAGCCACTGGCCATGTTGGTCAAGCCAGTGGCCAGGCCTATAATATGAAGGGTCCTTTTACAGATGGAAATCCATTTTAGTTAATTTTAGTGGATCCTATCAGTAGCATCTTCATTTTCACTGCTAAACAGCCCAGCTATTTATGTCTAGACCTAGTTTTATTTAGTAAAATTACTTTCCACAACCATTAGGTTGTGTTAGAACCTGAAATTTTTGCACTTAAACTCAATGGTCCATGGACCACAGAAACTAACGATCTTACTTTAAAATTATACTGTTCATTGAGTGGAAGTCAACACATCTCAATACCTCTTTCTGTTAAAAGCACATAAGGCTAGTTCAACTGGGCACACTAGAAGAAGGACGTTTCTAAGCCCATCAAAGTCAGTTTAATATCCTTCGCATCATAAGTTTTTATCAGTTTTAGAAAGGAGTATGTAACTTAAATCTTGGCAGTAAATATTTGTCATTTCCTCTTTCTCCTTTTTTACCAGAATGGCAATACTTTGCCCTCAGTTTTCACAGTGTCTTTAAAATTAATAGAGTACACTATTTTCAGCAATAAGAAGTAGTATTCAAGCTAAGAACCTGAGATGAAGGATTCTATATAGAAAATTTGCTTTCATCCATTGTAAATGTTGTACAGATAGTGGCTAACAGAATGTACTCCCTGTTCTCCAGGTGGCTGCTACTTTGACTTTGCCCTTTGATGTTGTAAAGACCCAGCGACAGATTGAGCTGGGAAACATGGAGACACTTCAAGGTAAGAAGTGAGCAGCTGCCAAGGATAATGGGTAACTGTTGAACAGTAGGTAGCTTCTTTGAACATATATTCCTATACTTGAATTAATAGTGGTGGGAGGAATTTACAATTGAAAGAGGATTGAATTTAAAAGTCAGAAAGAAAAAAAGACACAGAATGGTGAACTGAAGAGGCAATCCTAGCTCATTGGCAAGAAAGATCACTTTAACTTTCGATCAAAAAAGTTTACCTCTGGTTCTTATTCACATGTGAAAAGATGCAGGTAAGAACCAATCAAATTCCATTATATTCAAGTTTGATTTTTCATAATTATCTTGGCCAAGTGAATAATTTCCAGAAGAAGGTCCAGTAGGTACCAGTTTCTTATCTGACAGAATTTGCTTTTGCCTCTCCCAGACTCCAATCATGTTTCTCTAAAGTATTTGCACTGTGTTTCATAGCATCTAGTTGGAGGAACATTTTAGCAACAAACTGGTCTGCCCTGGTGAGAAAAAAGGCTTCTTTGACTTGATTGTAATTAAAATAATCTCATTAACATGTTATGTCTGTGCTAAAGAAGACACTATGAGGTGAATTGAAAAAAAGAGACATTCTGTCATTCTGTGCATGCCCTATATATAAACCTTTGTAATTTAGAGTGGATGGTTGCATGATTAATGCTATCAAATTACGATACACTCTGTACGGGGAACATTGATAGAGAGGACAAATTTTCCAAAAAGAAAAAAAAAGAATTATCTTATAGTGCCCCCACTCACACTCATGTGTACATGATTATGTGTAACCTAACATATGAAACTCGTATATGAATACAGGCCTGCAAATATGAAAATGTAATATAACAATCTGTATAGAGTTGATTTATTTACTATTTGTTCTTGCTCAGTTACCACTCCCAAATCCTCATCAACTTGGCTACTTATGCAGAAGATTTGGGCAGAATCTGGAACACGAGGGCTCTTTACAGGTGACATTATCTAATTTTATACTAAAATCTCTACTTTAATCTTTGGGCAAGATGGGCTTGTTGGTGGTGAAAATTATGGCTGTCTATAATCTTGTACTCTTAACCCCTCTATAATCATTAAAACAATATTATTTCTCTGCTTTTGACAGTGTTAATGTGGTTTACATAATGTCAGTGCGGTCTGACAACTAAATTTAAAAGAAGATAAACATTCATTTTCGTTTCTGTCATTGCCAGACTAGACGACTGTCACTATAGAATTCCCTTTCCTCATCTAAATCAAGAAAAATGATGAGGGGGGAAGGGCAATCAACTACTACCCTTCAGCTCACTATATCAGCAAAAAGGCAGGATAGCTTTGTATTTGGCAAGATGTATTTACTTGTCCTCTTTCTCCCTCTCCTGCACTTTCCTTCCAAAATTCATATAGGTTTTCTGCCTCGTGTTATCAAGGTGGCTCCAGCCTGTGCTATCATGATTAGCACATATGAATTTGGCAAGACCTTCTTCCAGAAAATGAACCAGGAGCGGCAGTTAAGTAGTCTATGAAGCCTATAAACAGAGCTTTGGATGGTAGCCTCCAGAGGACCAAAGAAATGCTGATGGCAAGAGAAAGGACACATTTTGGTAGATGCAAAAAACAAAACAAAACCCCAATTTGTGAATAGGATTGGATATAAAAGCGGATCCAGCTGTGAATAATATTAATCAAAATTGAGAAGACCACATAACCAATAAATCTCTTGCTTGCTTTCCTTATAGGATTTCTCGTTCATCAGGCAAATTCCAGGTGCCTTTAGCTAGCTTCTGGTCTCCTGTCTTT
This sequence comes from Pantherophis guttatus, assembly GCF_059756535.1. NCBI lineage: Eukaryota > Metazoa > Chordata > Lepidosauria > Squamata > Colubridae > Pantherophis > Pantherophis guttatus. Next base: position 54,135,117 of record NC_142066.1, read on the forward strand.
CTCTTTTTCTTGATGGACAACAACTAAGCTTCTTGGCTTTAAACCCTCTCCTCTTTAGGTACTGACAAGATTGGATGCTATAACTTTTGACTTACTTGAAGAGGAGAAGCTCCAGAATATCTTGTGTTTAAAACAATTGGATAGTATGATCCTGGAGTGTTTGGATTGTTGGCCAGTTGAAAAAGGAAAAAAAAGGGAGAAAACAGCCTAGCATTGTCATGCCCATTACTGCTTCATTACTATTATTATTATTATTATTATTGGTAGGCCTTCAGAAAGTAAAAGTTGCTGGTAGATAGCAGATGTTTCCATCTGTATCTTAATTTTCAAAGGTTCTATTGGCCTGCATGCTTCTATTTTTCTTTTTTTACCTGACTTTTCCTATGCATGACAAACATAGTTGTCTGAATTTGCAATCCTACGCTGGACTTTGACAGCTTTGAATAGAAACACTGATTTTGAACACTCAGGTTTTGCCCAGCTCTTCCCTTCACACTATCACGAACAGTTTAAACTCTGAAATCCTCACACTGAGTAGCATGAATGAAAATGAATTAGTCTCCTGTTCTCTGGTTCAATATTTGCTATATTGAAGGAGAGCTGAGAATAGCCAGCCAAGGTTTGCTTTGATGCCAGATATCTTATGTAGCATCATTAGCAGTTGATAGTCTTTGTCCATTCTATGTTGTTAATTTATGTGCCTGTTGCTTACATATTTGTGGAGGGGGAAAAGCTGAGCTTTTTATTTCTTGAATAAAATTCACTTTTTTTTAGCAAAACAGTAAACATTACTTGACTATTGATATGCCTTTCTGTTGAGTTTTTCTTTCCTTGCATTCTCATCAGGTACCCTTAGATTTTATTATAAAGATCACTGTTTTTGAGATCTCAGATCTTTTGACCATGCTCTTGGAGTTTAGGAAGAACATTGAAGAGTATCATTTTCTGGTATTACCTGAAATCTTGGAATGACAGTCAAAAAAACACAGATGATAAGTTTAACGAACAAAATACATTATTGGAATCGATGTATGAACACAATAGAACTACAAATTGTTTGATGGGATGTAGAGAAATATAGTGAATCATTTTGAAATAATCAAGTTTAATGAGAATGCCCTATTTCCAGTACTTAATTACTTTTGCTTAATTTTTCTTAATACTTTTCTGTTTCCTTACCCCATAAAGAAATAGCATGATTGGTAAATTATTTTTAAAAAATCAGGCAGTGTGGTCCATCTCAATTCAGTGATGATAAAATCTTGTTCCCAGGACTCTATAGGACCCAAAAAATGGTGCACACATTGCCATGTGGCCTCTGGCAACAAAAAATATGTCTTTAATCTTTAAAACTCTTTATCTAGTGAGAACTACCATGATTAGAAGAATGCATTTGATTCCTAAATAAAATGTTGTTCTTTTTGGTTTTTTTGTCTCGCTCTGACAGGCTGATTCACTAGATTTACACTTAAATCTATTTTATTGTACGAACAAAAAGAGGAAATTTTGTTTCAGTGGACGAGTTTGCAAAACATGGTAGACCAGGCTAAATTGGAGTTTGCTTTAATATAAAATGTAAACTCAACTACTGTGTCAGTGTGTTGGATAAATCAGGCCACAATGTGATTTCTTTTTGTCATTTGTGAACAAGTTTAGTATATTATGTGTATGTAGATCATATGTCTTTGCAATACCAGCAGTAAATCATTAGGTCTCTAATAGCATTGTTTCAGCAAACTGAAACCTTCCTTATCACCACCGTGCAAGCTGTTAAAATCTTGAGCACCCCAAGTACAATAGTTGCTGCACATGAGGCCAGTAGATGAGACCACTGGCATGACAGGAATGCAAAGAAATGGGTACAATAGCATTATTAATATATTAGAAGATGAAAAAGAATGCAAATAAGAAATGTTTTAAGGTGTAAAATATATAGTCGATAAGGAAGAAGTTATTTTGAATGTATCTAGCTTTCTGTTGCTGGTATAGTTCATATTTTCCAGATGGGAGAATCTGATGGTGGATAATTTGGGATATGATACAATACATTCCTTTTGGCTTCTGTATGACTTCCTTTACTCTTAAACATTTTAATGACTTTTTCCTCACCCAACAAGCAGATCATTACTGCTGAGCCATGAACATTTATTTTAATCCAGTTTTGGTTTTGAGAGCTGGTAGTATATATTGGCTAAGACCAAAAGATTCTCAGCCTGTGGACTTCAGAAACACAGAAGATAGCCCCTAGTATGAGTTGAATTTATTTTAACAGCCATAGGAAATCTTATATGACATGGTGATCGCAGGTGTTGTATTGCTGATCCTGTCATATATTGTGAGCCTCAGAAGATTTAGAATACTAAATTCTAAATCTAGATTATCCTAGAATACTCTAATTCTAGGAAATGTTGCACTGGGATAAGATTCTCCTAAATAACGTTGGCAGCAATGGGAAACTATTGAGTTTCGTGCCTCACCATCAGCTTATCAATTGGTCTTGAGCAATTCCCCATTCTTTCAGCAATATGCAGATAATAGCTTATGAGAAAATATATGACTAAAACTGGAGTTTTCCTGGTTCACTCGAGCCAGTGTTCTAAACGTACACTAGCAACATAGTGTACATAACTAGCAACATAGTTAGTGTACATAACTAGCAACATAGGCTAAGTTTGCAATGCTCATAAGCACAGCCAGTTTATCTCTCAGTACTCTAAATGGGAGAAATGTGAATTCCCTCACCACCCACATAGACATACCGAAGGTTTTCAGTTATGGCTTTGTAATTTTGACAATACTGTCATTATTACAAGGTTATGGGAAGAAGCTCTTCCCTTTTGTGTTACACATAAACCATTGAGACTTGTGTTTACTTGGAGGGAGGAATGGGAAGACGTAAGTGACTTGTCCCATTCTTGACACAGTTGGTCACTGTTGAAATTGTTAGTGACTGCAGAATTTAAAAACCCAGCCTGGATTTCTTACCAGAAAATAAGCATCAGTAAGCATTGTCTGCCAACTCCTTAATTTGATTTAATGTTTGTTTGTTCTAACAATCTCACTAGGTGGTACCAGTCAGTTTCTCAGTTCTGGTCAGTGACGATCTTGATTTATCCTGGAGTAGATTCTTAATGTTTGTCTTGCTGCTTCAGAACTATGGCACAGATCAAAGTCAAGATATAAATATTGGTTCTTCAACTTCCAATGTTCTGTCTCTATAGCAGAAATTTCCAATGGGATAGCAACATGCAGGAGAAACATGTTGGAAGTAGACTCGTTCAAGAGTGGCAGGACCAAGGAAGACACAAAAATGATTCTTGTGCTGCAAAGTTATCCAGGAATCTGAAGCTGCCTTGAATCCCCTTTCTGTAATACGATTAACCAAAACAGATCCTGCAGTTGTCTTTGAAGTGCGGCAGTGGGCTTAACATGGGTAACAAATTATCTCTCTTCCCACAAGTAAGTCTTAAAATGCTGTTTTCAGGAACACAACCACAGAGCATTCACTTCAATGAAAAGGGAAAGATATAGGACCAGGCAATTTCCTTGTCCATTGTGCAAATCTTCACATTGAACGATGTGCGGCAGCTTTCAACTTGTAGAGATCTTTCTGCCTCTGGCAATAGACAGAGGATTTTTTTCTTAAATGTTGTTTTGCAGAGGCAGCCACCTTTTGGCAATCTCAACCATATATTATATACATTACATATATACAGCATCATGTTACAAAAGCGCTTTTTGTTGCCAATCCTTCCATTTTCTGACAAAGGGGGTGCTTTCTCAATTTTTTTTCCTCTGCTCCCAATTTAAGGAAGAAAGTCTGGGTTTCTAAGAATATTTTGATGAGGAAGCAGACACTTTGCCCTTTTGCATCAAGCTGGATAAATGGTTCAGTTGCCCTCCCCAACTACTGAAATCAAGCCGAAGGAGCTTGACTCAAGATGTTTTGTCCACCCAAAATCTCCTTCATAGACATTTTTAAGATTTATGAGAATAGTCTGCTGCTGTTTCAGCTGGGACTATGAGCAGGGCTAGGCTCTGTGCTGTCGCTCACCAGACACTCGTTGGATTTTAGGCTAGCTAAAGACTTGCAGCTAGGCAGAGAGGCCAAAGATCCACAGAGGCCCAACATTGATGGAGTTGGGTCCTTTCCTGCAGAGAGAAGAAGAGAGGGAGGGGTTTTAAATGAGTGTAGACCACCACTGAGAACATGGCTGGCCTATACTCCAACAAGGGGTACAACTAGATTAAAAGCTAAAACTTTCTCTGCGTGTTGAATTTCTACTTTGGCTTAAAAAAGAAATCTATTGATAACTTTTGAAGAGTCTGAGGCCGCATATGGCAGGCATTTAGTGCCACCTTCAATAATTTGTTAATAAATTATTAAAAACTCCTCAATAAAAATTCATTAACTTTATTGAAAGATTAAAAATTTGGAGCTTAATCCAAAAAACAGCAGTTGTAACTTGAAAAATTAATTACATATTTGTTTTAGAGAGATAAGACAGAAGGCTGGCATTGTATAAGATGAATGTCCATGCTATTTGAATAGTAGCCCTAAAAAGGAGAAGACTGAGAATACAGAACAGAATTATGATCCTGCAAAGAAGCCAGTCTTCTGCATGTTATTGTCATGAGTGTGCCTCTTGATTGAGAAAAGACAAATTTCAAGACTAAATGCAAATAATGGCGGATAATTTCATCTTGGCATCAATTTGAAACTAAATACTATGTCCAATGTTTTGTCCCAAACATCAACTTAAAATGATTCTAATGTCTTAATAATTCAAACAATAAAAATAATTGTTTAAAGCATAAAATATAAAAGGCTATTGAATTCTAATATATTCAAGGTAGTTTGAACAGAATTACATAATATATATTGGAAGATCAACTGGAAAAAGGCAAGCCCAGAGGGAGATGGAACAACAAAGCCTATTTTTGCTTTAGTTCTAGATGTGAAGTCAGTGAAAGCTCTGTAGACAATGCTTAATGGAAAATAGAACTTATGGTTTGTGAAGAACCGCTGTTATTAATTATTGGAACTATTTATTTCTTGAAAGTAATAACTGTTTTGCATACATTATGCAGAAAACAGGTTAGGAAGTGTGATTTCATAGTCTCAGCTTGATTTGAACCAAGACCAAGAATCTGTTTCTTCTGTAACATACTTGCCTTGGAAAATATTAATTATGGGACTCTAAAATTTTTCAGAATTGTCTTATCAGGGAGATGGGTGGCCCATAAATTGAATAAATGTTCTCTGTGGGAGCCAGCATTCACATACATAAAAGGGAAAAGAAAATGTGAAGGGCAAGCTGTGGCATGTCTTATTTTTTAAAAGTAAACCATTTTGGGGTTAACAAATACTAAACCACAGATGGTTGAGCAGGACAATATGTTTGGGTTCGGAAAACATTAAGCCAAATGAAATGACACAAGGGCTTTGAGTGATGTTCAACTCTAATCACAGATATTTCCAAGACTATGCAAACTCTTACCCAGTGGCCCCCAAGGTTCCCCTTCATGTTTTCCTTCACCCATCCGTTGTGAATCAGAACTCAAGCTTATTTCTGTGGAGAGTTGATCTGTGCTCATGAAACTGTGCCTGGAAAAAAGGAAAAAAGAAAGAAAGAATTGGGAGACATCTCTGAACTAAATCCCAGAATGTGTACATATCCAGTGTGGTATTCTGATGATAATTGTTGAGATCTGCCAGCTCCCCTGTCCTACCTAACTTCATTTTAACATATAAATGATAGAGATAGTGAGTGGCTACAAACCATTGCTTTGTTTGAACATGACCATCTATTAAGAAAAAAAAAAGGAAGATGAATGTCGGCATTCTGGAAGCATCTTTCACTTTGATTTTTTTTTTTTTTTTGCAATGGGTGGTTTATAATTTATCTTGATCATGCCTATCACATGAGCCATGTTTAAAGGGTTCATAACTTGGTCTCATAATTCCAAAGGCACCCCTGCCAAGACTTGATGTAGGAAGTCTCGAGCAGGCTGCCATGGCTATATAATTCTGATGTGTACAGGAGGCACATCTTAAAACAAGGCAACCTATATAGCTACTGAAATCAGATAGCTAGACTGTTTTTCAGGCAGACTTTCGGTGAATTTTTTAGTCACAATGCAACTTTGGTCTGTAATTGCCCACCTCTGTGGCAGGATTGCCAAAAGAAACCTGTTTCCATGGATAAAATGTTTCCTAGATAATGAAGGCACACTAAATTAGATGGTGGCCTTAATCATTTTCCAAGAACATCAATGTTCGATGCTTTCATTCTGAAAAAGAATCAATTTTCTGCTTCTCTTTAAAAGCAGATTGGCCATTTTAGTAAGACAAATTGAAACCAGAGAAAAGTTAGAAGGGTTTTATTATGGTTCAGTTATTTGCTTAAGTTGACCTAGACTGAGCAAATAGAGAATTAGATGTGGAACAAAGATAGGCAATATTTTAGTGGAAAGATGCTACACAAGTTTTGGGGCATGTGAAGGGTTGTGATAAGCAAATTAGTGATGAAAACGGAAACTGGGAAAAAGATTAAATTATTTTCCATGAATTTTAAACTTACTGAAAAGTGTAAAACTTATTTCTTGTCTTGAAACGGAGGAAACATGCACCACAGATTTTCAGCAATTGTGGTGAGGATGCAATAGACCTTAGAGAAAAGGTTACATCTTTTAGACACACACTGACCTCCTGAATATCTTGGCTTCTGCATGGCTTTCATTAACGTTCAGAGTACCCAAAGAGGGCCACTGGTTCACCAAGGGTGCAGACATCTCCTTGGAGAGTTGGACAAATTGGCTGTTGTCTGAAGGAATGAGGCCCGTCCTGAGGGCAGAGCAGGAGGAGGGAAATCTGATTGAGGAGGAGGGAATGCAACCTGTCATCTCAAGGCAAGGAACCAGAGAAAAGCACTGTGTCCATCTTCCCACTTGACTCAGAATCCAGTTTTAACAAACCTTAGAACCCCGTCTCCTAGGGCAAGTGGAAATGGATTCCATTTGGGCCTATTTATTACTGGCAAGGAGAGTATGTGGGGTTGGATCTTACTTACAGCTGTTCTTGCAGTTCCAGGATGATCCCTTCCAATTCCCGTTTCTCTAACTGATTCTGCACCTTCACCTCTTCCAGCCTTAACTTCAGGCGCTTGTTCTCTGCCTCCAGATCCTTGAGTTGTGACTCTCTCAACCGAACTAGCTCTTCTAGATAGCCCTGGGACACAGCAAATGAGGGGGAAAGGGAGAAAAATTAATTCCTATGCAGCAATACAATCAAATTGCCACACAATTAATGGATTATTGGAGTAAACTGCAAAAACAGCCAATAAGCAAGAATTTTTAAAAATCACTCTTGTCCGTGAATTGCTAACCTCTTTTTAGACTACTGATTTAATAACCTACAAAAGTTGTATCAGGACTGAACTCTCTAGCATACCAAAACTAGTAGTAACAAATAAATAAACCAACAGGTGGCTAAAAATATTAGCAAGTATAAGCCTTTAGAAAGCAAATTAAAAAATATTGCACCAAAATATATGCTTTCTACACCAGATAATCCTTAAAAAGGACATTTCAAAGTTTAGGTGACCACAATATGTGTTCCCAGTTGCGTTTTTGACAAAGAAAAGCATAAAGAAGGACTTCTGAGGGATTTCTTTAGCATGTAATCCAAAACTGTGCGTCTTTGGTACATAGCAGTAGGAGCTCTGAAATGATTTAAAGTGGCAAAAAGTATTTTGTGGAGTTAATTATAATCAAAAGCTTTAGAAAAGCTTTCCCTAGCCAGTTGTTCCTTGGATGTATTCCTTGAGAAGAGGAGGAGGAGGAAACCAAACATATATTAAGAATTGTCTGTCTGGTAAGGTAATCAATATACTTTAATTAACTCCTGAATTGGTTACAGATTCTGAACTATCTTAACCTATTGCAAAATTTCCTGTAATCTGGTGACTTCCAAGTATATTGGGCTATAATTTTTATGTCGCCAAACACTGCCCATAATCCAATACATTTGAAGTCAACAATTTAGAAGAACCCTGGTATCTGATTTTTCTCAATGGGAAGTTTCTTCCCCAATACAAATTGGGGAAGAGCAAAAATTTTCTATATGGTGCAGTCAATCCCTCTCCGTGTCTACTTTGCATCCATTAGATCTTTTCCATGGAAGTTTTATGGAATTAAATTCTCATCCCCTCCTGTAAAATCTTCCTTTGATATATTTTTTTAACTTCAAAAGGCTGATTTTAGAAGTCCTGTGGAGCACAGGAGGGGCTCCTTTGTCAGCTTTCTTTCTCTGAGGCTGGAGCACTATTTCTAAATCTCGCTCCAATCTCAGATGTGCAACCTTGAACATTTCCATGCGTTTTGAGACATCTTGCTTTTATGCCAGTTGTAGATTTGACCCTCAGAGCCCTATGCTCATGCTTGAACTCCAGGTACCTTTTGTGCATAGACGATGCGAAACTTCTGCTCTATCTTGCGCCATTTAATGTACCAGCTGTCTTCTGCAGTCACTAATGGTAAGTAAGGGTGGTCAGGAGAGCTCTCTTCACTGGTACTGCTTTCCAGGCTGTGCCGGTCCTCTTCATCACTTAGGTAATCATAACTAGAGAGATTGAAGTTTACTGGAAAAAAGCGACTGAAATGGGACGCACAATTTAATGCTAGAGTCTTCCATTTCCATTTCAAGACAGCAGTGCTATATTTTAGTGATCCTAATAGGAATGGCTTGAAGAATACCATTCTGAAAACTTCCATTTAAAAAAAAAATTAACCTACAAAAAGAATGTTAATGCATTCTGTTCCACCTGTTCTGCTATTTATTTATCTTCACGGGAACGGTTATTTTTGTTAATATGCAGGAGCATTCATAATTTGTCCCCTGTCATTTTATGCAAATTTATGATCAGAAGGGATATAATTAATTTTGCCAGCTTAGTACCTTCTCCAATTATGATGATGATGATGATGACCCAATCTGTATTACATGTGGAGCCAGTTTAGAATGTGTTCTTACTTTTTTTTTTTTTTTAATGGAATACTCCCCTTTAAATTAAACATGCATATCTTCAACTCTGAACAATCAAATTTACATTTCTAGCCTTGGAGAACCTTCTGCCATCCAGCTCTGTAGCCTAACCTAATGACACAAGGCAACATTAGGAAAACCCATTACCTCTGTGTAAACTTCAGATATGGCGTATAGTCGATAACCACTGGTGTCTTACCATCCATAATTTCCCCTTTGAGGCAGAAACTGTAAAACAAATCAAGATTGGTTTTAACTATTTAAAGATCCCTCTCTGGAGTACCTACCATAGGTAGTTTAGGGAAGTATCACAGTTCTAATATCAGTTGGGCACACACATCTCCACAATAGTGTTTATTTTATTTTATGTGCAAAGGCAATCAAATGTAGTTCATTCAATAGGTATATTATGGAAAATACAATGCTTACCCAAAGTGTTTATCCAGACAAAAATGTTTATTTTTGAGGGCCTCAATGTACCTGAAGTCTATAGCACTGAGTCCAATCAGCATTCCTGTAAGGACAGTCGATTCTTCTCGCAGCATTATTGCTCCATCATCATAAAATCTTCTACAGAGGGAGAGGTGAGGAAAGAGAGAGACATTCTTGATTAAATAGGGATAAATGTGGAAAAAGAAATGGGAGTTGTTATCCCATATCTCCTACAGTGCTTTACAGGTAGTCTTCAACTTATGACCACAACTGAGCCCAAAATTTCTGCTGCTAGGTGTGACAGATGTTAAGTGAATTTTGGTCCATTTTATGACCTTTCTTGCCTTGGGGGTTAAGTGAGTCACTGCAGTTGTTAAATTAGCAACATGGTTGTTAAGTGAATATGGCTTCCCCATTGACTTTGCTTGTCAGAAGTTTGCAAAAGGGATTCATATGACCCCAGGACACTGCAATCATCATAAAGTTGAGTCAGTTGCCAAGCATCTGAATTTTGATCATGTAAGTATGCAGGATGCTGCAATGGTTATAAGTGTAAAAAATGGACATAAGTCACTTTTTTCAGTGCTGTTGTAATTTTGAGAGGTCATTAAATGAACTGTTGTAAATCGAAGACTATATTACAAATATGGAAAAAAAACAAAATAGGTACATTTACATACTTCTCCCTTAGAGTAGAAAGGAATACACACAATGCATATAGACAGATAGTATAAGGTCATCCCATGTCAAAACTATTTATAAAATATTACTTTACTGAAATAATGCCTGCCATTGCCTCCACCCTTCTTTTCACAGGAAACAACTCTTGCTTACTCTTGTTCTTTTTCTGGACAGTTGGGCATTTCTTAACTAAGTCTCCTAGTCACAGCAGCCCACTACTTTATATTTCAAGAAAAACATATGGGGATGATTTGGGTTCCCAGACACATTCTTAAAAATTAAGCCAAAGACAGATGCTTTCCTCTGCAGCCTGCCACCTACAATCAAAAAACTAAAAACATCAAAGCATCAACTGGGTAGGAGCTTGAAAGATACCAAGAGGAGTTTACAGGCTCATTGGCCTCCTCAAGTCCAGCCCCACCAGACAGGATCAAGGTACCTCTATACCAGGGATGTCAAACTGGCAGCCCCCAGGCCAGATGCATCACGCACAGGCCACGCCCACCCCAGTTCCACAAAGGCAAAAAAAATGTCATAATACATCATGTGACATCACATGACGTGATCGAGTTTGACACCCATGCTCTAAGCCATCCAAAAATTCTGATGTGTATAACACATTTACAAACCCACTTAGTCAACAGTTTGAACATAAGATATTTTTGCATCATAGAGGCAAAGCATTAGGCACTGCTTTCCCTGTATATAATGTCATGATCAAGCGATTCAAAAACTGGGCTAGTGCCAAATATTGCACTATAAGAGCCTCTTGCCCATTCAGGCTTAGAATTTAAGTTGCATAGATTTCCAGAAAGAGTTGAGAGTAATTGTCTTGCACTTGCAGAATACAAGTTCATTTATGAGTACTATATATTGCAGAAGAAAAACAACAGCAGAGTCATTATATACCAAGTATAAGATTTCCAAACCAGAATCCACTTTTTGAGATTCTGAAATGTCTAATTACATGGATCTAACATTACACTGTATTTGCACTTACAAGCTCGGGACAGTTTTTTCCTTCCTATTTGATAGGATGTGTGGCCCTACGTGAGTTCCTCTGTATAGTTGTAATTTTGGTTGGGAAAGTAACTAGGGAGTTGGACGGCCAACCTACTTGATCAGATGAAAATGGGGCAAAGGAAAAGGGGGTGACTATTTGGTGGAAGCTCAGACCTTCTTACCTGGTGGTTCTAGTATCCCGAAGTGCTGTTGCAATATACTCAGACATGCGCTTCTCCATCAGGGCCACACGAATCCATGCCCGGCCCTAAAACAGAAAGTTTGCTAGTACAGGCAGCACTACAAAAATTGTCGATCGTAAATGTACAGGGACTAACTCAGCACAAGATTCTGACAAATGCTGAAAAAGATTTATATCTAGTTCAACCTGAATCTGTACACGAAGTAAAGATAGCTAGGAAAAATCTAAGGAAAGCTGGATGACAACCAAGTGAAGGTTTCTATTGTGACATTAAGTAACTTAAACCACTGCTGTTTCCTAATACATACCTTTTTTACAGTCAGTATGTCTCGCCCTCTCCAAAGTTTTTGCCTTACAGATAGTCCTCAACTCATGACCATTTGTTTAATGACTATTGAAAGTTACGACGGTGCTGAAAGATGTGAGTTACAACCAATCCTCATTCATCCTCACAATCAGCATCTTCACAGTCACATTATCAAAATTTGGGCACTTAGCAACTTGCACACACATACACACACACACACACACACACACACACACACACACACACACTAGGGTTGCCAGATCTGCTTCCAAAAAATAGTGGACAAGCGGGGAGGGGGGGGGGGTTAAGTAGTAAATTTTTTTAAAAAAATTTACAATTAAATTATATATTTTCTTACAAACATTTTAACACGTATTAAAATAATCACTTCAAAACTTTATTTAAAATTCAAAACATCAAATATATTATAATAATATGTAAAATATTAAATTACATTTTACTTTGCTGTCGTGTGTATTTTTTATTTGACTGTGCAGCTTTGATCAATTCTTTGTGTTTAAGGAATAATTCTTTAATTTCAGTACAATGTTGAGAAATATTAAAAAATATACGAAGTTCACTTCGAACTGATACAAGCAGTCGGTTACATTCGTCAGTCCACAAATTTCCCATGACGCTAAAAATTCGTTCAACGTTTGCATTTGATACCGGAATTGATGCACAATACTGGAACAGTTTCAGTAAACTCGGAGCTGGCTCTTTCTTGAAAAAGTACATCCACTTATCAAGGGATGAATCGCCCTGCAGATGAACATAAACTTCTTCTAAGGCAGAAATTTCATCGAAGAGAGTGTTGGGTGGAAGTTCTTCTCGCCATGGTGATAATAACCAGATGTTCGTCATTTCTTCTAAAGTTGGAGGATTATTGCGATCAATTAGATTGAAACAACTTAGCGTCTCATATACTGAATCGGTGAAATTATACCACTTTTCTAGGTACGTAATGATTTTTTGATACACGTTGATGGCTTCTTTCTTGAACTTTTGCACGGCATTCTCAGGCAAATTTTTTTACATAAGGCAAATAAAACTTTCATTCCAAAAAACTGCTCATCGTATTTTTTTTTTGCAAAGAATCACGCAGTTTACACATGATAATGTGAAGATCACATGCAAGAATTTTCTTGCTTTCCAGCTTCAGTAGGGTGTCTTGCATTATTGACATGAAGAAGTGCGTGAAATATAAATACAATTCTGAAATTGTTGGTTCATCGTCCTTTGCGAGTTCATTTTCCTGATCCGAAATAAGGTTCCAGATAACCTTATGGCACTTATCAGATCCAAGAGAAATAAAATACGATTTTAGAGGTATCCAGTTTAAAAGAAGTCTTTTGACCGCTTTAAACAAACTTAACCAACGTGTTGGAACATGGCGCAAAACTTCATGGAATTCTGACTCGCAAAACTCAAAAAATGATTTCAACTCTTCTCGCTTCTTTGCAGAATTCGAAAATTCGGCAAAAACCTTCAGCACTACATTTTTGATATCAAAAGATAACTGCTTTAATGCGTTTTTTGCGCTGTTGTGTAAAATGTGATTATTGCAATGAGCATTCGATCTTTATCTCATTCTAACTTATGAAAAAAAAGACAAAACGCGATACTCCTATCCTTATTCTCTTAGACTGTACAGCTTTAGATTACGTACCATTTCATCATAAAGCTTTTGAATTAAAAAAATGTCCACTATTTTGTGAAAAAAAATAGTGAACATAATGTGAAAAAAGTGGACTGTCCGCTCAAATACTGGACACCTGGCAACCCTAACACACACGCACACATGCACACTGGTATAAGTGTCCTGAAGTTATGTGATTGCCATTTACGACATTCCCGGGAAGGCGGGGGACATTCTGACAAGCAAAGTCAATGGGGAAGCCAGATTCTCTTAACAACCACAGCAAAAGCGGTCATAAAATTGGGCACAACTCACTTAATGACTATATTGCTTAGCAGTGGAAACTTTGGTCCCAGTTGTCATAAATAATTGTAACTTCCGTGGTTTTATAGAACCGACTTTCTGACAAGTTTTATTTAAAGCAATAGGTTCTCCTCCTCCTCTCTCTTTCCTCGTCCCACCCAGCTTTTTCTCAAATGGACCTGCAGCCAGAGAAAGAAATTTCAGAAAGCCATGGCCCCTCTTCATCATTTTGCCAGAATGCTGGTATGCAGGCTGACTGCACAATGAAGCCAGCTGACCTCTCTTCCTCTGGAATTTGGTTTCACAGAATTAACTCCCTTTGAGCTAAAAGTTTTGGAAAGACGAAGAAGAAGAAGGAAATCCAGCTCTTGATCTCACTACATGCCCACTCAGAAATAAGACTGAGAACAAATAGGATTGAGGGGAAAAAAAAGAGAAGAGATCTCTCCATTCTCAACCACCTACTGTTTTAGCAGGGAATGTAGGAAAAGAGAACAAATGGGTTCCTCTTTCTTGATCTGGTGATTTTTAAAAGTTTTTGGTAGGCCTTTTGTTCTCTTCCCACATGTTATGTCTGATGTGTGGGGCTAGGAGGCTCTGCAACATACAAATAAGCCCTTTTATCTTTCTTTTCTTGAGTTGCAGTAGAGCCAACATGTTTACTCCTCACACCTCAGTGTTGGCTAAGGAAGGGAACAAAGAGACTCAATTTACCCCATTTAAAAAAATTCCCCAAGGCTATTGTGGGGGTGGGGATGGGAGTGGTATTTATGTGTCTATCAACAACAGTAAAAATACCCACAAGGTGGATGCTGCACAATTAAGGCCCTACCACTGTGGTGTTTTGATCATGGGTATGAGATGACAATAATCATGTTGACTTTTCCTACCTCCCAGCGTATGTTTATGAGCAGGGTGGGCTTCAAATATTTTTTGAATATTTGGAGTTCTCTGCCCGGTTGCTGGGTGGGCATAGCCATGGTGGGTGTGGCCTAGTTGGCCTCCTGCACCATGGCGGGGGGGGGGGCGTTTTTGCCCTCTCCGGGCTCCGGTGGCTTTCCTCGAGCCTCCAGGAGGGTGAAAACAGCCCCCCCAGGCTCCGGAGGTCCTCTTCCTGAACTTCCGGTAAGCTCATTTTTCACCCTCCCCACACCCTGTACTTACCTGCATCCAAAATGGGCCGCGTGGGGACTCCTGGGAGGGGCAGGGTGGGGTAGAAGGGGCCAGCCAGGAATGGGATTTGAGGGTTCTCCGAACTGCACAGAATCTTAGCTAGAGATTCTCTCAAACCCCTGCGAACTCCCAGAAGCCCACCCCTGTTTATGAGTGTCAGTGTGTCATCCTGGAGGAACCCCTAGGCAGAAATCTCAAGTATGACAAAATATTTAGGCAGTAACCTTTTATGTCCATTTTCTTACAATAGGACATTGTAGTTCTGCCATAAATAAATATAAATGACAAAGAACCCATACAAGTAAGGCATACAAGCCTTACTATTTCTGCCTTGGCTGGAAGCAGATGCTTCATCAGTTCTCCATATCAAAATAATTAGTTAATCCCACAGTATAGACGTCATTCTCAGAAAAGATGCTGCTCACCACATCTCTGTTTCCAGATACAATGTGTGTCCAAATCAATGACTCATAGGAATCTGAAGCCATGATTTTCAACAAGGGGAGATAATTCACACAAAGTGGTGTTTCTGTTGGCTACTTGTGGCCAACACAAACATACATAAATTCAGGAAACTCACCTGAATAAACTCAAAGGTAGTTGATGAGTCACTGTAGACATAACAGACATATTCAAATAAAGCAATGAGTTATTAAAATTAATTAAAAATAAAATTTTATGTCTCTCTTTGATTTGAAAAGTGAGCTACTTTACTCTCAATCTTAAACTTAATTGGTAATCAAGAGTGAGCAATTCAACCATTGAAGTTTGCATTTAGTAATAATAGTGACCATCAAATAAATGTGGTGGAAAATTAAATAAGAGATAAAAGCTTTCCATAAGCCATCCATTGGAAGCAGTTCAGGTCCAAATTAATTAAAGACAAAACCCCATTGACCTGATTTTTACCTGTTTTTTAAAAGATTCTTCCCAGCTATCTTTATCCTATAATGCAGATTCACATCAAATGCAGGTATATCAAATGCAGTGGACAACAGAATTCCTTTCTAAATGTTTGATTATAGCTGTGTCTCAGACAGAAAACTAAAACAAATGGAACATTGTCAAATGATTTAGAAAGTTGGACTAATATCAAACATAACACAAGAGAAGGTAATGTGTCCAACTTGAGAAAGAAATTAGAGTACATTTTCTGTTCGAGTATTTCCGTTAACCATGAAGTTCTTTCAATTTTGTGAAACACAATGTATACCAACAATATCGACTACCAAATTTTGCCCCATCCTGGAGCAATGTAGCATAGGCAAATGCTTGAGTTTTTAAAAACCATTTTTAAAACTCTTATTACTTTTCTCCCTGCTTCTGCTATCTGCATATATAGTCAGATGCACAGCTGCAGGGAAGGTAAGATGGTTTAAGGGCGGGCCCAAAGAATTTTGTCAAGTGAGGTAAAAGTCAAGATGCTTTCCAATACCATCCCACATATAGAAATAAACTGGCAATTGACTGGCAACCTCCGTAGTATCAAAAGGCAATGAGTCAGGAGGTAGGGCAGGCTGTATAGCACGAACAGCTCTGTATTCACACACCTGGCTGTCATTCACAACCTCCAGCATCCAGTGGCAGATTAAGGCTCACTGGTGCCCTAAGCACTGACAAATCTTGGTGCCCCACTCCTTTGTACATACTGTACAGATGAAGCCAAGCTTAGGCTACATAAAACTTTGTGGTGCCCCCTTGTGGCCTGGTGCCCTAAACACGTGCTTAGTCTGCTTAATGGTTAATACACCACTGCCAGTATCTATCGCCTGAACTGGCCACTTAGCTATATGTAATGTCAGCCCAACAGGGCTTCCCTCAGTCCCTGAGATCTTCTGACCTTAGCTCTGGAGGAGCTTATGTTTTCCATGTTTTCAATACTACTGACGCAGTTATTTGGGACTTTGTTGCATGCCAGGCGGATGTAATCCCAGAAGCCACGTTGTCCATCAGAGCTAAACCAACTGGCAGGACCTAGGAGGAAGCAGGGAGGGAAGGAGGGGAAAGACTTGTAGTGTAGTGCAGACAATACTGATCAATAATGAATGGCTGTCTATTAGCTGCTACTTGCTAAGGAGTCTAATCTTAAATCTATAATAGACGCACATTAACATTTTTATGTATATACATTGCTTCCTTATCCCTAATGTATTAAAACTTTTTATATCTAGTCTAGTCAATGACCAATATAAAGTACTTTGACCAACTTCCTTTATCAAAGTTCACCAGAAAACAGGTTTTCACCAGAAAACTCTAATGGTAGATCTCAGGGTGTATTGAAATATAGCTATCAGCTACAACAGGAATCACAAAACAATTCCATTGCTTGCTAAAACATACAGCACATATATGGTATCATAACAGTTTGGGATGAATGGGAGTGGAATTCTGTATGAATGTCAAAATCAGATGTATTTAATTCTAATTATATATCAGATATTATTTAGAAGGTGGATTTTGAAATTGCATCAGAAAACACCGTCAGTCCCACATCCATTATTATACATGATGCCTGTCATATCTTGGGAAGACCCAGGGAAGAGAAAGAGGATAAGGCAGATGATAATTTTCATAGAGGCCTATTCAGACATATCCTTTTCTCATTTTTCACAGGGCTCCCACCACCAACTGCCTTTGCAGAAAGAAGTGTATAGAACAGTTTTAGTTCTTTAAAAATAAATAAAAATATTTGTTTTTATTTGCATGTAAGTATTTATAGCCTGTCATTATTTTGTACAGTTCAGGATAGAGTATATAAAGTTACCCAACCAGTTTTCTTGCCTGTAGAGGACAAGATTTCAGCCTTTTAGTTTCTAGTCTAGCATCTTATTCAAAGATTTGTGCCTTGGGAAGACACAAATAACACAAATAGCCTGTTTGCTTAGGCGCTAAAATACTTGTTGAAGCCCTAAGATAATTAAAATTTCCTGGTTGCTCCTAATGGTGATCAATATATAGTCAATATGTATCAATATATGACACAGAGCTATGAATGGACTTAACTTTTGGCTTGATTCAGAAGGGTTTTATTTATATTTTTAGGCCCTTCCTTCCATCCATCCATCTGATTCAATGTTTATTTCTTGACAATCACCATCTCTTAACATAATTTCTTTAGTCTTTAAGAAAGCAATAATTCTGATCTGTATTACAGATTGGATTGATAAGAGTGACCCTGAAGCAAACCAAGTTAGCTGCTTACCAATCAGAAGGGTAAAATACTATATTACACTGAGACATATCCCTAATTTATGCTGAGTTATAATAAGGGATATGCAGATCAACCACTGTTTTATCAAACCATTGTTTTTTTAAAGATATTTAAGCTCAGTCTTAGACATTTCAGTTTAGATATATTGACATCAGTGGGACTTATATTAAAAATTCCATTCTATGATTCTATTCTATATGGGTTTTTTTTTGTATCCAATCTTATGTTGGATACATAAGGAATCTAAAAGGGGATTCCTCAATTTTACGTCAACAATTTGCAGGCATCAGTCATGCAAAGGCTAAGCAGCCATGCATGAGTTCATAACCATAGGCAGTTTTTGCTTAGCTCCACATATAAAATTTGCAGTGATGCAGATTAGCACGACTACCATCAACCTCTTCATCCACAAGATACATTTATTTGACCTACCATGATCCCCTTTGAAACGATGGCTGAGTATATGCTCTAAAATTGCAGCAAAGTTGACAAACTCTTCGGATGAGTCATCAATGGGTTCTATCATATATTTTTCCAATAAAGTATTCACAGAGAATCTACAATTGAATGAAAAAAGGAAACAGAATTTAAACAGAAGTTCTCTTTAAACGGAATTTCCTTAAAAGGAAAAAGAAGCCAAATCACCAGATATAGCTTTTCTAATTCTTTGTAAAATATGAGCATAAGACAAAGTTCTTCCTTTTCCACAATGGACTGAGTCTTTTCTCATAAAGTAGCAGTAGAAAGCTTGGGCTCAGCTTCAGCGAGGTAGCTTCTGACCCTCATTATAGCCTGTTGTTCCCATGCTCAGCAAATACAGCTTTTAGAAACATTTTTGCCTTCCTTGCCAAACCTGACTCTTCCTTAATTCAGCACAGAGAAAGCCAATAACAGCAACCTTTTCTTCATATATGGAACTTCATATCTTAATAGCACTGTTACTGAGGGCTTAAATGCTCTGCCTTCAAATGTTTGACATTAGTTAATTTTCCCTGCATGTTTCAGAGTTAACAGAGAATTATTTCAAAGCCCATTGGTAACTTGTCACTGTGTGGACAATCCTAGAGTCCATCAAGGACAGCAATATAAAGCTGTCTGATGATCAGGCACTGTAAATGAACATCAGTCATGTCTTCCACCATCAGAATTCTGTGATGAAATATAGGTTTTGCATTTAAAAAATATCTGCCTTTATCACTGGTCATAAAAAATCCTGCTATTTAGGAAATGAAGAGCTTGAGACTTCTATTGAGGATTCTGGGAATAGAAGTGTTCACATTAGTGAAAGATAACTTGACCTACATAAGCACATGGGGTGGGAGGAAGAGAGATCAATGGGTCAGGCTTCAGGTACCAGAAGCTTATCCATTCCCAAATTGGAATAATTTATCCTTAACGGATGACCAATCTAAGCTTTCTTATATTTATCTGCTTCTTTGTTTCTCCTCCTGTAAAATGAGGGCAATTTAGATTAGCCCAACTTTTACCTGTCCTTATTTGGAACAAATATAACGATGCTCATTTAAATGTGTTCTGGTACACATTTTTAATTACTGAGTTTCTTGCAAATGTATTATGTTTCAATATTGTGGCAAATGAACAAACATGTGGCAGATTTTTATTCTAAGCAGCTTTAGGAAAATTATTGAACAGATTATTTGTTATATCCAGTAATGACTTTAAGCAGCAGAGCATTAAGGAATACTTAAAACTTTCTGGCATAAATCTGATGAGATTTACAGTTATATCTCTATATCTCTAACCAGATTTACACAAAAGTAAGTATAGCAATACTCCTAAGGTGCTCTGTTGCAAACTAATATTGGGTGATTGATATCATATACAAATTAAATTGTAAATAGCTTCTGAGAGTAGCTGTTGCATTTCCGTATGATCCACTTCTCTGGCCATAATTCCTTCTTAGTTTTGCTGGATGCTGGGTGAGAGTATAGCATCTGTGATTGCATTGGTCCCTGTTTAAAAAAAAATTACTCATCCTCAGAAGAGGCTGCCAATGGCATATCTGCATGAATCACCTTTCCAGGCTGGCTTTCCGCTAATTAGAAAACTTTTCCATATCATTGAATGATAGTAATTAGGATTCTGTTAGGGCAGATCATTTCTATTTCTTGATATGTTAAAAGTAAACTCTTTTAAATGCAAAGTGAAGTATGTGTACAAATAGCTCACATAAAGAATTCCTCAGTTTTCAGGAGTCTGAGAAACATAGCTTTTACTCAGTGTTTCACTGTTCTACATTTTACAACTTCTACTCTTATAATTAAAGTATATTGTATTTTGATGTATTTTGCTTCTGTTTGCATCTCAAATTGCATATGTTTATACAACACTAAATGCATTATGTAATTAATTAAACATTACATTCTGTAAACAAATTTTGCAACTACCTAACTAGGTATTCAAATATGAATTAGAAAATCAAGCTTAAGTTGTAGACTGTTCATCAAAGTTCTCTCAAAATAATGTGAATATCAGGAAAAAAAATCAGATCTCTGTAAAGCAAAGATAAACTCATAATGCTATAATGTATTTTGTCATTAAATATGTACCTGAAATTTGCCAGTTCTATCTAATAAAGGCTAGTATCAATTGATAATCCCAAAAATTTTGGAAAGCTGAACATTTTTCTTGATTTTCCCATCTTCAATTATTCCTTGGATTCAATTTGGCTGCTAACTTGATCTCCTTATTGGCTAAAAATCTAATATCAGCATTTTAGTTCAGGACAGCTTGAAAGGAGCTGGTGTGTACAATAGTATGTCTGAAAAATCCATTGGAGTTGGCAGTTAATAAGAATCAATCAATCAATCAATCAATCAATCAGTAAAGACTCCTGATTCAATCTTTTATTTTTTTAAAAAATTAAAAGCAATATAAACAATTACTTGATCTACTGACAGTTAATTTCCTGTGATGCATTTGGCATTAAACCCATTCCCTTGTTATTTGCTTTTCTGCCTGTTTTGCATAGCCTTTGCAACTTAATCATTTTTTGGCTTTTCATGCTCTCCTACCTATGCTGTGGCTGCAATCCCTGAAAAAATATTCCTGAAAGTTCCATAAAAACATGAAATTGAAGCTACTTGAAAATATGATTTAAGTGATTCAAAATAAGCATCAGAGCTGTTTAAACCTTTAAAAGGAGCTGCTTTGCATTATATGGAAGCACATGTGAAGCATCTGTTTTCGTATTAAAGAAGCTGCATCTTTTTCCAGGCTGACGTGAAATGATTTGCACAGCTCAGACAGCAATGAGTGTTTTTATCCATCTCTAAACCTCTGCATTCTGTGAACTACTTGAAGATTGAAAATAATAACACCAGAATTATCTGACCAAATTCTCTTTAAAAGTCAATGTTCTCATTCTTCAGATAGCAGCTAGTTAGATGCTCTTAGAGAAATGGTGATAGTGATATCCATCTACTCCTAGGCACCCAGAATATATACTATTACCATATCCAAGTAGGTGAAGCATAATACTGTAATTTATCTTCAATGGTTAGGCTGAATTTGCTCAGAGAGTATCTTTCAGAATGTTGCCGAATGTTATCACTCGAGTATTTATCAAGTTTCTTAACATATACACCTATTTTTAAAAGTAAAATGAAGAGAAGGATGAATAGTGTTAATGAGTATCACAATTTCTCATTCCTTAATGCAGCATTAAAAATGTAGCCCAGTGAAAAATGAACCAATTGCCTTTTCACAGAATTGACTCCCAAAGGTAAGGAAAAAAATAATTAGTACATGTTCAAGATTCTCCACAAAGCCTGCCTCCCCCTCCCCAAAGTACACTTTGTATGTCAATATTCTTTCTGTGGTTTTTGTTATCATGTATGTCTGTCATGTGCACATATAGAGAGAGGATTATACATAAGACTAGCCTTATGTGTAACTAGCTAGAAGATGGTCTTATTTGAGTTCAATGGGATTATGGCCAATTTAAATGTTTGGATTTTATCTGTCAAGATTACCTACTCTTTACTCTTTCTTCTAATTTATGTAAGCACTATATAAATTAAGAAAAAGAGAATAGCAGAAAAAGCTTGTCTGTAGAAATGCTTCCTGTAGATTTTTTTCCTTTGGTGGAAACAATGAATGTATTTAGAAACAGTGTGAATAGTATTGATTTACATCCATCACCCAGAGTTTTTTTCTTTGTCCTAAATTTAAAAGCACTGCTTATTGATATTTGCTTGTCTAAGAAGGATAAATTATAATTTATATTTTAGTCAACAATTGTGCTGGCTGGAAATATTGGAAAGACAATAGACTGGAAAAAGCTATTCTCATCATTTTAGCTCCCCATTCTCTATCTTCTCCACCCCAGCTCCTTTCGGAAAGTTAGAATGATCAATATTGCACCCAACTTTCCAAAAACAAAAGAATAATTGTGATTTTAAAAAAACATTCAATCCTAAAAACAAGTCTGTTAAGGGGAAGAGTACATCTTCCTTCACTTCATTGGAAAAAACAAAAAGTACAGAATCTCATGGTCATCTTGTTGAATAAAAGGTACATAGTAGTTAGAGGCAGGCCATCAATTCTGCCCAATCCCAGGAAGGAAGATACATAAAGCTTTGGTTGGCTCCAAGCTAGGATTGTCCACATTTATTCGTCTTTCTGAGCAGTTGACTTTGACAGACAAGCAGAGATCACTTAGTCGCTGGTGTCAGATATATAAATTCATCCTAATAGAAGAGGCCCATTGTCTCTTCTGCTTTTATTTCCCAAACTGTTTTTCTATTGTTATTATTTTAAGCAAATCCATCTGAATAAAAACATTAACCTTCCAACAAAAGCTGCACCATCTTCTCCATGTTTTAACAATGCTATTTTTATATAGGTTGAGGAAACTAGAAACTAAAGGTAGTCCTTCTACTTTTTTGCACAATGCCTTTGTTGGAAAATGGAGATTGTTGCCATAGCAGCTGCCCGTTGGTCCTCCTTTTCTCCCGCTGTCCCTTCTACTGCTCTACAGTGATGTCACTTCCCAGATCTCATATCTCCCTAAATGGATGTCTATAGCATTCTTCTGTCAATATTGTTTCCAAGAGAGTTCTTTCCTTTCTTTGAGAAAAAGAATGGGAAGGAATGAAAGGGATTCTAATATTGAAAGGGCTCCCTCTGACTGTCTGTTTCCTATTTCTTGCTTCTTCATGGGATTCAAGTTATGATGTTTTCTATTCTAAAAGGCAGCAATTCACTATAACAACTAAGAATTACAGATAGCCTTTCTCTTGCCTCCCAGAATTTTCCACCTTGCACTGGAGCTGCAATTTCAGCTGCCAGTCTGAAACTGTCTCAGCTAACTGATCAGTTTGTGAATGAAAATAAGGGTTTCAAGGCTGAAAATAGCTAGCATTAGGGTAAGGTGGTATATTCCTTAAATCTACTGGCCATGTGAGAAAATCTCCTAGGTTGTTAAGAGTCTACTCTGATTTAATTAAGGATACATTTCTGGAAATCACAATTACTTTGAGCTTCAAATCCATAAATTGATATGCTGAAAACTTGATTCTGCAAACATAACGGAGGATGTGCTGGATGGAATCTCACATCATTCCCAATTAGCATGTCCATTGATTATGCTGAGTGGAGTGATGAATAGTGTGGCCTTGGGATTCTACACCATTGTTATTTGTCCCCCCCCCTTTTTTTTACTTTCAATTTGCTTGTCTGCCCAACTTAGTCTGCCTTCTTAGATCTCTTGAATTCCAATCTCCCTGATTGTTTTTTCCATCACTCAATATAGTATTTTTGCCTTTTAACTTTTTTACCTCTACTCCCAAAGCACCGAATATTCATACCGTACTACCTGTGTGAAATGTATGCGAACCATTGTGTAAATTTAGCCATTTCCAGACTTTTTCTTTTTTAAAAAAAATGTTTAAACATAAAATTAAAATATTGAGAAATGGCACCTTTCATTTCCACTTGCCCACTAATCTGGCCTTCCTCCCAGCTTTATCTTAGGGAACATGGCTAAGAGTGAATACTCTTTTATTCAGTCTGCATCCATCCTTCTCCCCTACCCCCACAATGAAAGAGTCTCTTACCTGCAGACTGTAATCAGATTTTTCCTTTCTACTGAGACGTTCCGGGAAGAGGTTTTCTTGGAGGACAACCCCAGCGCCATAGTGGACCGGATACAATGTGATTCCATCCAGGGGAAAGATGCTCTCAATAGCCCTGGTGGTGTCACTGCTACCTCTTCCTCCTCCTCTTCTTCCTCTTCCTCCTCCTCCCCACCCCCTCCCCTCCCCCTTCCTCTTCTCCCTATTTTCCCCCAGAAAACAAGGCGTTGGGTCAACCTCCCCCAAGAGCGGATGGCTCTGAAATATCTCCCTCCTCTCTCTCTTCCCCAAATTAGCTCCAGCCCCCTTCTTGGATGGCTCGGAGAAAAAAAGCAGCAAAAGCCGGACGAATGGCGACAGGGGAGGGGAGGGAAGGTCGGGAGGAGCTCTCCTTGGTGCTGATGGAAAGCGGGGTCCTCCTCCGCCTCCTCTTCCTCCTCCTCTACAGAGGAAACCAGCCCCTTCGCCAATGACGTGATGCCCGAGGATGGGAACAGTCGGCGCCGGCGGAGAAGCCAGGAACGGGAAGGAAGAGAGGCGGCGCCTCCCTTGTCAGTGCTTTCCAGTCATTTCATGCAGACATTTCAGCCGTGCACAGAGCTCTCCGGCTATACATCTCCTGCACTTAAGGACTGTGCTGGGTTTCTTTGCTGTTTTCACTGCAAACAACCTCAGTTTTGCAAGAATAACAATCAACATAAACTGAGATATTTTCTCACCTGAAGTTGTTAAACAAAGGATCAATCCACATTTTGCCCTCCTGGCAGGGATTCACATGGGATAAAATTAACAACTGTGCGATAACGAAGTGTGAAAGTTGAACAAATCATATTTAAATTATAAACTATAATGAGATTTTCTTGAGTTGCAGGTGTTTTATATGCATCCTGGCATTATGCAATAGCTCTGAGGTTGTTTTATTCAACAAACTATGGTTACAAATTATACTTTAGGTCATTGCAAAACCAGCCATTCCCACCCTTTCCTACCTCCATTTCATTCTTCCTCTGCTGATTCCCTGTCTCTGTATGAGAAAGGTTCTTCATAAACTGCCATATTTATAGCTGGCATTGTATACATTTAAGGGTAACAACAATGTGTTATATCTACTAATTAAAGCTCATCAATACTGCATAAGAGCTTGAGGGTGTAATCCGAAGAGCTTCTTAACATATTATTAGAATTAGATTATTCATCTTATTATTTGAATAGGTTACTAGATGTATCTTATCTGTTCATGTCACCTATGATGAAGGTGCAAGAAATGGCCTTTTAAGTCAGATAATTAAATTAGATGAGGCTAGAAGAGAAAAATAGGTTGGCTGCTAAATTTTTTGTTTTATGTCTTTTCATACAGAGCCAGACAGATCTATATTATTTTAATTTGCCTAGACAATACCATCCGACAAAGGGCAGCTCTATGAGGTTACCTACTAGATGTGTGTTGATACATTTTAATTACTGTTAGTTTTTGGTGGACAGATTCTGGTGTTGGTGCAGCACAAAAATTAATTACATTTCTTCTTTGTAATCCTTATTAATTCTAACAATAATAACAACAAATCTCTAGGAGAGGCAGCAAGCTGAAATTTGTGCAGAAATCTTGAAAAATTTTAAAGAGAACATAGGAACTTTGGCCATTCATTAAGTTTAACTTTGTATAACTGCCCAGAATCACTGCTATGATTATGTGTGGCCATATAAATTATTTAAACACATAAACTACTGTAATGCTGTCTACATGGGGCTCCCCTTGAGGAGTACCCGGAGGCTCCAACTGGTGCAGAATGCGGCCGCGCGGGGGATTATGGGAGCGAGGGGTCGCTCCCATGTGACACCTCTCCTGCGTGAGCTGCATTGGCTTCCAGTGGTCTTCCGGGTGCGCTTCAAGGTGTTGGTTACCACCTTTAAAGCGCTCCATGGCATAGGACCTGGGTACTTGCGGGACCGCCTTCTGCTGCCGATAGCCTCCCACCGTCCAGTACGCTCCCACAGAGAGGGACTCCTCAGGGTGCCGTCGGCCAGGCAATGTTGGCTGGCGACCCCCAGGGGGAGGGCCTTCTCTGTGGCAGCCCCCGCCCTCTGGAACGATTTGCCCCCAGAGATAAGAAGGATATCGGATCTTCGGGTCTTTCGCCGAGCCCTGAAAACTCTTCTTTTCCAGCAAGCAGGGCTGGCGTGAACCCCGCCCCCCTTTTTTAGTTTTTTTTTAGTTTTTTTAGTTTTTAATGGTTATTAATTGTTTAGTTTTAATTTGTTAATGGGTTTTAATTCGCACTGTTTTAATTCGGGCCAAAGTATATAATTCTTTTAATTAATTTTAAATTTTGTATTGTTATGTATTTTAGTTTTGGCTGTGCACCGCCCTGAGTCCACTAGGAGAAGGGCGGTATATAAATTGAATAAATAAATAAATAAATAAATAAATAAATAAATAAATAAATAAATTTCAACTTTGCCATATTTTCAAAGTAGGTAAATGAAGGTCAGAATCTTGACCAGCTCATCTTCAGAATCCAGGACTCAAGCCAATCTATATAAATAAAAATGTAAATGTCCATTTGTACATAACCGCACATTTCTGAAAGTTCTTCACCGATTGCTTTCAAATTTTGACACAACATTGCATTCGACTACGTGCATGTTTTTATATACCTATATTATATACATGTCACACCTGTGACAGGTAAAACATGAAAAACATTGGAAAACATTGAAAGACATTGACAAACATCAAAAAACATTGAAAAACAGCGCCATCTGCTGGACGTAAAACCAACATGGCAGCCTCTCAGCCCTGATTACACTCAACAGATTTCTGCTCCTTATATTTAGACTCTCCATATTGCTTCCAAGAAACTGCGCATTTGGAAAGCAGAGACGCCCGAGGGCCATATCCTGCCACCAGGCTCGGCAGGTAGGCAGCCGGCTCCCTCGGCAGGTAGGCAGCCAGCTGGGGCTTCTAGGGCTGGGCAAGGCCTGCCCAAGCCTGGCTCTGACCTCCCCCTCCCCCGGCCACCCCACAAACTAGCCTCCCCCACCACTGCTGCCCATCCCCCTCACCAGCCGCTCTTGGGGCTCCCTCCAAAGAACACCCGGCAATGAAGCTGCCTGGGTCCACCGAGCAGGAACCCTCCATCCCTTGCCTGGCCCGAATCGCGCCTGGCCCAGCGCTACCACGGGCCCTGAGGTCAGAAAGACCAGCCGCTAACCGGCGCTATGCGAATCCGGTTGGTGAGCAGGAGATGGAGGCAACTGGAGCCTCGGGGTCGTCTTTGACCAGCGCCACCTTTGATTCCTGGCAGTTCACAGAGCCTACACGAAAATTTCAGCCTCTGGCAGAAAAGGGGCTCTGGGGAGGCTTCGGGAGGCAGAAACCGGCAGGAGGGAGGATAGCCGGCCCTCCTTCATTTCGTCTGGAAGAGTAGGGGATTTAATCATGCCCCTGCCCTTGGCAGGCAGGGGAGGAGAACTGCACAGCAGGGGTCCAGTGGGGTGTGCGTAGCTCCTGGCTTTGCCACTTTCTTCCTTCAGGTGGGAAGCCCCAAATCAGCCTCAAACCCCTGCTGCACTCCCTCCCTCCCTCCCTTCCCTTCCCTTCCCTTCCCTGCTATGAGTCTCCCTGTCGAGCCCCCAGAGAACATCTGTGTAGGGAGGATGGAGGGGGCCCCCAAGTTTCTGTTGTGGTGCGGAGAGCTGCGAAGGCCTGGCCTGAAAAGGTAAGGGTGATGGCGGGGGATGCAGAAGAAGCCGGGCCAGAGACAGAGATAAACAGAGAGAGAGGGAGAGAGAGACATAGAGAAATACAGAGAGATGGGGGGGGAGAGAGAGACACACACATACAGAGATACAGAGATAGAGGATGGGAGAGAGAGAGACAGAGAGATACAGAGAGAGGGGGAGAGAGAGAGACATAGAAACATACAGGGGGGGAGAGAGAGAGAGATACAGATGGGGGAGAAAGACAGAGAGAGATATAGAGAGAGGGAGAGAGAGACATAGAGAGACAGAGAGAGGGGGAGAGAGACACATAGAGAGATACAGGGGGGAGAGAGAGAGACATAGAGAGATACAAAGAGAGAGGAGGAGACAGAGAGGGACGATTTTGTGGTTCCCATTGTTTTTTAGCAACCGGTTCTCTGCCCTAATCTCCAGGTGGGTAGGCGTGGCTCGGGGCCTGTCATGTGAATGATGAAAGTGAGTGATGTCAAGTTGGCCACACCCACCAAATGTTCGTGGAGAGTTTGGAACTTCAGCCTCGCTCTTTTAGCCCAGCGGAAGCACCAGACTGGGCCACAGCATCGCGTGGCCGGGTACAGCTAGTATTTGAATAAAAAGATCCCATTTCTAAGCCAGTGATTCTATCCTCATTAGCCTGGTAATAAGTTTATCTGTATTTATTCAACTACCACCACCCCTTTTTTTTTAAAGGAAAGACATGTTGGACAGTGTGCTATAATTCTGGAGTAATGTATGAAGCTGATAAACCATCCAATGGCTGCTCAGAAACTTTCTTGCAAATGGAAGCACCGTTGCTGGACTTAATTGTCTGGTGCTGGATTCTTTAGAAAAATCTCTCTCGCTTTGCTGCCATGCATTGAATTTTGAAATTGAGTCAGAATTCTGAGGAGCAAATAAGTAAAAACATCATCAAGTCTACTTCTAGCGACTGCATTCATTCAGTTTTCTTGGAAGTAATACAGAAGTGGTTTGTCACTGTCTTCTTCTAGGATTTATTTTTTTTAATTTCTCAGTCTACTTTCTACTCTGGAGTTCCTAAACAATACTAATCAAGGCTAACCCTGTGTAATGTCTGAGATAACTAAAGTTGGGTAAGTGCTGTCAGCTGCTAGACACAGAGGGACAAACTGGCTTCATTAACTATAGTTTGCTTGTTCATTTGCATAGACAACACAATTATAATTTACATTAGATTTTTGTCTCTATGTCTAAATTACTTCAACCTTTCTCATCATGTTGTGCTAGGAATTGAAATACTCCGAATTGTCAGCAATTATGCCAGTTTGGATTATGGATCTATCATCCCAGCATGTGAGATCACTAAATTTGGAGGAATCAGAATAGATTATGTAGAAATTTTCAAATTTTGTATCATGAAGTTGCTATTTTCTTATGTACTACATTTGTCTTCTATGGAATGCCTATGAAACAAAAAAAGATTCTGTATCGTATTGATAAAACACATCCACTTCACACTTATTCTAGCTCACTTATACCATGATGGTTCTCAAAAAGCTAAGCAGTATTAGATCTAGTTCGAACTCAGATGTGGAAATACTGGGGATATAAGAACTATAGGTTAGACTGGGCAGTTGAGAGAAACATCCTGGAAAAAGGCAATGGCAAACTATTTTTCTTGTTGCCAAGGAAACTACCGGGACATGAATCCACCAGGGCTAGCTCATCTTGGAGAACACTTTAATGTATGATATATAAAATAAAAAAGGGACCCTGAAAACATGACCAAGTCTCTCTTGAACCAAAGAGTAGTAAGAGTGGGCTTCTTCTTAAGAAAGGTTAATGAAAACTTCAGAGTTCTCTACTCTTACTGTTACCATCCATTCCAGTTCCTACACTGTTTATGCCCTTTGTTGTTCCAATGCATGCAAAGACTGTTTCACCAAAGAGACAGTCTCTGAGAACCCTCGCATTATTAAAGAACATTAACAAGGTTTCTTGTAAATTATGAATGGGCTACATTTCGTTCTTGGTAGGTCCTTGAACTCCAATTCTCATCAGCCCTAAAACAGCAGAACTAACAGCGATAGACAATGGGAGTTGCTGTGCTGCCACTTTACAAACCCTTTAAAGGTAGTCTTAAAGCTACTTTTTGTACATATTACCTGCTTCTAAAAATCAGAACCTTTGGGTGATAATGTCATTTACCCATTTCATGCAGAATTAGTTACATTTACAAAGAACACCATTTTGATGCTTTTGTAAGGAGGTATTTGGTTCAGTGAGAGGCAATCCATTCCTGCAATTTTACCAATTGACTACATTAAAGCCAGGCCCACCAGACAGTGGTATGTCCCAGAGAAAAAACAAATAAATTGGAAGTGCTTGTCAGATTAAAACAAATATAGATTCATTTGCTTTACATTTATTGTCCTGCAATCGGGCTTATAAACTGCAAAGTATGTTCCCAGATCTGCAGCTTAACACATAAATGTTTTTCTTTGACATTTAATTATTTATTTATCTGTGATTATTTTCTTTGTAAAAATCTAAGCTAAACTGTAAACTGGTGAAGATGTCTATATTAATTCTTATCTCCTGCTCTCTACAGGTTGGCATTGGTATAACATCATTTCTTGAGAAGGAGAATAAAGAAATAATCAGTCCTCTCAGATGTAGGGAGGGATTCAGCTTTTGTCAGCTGTATCGTTCTAGATAAAGCAAGGCAACTTAAATGGAAAACTTAACTTAGTGGAAAAACCACCTATCTGTTCCAGTGCTTTGAATAGCAGTTTGTTTAAAATGTTGCACGGAAGCAATTCAAGTAGGTATTTCCACATCAAGATACCATTGAAGATGCAACCATAGAAATGAGCTGAAATTAAAACTGGCAACCCTAACATCCATAATGATCAAGAATGGGATTATTGGGGTTAGAAGGGATAATTCTGAGAACTTGGATCACTTGTATTAACATTTACGTTTTTCTTAATGCAATCCAGGTTTAATAATAGCCTGCGTGCCAAAATCTTTCTTGCAGCCATTGAGAACTAACAGTCAGCCTTCATATGTGGCCAAGATTCTGCATCTACAATACTTCCCTGTCAAGCTAGCATACCCCAATGGCATGGGAATGATAATCCTACAATTACTGCAGATTTGGAAACTCTTCCTTCCCTTCCCTTCCCTTCCCTTCCCTTTCACAAATTAATCCATAGCAGTATCCCAAAGCAGGGATTAATGGTGCCAACAATGTTGCAGAGAAGCTGAGGAGAAGCAACCAGGGAGGACACTTGCTTCTGCTAGACCTGGCTGTCTACTGAGAGATAAAGCAGTTACTGAAGGAGGGGAGGCTCTGAGATAGGCCTAATCGTAAAGCACTATCCCCTGTAAAAGGCAACCAGAAGCACCACCCAAACCCATCCCATCCACCTACAACCTATCAGGTGCCTAATAAGTGCCTCCTATCATTCTGTGAGTGGTTTTTTTTCAAATATGACAAGGAAAATTTCATTGGTCCAGTTTTCTTGGTATATTTTAAAACCCTCCAATGACAGAGTTCCTTTTTTGCTTTCTCACAAAGATTGCTAAAGATCTGAAGAAATGCATTTCAGCTGAATAGAAGTTAAAGACCTCTGCTGCCAAACAATATTGAATACTGTGGCTCAGTCAATCTGATATTCAATGCCACCCACTCTGATTCCTGGATCTCATCGCTGCCTCCATAAAACTGTCATGTCATATAATAGGAGTATCAGAAGAAATACCATATGCAAAATCCAACTGTTACATTCTAAAGTTTTTGGCCAGGAATATACCTGGCTCCAAAGTCTGATGGAAGAACCCTGAACCTCTATGCTTTAAAGCTGAAATACATCTACATCTACATCTATTTCTACATCTACATATGGTATACATACATACACATGGACACACACGCACACATATTGACTGAATGACTTAGTGTTTACATAAAGTAGTCTATATTTTACTAATGTAATATAACTAAAAGTAAATTTGCACTCTGTTAAATAAAATTTAGACTTTCTTCTTCTCCCTTTTGGCATGTAGGCCTCAAAGGGACATTATAGCCTTCAGGTAGGAAAAGATTGTATGCTCCTTTTTTAAATTAGCTTCCCCAACCAGATTAGCTCTAAATGGATTGGGACTGCAATTCCCAAAGATTTTCTCTTAGCATAGATGCTGGCTAAAAGACTGGAGGTTATATTTCTATCTGGAGAATGCCCTGCTCAGGGAGAGTGAT
The DNA here is from genome assembly GCF_059756535.1 of Pantherophis guttatus. Lineage (NCBI taxonomy): Eukaryota > Metazoa > Chordata > Lepidosauria > Squamata > Colubridae > Pantherophis > Pantherophis guttatus. The sequence continues at coordinate 54,167,174 of NC_142066.1, forward strand.
CTAGCATTTTGTCAACTACCCAATAAGCCAGTTCAAAACCCTTCCATGTCTCTGCATATCTGATACTCTCAGTTTTTAGCTTCTCATTCATTCTAAGTGGTTAGAGAGCTAAAACAATTCTACAAGATATTTTCCTTGCTGGATTGCTAATGGTAACAGAGTTGGAAGGGACCGTGGAGGAAACCTAGTCCAACCCCCTGTTCACGCAGGAGACCTATACTAGGGGTTCGAACCGCCGAACTGCCAACCTTTCTGATCGAGAAGCTCAGTGTCTTAGCCACTGAGCCACCCAGCCAGGCTAAATACCTGCTGGTGCAAAAAGAAGGATCTACACTCTTTATCACAGATTTATAAATTGGATATTATAACAAATCACAAAATTATAAGAACCAAAAGATTCCTCTATTTAGTCTCACTGAGCTTTTCTGTATGAGTAATTACATCTTACTCTAATGCAGAGTTCCTGATATGCTTATAACATGAATTGTATTTATGTACGACATGTACGTGGCTGAATACTTATGCACATGTATATATGCAATATACCTGTGAATGCACCATCTGAATGTCACTGAGCTGTGTATGGTCATATTAACTGATTTACACTGTAGACCAGTGAACCTATCCAAATAGTTTTGCATATATGAAGCTAAACATTTATATTTAATTGCAGATCCTCCTCAACTTCAGGGGAAAGTAAGAACTATGATAATAAAGCTAAGTACTAGTCCAATTCCAGATGCTAGCACAGAAAGAGTATATTTTCTACAGGAAGGTAACTTCACAAATTTAAACAATGCCATTCTGACGTTATTGATGGGGCCAGAAGTTGCAGAAACATCAAGAATATTACTAGGCCACATTTGGAAGAATAAAATGTCAGATTTAGTCAAAACATTAATGCTAGAAGTAACAAACAGATAAATATCTGGAAGAGTATCTGCTCTGTTTGTGCTTTAAAGGAGATACTTCCTAAAGTACCATCAGTAGGAGAAACAGATTTTGATTTTGCAAAACAGGGCCTTTCCAATGGTGTCTTTCAAATGTCCTATGTAAAGTAATAAGCTTGGTGCTGTTTTTATGTTCTTATCTTGCAACTCTGTCATTGTTATATTGCATTAATCATTCCTTAATGTTATGTAAACTAATAAAATCACTTGTAGTTGGTTAATAAATTAAGACCAAAACAAAAATGTTCCAAGATCTTGATTGCATAAATTAAAAATTCTACTGATGAAATACAATAAGTAAACTCTATGTGGAAACCTAGCTGGGTTTTAGTGATAAATTTACAGAAGCTCCCTACATCTTAAATGGTGGGGGAAAGGATATACCCACTTCCATTATTATACTATCCAGATTGAAAGAGTAATTGTTGTAAATTATTGTATCTATATAATTAATATCAGCCTATGGAAATCAAAAGATACCAGATGTTATAGTGTACAATGTGTGAGGGGAGAAATCTTTATCAATGGTGGGCATACTGATAAGGTGCTTTTTCTGGAGTGACCCAAATTAATGGAGACTAGCATATTCCTGCACAGACAGTACTCCTTCTCTAAGCTAAAAGTTGACAGAGCTCTATATTTCACAGTTGATAGATAATGGCTCTAATTACTGCTGGCTCTTTAAAAAGATGACTTATGACTTTTTAATGCTATTATTTATATCCTTAAGGATACTTTAGTTATCAGCTAAATGGAACTGGAATTTCCCCACTTTCAATGATCTCTACCAATTTTATAATAAGAATTAATCTGATCTGTGCTTGTACGTAATGTTGACAGGGGCAGAGATGACAGATCTTATGTATATAGACTATGGTGGAATTGTTCCTTCTTTCAAAGAGAATGTTGTTTTATATTATTTAAAGGATAGTTCTGTAGAGTGCAGTCATGAGAGTTCATCTGAAATTACTGGAGTCAGAGAGATTCAGTTCATGACCTATTCTCGTCTTTCCCCCATTCTCTGAAATATACTAATGGGACATTTTTCTGGTAAACATTTCACCAAAAGGGTGCTGCAACTTTTGGCAGGTACTCTGCTTTCTTTAGAACCAGGAAAGGGAATTTTCTTGTAACCTTTAAAGAAGGTTATCTTAAAGATATGAAGTTGAGAAACTAATAGGACTTATGAAGGGAGATATAGACCTGCTGAGTCTTGCTCAACATTTACAATACTTCCAAGGATGGTACAGCCAGTAGTAGTAAGATGGGAGGGGCATACCATGAAAATTCAAGGGGACATGCAGATGGTTAGCAGGGAGGTAACACCACATGGTAATGCAAGATAATGTTGTTTACTGGCCCTTGAAAAAAGGTAGAATCTAGAACATCCAGAAGCATCTCAAGTGCCAGGTGATAGGACAAGATTAAAGAATTAACCATGAGTCAGGACTTAGAAGCTCCTCTGGAGTATGCTGTCATCTCATTACTGATTCTTGTGGACTGGTGGAAACTAGAAGACGGGGATTCCATAGAGCAACAAAAATCTAAGTGGTTTAGACTTCTGTTGCTTTCTCATCAAGAATATCCTGCAAGTAAATAGGTGAGTGAATTTTACACTCTCACTTGAGTTTCTGTGAGCCAATGAAAGATGCTCAGGATCTAGACAAAAACTGTAGTAGAAATAAAGGGCAGTAACTCAGGAAAGAATAACCTCTGTCCTTTGGAAGTAGAAAAGACTGGAGGAACTCTCTTTAGTTAGCTTTTGTAGCTCTAAAAAACCCCAGTGATGGTAGATTTAGGCCCCTCTTAATCAATTTTTGTAGGACTGCATCTCCCACCACTCCCACCATTGTGTCATATGGGGTGGGGATAATTGGAATATAAATACATACTGGGTGAGGATGGTTAGAATTCTAATACTAATAAACAAAGTTATAGGAGATATGAAGAACACCTCTGAGCTTTTTTATCATTATTTGATCTTTATCTCAAAATATTTGTGTTTGGAATGCCTGATAGCTGCAGAGTTTTCCTAGAGATCTTTGAATTTTGCAACAAAATGAACCTACTTTGTGCTCATTCATATTAGTTTGGATTTGTTGTTCTTCGCTTTTAACATTTTGTTCTTTTAAAGGAATCATCCCTATCTTGTAGCATAAAACCCATGCATAGAACTTGGTGTATATAATGCTTAAGGCACAGCTTTTATCTTTCTGGTTGATACAATGAAGGGAAGAAAAATTTCCAACCATGAATAGAAAGAATAATCTCTGAAATTAAATTATATTTTATGGAATGTTGGTGATAGCTGGGGAATATGATGAGATTATATAAAATGGTCTCTTCTGTAAAATGTTTTAATAAAATATCAAAAATTGAGTTTCTGTAGAAAATAAAAGGTTCATCAAATCTGAAAATGTGTCTGTAGACAATTTTTTTTGGGGATATTTCTTAGAAGTTGATAAGCTGTTCAAGATGACTTATTTTCTCCTGTCTCTCAAAAGCAATATATATTGCTTTTGACTGGACAGGGAGCAAATCAATTGAATTTATAATGGTTAAAAGCTATTGATCCATCTATCTTCCATGAATTTGTCAACCATTTCTAAACCCATATAAACCACCTCATGTGGTTTCTCACATCTTGTGACAATGAATTCTAGAAGCCAGAAAGAATACTATATAAAAAGACATTGATTATTTTAACTCATCCAAATCTATGACTTATTAGATTAATTTGGGTACTTCAGAGTCTAATGTCTTCAAATAGATCATATATCTCTATTAATTCTCTGCTATTTAAATTGTGTTTTTTATACTTTTGGGAATATTATTTCTCAGATGACAGGACTGGAATTGTTCAGTATTTCTGTTGCATTTAATAGTGATTGTGTTCAAATATTGATGTCCATTAATTAGTTCTTATGTTATAAACATTCTTACTTCCTTATATTTCTTCATATAATTGATGACAGAGATAGTGACAAATTTATCATAGATGTCCTAAAGATGTTCTTAATTGCCTCTATGTATTAATTGATTGATTAGATTGCAAGAGGGATGCAAAGATAATAAAGCTAAAAATTATATTCCAATTGTGGTGCTTTATGGAATAAGAAGGTGAAGTACTTGGTCAGGTGAAGGGCTTCTCTTTCACTCTTTCAAGCAGAGGCTAGACAGATATCTATCCAGGATGATTTAATTTGGATTCGTATATTGAGTTAGGTTTGATGGCATAAATGGCTTCTTTGAGCACTATATCGATACAATTGTAAATGGATTTTGCACTATAAGATGAATCAGCCACCAGCTTGTACAGATATTAGACTGCTTAAATTACAAATTCAGCAATTGACATGGGATCCCAAATTAGAAAGTCTGGAGAGTTATTTAATTTATAGTACTAATTCGCACATCATACTAAGACACAGTTTTTAATCACATCTCGGTTTGTTGAATAAGCCATAGTTGATTGGGTTCTCTTACCACACTAAGGCATAAATTTTGGTTTATGAATGACAAAGGTTGGATTCAGCCAATGTACCAAATGGCCACAGTGGCTGAGAGGAAGGGATTTGTGGTTTAACCCATCCAAAGATGGTCTGCCAAATTCAGCCTTTTGGTTGCATATAGACAATAAAAGGGGTTCTTCTTATCAGCATTGAGACATTGCTGCCAATTTCTTACAATTTAATGAGGACCAGCCCAACCTGCACAGCAGAGAAAGATAATGTTTATCAGTAGTGCAATGCCACAAAACTCTATTAATTTAGCTTGGACCCATTAATTTGTTTGTAATGTCTAGTCAGCAATTATTTAAAATCCCAAATGGAACATGATATACAACTCTGCATACATAATTTCCTTCTCTCTGTCATTAAGGAAAATGAGAATTTAAATTGCGAAGGAAAGTCTCAAAGACATCGTAAATGAAGTAATCAAGTTCATAAGAAAGTCACAATGAATTTTTAATTAAAAGTTGTCAGTTAGTTAAAGGTTTTAGATTTTAGGGAAGGAAGAAGAAAATTTGCATTTTCCATTTCCACATCTTCCACTCTTAGGAAGCCTGTTCTGTTGGATGATGCTGACTTTCGGAGGGAGGGAGGGAGGGAAGAAATATACTGAGCATCTAGTTTGATGAGCTTCTGTGGGCAGAACATGATAAATGATTAGGAATAAATAGACAAATTAAACTTAACTTCCAAACTTAACATCGTTACTCCATGTACTGGGAACGTACATTGTTTCCTATGCATAAAACGAATGTAATTGTACTTATAAAAATGAATAAAAAGAAGTTTGTCAAGTGCTATGTTATGATAGAAGCGACAAAAAAAGAAGTTTATCAGTTTTACCAAGAGGGGGAAAGTAAATTAACTTAGAATGTGGGTAGCATTGGAAAGAGAGTGGGGCATAACTAAGGTATGTCTGCCTCCTGATTAAGCATATTATAAGGCAATTGTGTGAGTCTGCTAAGCACCACACCCCAGTTTCAACGTTTCTTACTACAGTGCCTCCTAGCGTTGCAAAAAGGATATTGAAAAGAGGTAACCGCTCCACTGTTCTCTTTCTAAAAGCAAAGTTAGAAAGAAAATTCTAAATTAGTGGAATTGCATGTCACAAACACAGTCTTTCATCTCTAGGCATTGGAGACATTGAAATTTCTCATCTAGGGGTTACAAGAAATGCATTTAAAATAAAAGTGTTGGTGTCATAATGTCTTCTAAATTCCCCTCTTTCCTCTCCTGTCTATACACAACTGCACAATCTTTTCTAGGCAAAAGTCTGGAAGAAAAAAACCCTAAATTCTATTTTGTCTAAATATAAAATAATAAATTGAATACAATTACCATAATTATTTAGCAGGTATTTTATTTCCCGTCCTCCCTTCTGCTACATTCACAATTACAAGACTTTGAGGGGGGGGGGGCTCTGGGGCATTATTTCTCTCCCCCCCTCCCTCCCTCCCTCCCTCTCTCCCTCTCTCTCTTTGCTTGCCTGTCTATTTCTGTCTCTGTTATTTATTCCTTTATTCCTATAATAAATAGGAATAAAACTCCAATTGTTTTGGAAGGTCTTGATGATCAGATCCAAGTGCAGAACATATCAAATATGCTGATATGTGTCACAAAGTTGCTTAATTAATGCATTTCAGGTGGAAAATTACCCTGATATCTAAGTATCCCTTCATATGTTGCTTCAAAGCAATTTAACACACTGAATATCATCCATATGTATGGATTATATTTTTTCTTAAAATTATAAGGTGCGATTGTTATAAAAGAAAAAAAGACTACCAAAGCACATATATGGAATATTTTAAATAACAATAAGAAAGGAACATCGACTGGTGGTCCATCTTTTGCTACTGAGTAATCATAGCCAGTACCTGCATATCGGGAATTAGGGGAAAATATTTTGATCTAAGAAAACTATTTCTATTCTCTTGAGCAAGTGATATTGTAGCCCACAAGGACTGTATTATAGAAGCTAAAATGTTTTTAAAAAGGCTTTCTTTAAAGCTTAGACATACAAATATCCATGTTTGAATGTAATGAGAGAAGCTGTTGCCAATCAATTTTACTATAAAAATTTGCCTAGCTGGGAGAACAACAGAGAAAATACTGGAATGCAATGGGCTGATAATGCTGTTATCTGGATCTACTGTAAAAAATGAATGAAGAGTAGCAGTTGACAAGAAGAGGGCCCATCTAGAAACAACCAGAAATTGAATTAAAATAGTTTACAGTTGGTTATTTTCATTGCAGGACATAGAAACAATAACAACATGTAATGATCCCCATAGGAGTCACAAGGCACTGCTACTGAAGTGGTTCTAGTTTTCCGTCTCTGTTTACTTCCACAAGGTACCCCAATATTTGTGTGGTCTGACACAAAAAGCATTGCAAGCAATCTGCTCTAAAATCTCCTTGAAGGTAGAGCTGTGTTCATGTCTCTAATTTCCTAATTTATCTTTGTTCTTCTGTATTTCAATCTGAAACAGCCAACCAGGGAATGTTACCTCCAGGCTGAGCATTAGGAAGAGAACAAGAAGAACAAAAAAGAGGGACCAGAAGCCAAGAGGGAATGGCATCTCAGGTGAGAGAGAAAATAGGTTACCTCTACTTGCGTATGAGTCTCAAAAATAAGCCTTGAATTGGGAGGAAACTGCTGTTTAATCAGCATCAGAGTTTGGTGAACTGCTTAATATACTAACATTAATACATGTTTTTATAAGCATTTTAAATATTTTTTTCCTCTCAAAGGAGGACTATGAATCTGGGATTAAGGCGAAACTTGATTTGGAGGCGTATGGAGACTCTTCATTGAAACAGTCTAATATGTCCCTTGCAAGTGGAGACAGTGAGTAATTCAAATCAATTGAAGAAAAAAGCAGAAATCTTTCAGGGCAAACTTGTCATGTATTATTGGGCTCTAAGATGTTTCAGGAATTTTGGCAGGATTTAGAATTCTACTTTGTACATCTGAATATGTTTAACCTAGTTCTTATTTAGAAGTTAGATTATAAATTGATCCCTGTTTAAAAAGAATGTTCATATAGGCTAAGCCACATACCCAAACATTTGAGAATGTGCCCACTGCTCCAGCAAACAAGAGTCCCAGGGTAGATGTGCTAGTTGTCATTTTCTGCAAACCATTTCTTATGAAAAGGGATTCTTAAAGAGAGTAATACCACACAAAGGAAAAATGTACCTAAGGCCAACTAGCACATTGGGAGACATTCTCTTCCAAAGGTTCATCGACTGCAGTTGTCAACCAGAGGAAGATACCTCAGTTATAGATTTTTAAAGAAGCCTCTGCACAATAACTTTAAACTGTGAGAAAATGAGATCTTTCGTGATATACCAGGAAGCCAAAAGTCTCTTAGGTAATTTTAGTTGACAGATTGGATCATAGCTAACCATACTTAAGTCCATTGAAATTAATGGATTTTAAATTAGTCATGACAAATATAAACTTCATTGGGTGCAGTTTGGTATGACAATATTTGGGTCCCTCCCTTTCAATCTAATTCACTGAATTGTCCCTTTCCATTCCTCCAATAAGATGCATAGGGATGCATAGTCCTTTACTTAAAATTTATACACCAACTCTGTGTTTAAGGGCCTTTCAGATCTATCTCTGGAATGTGGGATTGGATCTGGATCCCACAGACCTATCATGATAATATTTGGAAAGAGGTGAAAAAAATGACATCTGGATAGGACTGTGGTTGAATTACTCAGTTTAAAAGATAACATTCAAAATACGCTACTGGCTCAGATTCATGAAGAATGGGTTTGGGAAGGTTGGCATTATTTGGCATTCTTTCTTTGATTCCCTTGGCTCTTCCTTTACAATAATTAAGACTATGAACATGCCTGTAAACGCCATATGATGTGGGGCAACATCTTTTCATCTCTAAAAAGCAACCAGAGGGCTTTATTACATTATTACAGTCTATTATTTTTAAAATAAATTGGTGGCTTACAAATTGGTGACTTACAAATAAATTGGTGGCTTACCAAAATGTTTAAAAACAAAAGAATGTATCTATACATCCACTTCATTGGCCTCACCCGATGCAAGCAACCAGAAAGCCTATACATTTATTCTCATGCATACTTTTTCCATTCATTCACAGTAGAAAGGAAAATTGCACACTGTGTGGTAGATTATCTTGAAAGCAGAAATTGTTTGACCCCTATATCATAATCCGAGTCTGGATTGGAGCCTTTAACCTTAGCCCCCTTTTTTTGGAAAAAAAATGCACTTAATAAGTGTGGTACTGAGAAATTATCAACCTATCCATATTTTTGAGTGCTCTCCCGGGTGAAACATTCCTGCAAGTAAAAAATTATGCCAACAGGAAAACAATGAGCAAAAATATTCCCCTGGTATGGCTTGTTATAAAGGGATATTGTTTTGCTTTGTGTGTTTTTTCAGATATGGGAACATACCTACAATGCCTACTAATAAAAACAAAAGAAAAGACACTGACAACAGCATAGACTTGCTATAATAGTTTTTTTTCTACACGAAAAAAAGATAATATTTGTTTATTTGAATGGGCAGGAAGCGTGCTTTGCCTGTATCTTGACTAATACTTGGGGGCTGGCACTGAGATAGAAACAGCAGCCACTGTGAACTCAATCAGTACTTGCACACTCTTTGCACTTTTACCATTAAAAAAAATTCCCTGCACCTTAGAGCAAGGAAACAATATATATAATTAAATAACACATGTGTTCCTATTTAAGAGATAAGGAGAAGCTGAAATAATATATGCATTAGCTTGAATGGAAGAAAGAAATTGTTTGAGACACTGACTACGAAAAGTCAAAAAAGCAATTTTTTTTGGTAGTCTTTAAGATCTAACTGAAAATCATTTTGGTGGAAGTGGGTGAAGGCACCAGGCTGGAAACAGGGAGACAATGAGTTCTAGTATCATATTAGGCACAAAGCTGACTAGGTGACCTTGGTCCAGTCATCCCCGCCCTAGACCTGAGAAGGAGGCTATGGTAAACCTCTTCCAAAAAACCTTGCCAAGGAAACTGCAGTACTTGTCCAGGCAGTCACTAGAAATCTACTTCCAAGAAGTAGATACAAGAACTATCAGACAAGAATATCTGGCTTTTATGTTACATTGGAGAAGAGAAACTTAATTTCCCTTAGAAAAAGTGGCTACTGCATTTCATTCAATGGTGACATTTGGAACCAAATCTGGAATTTATTTATTTATTTTTGCTTTAATTTATATGCCGCCCTTCTCCGGAGACTCAGGGCGGCTTACAATGCGTTAAGCAATAGCCTTCATACTTTTGTATATTTATACAAAGTCAGCTTATTGCCCCCACAATCTGGGTCCTCCTTTCACCTACCTTTGAAAGGATGGAAGGCTGAGTCAACCTTGAGCCTGGTGAGATTTGAACTTGCAGTAATTGCAAGCAGCAGATGTTAATAACAGTGCTTTAGTCCACTGTACTACAGGCTCTTTCAGCAATTTGTGGCAATATTATTTTAAACTTATCTACAGACCTCAGTAGAAATTGAAGAAATAAAAACTGGCATATTTTACATATAATGTTAAATTTGCCATCTTTCCTTTGTCTGTTAAATGTTTTCCAAAATCCTATTTTCATTCCATCTCAACTTAGTTTCTAGTAAAATTGGGTTTTGGCATGTAGCTGTGAATATAAGATTCAGCAAAGAAGAAGGAAGTGCTGAAAATGTAATGGCTATTGAACTTTCAGTTTTCCATGCTGAAAGTGACATGGTTCTTCTTCCAATGATCAAGAAAAGAAATCTGTAACCATCTTTGAGAAACAAAGCAGCTGGAAACATCCTATGTAATAATAATTATCAAAGAGGAACTCTGCATACAACTCTCTAGCACAAATCTGTTATCGCCCATGTACATTGAACTTTGATTCCCATTGTCCCCAGCCAGCATAATAAAATAACCCATATCTCACCACATCTGGGGCAAAAGCTATTAAATTGAAGATGCTGTGATCCTTATGGCTATAAATGGTGACCAGGATTCAGAACATACTGCCAGTTTCTTTCAGTCTCTTAATTGGACTTGGAAGATTTCCCTTGGTCTCATAGTTACTATCTGTGTTCTGTATACACTTGATCTCTTTTTCCAAGGGTGCTACAAAATGGTAATGTTGCAGTAATATACTAAACCAAGTTATTTTGTTATCTAAAGTGAATTACAGGATGGTATCTTCAGTCTATCACATATAAAAGTATATTCAGTTTAGGCTTGATTCCTTTCCCAAGGGAGATATAGGTATAGCAGTTTTATCTGTCTTTCATACAGATTTATCTGTCTATCTTCCAGGGTAGTAATAGGACCAGGGCTGGGTATGTGGTGCAGAAAGTTCTATTTTCAAAGTCTTCTGCTGCCTCCAGGCACCGACCATCTGAGCTAGTTGTTTTGCTCTGAATAATGGGAGGGATATTTATAGGAAAGTTACCAATGAAATTTGAATGTTATCATCATGTCTAAAGTGACTTTACTGGATGTCTGCCTCTATACCATGGATGGCTTAACTATTGAGAACCTCACCAATCCCACCATTTGTAAATTGTCATATGGCTGCAACAACACATCTAGGGCTGAACTCTGGAGAGCAGATCCAAGAGTGTATGATTTGGGGCCTGGGAACTAGACTGACGGATAAACTAAAAGCAACTAACAAGAAAAGTAGCAATCTCATTTTATTTGGCAAGATAAGCCTTGCCATAGTCTCTCCTTCTCGTTTCTGCATTTTCAGTTCATCAGATGAGCATTTGCCAGCATATCTGTATATCGTTCAGTCAGTACTCCTGTCCTGGTCACCAGGGAATATATCACCTGAGTAAAAGAAGGAGGATGGAGAGGGTATCCATGGGGAAAGCAGGATCCTATCAGAGGCATGTGGACACAAGTGAGTGTGTGCAGTGGCATCTTCAGTGGCATGAAGTGGGCTCAGTGGCTCAGCTGCAAACCAGGAATTTCCCTCTTGAAACTTTCTTCCACCACAAGTTCACTCACTAGGCAGCTTTAGGCAAGCCATTCTCAGACTGAATTTCCCACCTGCAATATCAGAAGAAAATATCTTTATCTACTTAACACAGTGTATTATTGCAACATTACACCAAAATAATATACTGTATATGAAGAGCTTTGAAGGCATTAAAAGTTGCACTGAAATTATCAGAACTACTGAAATTATCAGGACCACTATCTTCACAAATCAATTGTACGTGACACATACTAGTTAATTAGTGCGGATCACTACTAAGCAAATAACTGAAAGTGCTTTTTAAAAAGATCATAAAATCCCTCTCTATATGTGTATTGTACAAATCATACAAAAGGAAGATACAGGATCAACAATTCCCTTCTGAGATTTCAATAGGCACCATCAACTCACTTTTCAAAACTATAATTACTGCTAGTGGAGGGATCAAATTTTTAGAGGAAAAACACTAAAACCAATGTTTAGAGAAAGTTTGATTTGCTAAATCAAGATCTTGTGTAATTTTTTATTTCTAACTCAAGGAAGATTATACAATCATCAATTGAAAAATTGCATAATACTTCCTAGCTAATTAGAAAGATAGTTTAGTAGCACAGACGTCCTTGTGTTGGGTGAATTGGTTGTGGCTAGTAGAAATTGGCCCTTCCCTGTTGACAGTAACCATCTGAGGGAAAGTCAGTGAGCTTTGGCCCCTTATCAGGCAATCTGTCCCCCACAAGGACATTGGATTTCAGCTGTTCCTTGAACATTCCATTATTGATGATAAATACAAGTTGTGTTTGAAGTGAAGACAAACCCTATTGAGTTTAAGTTGTTTCTGTTTATAGCCAGTTAAAAGCAGATTCTTTCATTATTGGTGGGTGTGATCAAGTGACAGTAAGAAACATGAAAGCTACTTCATAATTTCCTACTTTGAACTTAATTTCAGTACAGGAGGCCATGTGAATCATCCACCAAGTAATGGTATCAGAATATGGTGCTTGACAGAGCTATTAGACAACACAACAAAATCAATCTTGCCCTTAAAGAGGCTATAGACTAACTTTAGACAATGGGAGTCATTGGAAGGAAAACATGATTGATGGGATGGCGGTATTTCAGTTATAATTCTGTGCATTGAAAAAACCATATAAAACTAAAACTCTGAATTGAAGTAATTTGAATTCTGTGCAAATAATGGCTGAATGGCTTCTTATGAAGGAGTTGCTTCTTTGCATAATCCATCCTGCACCTGTTAGTAAGAAGAGAAGGAAAATAATATGGCAGTAGCCAGAAGTGACTACCATTTTTTATTTTCTTTGTCCATTCTCTAAGCCATTAGTTTTGATACATGAATGTGTGTATGTACATGTTAGGTTTATTAGATCATAGCTGCAAAAATTTGGAAGACCAAGATAGAATCAAAGAGATGGTTTTCTGTATCTCTTTACTGCCAGATATTGGTTGTCTGGATTTTGGTAACTCAGGCATGGTAGTCTATCTTATGTATTTGTAAAAGTTTATAAAAGTGATTTAGAAATCTCTTTTCTTTTGAAACTAAAAAATAAGCATGGAAAGGTAGGGCATTTCATGAAAACCACAGTGCGAGAAATGGGAAGACTGAATTTTATTTTATTTTCTTCTGTACTATATTGAAATTTCAATCTCCATCATCATCTTCATCATTATCATTGTTGTTATTATTTAATTTCTATTCTGCTCTTCCTCTTAATTAATCTTAGAGAAAAAACTTTCAGTGCCATTTTTGTCATTATAAATTTGGTTATGTTTTCCTCTTTGCATTCTATACCAATGAACATTACTCTATCCCTCAGCTAACAGATGGTTATTTTTTACTGTGCAATTACAATCCTATCAAGCTCATTACTATGTTTCCTGCCATATTAATTATGGAGGGAGACAAGCTATTCTCCAATGCACCTGAAGGCAGGTGCAAGAAGCAATAGATGGAAACTAATCAAGGAGAGAAGCAACCTAGAACTGAGGAGAAATTTCATGACAGTTAGAACAATTAATCAGTGGAACAACTTGCCTCCAGAAGTTGTGAATGCTCCAACACTGGAAATTTTTAAAAAGAGATTGGACAACCATTTGTATAAAATGGTATTGGGTTTCCTGCCTGAGCAGGGGGTTGGACTAGAAGACCTTCAAGGTACCTTCCAATTCTGTTCTGTTATTCAGGAAGAACATATACAGTACCCTGTTTCCCCCCCCTCAAATAAGATTTCCCCTGATAATAAGCCCAATCGGGCTTTTGAGCACATGGCAATAAGGCCAAGTGCTTATTTCAGGGTTCAAAAAAATATAAGACAGGGTCTTATTTTCGGGAAAACATGGTAACATTTTATTAAATTGCTTCAATTAGGATTAAAGTAACTTTACTGCTTCACACAAAGATTGCATTGCTTGAATAAACACATCACATTCATGATATGGGTATAGATTTTTAATTTTAATTTTGATTTAGTTGTTTCTGTGATTCCTACCAATGCAGTTTATAAACCATGGGTCTTAAGTTAGCATATACCACCAATTATAGTTTATTCACCAAGCCAAAGTTAAGCAAACCATGACAGAGTGAAATCTAAACTCTGTCAATGAGTGGTTGATCTTGCTGAGCAAATTTGACAACATGTCTTTATTGTCCAAGAGGACAGCTCTAGAACCAATGGATTAAAATTACAAGGAAGGAGATCAAGCTAGATGTCAGAAGGAACTTCCTGACTGTTTGAGTTGTCAGATAGTGGAACAGGCTGCCTGCATGAAATAGTGAGGTCTTCTTTGCTGGAGTGGATAGTCTGGGTGGATATCTGTCAGAGGTGCAGGGAATCTTAGGAGGATTCCAGGTCCCTTCCAATTCTATTATGTCATCAATCTATGAACATTTAAATGTTTAATGTTTTATTTATACTCAGTGCAATTAGAAACAATTCTGTAGATTAAGTTAATGTTCCAAATTTTAAAAATTACTCTTCAATGAGGCCAGATCAAAAAGCATAGGGTCCCAGAATGAATTACATCTTCTCCCTCACTGTCTCCTGATCTAGTGGATGGGGCTCCCATTCACAGAAAGATGGACACTCCTAATTTGCCTTTCTTCCAACTGAGTCCCATGTTGCTAAACTTTCTCCTGCAATTCTGCCTCTTTCATGGAATAGAATTATCAAGTATAATTTAGCAACTTAATTTCTTTTATGGACATCCATTTGTCTGGAATGGAACAGGGTCTCCTGCTTGAGCAGACGGCTGGAATAGAAGAACTCCAAAGTCCCTTCCAACACTGTTATTCTATATTGTTCTTAATGTAATCTACTTGAAATTCTTAGAACAGATGGGATACAAATGCAAGTATGTGACTGACTTTGAATAATCTTGTTTTGAACTTGAGCTGTGATTTCTAGCCACTTAACGTCTTGTCCCCTCACCCAGAAAAGTGCCAAACGCCTTATATTTACTGTCAGCAAACGTAAAGTGGTTATGAATTTACTATGAACACAAGAACCACTTGTGACAGGAACGTAAGGGTGGAGTCGGAGTGTCTTGTGCAGTTGCCAAAGAGGGGATTTATAGAGCCAAAACTTCACATGTTTTTTTTCCTCCTTCTTGAATGTCGGACTGTGGAAGTTGTTTTCAAGGTAAGGTTGGTGAAGCAGGCTGAAATCTATGTGATCAGTGCAAAATAAAAAGGTAATCTTTTAGCCCCAAAAAACAAGAATGCAGTATAATATATCTGAAGAACTCTAGCCACATATGAGGATTAGCTGAATCATTTTTGTCTAGAACATGAAAATATAGGAAAGATTTCTATATGTTTTTTATTTAATTTTTAAAAAAAGTATGAATGGGTGAAATACATGTTTAACCTAAAAATGCTAGTTTCTGTTCCACTCTGGGAGCTATTCTGTTTCATCCATTAACTTCTCCATAGTTAATGCAGAAGGAAATATATTCTTCTTATTTATTGGAAGTGGTTTTTGAATGTCACCCAGAACACTATTGTTATTTTGAATATATAAACGGAAAGAGAGAAATTGAATCAAATTGAGAATAGAGTAGAGTAGAGTAGCATAGAATAGAGTAGAGTAGACTGGAGTAGAGTAGAGTAGAGTAGAGTAGAGTAGAGTAGAGTAGAGTAGAGTAGAGTAGAGTAGAGTAGACTGGAGTAGAGTAGACTAGAGTAGAGTAGAATAGAATAGAATAGAATAGAATAGAATAGAATAGAATAGAATAGAATAGAATAGAATAGAATAGAATAGAATGGGTTTTGGCATATACCAAAGTGGAGTTGCTTGTAAATGTTGGAAGTTTCACTTTCACGCCTTAAGAATATCTGAAAAAGTTTTCACAAACATCCCATTACAAAGAGTTTTTTCCTCTTAGAATTGTAGGATATAATAAGTATGGTAGTATCAGTTCATAATGTTGTAGGATATGATGGTTGGTGAGGAAAGCAAATATTTCTTTGTATGACAAATATAATTTTTATTACATAAGATTTTGTAAAGGAAAGTAATTATTCTTCTTGCTGATATTTTTTCCGCCTGTAACAAAGTAAATTGGCTTGTTTGCACTAGTCTTGTTATTTGCTGCAGAGCAGCATTTTAGTGGTGCTTTTGACTGATTTTGTAAATATGATAGCCTTAATATCATGATAAAAATAAAAAACTTTGGGTAAAATAACTTTGGACACATTCAGAGATAGCCTTTCAAACATTATTAGACAGCTATGATAAGTCCCAGGGTCCATTTCTAGTAGAAAAAAGGGAAAGGATCTATTTGTTTCATCTTTTCCTCTCCCCCATGAAATCCTCAATTCAATTCTTTTTCTATCTGAATTTGAAAGTAAGGCCAATTGCATGATCTTAATCTCAGGCTCACTGTATTCCCTTTCCATTGCTTTGTTTTATAATCCCCAAATTGGCTGAATATGTGTGTGAACATATGACACCTCTTGCTCCAGATTTGCTTCAGCAATGAATTGAATTGGAAAAGCAGACTCTTTAGAATATTCTTCCTGAATCACTCAAAAGGATATCATAACTAGCTTTCAATGGCTGGCCAAAAATAATTGGGGTCCCACAAAGAGGACAGGAAGAACAGTGGATATTCCCTTTACTTGTTCTCCACAGCTCAGCTTTTCATAATCTATTGCCACCACAAATTGTTTGCAATGTAATCCCCATAATTCCCCATCATCTTCATGGTATTTGGTCCCATCCAAGTTGGAGAAAGCTAGTAGGTTGCTTGCATGACTTCATCTTTTTAAATAACTGCAACTGAATATTTTGCAAGTGGCAAAATATTCAGAATGGCTATAGTAATTTGTAATCTGTGTAAATGGATGGCAATGGCAGGAAGTGATAGATGCACCTTTTTATCCCAGAGATTCACTGAAAATAGAGCCTTCCCTGCCACTTGGAGATATAAATTGTGTGGTGTGTCATAGAGATACAGTCAGTTGCTCAGGCTATAAATAAACAAATTGAGATGTAATTTTCAGGTTAAAAGAAAAATCTATCAATCACAACTTGATAATTCCTTAGGCTTCTAGACAAATTAGTATTATTATGATTATTAAATTGTATTTTACATACTAGCAAGAATTTTTACCTAAATCATCTTGCAATATTAACACCGTCTTTCCAACTATATTCCATTCCACATCGGGGCATTTGCTTCCTTGGATTATTTCTATTTTGGTATAAGTAGTTTGAAATATAGCTTTGAAGTTGTTTGCCATGTTTTTTGTTTGCTCCAAAATTCATATCAAAGTTCAGTCAATGAACGGAATGAAGAAGTAAAGTTTGTATTAATGCTAAACTATCTCCTATTGGAAATTTCAATATTTATTTATTTGATTTCTTGAGCCACCCATTTCAATAAGTGATTCTTTCAATAACTCAATATTTCATTAACTACATCTATAACTGGACAACATTCCCTCCAAATGCACTACTCTCAGATGACAATTAAGAATAAGAAAATGAAGGTGCGCAGCTCATTGTAAATTGACTAGAAAAAGAACACTCATCTCTAGTGTGAAAAGAGCAAAGTTTTAATTGCCTTACTTTGCTTAATGATAGGGCCGCCACCCAAACATTATTGCCCCGAAAGGAAGGCAATGGTAATTTCTCCTTGTTTTCATAGTGCATGGGATTTTGCCAAATAAATCACCTGCGCTGGTTTGTGAGATGAACTTTGATATATCTACTTTTCTATCTGAGTCCTATTGACAAACAAAAGAATAGATTCATACACAATACACCTTCCATGGGTTAACCCATTTTCTGGGGTCAAACAATATGCTGAGTCACAAACTACCGTGTTTCCCCGAAAATAAGACCGGGTCTTATATTAATTTTAGCTTCAAAAGACACACTAGGGCTTATTTTCTGGTTAGGTCTTATTTTGGGGAAAATATGGTACTAAATGCACCCATCTTGCTGATAATCTTAACTGGGGCTTATTTTGGGGGTAGAGCTTATATTATGAGCATCCTGAAAAATCATACTAGGGCTTATTTTCCGGTTGGGTCTTATTTTCGGGAAAACAGGGTAACCCAAGGAGTTGGGTTTGCAAAACATAATCACCCACAAAAGACTGAGCTATAGTTGGGGTTAGGGTTAAAAGCTGCTGTCATTTACTTGACATTCATCTAGGTCACAAGAGGCAAAGAGTGTCCAGATTTCATAATAGAGTGGATAAAAATATACTGGCTCCAAACAGAAGATACGCACAATACAGAGGGTGGTTTGTAACAATGTCATATCTTTCATCTGATTTACCTCACAGAGTTGCCAAGGGCATAGAAAGGAATTATTTTCTGCATGCCATTTGGAGCACAATGGAGGAAATGGGAAATGGGAAGAGTGGAGATGAAAAAGCAGTGAATAAGTAAACTTATTTTCTTATTGACAGGTAGCTCCTCCTCATCTGAGGAGGAGCCAAGAGGTACGGAGCCTGCGAAGCCACTCATCTCCCACAAAGCTTCCCATAATGTACGTTCCTAGGGCATGGAGAGATTTGAGTTTGGTTGTGGTAATTTGTAAGCAGTTTCCAAGATATCAAGGATCCAGCTGTAGAAACCTCTGGAGTGCTCTTTCTCTGAAGTAACCTTGAAAGCCCCAGTGGTGCTGGGATTGCCAAACAATTCTTTTTCTATGTAGAAAATGGATGTATGTTTTGGATTTTTACACAGTCCCTAAATAATTCTTATTTGATTCAAAGTGTAACCTTGATTAAGGTTCAAAAGATCAAATCAAATCTTTATCATGGCCATAGATCAGCACAGAAGTTCAAGAGAATTTGCAAAATATAAATAGAACATTTACAAATGTTCAAATGTTTTAAATTCTTCAAAGTATTTAAATATTTTAAATACTTAAAACAATATAAAGCATCAAAAAGATATAAAAGCAGGCATAAAAAAACTGCCCATATAACTATCTCTTTAAAAAAATAAATTATGGTGCTGCTTGATAATTTTATGGTGCATCTTGTCACTAGTTTCTATTTCTGTGTTCATCATAATGCCATCTATCTTCTTCCCACAACCCACCTCCCACCTCAGCACTCCATTAAAAATAACTACAATCCCTTTAATTGGAACTGCTAGGAACTGCCTGTCTGCAAAATATAGTAATTGTACAATTTCAGTTAAAGAAATGGTATAAGAAGGATCAATGACATTCCATTCCTCCTGACCAAACCCTTCTGCTTTTTAATAAATCTAAATAGTGGGAAAGCCAAACAAGGAATTTCTACACTATTTTTCAGAGCTCAGCTCTGAAAAATATAGTTTTTCAAAACATAGCTCTGTTTTGAAACCAGGTGTATCATGCAGACAGATTTTACATTTGGAGAAAGGGTGCACTTCTGCCATCACAAAATCATTTTGTGAGCGTCCAATAGCTTTGTGATTGCGGTGGAATATACATTTGAGTAATGAACAAAATCATAATCCCCTTGCTTGCTTTTGTAATCTTAAACCAAATTAAAAAGCACAATTTTCTAAAAAAAAAAAAAAGTACAGAACCTCAAAACTAAATTCTATCTTTCTTCCACAAAACTGTACATTTTAATGCAACAAAAATATTAAATGCCTGAGAGAAAAAGTACTTCTAATGATGATGTTTTATAAATAACACAAACCAGTCTTGACCAAGACTGGGAATACTTAAACACAATCAATCCTAGTGACTTCCAGGAATACACCAGGAAATCCTAAGGCTATAGGTTACTTTGGGAAATCAAAAACATCCCTGGGGAAAACAATGCAGTCTCCTACATATGGCCATTAAGAAAACTTGGCTAAAGTTTGAATGAAGGTTTATTTTAGGGAAAAGGAAATGTTTTGCCTTGTTCCCATTGAGTACACTTTGGAGCATACCTCTTGGCACCTAATCCAAAGAGTTCAGCCTGCCAAAAATTGCACGCTCCTGATCTAAACAGGAATAAGGGATACACAGCATAGGCTTTAGTAAGGTAGGAATAGCTTTCATGCAAGTACTTGGCAGGCTGAAGTGGCAGTGAATTTATACAGCAGCCTTCCACCTCTCTTGTCCTCAGATGTGCACACAACAATTCCTAGAACTCACAGTTATCAGTGAGAAAGATCCCACACATCTGGAACAACGACTTGATGCAGAGATAGGTTGCTTTCTCTATTTTTCTTTCCTAAAAAGGGCATTTACTTTTCACCACTGTTCCTTATGTCCTTAATGTCCTCATCAGTGGGGGAGACATGCAGTGGATAAAATTGTTGCATATCACTCCCAAGTATATCCCTACTTCTAGAAATATTGCCTGTTGAATTTCTGCAAGTTGCGTCACTGTTACAGAGCACTGAAGGAAAAGTAAAGTGGCAATCATTATGACATGTTTTTGCTATTCTCTTCAGTCATACGTGGAACTTCATGAGCTGGTCATGGACAAGAACAATGAGTTTCGCTGGATGGAAGCTTCTCACTGGATCAAACTGGAAGAGGACTTTGAGGAGATGGGGCATTGGGGGAGACCTCACCTTTCATATCTGACTTTCCAAAGCCTTCTGGAGGTGCGCAAGGCTTTTAGCAAAGGTGAGGAAAGGGACTGCAAGGATTGTACAATTTTCCTTAAGAACTTGCCCTTTGATTGTTTCCAAACAATGTGCTACAGAAGAAAAAGAAGAGTGCTTCCACTCACCTTTTCCATTGTCCGAATCCCAGTGCTATATTAGGTACAATACTGATAATCATATTTTTACCAATAAAGAAAATATCTGTAGCTCTGAACTGTGGTGATGCTCCATAAGCTTGGTGGTTTTCTTGCAGATGTTTCATTACCAAACCAGGTAACCTCATTAATGCATCAAATAGCAACTGGTTATGTTATTCAGTTTGGTAATGAAACATCTGTAAGAAAACCACTAAGTTCAGAGAGCACCAAAAACCCCACCTTTCATCCATTGATGGACTTGTTCTTACCAGTTTTCTTGCCCCCAACAAATATTCTTAGAGTAACTTGGGGAACCCAAGGTTTCCAAAAGGGGGGAAAAATCTGTCATTAATAATAGGAAATGTAGGGGAGAGTAAATCAATACAATATATTTATATCTGTATCTATATCTATTATATCTGCATACACATCTACATGTATAACTATATCTATTCATTTTATCTATCTATCGCTTTCCATCTTTCAAATCTTCTAGCCTCAATGATTTGGGAGTCTCTTAAATAACAGTAATAACTGTGGCATTTATTTTGGGGGAAAGAATTGAAAAATCAATTAAAAAGTTCCCAATTTTCCTTTTGATATACTTCATAAAGATAATAAATGTCTCTTTTGGAATGGTAAGGAAATATCTCTTTCAAATGATCAAAAGGTTTCTTTGACATGATCTCTCTATTTCTGCATTTCTAGGAACTGTCCTTCTAGATTTGCAAGAAAGAAGTCTAGCTGGGATTGCCAATCAGGTGCTTTCCCAAATGATCTATGAAGGAAAACTCAAGCCTGATGACCAAGAGGTGCTTTTAAGAACTCTTCTACTTCAGCACAGGTATTGGCAAAGACAAATATGAAATATGACATTTCTCCACCCAAAGAATGAATGGGACAGACAAGAAAAATAGGCCCCAATCCATGTCTAGCTCTTTCTGGATCAGGCATATTCTATAAATTAAGCTAGTGACAGATGTGTCCTATATAAGTGGGAAAGAGTACTGAGAATGAAAGAGCATATGAGAAGACCTTATCTCCTGCAGTAGTTGCCAATGCATAGTATTTGGATTTCATTCCAAGATCTGGACAAATCCAGTAAAGATCCTGCAAGATCAGGAGCAGCAAAGACAGCAGAAACATTTGCCTGTCATACTTAACCTATTGATGTGACATTTAGGAAAAATGGGACATGTAAGAAATTGTCCTGTGCCTGCTAGCCTTTTAGTCTATGAGCTCAATATTTCTATTTCTTTAAAGGTAAAGGTAAAGGTTCCCCTTGCACATATATGCTAGTCGTTCCCCGCTCTAGGGGGACGGTGCTCATCTCCGTTTCAAAGCTGAAGAGCCAGCACTGTCCAAAGACATCTCTGTGGTCATGTGGCCGGCATGACTAAATGCCAAAGGCGCACGGAACGCTGTTATCTTCCCACCAAAGTGGTCTCTATTTTTCTACCTACATTTTTTACGTGCTTTCGAACTGCTAAGTTGGCAGAAGCTGGGACAAGTAACAGGAGCTCACCCCGTTACGCAGCACTAGGGATTCAAACCTCTGAACTGCCGACCTTTCGATCGAAAAGCTCAGCGTCTTAGCCAATGAGCCACCACATCCCTCTATTTCTTTGGAACAGTGCAAAGAAAGGTATCATAATGATGATCAGGGGCTGGAAATTAAGTCTGCTGAAGAGACATAACAGGATGGTTTTAGTTTTGAAAAGTTATGACTAAAAATACAATAGCATTTGCCAAGTTCCTGAAGGGGTGTAATACAAATCAAGACCTGTTCTATATGGTCAGAATTCAGAAAATGGAGTAAGGGTCACGTAGGAAGATCAATTTAGATTAAATATGAAGAAAATCTTTATAATACAAAAACAATTCAGCAGTGGAATTATGAGTAATGAAAGTGGTGATGTTTTCAGAGAGTTTCAGTCAACTGTTGGGGATACTTCCATCTGGAATCTCACAGTGATCAGGGTCTAATGATCTTTCAACTCAATGATTTCATAATTCTAGATAGAACTTTAAACTCTGTGAACCAGAAGTTACTGTGGAACTATTTAGACTTTCCACAACTCTTCTTTGTGAAGATGTTTGTGTTTTTTGTTACAAATAAAGTATCTGTATTTTTGAAATTTTAAAATAAATATACTTAACAGTGAACCTTTCTTAAGGGAAAAAAATGAAATAACTGGCTATTTTAGTAACCAGAAAATGTAGATAGTAGGTAACGTTGAAATGTTGGGAAACCCTTTCTGCCAGAGAAATAGGATTTTAAAAATGAGTTGTTGCCTTCTGCCAGAAGGACATTCTGTGCAATAAAGCCAAATTCTCTAGTTTTATTTATTTATTTATTAAATTTATATGCCGCCCTCTCACTTTACATAATAAGTTTTCATTTTATTCAGAAAGTTAAAATACAAACTTCAAAAAAGAAGAAAAAGATTACAAAGACAAAACAAAATTAGAGGAAGTGTTTTTAAAAGGTGCATTAGAACACATATACAGATATTGTCCCCCCATCCCCAGTAGAATAATGATAGATATATTACACCTATAATGGTCGCCCCCTTGCAAAACAGAAAACGAATCAGAAAATTATTGTTTCTCAATTATTGCTTCTCATTCCCCAAAGTCATAAGCCCTCCTATAGATTGGACAGAAGACTCTTCTGTAGCTGAGCTTTTACACAGTGGTGAAATCCTACCAGTTCGCACCAGTTTGGGAGAACCGTAATGATAAAAGCTACTGGTTTGGCAAACTGGTAGTAAAAAAAGCTACCAGTTGATCTGAACCAGTATTTCCAACGATCAGCTGTGCCACGCGATTTATATTCGCTAGAAAACAGGAAATCCTGTTTCCAGTAAATCTAAATAGTGCGGCACAGCTGTTTTCCCCCCTCGCTGTTCTACTTACCTTGTTAAGTGTGTCTTTTCTGTGCGAAGCATTTGGTGCATGCGTTTGGTGCACATTGCACATGAGCACATAGCGTGAGTTTGGTGTGCACTATGCATGCACGCACACAGCGCACGTTTGGTGTGCACCGTGCATGTGTGGGCAGCAAACTGCTGGCAAACCGCAGCCAATTTCACCACTGCTTTTACAGCCAGTCATAAACAATTCTCATAGATAGAAGAAGCACCATAACAAAGGAATTCAGAGAATGTTGAAAAAACCTTTCTCACAATTTTTTAAAAAAAAATAAGATTAGTTTTTAAAAATTAATAAAATGTGAAACTTCTGTTGTGAAACTCTGGTACAAATGTAAATCAAATGAGGTCCCTTTCATTACCCAGGAATCCAAGTTGAGTTCCATAGAGAGAAAACAAAAGTGATTTATAGTAAATCACTTATAAAGCAGTAAAAAAAAAGCACAAAAAGTCTTCTTTAAAATCAGCGTTTAAAACAAATCAGCATTCAACCAGTCAATTAACATTTAAAAGTAAATGTCGAAAGGAAAAAAACAACCCATCAAAATGTGCAGTTGAAACCAAGGCATGCTTTAAAAAGCAGACAGTTGAAAGGAAAAGATGGAGACCCAATATTGAAAATTGCAACCTTAAAGATTTCTCTTCTCAGATAGGTCCATTGTCTTGGATCATTCCTAGTAACTCCCATTTGAATCTAGGGAGCATGCCATCAAAGAACCAGCTTTGGCAGCAAAATCAGCTGTTTGTCAGCAGGGAAGAAAACTCCTTTGCTGCTCAGCATGCCATCTTTGGGGAGTCTCCATTTTGAGGGGAGTCCTTGCTATACGCCACCCTCACCAGTAAAGCAATTCAGGGCAGTATATATTTTGGTTGTTAGACAATGCCTATAAATTAAT
This sequence comes from Pantherophis guttatus, assembly GCF_059756535.1. Taxonomy (NCBI): domain Eukaryota; kingdom Metazoa; phylum Chordata; class Lepidosauria; order Squamata; family Colubridae; genus Pantherophis; species Pantherophis guttatus. Next base: position 54,191,683 of record NC_142066.1, read on the forward strand.
CTGACCATTTTACATGTATCAGTTGTTACATGAATTCTTGCCTGAAGACTTAGGCATTAACTTTCTACTATTGCATTCTTATTCTTTTTCTCTTCATTGAGCCTGATATGTATATATATATATATTCTTTGCCCAGTCACCCTAGTGAATCAGCTTCATTAAACACTCTCTTGCCTGCACGGGTACAACGAACAGATGCCAAAGACTCAACTCAACCATTGCTTCAAGAACATCACCAAATTGAGATGAAGACCTTTTCTAATGGCTCAGAGCAGGTAAGTTAACTTTGCAGTAAATAAATGGAGAATATTTTATGACTACAGCACCACAAGTACTGGGATTCAAACTATAATTTTTCCCATCTAAGTATGGAATTTTACTCAGACTTCAGTTGACCTCTGACTTAAAAGAGAACCAAGTAAGCAAAGCGACATCATAAAGCAAAGCGTTATGACTGATAGAAGTCTTAAAACAATGGATTGGCCAGACTTGGTATGATTGCTCAAGAATTTGAACAAATTGAACAAAGATTGTCGTCTTTTGCATCCCTCACTTCAGATGAAGTATGTACGGTAGTCTATAAATTACTTTTTAACGTAAGACAGAGAAGAAAATCCATCATCATGTATTGAGAATTTCTTTCTCTTGGATTATCACATAGGGAATGTCTACATAATTCAAGTAGGCTATCTTAATTATTTGTTCTTAAGTAATTTCATAAGCCAGGTAACTCCATGGCAGTCAAGGCAATGCATCTGATACTGGGTCCTAAATTGTACTGAGTTTTATAATGCTCAACAGAGCTGTATAATTTGACTTGCTAACAGACCAGCAAGCAATGCAGCAATACAGCATGAAACCTCTAATTCAAAATCAGTGGCTCCCTTCAACAGCCCATCTATTATATTTTGTAGAATTGCAAATGCAGGAAGTCCTACATACAGCACATTGTACATTAATACCCACCCATTACTAGAATACATCAGGGCAGAATGGAATCTTGAAGAGCCCCTCACTACTTAATTATCATGGGGACAAAGTGTAGTGACAAAAAGGCATTTTTGAGCCTTCAGTAAAAATGGAGCTCCTGAACTATTGTGCTCTCGATGCCCAACCTTCAGAGCTAGTTTAGAAGGATACCATTATCAAGAGTATGAAAAGCTGTCAAGAATTCAAGGAGAACTAGCTATGTTGTAGTCTTTCTTATGGTAAAAGTCATCAATCAGAACACTCAAGGCTGATTCAGTTCAAGTCTGAATGCATATTGAAATAGGCTTTCTTTCAGGAGCAGCTAAATCTCTACTATTTTAAGAGTCACTTGTAAGAAAATGTCTAATTTTCTCAAATTCAGAGTGTAATCTCCAAGATGTTTTCTTCTTACAGGGAGAGTCAAGCCATAGTGGTTTGAAGAAGCAGCTATTAGATAAGATTCCTCCTGATGCAGAAGCCACTCTGGGATTGGTTGGTAAGTATCTTCTGTGTTCAATTGTAAATGGATCCTGTTGTAGAAAATGTGTAGTGGACCTCTAGAGTAGTGTGAGAACAGTTGTGCTGAATGTCATTGTTTCATTTCTTGGCTTCTCCAGATAAGATTTCAGATAAGATCTTGAAGAATTGCTGCAATGACCTCAGAATATATGCTGGACTTTGAAACTGATGCACAGGTGCTACAATACACCAGAGAATCATTCAAAAATTTCCAGCATTGTAGCACAATGTTCCTATGGATGCCAAGAAATGGGTACATGGATAGATATGGGGTGGACGTGTGGAAAGTAAAACTATGCTGAAAAATGTTATTAGTTGAAATAAGCATAACTATTAAACAAGAAAAGCCACTACTTTTATTAGCATTATTAATATCTATCAGAGAGAAAATTCATTGTTATATTATCTGACATTAAAAGGGTCTGCTTTATTGGCAACAAGAAAAGCTATTACAAATTCTAGGAACAATTTCAAAGGATTGAAAGTTATACATTAGTATGATAGAATACGGATGATGGCATGAGCAGAAAATCAGACAGGGTAAATTTGGCCAGCAAAGGTATAGTAAATAAAACTCAGTGGTGATCCAGATTCAAACGGAAACGGTGATATGCACCACGCAGGGAACTTTCTGCAGTCTTTGTAACCAGACTTTGTTGTTGTTGTTGTTGTGATAATAAAACAACAGTCTTACAGGCAATCCAGGAACTGCTCTGGATCACTTTTTCCCCTTTAGATTCTGGATCACTGCACAGCCCTAAAAATTAATAAAAAGCATTCTAATAAATTTGACTAATGGTATAGCTTAGATCAATTCCATTGAAAAAATATTTATTAACCCAAAATGTTAATGAAAAATATGGGAAACAAAACTGGATGTGCTTTGCATAAAATATCTATGTATTGTAATCCATTGCATACATTGAAATGCATGCATGTACTATATGTATGTTAGATAGATAGATAGATAGATAGATAGATAGATAGATAGATAGATAGATAGATAGATAGATATTATTAGCATTATTAGTACTATTTTCTTTGACATGTTTTTACTTTTTTATGTTAAAATATACTTTAAATACCTCTTAAAATATATGCTGGGCTTAGGTCCACCATTTGGCTGGTCTGTTTATAATTCTGTATATATAGAGCCATTGAAGTAGGCTTATTTTAATTACCTGTATTTTATTTATTTATTTATTTATTTACCCTGGACCACCCCAACGATGCCCTTGAAGTGATGTCTCGGTGTCTGGAGGCCGTGCGGATCTGGATGGGGAGGAACAGGCTCAGGCTCAACCCATCCAAGACCGAGTGGCTGTGGTTTCCGACGTCCCGATATAGTCAGTTGACGCCATCGCTGACTATTGGGGGCGAATCACTGGCCCCCACGGAGAGGGCTCGCAACTTGGGCGTCCTCCTGGACTCACGGCTGTCTTTAGAAGAGCACTTGACGGCCGTGACCGGGAGGATCTTTCATCAGGTTCGCCTGATTCGCCAGTTGCGTCCCTTTCTGGATCGGGGCTCCCTACACACAGTCACTCATGCCCTCGTTACCTCCCGCCTAGACTATTGTAACGCTCTCTACATGGGGCTCCCCTTGAAGAGCACCCGGAAGCTCCAACTGGCGCAGAGTGCGGCCGCGCGGGTGGTTATGGGAGCAACACGCTCCCGTGTGACACCTCTCCTGCGCGAGCTGCACTGGCTCCCGGTGGTCTTCCGGGTGCGCTTCAAGGTTTTGGTTACCACCTTTAGAGCGCTCCATGGCTTAGAACCTGGCTACTTACGGGACCGCCTACTACCACAAACAGCCTCCCACCGGCCGGTACGCTCTCATAGAGAGGGGCTCCTCCATGTGCCGTCAGCCAAACAATGTCGACTGGCGGCCCCTAGGGGGAGGGCCTTCTCTGTGGGGGCACCTACTATCTGGAACGAGCTCTCCCCGGAGATACGGAGAATCCCGGATCTGCGCACTTTCCGCCATGCTTTGAAGACACTCCTATTCCAGCAGGCTGGCCTTGCCTAATTTTCTCCCCTTCTTTTAAATTTTTAAACTGAAATTTTAATTCGTTTTAAATTATTGGGAGTCTTAAATTGTCTTGGGCAAAAATTATTTAATTGGGTTTTAATCATGTTTTAACTTTTGTATTTATGTGTTTTATTTTTTGCCTGTTCACCACCCTGAGTCCTTCGGGAGTAGGGCGATATACAAATTTAATAAAATGAAAATGAAATGAAATGAAATATACCGCCTTTCTCCCGTAGGACTCAAGGCGGTGTACAGTCAAGAAAAATATATATACACAAACATCATAAAATTGTTAATTTTAAATTTAATTTTAAATCTTAATCTTATTTTAATACAGTATGAACCACAGACTGATCTGTTGACATTAGCAGTGATGCAATTATCAGTTTGATCTATTGATTCTTACATTTCAAGCAATTCCAAAGCAGAATTATATCACAGGTCTTCCTTTCTTTTTCTGGCCAACTCCTTGAGCACATATTAGAATATATTCTATTTTATTCCTGATCTTAATCTATGGCTTGTCAACTTACTGCAGTTATCATATATGGACAAAAATATCTGGAGATGAAAAATAGTTTTTTGTACCTAGCTGCTGCCATCTAATAGTTATCCAGATTTCTGCAGCTCAGATAAGGTACCTTAATTCACCTACCACTACTATCTAATCTATAAGGTTGGGCTCCCAACTTTTTTGTATCTACATTGTTCAAAAACAATCAAAATCAGCCTTCCCCAAACAGAACTTACTTTTTTATATATCAGCCCCCATCATTCTCATCAGAAATTGAAATCTAACACAAAAATGGACACCAAGTTGGGAAATCAGATTTAAGGACAGTCTAGTTTCACTTTATATAGAGATCTACATGAATCTGCAGATGTATAGCTCATGAGATAATGAGGAATGAGTTAATACCATAAACCAATTTACTCAGCCCTACATAGGAACCAGAAACTACAGGAAGTGATCAATCCACCTAGACAGAGTAAATTGGGAAATGAGAAGCAAAGTTGTCCTTATTCCAGGTTTGTCTTTGGAGGAAAGAGTCTAGCATAATTTGCAGATATGAAAAGTGCTCTGACTTGCTTCCACGATCTCTAGATAGAAAGAGAAAAAATAATACATTTGATTTCAGAACCTATATTCCTTAGTATTCTACGTCAGTGTTTTTCAACCTTAACTTCTTAGCTCCTAGCCAGTATGGGGGATTCTGGGATTTGAAGTCCATACATCTTGATGCCACCAAGGTTAAGAAATACTAGTTTCTTCAAACACAATGACTAGCAAAGAATTTCTCTCCTCACAGCTATATCTTTCTTCTTACTTCCTTTCTTTTCTCTTTTAAAGCAGAATGATTTATGTATATAACTGAAGTATTAATGTGGGAAATTCTGAAACTGTTAAATTGCCATAGTTTAACACCGCCTAATTGTAGAGCTAGCACTACTTGTTTCTACGAATGTATGTTAATCTTTAAAAATTTGGAGAATGGGAATGGGAATCTACTTGTTCTTGCTTTCTTGTACATTTGGGCCAGGAAGAAGCCATATTTGTCCTTTGCTTTGCTTCTCTATCTAGCTTATCAAACCCTGATTGCAAACTTTGCTCACTTTGCTGTCTTCTCTTCTCTCCCCTTGTTCCCTTCACTTCCACCCTTTTGCCTCTGCTTGGATTCCTTTCTTTTTTGCCTGCAATTTTCTCTCTTCCTGTTTTTCTTTGTGTCAAAGCCCCTAAACTATATCCCATGCCCATCCATCCTCCCTTCAGGCTGTGCCACCTTCCTGGATCGACCTACTCTGGCCTTTGTACGCTTGAAGGAAGCTGTGGAGCTGGACTCTGTCCTGGAGGTTCCTGTCCCTGTCAGGTTCCTTTTTGTGGTTCTGGGCCCTGATTCCCCCCACATTAACTACCACGAAATCGGGAGAGCCATCTCAACTATGATGTCTGAGAGGGTAAGTTGGTTTTCCTTTATTCATTCAAGGGGCTTGAAGAAATAATGGTAGATCCTGCTTTCAGAAAAGATTAGCAGGTGAGTATTCAACAGTGAGAAACCCATGTGAATAAGCTGAGAGCAAGGCTGACAGCTTCTGAGATGGAGCAGTTCAGTACACACCCATTGTAATCCTGACGTTGAAGAAATGGCTTCCTGACAAGGACAAAAAAGAAATCAAGTGGCACCAGAATCAACGTTAGAAAACTGGTATGCCAGGTGTGAAGTAAAGAACAAAGACCCAAAAGACTTCCCTCCTGCTCCATCAGCATGAATGCCCAGAATCAGGTTGTATTATTTGCAGGATGGTTATAATGACTAGAATTTCATACATTATTAGGCATAGAAAATGAGAGGCCTGGTGAGGTTTCTCCAACCAGCAGGTGGAGCAGTAAGGCTTTTAATAAGCTTCCCACCTATTACCACAAATAGGGGCATCATAATTGCATAGGCAAGATTTATTCTTTTTTCTCTGCTTGCTGTGATCAGTTCAGAATATCAGAACCTCACACAATTACTGGTCCTGGAAAAGAAATTCCATGGCCTTTTCAGTGGCCAATTGTTTCCTGAGATGGCAACTTCCATGGATAAAAGTTTGTGGGAAGTGTGTCTTTAGTTCTTGGTTCTCACTTTCTCTATTATGCCATGCAAGATCTAGACATACAGGTGTCAAACCTGATCACGTCATGTGACGTATTGTGACTTTTTTGCCTTTGTGGAGCTGGGGTGGGTGTGGCCTGTATGTGGTGCATCCGGCCCATCGGCCACCAGTTTGACAAGCCTGCCTGAGATATTAAACTACCAGAAGTTCCCTATCATTGAAAGCTCTTGGCAAAGCATTTGACAATATAGGCAAAATGGGCAGCTTTCAATACAGATGTTTTAGAGCATGTAGTTTTTATAGCAAAATCATTTTACTTTAGAAGTTTGTTTTAGTAAAGACTTGTGGACATTTATTTTTCAGCTTCATTGGTTTTAACGTCTAGAATTGCTTACATTCACTGATTAATTTTAATCGGCTAGAGAGACGTATTTCAGATAAATCTGATACAACTCTTCACTGAAATACATAGTGTTAACAAGTAACTTAAAATGAATTATTTATGGCAAGTTGGACCTATCCCCTTATCTACATCACCAGTAGAGTACTGCTTCAAACAGAGTGGAGAAACAGGCTGTGAAATGAGCCCACCCCATTCCTGCCCAGTGCCTCCCTGAGCACTGTTTTATTTTCTTTCTCGGAGTAGGTATTTCGCAATGACTCCTATTTGGCAGAAGGAAGACAGGACTTGATAAAGAGTCTGGATGAGTTCCTAGATTGTTGCATTGTCCTCCCACCCTCTGAGATCCAAAATGAAAGACTTCTCAAAATGTTGCTGCCAGTGCAGAAGGATTTCCTAAGGAAGAGGTACCTCCCAGTGGAGAAGAAACTGGAAGAGCCACTAAAAGACCTAGGTATGGTTAGACGTAGCTATGGTTTAGTGTAGGAGGATAATTTAGCCTCCTACTGCTCCTCAGTCTCAGCAACTTTAAGACGTGTGGTTTTTCAAGTCACAGAATTCTCTAGCCCATTCATAGGCTCCACACATCTCAGAGTTGGTGAGGTTGAGAAACACTGATTTAGCCCGCAGTTCTCTGCTTGAGTCAGGCATAGTGAACTCAGTGTGATTTCTTCTAAGAAAACATTAGTATAGACATTATACTATTAGCTTCTGCAAGAACGACTGAAGGAGTCCATATTTTAGTTTGTTTATAAAATGGGAACTTGCTGAGAAATTAATCTGGAAGATGTCCTGTCTCATATTTATGACAGATGTGTGGGGATAGCTTGATTTTACCTAGTAGGATAAGAAACTGTATAATTGTATCACAAAACCACAGATATTGGCACCAAACTCAGCTTCCTGATTAAGGCCAGGGCCCCATGTAACAAATTTTCCAAAAACGTTTTGCCTTTTTTCAATGTATTTATTTATTTCATTTATTTTCCACCACAATCCCAAAAGGCTCTCAGCAGTTTTGCAAGGTTTTTCTTCCCTCTTTCATTTTTTGTGCCATTAAATGGAAACTGCCTCGACAAGTTCATGCAGTTTTCTTGCCAACATTTTTCAGAGGTAGTAGCCCTTCTTTCTTGATCAAGAGAGAATGACTGGCCCAAACTCACCCAACTGGCTTTGTGCCTAAGGCAAGACTAGAATTCACAGTCTTCAGGTTTCTAAGCCTGGTCTTTTTACTCACTACTCCAAACCAGCTCTCTTTATTTGAGCACACAGCTACTAAAACATTTGTGATTGGTTTTAGAACAAGAACAGCATCTTAAAAACACACAAAATATATTCAAACATTAAAAAATCCAGGCATTGTCCAAAACAATCTCCATAGCATAGGAGCTCCCATTTCAGATGCTTCAAGCAGGCAGTGTGAATCTAAATTCTAGAGTGCCTCCAAACCTTAGCCACAGGTTCAATCCTGTGTGTGGAATGCAGTGAGAAAATTTAGATATAAAGTGGAACAGAGAGAAAGACTGCATTGCCAGTACTCAGAAAATGGCAATCTTTTCTTCTTGTAAATAACTACACAAAATAATTATGCAAACCAGAGAAATATACATAAATTAAAATTTAGAGTGTTAGAAGGCTTGCTTAATCATAGCAGCCCTTTTGGTAAAATGCTTTTTTGACTTAACGGTGTGAGATAGAAGAGGGATGACCTTTAGATGGCAATGATTATTGCTTCAAAAAGCAGACCAGCCTCACTATCATACCTGTCCTGCTTAGGCAGCCACTGAACTTCTCTCCCAAACACAGTCAGCCATAAGGTTCAGAAAGTTCAGTTACATTCAAATGGTGGCCACAACTGGATGACTGCAGGTTTGCCTCTTTTTATATGTATGTAATGTGTACAAGGGATGCGGTGGCTCAGTGGCTAAGATGCTGAGCTTGTCAATCGAAAGGTCGGCAGTTCAGCGGTTCGAATACCTAGAGCTGCATAACAGGGTGAACTCCCGTTACTTGACCTAGCTTCTGCCAACCTAGCAGTTCGAAAGCACGTAAAAAATGCAAGTAGAGAAATAGGGACCACCTTTGGTGGGAAGGTAACAGCGTTCCGTGCGCCTTTGGTGTTTAGTCATGCCGGCCACATGACCACAGAGATGTCTTTGGACAGTGCTGGCACTTTGGCTTTGAAACAGAGATAAGCACCGTCCCCTAGAGTCGGGAACGACTAGCACGTATGTGCGAGGGGAACCTTTACCTTTTAATGTGTACAATGCACATTTTAAAAACCTGAACCTGCCTGCCATTTAAATATTGTTGACAACCTCACTAATTAGACACCATTGTCTCATAGTCTATCCAGATAACTCAGCTGGGAGTTTCTCTGATGTTAAAGATCCATATTATACAGGGCAACCTTCATGATCATGAATGAAATAACTTCAGAGATCACCAAATACCCATAAAAAGTGGGCTCACATTCCAAGCAGGCACTCCCTCTGAAAACCTCCCCTTTCCTTCTCATGTAGCGCACAAACTGAAAGACCATGACATCACAGCAGAAGATTCGGATGATCCCTTGCGCCGAACTGGAAGGATTTTTGGGGGGCTAGTGAAAGACATAAAACGTCGGTACCCCAAGTATCTCAGTGACATCAAAGATGCTCTGAACCCACAATGCCTGGCTGCAGTCATCTTCATCTACTTTGCTGCCCTTTCTCCTGCCATTACTTTTGGAGGCCTGCTTGGTAAGAGAAATTAACAGCACCTTGAAATGTAATCACATACTAAAGGTCAGGAGGATGATACTTTTTAAAAAATGCTCTGGAATTAACTTTGTGCTGGGCCAGACAGACAAACAATAAGAAGCGGCGTGTTTTCAAACGTGAGTGCTTCAGATGGGTTAGGACTATAATTCCTAGCCAGTATTGCTAGCATAAACTGTCTAGTAAAATATTATATGCTTATTTGTTTATTTTCTCCAAGTCTGGTGATAAAAATCAAAATTTAAAACAATAAGGATAGAGTTACTAGATAACAGAAGAGGCAAAGAAGGATATAGACATTTGGAAAGGAAGAGATATGGAGGGAGGGAGGAACACACTAATTTTCATGGTGTCTGCAACAAAAATGATTTAAGGTTACCTGTATATGAAATTACTGTTCCCTTCAGCTTCAGAAAAAATAGTTTTTCAGTCAATAATTTTCCAACAAATCTTTATTTTTAAGAACAAAGCAATACTATAGAATCAATGACAATGTGCTTTTTCAAATTCCACCATAGAAATGTATGTTGAATCATATGATACAGTTATCATAGATTTGAAGGAGTTGAATTGAAGATGATTGCTGGAATTGCAAAATATATTTAACAATATAGATTTGGGTCAGGGATCTGCAACCTTAAACACTCAAAGAGCCATTTGGAACCGTTTCCCACAGGAAAAAACCACAAGGAGCCACAAAACTTGGGTGGGCATGGCCAACTCGACATCATTCACTCCCACATGACACACACACACCCAGCTATGCCTACCCAGCCAGTCATTAGGACAGAGAACCAGGAACCACAAAAACCTTTTCTCTCACTCTCTCTCCCGCCCTCTCACTGTATCTACCTCTCTCTCCCCCTCTCCCTCTCTCTCCCCCTCTCTCTCTGTGTATCTCTCTCTCCCCCCTCTCCCTCTCTCCCCCTCTCTCTCCCTCTCTTTATGTCTCTCTCTCTCCCCCTCTCCCTATCTCCCCCCTCCCTCTCTCTGTATCTCTCTCCCCCCTCCCTCTCTCTTCCCCTCTCCCTGTATCTCCCTATATCACTCTCTCTCCTTCTCCCTATTCCCTCTCTCCGTGTATCTCTCTCTGTGGGTCTTTCTCTCCCCCTCTCCCTCTCCCCCTCTCTCTGTATCTCTCTCTCCCCCTCCCTCTCTCTTCCCCTCTCCCTGTATCTCTCTGCATCTCTCTCTCCCCTCTCCCTATCCCGCCTCTCTCTATATCTCTTTCTGTATCTTTCTCCCTCACATCCCCTCTCCCTCTCCCTCTCCCTCCCCCTATCTCTGTATCTGTGTGTGTGTGTGTGTGTGTGTGTGTGTGTGTTTATGTCTCTCTGTGTGTGTATCTCTGTACCTCTCTCTCTGTATCTGTGTCTGTGTCTTCTCACTCTCTCGGAAAGCCCAGCGAGCTCTCATTGGGGCTCTTTGCTACTCCTTTTCTTGTTTTTGGAGATCTGAGCTGGCTGAGGAACGAGCGCAAAGCACAGTGGAGGCTTCCCTTTGGGCGACCCTCCTCCTCCTCCTCTTGCGATCCCCTGGCTGGCTGTGGTGGGGCCAGGAGTGTGTGCATGAGCGGGGAGACCCTCCTCAAGTGAGCCAGTGGGCTCGGCCAAAGTATACAAAAGTGCACAGGGGGAAGAAGAAAAGGAGTAGTGAAGAGCCCCAAGGAGAGCTCACTAGCTTGGCCCAGCCTTGGCTTTCCTGACTCCCGGGGTGGGCATGCAAAGTTTGGGGGGCCAGCCCCCTTTTCCACTGCCCTGAGCTTCTAAAAGCCATGGCTGGGCACTGCAGGCCTGTCCCCCTTTCCATCGTCCCCTCCTCCCAGATTCCATTCCCACCCCACCAGTTCTCGTGTTAGCAAGGCTGGCATCAGTGGTGGCTGGGTTGGGCCAGTGTCTCAGGGCGGAGAACAGGTTGCGCATCTCTCCAAGCGACCGAGGCATACCCAGCACCAACCAGGGCTGGAAGAAGCTCCAGCAAGAGTGAGATGCTGGAGAATCAGCCCCGGCCATTTCTCCACCCCCCACCATCACCCTTACCTTTTCAAGCCAGGCAAGGAGTTACTGGGAGAGGAGGGTGAGGGGCAGGGCCAGCCAGTGATGGAACAGGGAGCCGCAGTAGAGGGCCCAAAGAGCTGCATGTGACTCTGGAGCTGCAGGTTGCCAACACCCAATCTAGGTTATTGAATCTATCAAAGGGCAAGGGATGAAAAGAGCAGACAGTTTACAAGATCACAATACACAAAAGTTGTAATGACGAGTATTATGAAAACAGTCCGAAATTATTATTTTTTAAACCAAGATACTCAAAAGCCAGCCAATATTTAATGCTATGCTTATCAGACAGAAGACATGTACTTCTTTTACCTGACTTGGAAGCTCTAAGGAGGTCTTGCTAAAGACCAAGTCATTCATCTTGGTAAAATACATACCAGGTTTCTACTAAATTACACAAAAAGCAAATAGTAAACAACAGTGTGGAGAATGGAAATATCTATACTACACCACCAAGACTTATACAATGTGATAGTGGTGTAATGCTGTAGTTTTCAACCATGTAATTTTACTTAATTATTCTTGGAGAGGATCAGAGGAAATTTATGTATTGCCCCAATGTGTTTCATTCATAAGTTCATTGAACTTATTTATTTATATCCAGTTCACCCTCAGTCATTCTGGGCTGTTTACACAAATTATAATCTAATATAAAAAAAAACAAAAAACAGTAACTTCTCACATAACTAGTGGCAACAATCAAACAAGCCACCAGATGAGATCCACTTTGAGGTTCCCGGGCCTGTTGGCAAAACCAGATCTTCAGAGCCTTGCGAAAGAGTGTAAAAGTGAGAGCCAATCTTATCTTCACGGGGAAGGAGCATCACAGAGAAGTTCCTTCTTGGTCCCAGTACATGGAATCTTGTAAGAGAGGGGATCCATAGCATTCTCTGCCTTCCCACTCTGGTGGGTTGGGTAGATATGACCAGGAAAAAATGGTCCTTCTAATAATCTGGCTATGTAGGGTTTAGAGGATGACAACTAGTAACTTAAATTGGACCCAGAGGCAAGTTGGCAGCCAATGCAGCTCCTGCAGAACAGGTGATACATGAGCACATCTAGGCCTGCACAAACCATGTGGGCCACATTTTGAATCAATTGAAGCTTCCAAATGCTTTTCAGGGGCAGTCTCATGCAGAGTACATTGCAATAGTCAGGATGGGAGGTGTGAATGAGTGTGAGCAGGTATTTGTCAAGGAAAGGGTGCAATTGGTGCACAAAAGCCCTTCTGGTCACAATTATCACCTGCTTCTCAAGCAGGAGTCTAGAGTCCAGAAGGACCTCCAGATTATGCATTGGGTACGTCTTGAATGCCGTCCCATTCAAGACTAGAAATAGCAATTATCCATGGGCCAAAGAACTCCAAACCCAAAGCCATTCCATCTTATCAGGGTTCGCTTTCAGCCCATTGCTCCCCATCCAGGCTTTAACAGCCTACAAGCACTGCAAGAGAGAGGTCATGTCATTGCTTAACTCAACATGGGCCAAGATATATAGCTGGCTGTCATCAGCATATTGATGATATCTCAGCCCACGGTGATGGATAATCTCACGCAGCAGGTTCATGTAGATGTTAAACAGAAAGGGAGAATGTATCACACACCATAGGGCATATATATATAATGTGTGCATTGCATGTTAAAAAGGGGTAAGGGATTTGTCAGCTCTTCCAGGCAAACAAGACACAAAATAAGACCAGCTAATACTACTTTTTTTTAAGGCTGCATTAACAGTATCTTGCAAGTCTGAAAGTACAGATCTCTTACTTTTTCTTTTCACAGCCTGATCAAGGTATGTCCTTCCTAAGTTTCTTTCTCTGGCTGTTAAACAATGGCAGGTTTCTCTCCCACTTGTCTGTTCATTTCCTAGGCAGCATCCTTTTCCTTTACCCTCAAGGTCATCCTCCACATATCATTATAGTTTTGATCACCTGGTCCTACCTGCCATTAATACATAACCAGTCTTTAATAAATCTAAAGACCTCAACCCCATCACTGGGCACTTCCACACACCTCATTATTTCTACCATTCAAACACTTTTTGCTGTTTCAGAAAAGACTGCGAACATCCCCATGTAGCCATTGCATTAAATCAAGCTCTGCTCTCTCCCACTTTAAAAATGGCTGCCAGCCCAGACTTCTCTTCCTTTCTTATTCTTTTCAGCTGCTTCCTAAAGTGTATAGTCTGAAAAGCAAATACATTTGAATGATCTGTATAGGCTAGCCTAGTATTTCTCAATCATGGTAACTTTAAGATCTGCAAACTTCAACCCCCAGAATTCTCCAACCAGCACAGGTAGCTGATTGGGGAATTCTGAGAGTGCAGCACCAGCACAGCTGGTTGGAGAATTCTGGGAGTTGAAGTCTATCTACCTTAAAATTGCTAAGGCTGAGAAACACTGGGCTAAAGGTAGGTTTCTCCAAAGACAGTAGAAAGTAGCTTGAAAAAAGTTTTATGAGGTATTCGTTCAATATGATTTCATGTCTTACCGGGAAGATTTTGTATTGAAAAATACACTTCGATTGTGAGAAATGTGCATTGTTATGAAAAAGGCTGTGACAAATCCTAAACCATATAAATCTCTGACTCCTGGACAATGGAGGCCGAAAGAAGGCCTGGGCTGGTCCTATTTTTGCTAATTGTTTCCTATTTGCTTTCAGCTGAAGAGACAGAACGTCTGATAGGAGTCTCTGAGCTTCTACTCTCTACCGCAGTTCAGAGTGGACTCTTTTGCTTGCTGGGAGCTCAGCCTCTCCTTGTTGTGGGATTCTCTGGCCCCCTTTTGGTCTTTGAAAAAGCTTTTTATGCAGTAAGTATCCTGCCAGAAATCACTACAACTTGTTAAAAGGGAACCAGATTGTTGCTACAAGGGAGCAACTGGATTTGATTGCCTTAAACTGTAATGTAGTTCAAGGGTCTCCAACCTTGGCAACTTTAAGACTTGTGGACTTCAACTCCCAGAATTCCCAGCTTTTCTGGTTGAGGAATTCTGGGAATTGAAGTCCACAAGTCTTAAAGTTGCCAAGGTTGGAGACGCCTGATGTAGTTTATCTGAGCGTAGTTTGTATAATTCCATCAATTGTCGTTTTGCAAATAATAGTTTAGTGTGCTATTAGTGGTCAGCAAATAATGGCTTAAGCAACTATGGCTAAACAATCCATAGTGGTGGTCATTTGCTTAAATTATTTTAAAACAATAGACCATTTTGGAAATTGATGGACAATTTTGGCTATAAGATATATGATGAAACAATCTCCATGTCTACAGGTAGCATCTCCTATTTCTAGGTGCTGGAGAGTAATAAAGATGTTTTTAGGTGGCTTCTAACCAGGCAGTGTTTTATATAACAAAATTATTCCTACATTATTAGAAACTTTCCAGTTCATGCTTACTCAGTCTTATTTCCATAGCAATAGAATATTGTGCCTTTTCCAATCTGATAACATATTAATTTAAACTCCCATAATAATCAAGTAGTGTAACAAAGATTGGGCTAACTTTGGAATTTAAGTACAGCACTTTTGTAGGAAAGCACTATGAAATGCTATAACAATAAAAAAAAACATCTGAAGACAAATTTAGATTTCAGCTATCTCCCCACAGATGTTAAATGTGAAGCTTCATCACTGTGACCATAAGCTTGAAAAATTTACACCGGTCATTTTCTCATATCCTCATATATGTGTTCAACTCCCCAATTCCCAACTAGCCAAAATAGAAGTTTTATAAGATGTCAGTCTGGAAAAGCTGATAGTTCAAATATCTGTTTTATTAAAGTGAAAGTGCAAATGAAGGGGAAAAATTGCATTTCAGCTATATAGTTTATGAATTTTTCTTTTCCTTCCTCATGCCCATTCCCTTGTCTATCCATATAGTTTTGTACGAATTATAACATTGAATACCTTGTGGGGAGAGTCTGGATTGGCTTTTGGCTGATACTAATAGTGATATTGGTGGTGGCTTTTGAGGGCAGCTTCCTGGTGCGTTACATCTCTCGCTACACTCAGGAGATCTTCTCAATCCTCATCTCCCTCATCTTCATCCAGGAAACTTTTTCCAATCTCATCAAGGTAATGTGATTTATTGCGTTCATACTTTCTGTATTGTTGCATGACAGTTACTGGTAGTTTTGTTTCTTAGAACAAAGTATGTGTATTCCATTTCATGACAACAAATTCTCAGAATTTCTATTCATTGGCTATGTGGTTGAAATTTGGGGATATGTCCTAACATATTTTGATGACATTACAATAATAAGGCAATAGTACATCCAAATCTATGACAGAGGTATGAAAATTTGTCTGCTGAAGTGTTATGTTCTTCTGATGACCTGCTTGAGGTAAGGCTGACCGCAGAGTAAGGCAATCAGTTTCTTTCTCTTCATTGTGTCATTTATTCCTTGTGCTAGAATGCTGGGCATTATTTTGAAGTAGATTTGGGGTCCCAAGTTCTAAGCAGTATGTCCTTTATAAATATTATCTTTTTGTTCTAGAATTCTTTAAATTCTCACCAAATTAGAAACATTCTGGCCAAAATTAAAAGAAGGCCTTGGTCACTTTTGCCTCCTCTCAACTTCTCCATGCATTTGCCAAATCCCATTATGTTATGGCCATACATGTGTCACTGCATAACTTGTATATCACACTCCAGGTCATATATGTTCTCTTATAGCAACTGTTATGACTTGAGAAGAACATGTGTGTTAGTTGTATAGTTTGCATTTCCAATGTCACATATCCAGGGTGTCTTGCTATCCACGTCATGATCATGGATTACAAGATGAATAAATAATTAACTTTTTCCACATCTTCATTTGATTTCCAGTTTTATTACTTTAGGCAAATAACGACAACTGCCTTCAGTAACTACTCCGTGCAAACATTTTTAATTAATGCTTCAAATGATAAAGGTGATTTAAAATTCTCTGGGTACTTAAAAAGCAGAAGAGTAAGTGTGAGAATTACATAAACCACTAACTTATAAAATGGGCAAAGAAAAGTGTGTATTTTCCATGGCTGCCCCTATCTTATGGGACACCCTCTACCCAATTATTTGGCAGGCCTTTTAGTCCTTTGGAAGGCCATCCTTACCCAGGTGCTGGATAAAATGAGAATGTCTGGAGTTGGTTATGGGGCATCCCAAGGAGATGATAGAGGCTCTGGTTTTGTTTTGGTTTCATGATTTGCTGTTTTGTGGTTTTTATAGTTCTGTTATTGTTGTGGGCCATCCAGAGCAGTGTTTTTGATGGGTAACCAAACAAATACTTTATGTAAATAAATAACAGCATTATAGCAATGCTTTAAGAGTAACTAAGTATTCTGATAGCAGAGGTAAATGTTGATTTAAAAAGAACATGTGCATATTTATTTAATCTTTTGTCAATCCAACAGTCAGCAGGAATTTCGGTCCTTTCATATACTCAGTAAATGGTCTTGAGTAAATCATCAAACCTACTTTCTACATCTGTAAAAATGGAATCAACTATGACAGTAATTCTAAGGGAGAGCAAACAAGTTGCAACTATAAAGTGATGAGTTTGGGATTACAATGGGGTAATCATTGTAATCACCATGCCTCCCATAATAAATATTTTATAGTGTACCTGTGATGGTACACTATAAAATTATTTTATACATTATTCCCCATGATATCCTGCTCAATTTTATTCCCATTTTACAAATGGAAAAATCAAGCTAAAAAGGCTAGGCCTCCCAATTTCCCCCCAAATAAGACCTAACCAGAAAATAAGCCCTATCCTGATTTTTAGCATGCTCCTAATATAAGCTCTACCCCCAAAATAAGCCCCAGTTAAGACCATCATCAGCTGGGATGTGTGTGATTGTGGCCAGCACCAGGGGCAGCAAGGGCACAGGGGCTGATGGCATCCGGAAGGAGCTGCAGCCTGCCGGCACCTTGGTCAGACCACTTTGGAGCTGCGCAGCCCACACAGTGCAGGTCAGTTGATTACTTGTCCAATCAGCAGATAGAAGCAGAGGCGTGGGGAGAGGCACTCAATCTGGATGTGCCATGTGGGCCACGGGAAAGCTGAGAGATGGTGGCCTGAAGCAGGCGAGTGGCCGTGGGACGCTCGTCTTTGCATCTCTCAGCTTGCCTGAAGCCCATGCAGCATGTCGGAATTGCCTGCCTTCCCCCCTGTGCCTCTGCTGCCAGTGCTGCTGTGTGAAGATGAGCCTCCCATGGCCGCTCTCCCACTCCAGCCCACTGATTCTCTGCTTTCCTGAGGCCCGCACAACACGTCCAGATCACCTGTCTTCCCTCTGTGCCTCTGTCTCAATCTGCTACTTGGACAAATAATCCACTCACCTGCGCTGCACGGGCTATGCAGTCCCAAAGAGCATCGACCAAGGGACCAGTGGATTGCAGCTGCTGCCAAACACCATCGGCCTCCATGTGCTAGCCATCTCTTGTGTGCACCCTGGGGATGTGGTGCCCAGCCAGGTTGATCACCCTGATATTGTGTTTCCCTGACAATAAGCCCTAATGCTTTTTTGGAGCCGAAAAAAATATAAGACCGGGTCTTATTTTCAGAGAAACATGGTATCTGTGGTATCCCATACTTTTGCACGCATGGAAAAAGGAAAGGTTAGCATCAAGCTGCTGGAACATATATCTTGATTACAGTATGTTATTTTGCTCAAGTTTTTGCCATAATCTCCTTCCTCTTATCCTCACCATTATACATGATTACTGTTATTATTAGAGCATCTGCTTCTGAATTTTTGTAAAATTGCTTCAGAGATCTGCCTGTCTACTCTTTGCCCAGCCCACTCCCCAGAACAAGCTGGTCCAGGAAGCAACACTGCCAAGATACGGTTTCCATAGAAACTAGGGAGCAGGAAGGATTGGGAGGAGGAGGAAAGCTGGAAGAAGGATGAAAGGGAGCTGTTGTAGGTGGTTTCATTTAGAATCACCCCTGCAGAGATTTGATAGTATTGGATTAGGTAGCTCAGGACAACTGGACAAGACAAGGCAAAGATTTGAGATGATGAGCTAAAACATCAGGAGAATCAAGAAGCAGAGAAAACATGGATGCCTAACATCTTTAAGCAAAAGATCCAGACATACATTAACCTCCGCATTTCTGCCCATATACATCTTTTCAGTCATCAAACAATATCTTGCAGCACTGTAAAGATTAATTTATCATCATGTGATCTAGGAACACCCTGACACTGGGAACACCACAAGAGGGTGCCACTCATCTCCAAAATGGAATCAATTATTAAATGTAATTTGTTATTCAGTTAAAAGTAGCCCAAATCTTCCAGAATTACTGGATCTTTTAAGATCTCTATGTTCTTGAATGTGAATGGAATTTTCATGTGAGAAAGCTGTGCTATTTGATGACATTTATCTAATTTCGTGGACCACATAATGTCACCTATTGCACAATTATTTTGAAAAGACAGTCATACCTTTATTATCCAAAAACACTTATGTGATAACAGATTTCTTAGCCTTTAAGGCTATGAAAGTCAAGAATGTGCCAGAAGACTGCCACAAGACTGTTGTTATTTTCTGCAGAAGATTAGCAGGGCTATTCTTTCACAACAACAGTCAGCCTTCTTCAACTTACTACGCCGCCCCCCCAGTTGTGTTGATCACAAACTCCAGAACTTCAGCCTGCATAGCTAGTAGGCAGAAATGTAAAGGTTGAGTAAGTGCTATCATTTATTTATTTATTTATTTATTTTATAAAATTTGTATGCCGCCCTATCTCCAAGAACTCAGGGTGGCTCACAACGACAGTCGATCAAGCGACTGTTAAAAACAACAAATATATATAAAAATCAAGAAAGTTTTTTAAAAAAAATTAAAATATACTACCCCGTCAGTCCAGGCCGGGATAATCAAATTTGATATCATGTTGATATCAAATTTTAGCAATCACCTGGATAGATTTTCATGACAATGATTTGTTTTCAAGTTGGCTTTTTAGCTCAGGACTGATGGAGGGTTAAGATCTTGGAAGCAGGGGCATCCAAGAAGTGGGGTGAAAATGGTACGTAGGTGCTACCAGAGGACCCAAGTTTGATTGCATTCCAGTCTGTGCAATGCAGGTGTCATATTAAAAGAGAGTAGGACTTTAATCACACTTGCCATTTTGAGATTGTTACACACACACACACCATGTATTGCTGGGACAGCTGACCTAAACAGTAAATGGATGTAGTTACCAGGCAACTCAATCTCGATTTTAAAATCTTTTTAAAAATCTAGTGGTAGGGTACTGTGTTTTGCCATCTTTCTTCTTTCTTTCACTGCTTTGTCTCCTGAGGAACACTCATATATAGGAAAGTTATATATGAGTTACCCTGTGATAAGATGCTTTCATCTTTGGTTTCTAGAGTGGCTTTCTTCAGCCTGATATTCTCCTCCACTAATATCTTCTTGTGTTGGGACGATTACTCTCCAAATAGCAACTCAGTTTAACAGATCAAGGACAATACAGTTAATCAGCCTCAAAAAGTTGCATTCCACTACAATCACAGAACAAGCCAAGCATTCAGATAGCAAAGCCCAAATAATATCCTTCTGGTCTCAGGGAATAAGTCCAAAACCAATTCAATTCTATAAGAATAAAGGCCTGAAGAAATAATTTGCCCATCCTACTAGAGAAGATGAAAACATGTTTTTCATCTTTTTCAGATGGATAAAAGTTAATATGAGGAGATCCAACATATACTGTATTCTTATGGACAACATACACTGAATTAGAGAGCAGCCAACCATATCTAAGTCTGACATATTATACAATTTCAGTTCACATGATTAGGACATGTCGTGTAACTAGACAATTGGATTCAATAAAACATGTTTACATTAATCATGGGTATGCAGACTATGTAAAGAACTACCAAACTCTTACAGCCATCTTAAAGTAGAGCTACTTCAGGTCTCATTTGTCCCACATGGGACAAATACAGGGTTGAGTAAAGATTTGAAGACCACTATTGCATCTGGAGCTGAATTCGTCATTTTACTATCAGAGCCCAAAATCTTAATCAATCAATCAGAATAGAGCTGAAAGAGACCTTGGAGATCTTCTAATCCAACCCCTTGCTCAAGTGAGAGACCCTATACCATTTCAGACAAGTGGCAGTCCAGTCTTTTCTTTAAAACCTCCAGTGATGAATTCTGACGGCAAGCTGTTCCACTGGTTAATTGTCCTCACTGTTAGAATTCTCCTTAATTCCAGATTTTTTTTTTTATTTGATTTATATGCCGCCCTTCTCCGGAGACTCAGGGCGGCTTACAGTGCGTTAAGCAATTTTGCTTCTCTCCTTGATGAGTTTCCATCCATTGTTTCTTGACTTGACTTCTGGTGCTTTGGAAGATAAGTTGATCCCTCCTCTTCTTGATGGCAGCCCATCAAATACTGGAATACTGCTATCATGTCACCCCTAATCCTCTTCTCCAGACTGGCCATACCCAAATCCTGCAATCGTTCTTCATATATTTTTTCTCCAGGCCTTTAATCATGTTAGTTGCTCTTCTTTCCATTTTTCCAAAGTCTCAACATCTTTTTTATAATTTGGTGACCAAACTGGATGCAATATTGCAGGTGTGGTCTTACTGAGGATTTATCAAATGGTAGTAATATTTCACGTGATTTTGATTCTATGCCTCTGTTTATACAACCAAGGATTGTATTAGCTTCTTCGGCTGCTGCCACATACTGCTGGCTCATGTTTAAGTGATTGTCCACTAGGACTCCAAGGTCCCTCTCACAATGACTGTTTTTGAACCAGGTTTCGCCTACCCTGTACTTCTGCCTTTGGTTTTTCCTGCCTATGTGTAAAACCTTGTTTTTCTTCAAATTAAATTTCATGTTGTTCGGTAGAGCCCATTGTTCAAGTCTGCCAAGATCTATTTGGATCCTGAGCTTGTCTTCTAGGGTATTGGCTATTTCTGCCAACTTAGTGTCACCTGCAAATTTGAAGAGTTCCCCTTCAATTCCCTCATCTAAGTCCCTAAGCCCTCATTTATGAAGGTATCTCTTATGTAATTGAATCAAGTAACGTCTCCCATCAAGGATTCATGATACTATTCCCATAAAATCAGGGAAAAAATGCATACAATCAATTACTGACATACTAGAGATGCTGGGAAATCTTCAGTGCCCAGGTTGGTCAGCATTGAACAGACTGCTGTCCACGACCCCCACACCCTTGGTTAATGTTACAAGGAAATCAGCAGTCTGTATCAGGGCTGCTAAGAAAATGGGACCGTTTTTTGCTTCCTTGTCTTTTGCAAAGAACCTGTGATGCTAGTGGGAGCAATTCAACCTGCTACTTTGCTGGCTAGAGGGGGGAACAGATTGTTGTTGCCTGTTGTTTAATAGTTGCAGCAGCAAGAACAGTAAACCCTCTTTCTGCAGTAAACAAATTTAGAAGGGTGACTTTCAGGCAGTCAATCTATCTTTCAGGGTTGCTGTTATGGGAGAAATTGGAGGAAGAAGTCCTATGTATGCTATCTAAAGTTCCTGAAAGAAAGATAGAATGTAAATTGCAAACAAATAATACACAAAGTGTGAAAAGTAAATGGGTGCAAACAGGTAAATTCCCCAAGTTCAGCAATCTCTGAAGCGTTCAACTTTCTCATCTAATCCAGCCATTTTTCCAAATTGTGATAGCTATCCAAGTCAGAATGGTTGGTTTCTTTGGTCTGATTATCTATTTTCTCATTCTGAGTCCCAGGTGGTCAGCTCAATGTCTATGAAAAGGTCTGGTCCTTTTTTCTGACGAATTAGTCAATCTTGAAAAACAAAGTAAAAGAAAGGAGTAAAGTTATGAAATACCTCAATGATGCAGTGTTTTTCCAGATCCCACGTGATTAACTAACTTCCAGCCAAGAAATTTCAAAAGTCATCTAATTGATACTTGGGATCAAAGCCATCAAACCAGTGGTGAAATCATCCATGGATTGCCACCGGTTCGCTGCCCGTGCATGCAGAGTGCACACCAAAAGCACGTTGCACCTGCACATACACAGTGCATGCCAAATGCACACTTTGTGCAGAAAAAGAAGGCTTAACAAGGTAAGTAGAACAGTGAGGGGGGGAACAGCTGTGCCACACGATATAGATTCGCTAGAAAGCAGGATTTCCGCCTGAACCACCTGAACTGGTGTGAACCGGTAGCATTTCTACCGGTTCGCAATGGGGCCGCGCGCACACGCTCGCTTCGCTTGTGCAGAAGCATTTTGACGACATCAGGGTCGGTAGGCGGAGCCTCCCGTTGGTTTTACTACCAGTTCTATAGAACCGGTGCGAACCGGGGGCAACCCACCATTGATTTCACCCTTACATCAAACCAATCCCTCTCCAAGCTAAGGAGTGATTAACTTTTCACAAATCCAATAATAAGTGGGAGTCAAATGGTTCTCAAATATGTCAGTCTTTTTCTTGCCATATACAGATAGTGTATCTTGCCAGTTTATATAACACAAGCATAACAGCATAGAGTCCAGGCTGAATGACCATAAAGCTCAGATGACCACTAATTTTACAGACTTTGATTGCCAAGGGAAGAAAAATTAGCATCTATTTACTGTAACTCAAGCTGGACAGTGCTTCATTTTGCTCACCAACTATCGAGGAGTAGAGAACCCATGTCTCTCAAAAAGTACACCTTTCACTAGCCACAGCAATTCTGACCAGGAATAAGGGTTGCTGAAACTTTTAGATCAGCCATATCTTGAAGGCCAGGAATTTCTTACCCAGGAATTGGGTTTTTTAAAATATATAGCCTAAAGGAGACAACTCCAGTGGGTTTCTTCATTTGTTTTAATTTGAAGATTAAAGCAAAATTATCCAAGCTTTAATGAACATTATTGTTACAATCCTTTGAATCAGACTTGAATCTTGGGTGACTATATGGACAGATTCATGCAGTTTTCTTAGCAACATTTTCAGAAGTGGTTTTCTAGTGATTTTTCCTACAGTACCATCTTCTGGGGTGTTTTTTACTTCCTATTCTAGGGCTGAGAGAAAATGACTGACCTAATTTATTTCTATGCTTAAAGAAGGACTAGAATTCAAGACTCTCAGTGTCTATTTTAGTGCCTTTAATCCCCATACCCAAATGTGGTTTTATTTATTAAGAGATTTCTGTATCTCCCTTCAACACCCTTTTCCTGAATGGTACACAAATAAATCAAAATACTATTCATTCACATCTAATAACAAGGGCCTTGAGTCTGTGATAGTATAATATATACAGAATGCCTGCCATACTAACTCAGACATATGGACCTCAAGGATTAAGTAAATATGGCAACTGACAGGTTTTGTAAAAGCAATCCAGAAAACACAGAAGAGCTCTAAGCATTGGGTATTTCCTTCAAAGATTTATTAAGCAGATGACTCAACTGAGAAAGCATCTGGGGAAGGTAGATACCATAGAAAGTCATCCTTACATAATCATTAAGCTTAGATAGATAGCTCAAGAAATCCCAGGGAAATATGATTCATAAAAGGCCCTCTTCTCATTCCAGTACAAATGTTTTAACACTTTCCTCAGCTCCTTATTAGGAAAATTTAAAGAATTTGGAGGCCCAAATAACACCTGATTTTGAGCTTTTTCTTCACAGAGTCTTAGATTTTTATGAAAAGGGATGTTAACCTTATGGTTTCAAAACGGAATAACCCTAGATCTGCATTTAAAATTAAACACATTTATCTATTTATTTATTTTGTCAAACATGTATGAGAAAACAGATATAAGTATAAACATGGACATGGACACAGGAAATGAGTATGAATAAATGAGGACAGTAGGACAGGGATGGTAGGCACGCTGGTGCGCTTATGCATCCCCCCTTACAGACCTCTTAGAAATGGAGTGAGGTCCATGGTAGACAGTTTAAGATTAAAGGTTTGGGGGTTTGAGGATGTAACAACAGAGTCAGGTAGTGCATTCCAGGCATTGACCACTCTGTTGCTGAAGTCATATTTTCTACAATCGAGTTTGGAGCGGTTTACCTTGAGTTTATATCTATTGTTTGCCCATGTGTTATTACATACCTGGAAGAAATATCTAAATATTTACTATTTTTATATTTTAAGAATCAAATTCTTCTTTGGCAAATAGAAAGAAAATGTTTTTATATCTGAGATGATATGTTCCTTATTTACTATCCTGCAGATATTGCTATTAGTTTATCAACATTCAGAATCTGAGCACTATGAACCCCATATTTGTCAGATCAACTGCTTTTGTCTGATTGTAGAGCTTAGATACGTTGTTAATACTCAATTCCTGAAATAGGCATGTATAGCAATTTTTGAATGCACTAATTAAATATGGAAATGTATATTGAAGCATTTTGTTCAACGTATGCTTCCGTACCAACAAACTATTACCCAACTGCTATAGCAATTGCCTCAGTTACACAAAGAACACAGTTACAATTTAAAAAAAAAACAACCCACATCAATATTGGGAATCTTCCTACTTCAAGAAGTAATTTCTTGGTGTCTACTTGTCCTTTCCCCCCTGTCCATTAGCAGTTAACGGTCCCTGGGAATACCTGTCCTCTGAACGCACAATTCCAAAGCTTACTTTGCACAAAATTTGCAAGAAGAAACCAGCATATGTAAGCAGGACTTCGAATATCGCATTAAGAATATCTGAAATATTACCACATAGCCACTTTTGCCTGTTGCTTTGCTTCCTTTGGCCCCCACCCCTACTCGCCCTTGAGGGGTAGCATTGCAGCTATGATTATTTTTTGTGGTTTTGCAAATGCTGCCGCTGCCGCTGCCACCAAGCTGTTCTCTCTCATTGGTAAGTAGCTGTTAAAGCAAGTAGTAATTGCTTATAGTTTGCAGTAACTCCTTTGCTTTTTTTCCTTTCCTGTTTTATTATTAAACACAGATATAACTAAGGTGCTGTTCCATCTTTATTTTAAAAAGCTCAATCTTTGTTAGATATTAATTGTTTCACATGAGCAAACTATGTGCCCTTGCATATCTGAGGAAGAACCTAGTCTGTGTAGTTGTTACCTGGTTTCCTGTATTATGCAAAATTCCAACCTTGGGCTAATTGGATAAATATAATTGAACTAACTGCGTGAGAATAAGAGAAAGGAGGAACTATAGATAACTATAGATTTTTGTATACTGCCAGCTGTCAGAAAATTCATTCCTATATGAGTCAGGCTCATTGCAAAATCTTCAAAATAAGACTCCTACATGCTACCCCTTGATAGAAAGAGGAGAGAGAGAAAGTTGAATGCACTTCTAGAACAGAAATTCGGGTTCATTTATATTTAAGAATACACTCATATTGCCACAAGTAGAATGTAAGTTTAAAGAAGAATGAAATACATATGATTTATTAATGTGTGGCTTCCTATTTTAGCTACCCCTTATTGAAATCAGGATAAATGTGTATAAATGCAGACAAATTACAACATGTATTTATTCATTTGAAATGACTAATAAAAATAATATTAGGAGGAGAAAAAAATTACTGGGACCAAGGGAATGCTTTGTTTTTCTTTTTTCTTTTTCTCAGTCATATATATGTAAGCCATTAACAGCAAGGAAGCAGAGAAGGATAAATTCTTTTCATAATATAAATCCCATCTCAGAAAAGAAAATATCTGTTTCTAAAACCACATTTAGCCTGAAATCTCACCCAATGTGACATTATCCCAGAAACC
Organism: Pantherophis guttatus; assembly: GCF_059756535.1. Classification (NCBI taxonomy): domain Eukaryota; kingdom Metazoa; phylum Chordata; class Lepidosauria; order Squamata; family Colubridae; genus Pantherophis; species Pantherophis guttatus. The sequence goes on from NC_142066.1 coordinate 54,217,702, forward strand.
TGTTCTGAAACCTATTAACAAGTGGAATGAGGATTTAAATCCTGCTGCATCAGATCAAGGTTCTGTATACTCCTGCATCTTATTCCCAGTAGTGATTGATCTCAAATATGTTCAGTACTTTACAGAAGTGTTTCTCAATCTCTACAGCTTTAAGATGTGTAGACTTCATAAGCAAGTATGCATTCTCAACCAATATTTTGGCTGTGGAATTCTAGAAATTGAAGTCCATACATATTAAAGGTACTGAACTGGGATGGGTTTCAAAACCCATTGCTACTGGTTCGCTCAAGGGCGTGTGTGCACATGCGCACGCGTGACGCTTTTGTGCATGCACAGAAGCGTCCGGGTGGGTGGGTGAGTGAAGCCTCCCACCGCCGATGCTACAGTTTGCCCGGTCCGGGGCGATCGGTAGCAACCCACTACTAGTACTGAACTTTAGCCTTCTAGAACCATCTTTGTGAATAAATAGTGAAAGCACTTCTTTAAAAATGACTGATCAGATAATTGTGACTGTTATGAGACAGGGATTGTGTGATTCTTTCTGAGAATCTCATAACAGAAATACTCAACAATGGCAAATACTTTGCCATTGAAAATTCTTCAGAAGCTGCAGTTTGTACAGAAGGCAGCTACCTAAATTAGCTTGAATTCATATTGCCAATTTTAAAAGATCACAATTAACTACTTGCTTGTTTCCAGGTCCAACTCAGATCATAGCGAAAGATTTCAAAATCCTAAAAGTCTTGAGAGATCAATGGCTAAAAGAGCATATTTCAACTCATCTCTACTTTAAATAATCTGCTGATGGTAACCAATCCTTCTCTTTGTAGGTGGATGGAAAACAGATGGGAAATACTTGTTGGTTGCAGTAAATCAGTTAAGAAATACCTTGAGATCATCACTATGTTGTAGAAATCAGCAAAATCTGATCTATTCTAATATGTGGTATCTATACTTACCGCTTTCATATGGTCATTAAAAACTATGTTAGGTGGGGGTGGCTAGGAACTTCTCCGCCACATGAAGCAATAATCTATTGAGTCCATACTAGATAATCTTACTGTCAAAAAAGTTCATTTTCCTGCTTGCGCAGCTTTTAAACCTATTTTCTTTCCATTGCAGATTTTTAAAGCACATCCTCTGAAAGGCGTGTATAAAAACATCACCTTTTCCGGAGAGGAAGAACCAAGGGAACCTGTACCAAATACTGCTCTGCTTTCTCTTGTGCTGATGGGAGGAACATTTTTCATTGCTTTCTTCTTACGGAAGTTCAAAAACAGCAGCTTTTTCCCTGGCAGGGTAAATCGTCTTTAGGGCTTGGATGAAATAGAATTTTTGCTTAGCCTTTTGAAAGAAAGGAGCTTAAATCTGTGCTTGCCTACAGGGGTTTAGTCTACTGTGTTCCATCCATAATTGGAATCAAGTGCCCTGTAAATTGAAGCTGTGGGATGCTGGGAGAAAGGTTTTAATTATCAGCTTAAGTTACAAATATTATAATAGAAAATGCAAAGTATTTAATCATCAATGGAGCTGCAATTCACATAGACTGAAATTCACTTACCTGGAAATAAATCTTATTGAATTCAGAGAGGCTTGCTATTGAATAATTGAACTGATCGCTTTAATAAGCCACAAAAAGTTATTTCACTGGATGACTCTCCCAAGAATAAATAAAATTAAGCTGCTTTTCTGCAACATTCAAGCTGATATTTAAATGGACAACCCCAGGATTAGATGGTTTGTAACGAACATAAAAATATATTGATTGAGCATAAGGGTCTCAGTTTAAAAATCTACATACTAATGTGTAAATCTACAAAGGCAATTAAAAAAATTACAGACATATAGGGAAATCTTAGAAGTCAAAAAAAGAAAATTTTAGGTTTTAAATAAAGAGAAGGGACTTCAGTTTCCTATAGAAATCTTATAGTGTTTAGCATTGCAATTTTATATAATTCACAAGGATTGCTTCCAAGGACATAAATGTAGATATAGATCCAGATAGACATGGATTAAAAGCCTGAAAGTAATCCCTGTGAAATTCAGTAAGACTGCCATTCTATCATATTTACCAATCAGAATATCAATCTCAGTTAAAATGGAACTTTTGTATAAATCCACCCATAATGTATTGTGCTGCAAGAGAAATGTGTCGTTTTTAGTGCATGTGCAATTTTAGTGCAATTTATTCTTGATATATTTCAGATGAAAATCCCAATATAATATTATAAAATTACAGCTGTATTTTCTTCCCCAATGTACAGATGTCTGTTCCATCATTTAGATTTTTTAAAAATAATACATTAGCACACATTCAGAGAGTTTGAGGGTATAGCTAAATTACAGTTTGCAGATCTCTGACAATTGCTCATAATAGCTGGGGCTGCTGGGAGCACTTCAGAAATATTTGAAGGGCCACAGGTTTCAATCCTGCATTAATAGCTGAATGTGTGGTCATTTCCACACTAGCAATTTCTAGCACTCTTTATAGTCATTGAACCATAATTGGGCCAAAATAATAGTAATGAGGATAGATTTTATATCATTACTGTGTTGGCTGAGTGGCATTGTGAAAGTTCTACCAGCTGCAAATGGGGAAATCTGCTCTAAGAACAATTTTTAAAAGTCCCCTGTTGTTACTATGCATAAAGTTAGAGAAGGCCACCATTTGGATTTTAGAGTAGACTTTCTAATACGTTATTATCTTTTCTTTCAAATGCTAGTGTGGACAGCAGTCTAGAAACTGAGAATCTCTTCTCTACTTCTGATACATCAACCCACTCTATCCCCCAATCATTACTGCCATGTTAACACACTTATTTTTTGACAGCTTCGCCGGGTGATTGGTGACTTTGGTGTCCCTATTGCCATCTTTATCATGACATTGGCAGACAATCTTATTAAAGATACCTACACTCAGGTAACAATTGTTTTATTTATTAATGCAGCTCCTTCACCCTATTTCTTTTGTTTCTAGTCTAACAGTTTGGGGCTTAATGCCCTTTCCATCCAGAAGGGAAGGAAGGTGCTCATACACAATCCTCCTCTTTGAATAATTTTGATTTTTTTTCAAGAGAGTTTGCCTAAGAGATTTAAAATAAAATAATAGAATGACAATCTGCCCATTCCAAATATAGAAGTTAGCTGCAATGGCCATTGAATCTGATTTCAACATTGACAATGGTAAAATTCTTATACTGTATCAGAAGTGTTGTAGTGAACGGAAAATCTTGTAGGCTTGTAGTGAATGGAAAATCAAAAAGAAATTCACAAAGCCCATCCAATCTTCCCTTTTGGCATCCATATCTGAAGGGAAAAGATTTATTATGTTAAATATGGGGATGAGCAAGATACTAATGGATCTAGAGTCCACTGATTTTTCTCTACTTTTCTTGTTTTTCCTAGAAATTGAAGGTTCCCAAAGGCCTTCAAGTTTCCAATACTGACAAACGGGATTGGTTTATCCATCCATTAAAAGAGCCAATCCCCAAATGGTTTTTGTTTGCTGCAGCTTTGCCAGCTCTCCTGGTTTTCATTCTCATCTTCTTGGAGACACAGATTACCACGTAAGAAATTGGGGAAAGATGAAAAAGATGGGATAAAATGAAGATAAGTAATGATTGACCCAGGAATGGGTCAAAAGGATGTCAAAAGGACATGCAATAGATAAAAAGAGGGGGGAAAGGAAGTTGGGATTCAAGAAATGCCTCCTGTAGGCATTTAGATAAGAAATGGGTGATTATGTGGGTTCCAATTTTACATTGATTTCATATCAACTCCAGTATAAAACATGCATGTACAAGTTTGATAAAGATGTTTTGGTTGATCCTGATGTCAGAGATGTCACATCAATAATACAATACTAAAATAACAAATAAATATTTTGTTTTAATTTTGCTGCCACTTCAGGCTGATTGTAAGCAAACCTGAGAGGAAGTTGCTGAAGGGTTCAGGTTTCCATCTCGATCTCCTTCTTATTGTTGGAATGGGAGGTATTGCACCACTTTTGGGCATGCCCTGGCTGAGTGCCACCACAGTGAGGACTGTCACTCATGCTAATGCTCTGACAATTATGTCCAAGACTACACTGCCAGGAGAAAAGGCCTGCATCCAGGAGGTCAAGGAACAGAGGATTACTGGCTTCCTGGTGGCTCTTCTTGTGGGTGAGTTCTTTTACAAAAGATTCCATTGATTGTATTTATTTTTATTTATTTCAAGTTTTACAAGGCTGTCCAACTCAGACAGTGTGATTCTGATTAGCATGGAACATAAACAACCAATATTTTTTTTTTAATGAAAACCATCTACAACAGTGTTTCTCAACCTTGGTAGCTTGAAGATGGGTGGACTTCAACTCCCAGAATCCCCCAGCCAACAGTGCTGGCTGGTGCATTCTGGGAGTTGAAGTCCACCCATCTTCAAGCTTCCAAGGTTGAGAAACACTGATCTACAACAATATAAAACGTAAATGTAATATGGCAACCAAGCATACAACAAAACAGCGACAAGAGGAACTCACACTCCAGCCCCTAACAACTGAGGAAAGCGCCAGATCTTAAGGTCTTAAGGCGAGCAGAGTTTGGGCCTATTGTGTATTCGTGGTAGTGGAAAATGATTCCATATAGCAGGAGCAATCACAAAAAAGGCACATTTCTTAGGACCCCATAAAATGACAAGATTTAAAACAGAGTACTGTCACTGACGGAGCATGTGGGTTGAGCAAAGGTTCTTGGGAGAAGGCAGTTCCGCAAGGAACCTTATCCTATGATATGTAAGACTTTAAAGGTAATCATCAAAATATTGAATGATTGACAAAGATTTAACTTAAAACAGCCTACATCCTGTTCACATTTAAAGTGGTTAAAGAACAAATGAGATGCCTTTTTTTAAAAAAAAATAATAGATGGGTAAGTGCAAATACAGATAGTCTTGACTTACAACCATTTGTTTAGAGACTGTTCAAACTTACAACAGCATTGAAAATGTGACTTATGAACATTTTTCACATTCTCATGGTCATGTGATCAAAATTCAGACTCTTAGCAATTGGCATGTATGACAGTTGCAGTGTCCCTGGATCGTATTATCATCACCTTTTGTAACCTTCTGACAAGCAAAGTCAAGGAAAGGAAAGGAAACCAGCTTCATTTAACAATTGTGTTACTAACTTAACAACTGTAATGATTTTCTTAACAGCTGTGGCAAGAAAGGTTGTAAAATGGGACAAAACTCTCTTAACAACTGTCTTGCTTAGCAACAGAAATTTTGGGCTCAGTTGCGGACGTAAGTCAAGGATTACCTGTAATAGGACTTGACCCTCCTTTGCATTATCTTAAGGCTTAGTTGCAGTGCATACATTGAACTAAATATCTAAATTATAGATATATGAGCTTTGATAAACTCCTTATTCCCATCATATCCAATTTACCTGTTCCTACTGTTGTTACAAGAAGTTATGATTATTTTTAGAATAACTGGATGTATAACTGCTTAACCAGGGGTGAAATCTACTTACCTTCCTTACCGGTTCGGAAGCGCATGCACATGTACAGAAGGTAAAAAACACATTACTTCCTGGTTTCCCACATTACCAGGAAGTAATGACACAGGGGGTGGGTGGGCGGAGCTTTACTCCGCCATTGCTACCGGATCATGAACCACCAACCAAGATCACTACTGGACTGGGCGATCAAGCCTGATCCAGGAGCATTTCACCCCTGTGCTTAACCCAATATGCAAAAGGACAGCTCTCACATTTGGGGGGAAATGTATACTTTTGATAAGCCAAAACTGGAGCCAAAACTGATTACTGACCTTATGCTCTACTTGTGAATGTCTTCTTGTCCCCAACTGATATGAGTAAGAATGTTAGGCAAGGTTACTTTCCTTATCTCTTCTGATTGGGAAAAAGAATGTTACAATTGTTCCATTCCAATGTGGTGATGCGTGTGTATTGTATAATCTTTAATTACATTAATATTTTAAAATTAAATCTCTTTAATCTGCAGCATTGTCTTTTGCTTACCTACAGGCCTGTCCATACTCATGGAACCCATCTTGAAGCTGATTCCACTTGCAGTGCTCTTTGGCATCTTTCTCTACATGGGGGTAACATCTCTCAGTGGCATTCAACTATATGACCGCATACTTCTCATGTTGAAGCCACCCAAATACCATCCAGATGTATCTTATGTTACAAAAGTAAGCTTTGAAGGCATAACTACTACATTTCTCTTGAGCTGTGAGCTTGAGAATTGCTGAAGTGAGGAAAACAGATAAATCTATGGGTCAAGAGGTTTGCTCCCTAAATATTAGTCCCTGATCTTGTCTATGACTTCCACATAGAGTGTTAATATTACTTCTACCTCCTTGGGAAAGCAAGCTAATCATCTTCTGCATTTGCTGTAGTGCAAATGGAAAATTTGGAAGAGCCTTGGTAGTACAGTGGTCTAAGGCACCCTGTTATTAAGCTGGTTATTAAGACCAGCTGCCTACAATTACTGCAGGTTCAAATCTCGCCAAGGCTCAAGGTTGACTCAGCCTTCCATCCTTTCTAAGGTAGGTAAATTGAGGACCCAGTTGTGGGGGCAATAAGCTGACTTTGTATAAATATACAAAAAGGATGAAGGCTATTGCTGAGCACATTGTAAGCCGCCCTGAGTCTCCGGAGAAGGGCAGCATATAAATCAAATTTAAAAAAAAAATTGTTTTGCAATTTCTAATGTTGGGATTCTGCAAAGTTTGAAGGTGAATCATTTTCCGATTTACAGGAAATCTTGTTTTATCCTATCACTTCCCATCTGATGTTAAATTTCATGGTCATAGCAGTAAACTAGATTTTGATCTTTCTTATCCGTTTCTAGGTAGTTTTACTATCCTTGTAAATAAAAAAAGTCCTATTTGTGCTGATTCCCCCTTCTTATATAAGTAGTCCATATCAAAATTCTTGCTGCATTCTGTCTTTGGGTGCAAGTGGGCTTATACCTCTGAGTTCCAATGCCCATATATAAGAGGCTTTATACTAAAACCCTATAACCATAATTATAGCTGTTGGAAAAAGAGCTTGGCTATAGAATCTTGGTGTCATGCCTTCTTTACAGTTCTCAAGGAATGATAGATAGATAGATAGATAGATAGATAGATAGATAGATAGATAGATAGATGAATGATAGGTAGATGAGACAGACAGAGAGACAGAGAAAGAGAGAGAGAGGCAGAGAAAGAGAAAGAGAGAGAGACGGAGAGACAGAGACAGAGAAAGAGAGAGAGAGAGAGAGAGAGGGAGAGACACAGAGAAAGAGAGAGACAGGGAGAGACACACAGAGAGAGAGATAGAGAGAAAGAGACAGGGAGAGACAGAGAGAGAGAGAGACAGGGAGAGACAGAGACAGAGACAAGCTACGTTCAGGGAGGCATTTGTAAATAGCTAGAAAACCTGAAATGAGAGAAGCAATTTATTCACTCCTACACTTTTATGCGGTATAAATTTTGATTGTTCCAGGAACAGCTGTAGCTCAGGGTGCAAAGCAGCAATAAAAAATTTTTGGCCTCTGCTACTGGATGGCTAGAAGTTGAAATTTCTTTCTTGTTCTCAATGTTTGGCAAGCATAAAAATGATTATATAGCCAGGTTCAAATCATGGGAGGGGTTGGAAGAGTGGACCAGTGCCATGTGGAAGTGTCTATAGACAAGCCAAAGAAGTAATGGAAATATATACTTCTTTCTGAGCTTTGTTTACCTACTTCATTGAAGTATTTATTATTTATTTGTTTGTTTATTACATTTCCATACCACGCATCTCACCTAAATGATTCTAGGCAATTTACAACACTGCATGAAAGCTTGATTAGAAATATCACAGATTCTTTTATCAAAGCTTGAGCATATCTGTCTTCCAATTTAGAGGGCTATGATTGGAGTATTATGGAACCAGATTTTTTAAGTTAAACCACTGCCAGAATTTTTAAGTTGATCATAGGACAAATGTGTTATAGAAATACAGCCACTGAATCATAAATTAACCACAAAGGCATTTTAAGAGGAAAGTGTGTTAGTCAATAGTAGCAAAATGATCAGGAATCCTTTTCTGACTAACAATTATTATTAAAAACCATAGGGGTTTTTGTGAGCTGCAGAGCTACATCAGATGCATTGTATATCACTCGAGCCATTCTATGAATCTGACTCTTCCAGATTAACTACAAAAGTTGAATTTACAAAACAAGCTATTGGGCTAATGGGCTAAAAAATGGCTGGCTAATTTATGGCTCAGAATGCTTGTAAGATCACACAAAATATGACCAGGAAAGTTGATAACTGAGTGATAAAGCCTGTGCTTTGCATATGGAAAAGCCACAATCTAATTTACAATAACAGGCCTGGGAAAGGCCTCTGCATGAGATCTTGGAGTTCTATGAGGGCCAGAGTTTGACAGATTAATGCTGTCAGTGATTTGATCATGATTCATAGAGAGGTATGCCTGATTTTAAGCCTAGCCTGTTGAATAAACCACAATAAAGTTCAAACCTACATTAAGTCATAGCTCATAATGGCTAAATTCACATACCAGATTAAGCCATAATTTGTGCTATCTTTGCAGTTGAAATTTCGATGGCTGAGTTTTATTTAGTTATTCCATTTCTGTAACCATCCATTTAAGCCAGTGTCTCTGGGTGGTTTACAGTTCTAAGAATATAAAAATGCTTAAAACATAAACATGAATTTTCACATAATTGTGTGCCATGTACTATGGTTAACAAATCTCAATGGCTGGACTTACAAATTGCAACAAGAAAAAAAAACAAATATTACATTTTTGCATGGTGTGTCATTCATACACATGTACTCACTTACATATAAATTAAATGCCATTGCCAGTATTGACTCTGGCCAATGGTTGAAGGAAAGAGCTGCTAATGTTGCCAACTATTCCTGTTTTCTTTTTATCCCAAAGGTCAAGAGCTGGCGTATGCACATCTTCACCTTCACCCAGATTCTCTGTCTAGGATTGCTGTGGGGAGTGAAATCCAGCCCAGCCTCCCTTGCCTTGCCTTTTATACTCATTCTGACTGTCCCTCTTCGACGCTTCCTGCTCCCTGTCATTTTCACAGACATTGAGCTCAAGTGTGTAAGTACTGTGGTGTTCTCTCTTCTCCCACATCAATGGGAGCTTCTGATGGGAAACTTATGTGTGTATTTAAGTATTTCTTTATTTAAAAGTCATGTGCCTACCAGTGCAGCTCTGAGTCACATAACCTGCAGGTCAATAATGATTATCTTTCTTAAAAGAAGTCTTACCCACATCCAGAAAAGAATACTATGTGCACCAGTGGTGGGTTGCCCCAGTTCGCACTGGTTCTATAGAACTGGTAGTAAAACCGGCGGGAGGCTCCATCCACCGACCCCAACGTCATCAAAATGCTTCTGTACTTGCGCAGAAGAGCGTGCACGTGTGCAAGCGAAGCAAGTGCATGCGTGTGGCCCCGTTGCAAACCGGTAGTAAAGGTAAGTAGAACCCACCCCTGGTGCGCACCTACATTTCATATAGCAATATATCCCAGATTTTTTCCTCAAAACTTCTGAAATGCAGGGCAACCCAAATTGATGGTGGCAGTTGATGGTGGGCTCAAGAGTAAAATATCTACATTCAGTTCTTATTTAAAGTTTGCAATTTCTTTCCATGAAATGCAGTCACAGCCATCAATGTGAAGAGCTTTAACGGGGAATTGGCCACATTTATGATATAATCAAAGCTTTTTTTTTATTAGCAACTGAGATGGACAGTCATCCCAGAATGTTTCATGACACCAATAATTTTCATGGCATTAATAACAATAACTTATAAAAGCATACCAGATAGAGGACAATCTCATGAGGTCTAGCCACATCCATCTTGGTCACTGCTGATGCCCAGGTGGAATCATTTTTTTAATCTCTGAGAAAGAGTGTTGAAGTACAAGACCAATTGATTTATGTGTTGGGCCCGTACAACCTCTCACCTTGGATGCTTATAGATGTGTATGAATAAGAAAGTCAAGAACAGCCTGTCTTTCTGTGTGGATATAATGCAAGATGAATGAATCTTTTTTCTATGAGGCATAGTAGAAGCAGAGGTCTTTTCAGACGCTTTTCTCTCCTACTGAACTTGATGAAAATTTTTCATGTATAATGTGAACCTATATTCAAGTCTACTAGCAGCATGTTCATCAGCTTGGGTGTTCCATTAGCATTTTCTGTCACTGGATGTGTCTCCTTTGAATTTTATTGAATTTTAATGTCTAGCAAAATTGACTATAAGATTACGCCCTTAGTTTTTCCCCAAACTACTACATAGTGCATGTAAAGCACTTACTGCTTTTGTTAGTCATGATGGAATAGCATGATTGAGGAAACATACTCATGTCCATATCTGGCAGCTCAGAATTAGATTGGGCCCAAAGCAGTGGTGAAATGTAAAATTTGTTACTACAGGTTCTGTGGGTTTGGCTTGGGGGGGTAATGTTTTTTTTTTATTTTTAAAAGCATTTTTTCTACAACCTTAAGATGTTGCAGAAAAAAATGCTTTTAAAAGTCTCTGACGATCCCAGCTGAGCGCACGATCATCAGAGGTTGTTTTTTTTTTTACTTTTAAAAGCATTTTTTCGGCCGAAGAGGTTGTAGAAAAAATGCTTTTAAAAGTTAAAAAAAAACCAGCCTCTGATGATCGCACAGCTCAGCTGGGCATGGGGGGGCCCCAGGGATTTTTGCTACCGGTTCTCCAAACCACCTGCCGCCATCGCTACCGGTCCAAACCGGGAACATATCATCCCTGGCCCAAAGCTCCTTTTGTATCTGGATCCAAAATTGATGTATCTGAGAGAACACAAAGAATTTGCATTATTTTGGTTTGCGGTTATTTAGCGCAAGAAGGAAATTATTTATGAATTTCTGTGCACTTCAGTTCATCGCTAATAATGAGGATGCACCATGACATAAGAATAAGGAAGCATATAGGAGAGTTGAATATATATGAATTGGTGAAATAACAACGTTTATTTATTTATTTATTTAAGAAAATATATATGGCCGCCCAATTCACTCTCTGTGACTCCAAGTGGCTTACAAGGATAAAAGCTCAATACAAAAACAATAAAAAAGCAATAACTTCCCACTCTCCATCAACAACAATCATACGAGTCATTTGATGGGCTCCAGAGGTCCCCATGCCCGTTGCCAAAGCCACATCTTTGAGATTTTGTGAAAGAGTACCAAGGTGGGGGGCAATTTTATCTTTGCAGGGATGATGTTTCATAGGATAGAAGCCATCATGGAGAAGTCCCTTCTGCTTGGTCATGCTAGATGCTGGACCTTCTTAGGAGGGGGGATCCATAACATTCCCTGCCTCCATGCTCTGTTGGGGTGGGTAAATGTGACTGGGAAATATTTTTCATTTCATTTTTCAGTGTTTTCTTAAATATTGGACTTTATTGGTAACTTTTGGAGAGCCACTGAAAGCATTTCCAAGGCTTGAAGAAAACAGCTCTTAACAAATGTAGTGTAAAAGATTGCACACCAATGAAGTAAATAGTACTAACTAACTTATTATTATGAAGAAGCTTATTAATTATCTGATTCTATATAACCTGGCTTCATATGTAATGACTATTTGAAACTAATTAATCCTTGGCAAATGGGGGGAAAAAATCAAGATTTTCAAGGTTTATGTACAGCACTCTGTTTTTTTAGCCACACTTAGCTTCTAAATGTACTTCTCTCATTACCTTCCAGTTGGATGCTGATGATGCTGAGGTGACTTTTGATGAGACAGAAGGCCAAGATGTCTATGATGAAGTCCAGATGCCTGTTTGAGCACCCAGCTGCTGCTGCCACTAGGCAAATGAGGAACCAAATTTTTTCCCCCAAAAAACATTGGATATCAGAATCTGGAGGAAGATATCCATAAAGCTATATGAATCAGAGTATATATATATATGTATACATTAATTGCACATGGCCAAACATTCTGGTGGTGTAAATATATATGATTGTCAACACATGGATCCTATAGGATTTAAGAAACATATTTTCCCCCAGTCAATTATAGTTCTATAGTGAATTTTAACATTTCTTTCTTAGGATTTAGGAAACAGACGTACTTTCCCAGAAGGGGAAAAAAGTACCAAGATATACAAGAATTGTTGAAGAGATGATACATGTTAACAGTGGACTCTATTTTTAATGCAGCTATAACCCAGATGCTTCTCTTCTGTATTTGTGTGTTTGTGTGTGTGAAGCTTTATCGGTCATAGAGGAACCCATCTACTTTTATACCAAGATAAGAAGCATTTTTATTACTCACATTGCCAGACCATGTACACCAATGAATATCTGTGATGTGTTTTGAAAGAAATGCTGAAAATTCATCACTGTTCTCTGATGGACCATCAGAGTGAATGCTTCAGAATGCTGGAGTGGACTGAAGCTAAGAAGAAAAGGCAGTAAGATCTTTCTTTAACCACTGGAATTATAGAATAGAAAAAAGCTGGAGCATGAAAATGAGACACAGGAGAAACACGACAAGGGTGCCATATTCGCAATGGAAAGAAGCAACAAGCCTAACCTCATGGTGGAAACCAGGAATGGAAGTGGCATCAGGTTTCAATAATCAAGAATGCTCATTTGATGTGAAATGCTGATAGATGAATGAAATCCATCTCAGCTTGTCAAGTGGGGATGACATATTTGAAAAATTGGCTTCCCTGCAAAGCTAGTCATCTTTTTCTTTGAAAATGGATTTCATTTTTTGTGAATTCATCCTACTCCCTTTCCCACTGAAACTTGAAGTATGCTAATATGATGAAGCCGTTGTCCAAATGATGAAGGCATCATCCAAAAATACAGTTCTGCCTTGGTTACTTCTGTTGCTTGCTTGTTCTTGTAGTTAAGTTTTAACAAATGCTAGTGTTTTTTTCCTTAATCTGTCCCTACCTGGGAAATGTGCCACTTGACAAAAAATTAGTATATCCCAGATTATAATAATTAGAGCTGTATATTTGAAAGAGCAGCAAAGGCAACTACCTTGGTGCATATTAACATTCAGAGATTCTTAGCTTCCAATTAAATACCAATTACTAGTCCTTAAGAAAAGAAAAAATGTATAAATCTCATCAATCAGTCCTTCTTTCCCCTTCTTGCTTATTAACCATTCCAAAGTATTCAAGTATTCCTGCATCCAAGAAGCCATTCTAAGCTAATGTCTACAAACAGGCTTAATTTACAGACTGTTATTGCAAAATAGGCTTTACTTTTTGCACACCTTGATATTTCACATGCGTCAATCTAACAGTACTTATATATAGCAATATAGAACTTTCTTCCTCTCTCATTTTAAATTTCTATATTGGGTGTTGTTCTGAATCAAGCTTTGAGTCCTCATTAACTTTCGCTTGCCGAAACACTTTTAAAATGGTCTTCGGCAATCCACGTTTTTTCTTCTCAGTAATGTCACATGTTGCCCACTGAAAGTTTGTTGTCTTATGGATTTTTTTCCCCACATGATTGTAGCAATAGTGATGAATGTAGGATCTATATTAATGCAGGATCTATATAAATGCAGCAGGTTCCATTTCCTCCTTAGAATTTTTGAAAATGTTTCTCATGATGGTATGAATTCAATATTGGTAATAGTCATTTCAGCAATATTATTATTTGTTATTTCCTAAAAAATAATAAAGGTGCTAAACTCAACAATATCTGGAGTCCTTCAACTTGTCAATGCCTGCCTTCTAATGTCAAGCATGCATAGACTACTATTGTGTTGCATTATGAGTGAAAACTTTCTGTGCATGACTAAGATACTTTCTCTTTATTATTTTATATTATCCAGGATGAATATCTAACCATCCACTTCTTAACATTAATTTGATTAGGATAAAGACTGAAGAAAAAACAAATGGTAATATTTCCTCTTGCAATGCATAAACAATTTATGGAATTTATTGCCGCAAAGTATAAAGATGCTCATTAGCTTATATGGCTTTAAATAAAGGATTTGGTATACAGAATAAAAAGTGACTAGATCAGTGTGTATTAGTCATGACAGCCAAATGAAATTTCCTTCTTTAAAGATATTATGCCAGCATAAATTAATGAGATGACCAGTGTTATTGTGTCCTTCATGTGAACTTCTCAGTTTGTAAGTGATTTCTGTTAAAATGGGGAAAAAACCTGGTATTCTGATCCATGACGTTTTTAGGTCCTTTTATTAAAGAGAAAGAAAACCAAACCAAAAAATATATTTAGCCTTGGAGCCATGAGTTCAGATCAATGGTGGGTTTCAAAAATTTTCCCTACCGGTTCGGTGGGTGTGGCTAGGTGGAGGGCATGTGACTGAGTGGGCATGACCAACTTGATGTCACTCACGCCCACGCAGTCACATGACTCCCCCCACCTAGTCACACCCATAGGAAAAGGTAGGAAAACTTTTGGAATTTCCACCCATCTACTCCCACCCTTCCTTCGCCAGTCGCCCCCATTTCCCCTCCTTTAGTGGCTCCGGCCCTAGCCCCGCTTCCTCTCCCACCACCGCTTCTTTGCTCGGGCTGCTTACCTTCCGTGGCGGCTGGTCCAGAGTCCAGAAGGCAAGCTGACCGGAGTTTTTGGTGGCCCCCAGCCAGCCACCGCTGCTGGAAAGCCACTGGCAAAGAAGCCTCCCAGCTGCCGAAAAATACCGGACGTCACGGAAAAAGCTGCTGCTGTCACCATGTTCTTCGCATATGCGTATCCCATTGGACTTGCAAGGCAATGGGATGTCTGTGCGCAAAGAACATGGTGGCAACAAAAATAGTGGGTGGGGCGAACGAGCAGCGACCGGGGGATCAGTTCAGGGGTGTGACCAGCTGGCCATAGCTACCAGTTCGGTGACCTTGGCCAAATTTCTACCAATGGTTCGTGCGAACTGGCTGAATGCCACTTCTGGTTCAGACTCTCTCCCTTGATAGAATTCAACACAATAATTTCAGTTTGAATTAGTAGAAAGTTACTGTATCCTGAAAGCCATTTTATAATAATTGTCAATAACAAATTACAGGGATTCTTATTCTACATTAATCCTATAGTATCATTTGCATTGCTATTTATGCATATAGGGATCTAGATGAACTGCTTTGTCTTTATTAGCAGTGCAACAGATACAAATTCAACAATTAAACCCAGTGTGTTAAAATAGCAAATTATATCTATAGATATCTGGTATATCAGGTTTTTAAATTCTTATTCATTAGATTCTTCCAAGAGTTCAAAGTGATGTGCATAATACTCCCTTTCCAGTATCTCAGCACAGCAACAATCTTGTGATGTAGGGCAAGGTGGGCTGAAAAATAGAGGCTGACCAAAAGTCACCCTATAAATTTCCATGACCAAATATGGCTTTCACCATAGCCAAAATCCTACAATTTATTCACACTCCATTGTCTGTCAGTTATTAACATGTTATAGAGATAGGATCCCCTTTTCTGCAGTGGGATTTCCTTTATAACTAAAGGTATATACTAATTTAGTGAGAATGGGCTTTTATAACTTATTAAAAATTATATTTGATGTTCCATTTGCTTTGCTATCTCTGCTGTGTCAGATATTTTTTAACAAGGGCAGCAAGAAACAAGATCTTGGGATAACGTGCTGCATTTATTTTGTGACCTTATTTTGATTTAGGCATGATTAAGCCAATATAATTGCAATGATTTTCTTGTTTTGAGCAATACCAGAAGCAATAAATCTATTTTTTTAAAATAACAACAAATAAGCTGTTCACAGTATTTGCATTCAAACTCACAGTTCTTCACCTATGAATAATACTTGGAAAAAGTATAATTCTGTAATTTAGTGGTCCCTTCAAGGTCTTCTCAGTGGAAATTGGTTAATGTTCCTCTAACAGATCGGTGAGATAAAAGCCTCATTTCTATTTCTATGCTAAGTGAAATTTTACAGTCCACCAAAACAAAGATAGAAGAGAATGAGAAATTGCACCACACAGAACCTAAATCTTAGGAATTACAGCCAGTCCTGATACTTTATAAGCAGTTATTGCTATTAATGGGAGGAGGAGGAGGAAGAGTACTAGTAATAATATTTATATACAAGAGCATTTAATCACCTAAATCTACATTCTTATCTGTGATATAGTATCAACTGAAATTACAGCGAAAAGAATCTGAAGTTATCTTTTTCCCCAAGATAAATTAAAATATAAAAAAAGGCAAAGGAGTTCCAACTGATTTTCCTCCACTAGTCCTTGCTGATTATAGGGAATGGTGCTTATCTCCATTTCAAGGCCATTCAGCCAGCACTGGCCAAAGACATTTTGTGGTTATGTGGCCAGCATGACCTCAGGGAGTGCTGTTATCTTCCCACCAAAGTGGTACCTATTTATTTGGATTTGTATGCTTTCAAACTGCTAGATTAGCAGAAGTTGGAGTGAGGATGGGCTCACCCCTTTGTGTGGAGCTCGGGTTCCAAACCTGGGCTGCCAGTTTTCCAGCTGAGAAGCCCAGCACCCACTGAGCCACCATGCCCCCCCATAAATTAAAATAAAAATATGGGGAAATATTAATAGATGTAGTGCTTGCTTTCCCATTGAACCAGGACTTATTTGATTAACAACATAAAATACGTACTTTTTAATTTAGCATACTCTGCTAATTGGCATATTTAAGAAATGCACAATGAAATCTTGTATACTTGTGAGAGTGCCTCTTCCCCATTGTTTCTGCCCACCAAAGCAGTCCAGCACAGTTGGCATGTTCCAGTCCCCTTCATTAAACAATTCTATCTTGTAAGACCCTGGAGTTGTGCCATCTCTATGACTGCATCCGCCTTATAGAACATCATCCAGCCAGAGATATGAGTAAAGCCCTGAAAACCTAGGCTTTGAAATTAGGCAGTTAGGTGAGTTTTGTTGGTGATGTCTTTTTGTTTTGGAAGTTACTGTTTAACTTGATGTCATAAATTTATACAATTATCATTGTTTTAAATTTTTCAATGCATCCAAAGTCACTGCTGCAAAATCTGTGGCTCTAAATTATCTAAAAACATAAATATAAGGTATTCTCAAAACCTGGAAGTACAAGGAATCCTGCCTAAAATGATAAATGTACTTGTGGGAACACCTATTGTTAATAAAACTAAAGAAACCTCCAAATGGCAACCATTTCGGATTTAAGCCAGAAATCTGGATATGGGCTGGAAAACACCAGGTTACTAATACACAACCAAGATATCGAGTGTGATCTGAAATGTTGCAGCCCAGACCTAGAAATATGGCAAGCTACAAGCTTAATGAAAAATGCTATGCGTGAGGTGGCGCAGGACAAAAATAGTGGTATGCCACTCATTTAGTGGCTTAGCATTTCATGCAAACAATAATTTGGTGTAAAGTGAAGAGGGACTTGCCTTGAGGAATAGGAGAATGAGCCTGTGACTACATTCAGATAAAAAAGAGCTGAGACAGATAGGAATGTATTCTGAGAAAGCATCTCAGATAACATTTTCCCTAGTTGTCACAGAGATAAAGTGGGGAGGGGGAAGTGCATTCAAAGTAATAACATCATGTACTCTAAGCTTGCAAAAAGTAGTTTTGGCCTACAAGATTTTGATTTCATACTCTGGTCTACTTTGAAATACTGACACTTGTCTGGGATTAAAACCCATAAAATACATGTTCCACCAATTTACTGCAAACAATTACAAACTCCCATACATACAACTCCAAGTATGGATCCAGTATGTACATTTAATTTAATTTAATTTAATTTCCAATTTATATACCGCCCTTCTCCCTGAGGACTCAGGGCGGTGTACAGCCAAGATAAAAAACATAGAATACAAATATTAAAAAACATTTAAAAATATATATAAATTTTGGCCCGAAAGTTAAGAAATCACAGACTGATTAAAAGAATTTAAAAATTTCTTAAGCCAACCCGGCTTCCTGGAAAAGATGGGTTTTAAGGGAACGACGGAAGGCATTGAGGTCATGGATTCTCCTTATCTCCGGGGGCAACTGATTCCAGAGGGTGGGAGCCCCCACTGAGAAGGCCCTCCCCCTGGGGGTCACCAGCCTACATTGTTTGGCTGATGGCACCCTGAGGAGGCCCTCTCTGTGGGAGCGCACGGGTCGATGGGAGGTCGTCGGTAGCAGCAGGCGGTCTCGCAGATAGCTAGGCCCTATGTCATGGAGCGCTTTAAAGGTGATAACCAACACCTTGAAGCGCACCCGGAAGACCACCGGGAGCCAGTGCAGCTCACGCAGGAGCGGTGTTACATGGGAGCGCCATGTTGCTCCCATCACTACCCGCGCTGCTGCATTCTGGACCAGCTGGAGCCTCCGGGTGCTCTTCAAGGGGAGCCCCATGTAGAGAGCATTGCAGTAGTCAAGGAGAGAGGTGACGAGGGCATGAGTAACTGTGCACACCATTGTCATATTTTTTTTAAAAAAAGGACCAACTAGAGAAAACACACAACATTATCAACATCTTCAAAGGAATAAAATTCACAAAGGAAGAAGAAAACAACATCACGCTATCTTTATGGATATCCTTATCACCAGAGGCAGTGATGGCAGATTAGAAAAGTCAATTTTAAAATTACTCACACCAACTAAGTGCTCCACTACCAAAATATCTACTCAACTTCCCACAAGAGAAGCTGTGTAAAACACTATTTAGACAAGCACAAACACACTGCAACAACCCTGAATATCAGAAAAAGGAAACAGATCATTTTTATACAATGTCTTCCAACAAAATGGATACCTGTGGAAATTTATCGAACAAGTGCCTAAATGCTCAACCTATCATAGCACAACCAATACAAGCTGTGAAAAGGATAATACTGCAATATATCAAAAACATCTCAGAAATCACTACCAAACTATTACAATCCCATGGTATCACCACAGCACAAAAACCAACTAAAGCCCTGCAAAACATCCTATGTAAACCAAAAGACTCAGAGCCCCAGAAGAACAGGTGTCATCTATAATATACACTGTATATAGGACAAACAAACAGAAGACTAGCAGAGTACATCCATGAATACTAACCAGCAGTCAGAAAACATGGCAAAAGCTCCTTAATTTCACAACACATAGTCAACCATAGTTTCAGTTTGGAAACTGTGAGCATCCTAGATCAATTCAAGTCTAAAAACATCAGGGAATTCCTCAAAGTTTGCTACTCAGACAAATCAGACCTCAACGGGCACATAGGGATAAATAACATCTACATACCAGTCAAAAAAGTCAAAACAGAAATCAAAACACCAGAACATTTCCCACCAGCAGCAATCAACACTCATATAAGCAGAAAGTAACATCAACATTTAACACTAGACCAATAATCAAGAAATAAACAATAGCTTAATCAAGGAACCACCAAAACCACTTCCACCAACACTGTCAGGGCAAACCACTAGTATATAAAAATAAGAATAAACTCCACTTCCTACTAGCACTGATGGTTACCTAGTTTGATAATGAAATGTCTGCAAGAGAACCATCAAGTTTAAAAAGCACCAAGGACCCTACAGTTCAACCCTGAGCTACAGATATTCTCTTCTATCCGAACTACAAACCAGGTAGAAGCTTCTAGAATAGGTCAATGAAGTAAAGATGGTGGCTGCAACTGTGCAATTAGAAAATTTGCTCTTTTTTTTTACACATGTGGAAATATATTTTGCTTTTTTTTTACTTCCTGCCTCAACCTGATAGCCCTGAACTCTGGCTGCAAATATCAGAGAATTAATTGAAGTTTAGATCAGTGTTAGGTTGCAGAAGCTGAAGTCACTGAAGGCAACCTAGGATGTCCCGAAAGTGTAGGTAGAAATAGGCAATGAGATAGATAGGATGAAAAATAGAAAGCATGCATATGCTTGTCATCTTATCTCCTCCCACAGTTTTTGTGCAGAAATTACTTGCTGACTGAACTCCTTGGAAAAAGAGAAAGTATAATAATAATTGCTAATATGAAATACCAAGAATGGATTAGAACTTGGAGCCTCCATGCAGATGATAAAGAAAATGTTGACTATTAAACAATATTAATTACCTTTTTTAAAAAAAGAATTATTTAGAGTTGTTTATTGAAAGAAAGCAATTGCAATCTTATTGGCAATATCAACTGATAATATTGGAGGGCAACCTATGATCAGACTTCCCTTCATTCAGACTAATCAGAGAAATCCTTAAATTTGAATTTTCAACTGCCGCAGCATAACAAATCACTTCCGGTCCTGTTCTTTAGGACCTCCAACCACCAGAGGGAGATGTGCGTTATAAGAATAAAACACATATCTGTTGTACAGAAGCAGGAAAAAAACCCCTTTATTTCAGATTGGCATAAACCTAGTTTCACTCAGTGCTTTATGGCCCTTCATCTGACGTGCTTTACTAGGCAAGGGACTGAAAACTCTCCACAGGAAGGAGGATCAAGATGGTTGCTCTGATATGCCGTGAGAAATGAACTGAGCGTCTTTATAACAGGCAAACGTAGTCTTCAGTTCTGCAGCAAACAGATTTGATCAGAAGCCAGCTTGGAGAGTTGTGACAAGAGGCATTCTGAACAAAAGATCTCAGTGCTTCAGTTTTTTGAGGGCTGAGCATCAGGGACCATGGCTTAGTTCCCATGATAATCAAAAGTCTTTTTTTAAAAAAAAATAAATCACACTTTTAAAATAAACATATAAAGTGTTACAGTTTATCTTTGTTTTTATTAATTTGTAGTATTACATAGAAACTCAATAGCTACATTGAAACATATTTGATTTTACTGTTCACTGCCCAGAGACTCTCTTTGATGAAAATGGAAGTATTAGAAATGCAAGAAATGAATAAATTAAATAAATCAAAAATAAAGATGGTTTTTTTTCCAGTTCTACCACTCAGTCCCAAATAATAATCTGTTGACAAGTTGTCCAATGATCATCTGTGTTACATATTAAGAAAGTGAAGGTGCGTCCCCTAGTGGAAGGGCTGGTTGCTCCAACTGTTCTGATTGGTTAAGACGATGACAGCTCAGTATAAAAGGAGCTGGCAAGCACGGGAGTTGTTGTTGCTATGCTCGTTACAGTTCGTTAATAAAGTTATAAGGTTGCTGTCAGATGTCGCCTCAGAGTGTGTTTGTTCAGGCTGCAAGTATTTATTAGTGGCGACGAGGATGGGATGTGTATTGGCGGCCATCCGTGAATAACAAGAAGCATGTTCTGGGCAGTCTGAGAGTCAGCCTGAAAACAGAGAAAGTCCTCTCATGACGATAACGCGGAGATCTGAGGAGAGAATGGCTGCTTCACAGAATTTTGCCCCGTTCAACCTTAAGACGGAGTCATGGGAGGCATATGTAGCCAGGTTTGAATGCTTCCTCATAGCCAATGATTATCGGGACTTGTTTAGTGAACGGAAGCGTGCGTATTTTTTAAGCTTCTGCGGGCCTGAAATGTTCGAGACGGCTATGACTTTAATGGCCCCTCAGTCCATTCACGCTGGTACCTGGGAGGACTTCATGCTTAAATTAAAAAAACATTATGCCCCGGCACCATCCCGGATTGCGAGAAGGCAGCATTTTTATCATCAGGATCAGGCTGGGGGGGAGTCCATTAGTCAGTATGTGGTGGCCCTGAGAAAAGCAGCGAGACATTGCCAATTTGTGGACTTAGATGACTATTTATTAGATAGGCTGGTCAGCGGCGTGAGGGACGAGAATCTTAAACGGCGCCTGATTGCTAAACCCGAGCTGACATTCCAAGAGGCCCTTGATGAAGCGTGTGCCGCTGAGCTAGCCACTCTCTCCCTCGCCGACCTTCCCCGGGGCCAACAGTCAAATAAACAAAAATGTGAGGCCATTCATTATAACGCTGATGAGTGGAGCGATGACGGGGAAGCGGATCTAGAGGGGGACGTCGACCGGATTAAAGAAACGCAGCAGCCGAGCAGGCAAGCCAAGTTGACGCAAGGGGACTGCAAGAGCTGTGGGGGAAAACACCCACGTTCCGCTTGCCGTTTTAATGAGGCGATTTGTCGCCGTTGTGGTCACCGGGGCCATATCGCCAGAGTTTGCAGATCGCCGTAACCAGCGGCGCTGCCCCCACCCCCCCGAGGTGATCGCCGGGCGGCGTTGAGAAGAGTGGGTGCTCAGGGAGGCCGTTTTTCGTGGGGCCGAGAGATGGGGGGAGTGAATATGGTATATCCAGGTGCCGATCTACCTGTCCGTCAGAAAATACGCTTAACAGTCTCAACTGAAGGACGGCCCTGCCTGATAGAGGTGGACATGGGCTCGGCGACGTCCATCGTCTCGTGGAGTAGTTTGAAGTGACTGGTGCCTCGTATAGCTAAAAGCCGCCTCATGCCCTGTCACCTGCACTTACAAGACTACCAGGGTACCCCTATTCCAATAATCGGTTGTGGACATTTCAGAGTTAAATTTAAGGGGTTCGCAGGCTGCCTTCCATTGGTGGTGGTAGAATCCCCGTTACTGAGCTTGCTTGGATTGAAATGGTTCGAGGCATTGGGGCTCACCATCCATGGGGTGAATGCCATCCGGTCACCCGACCTGGACACTCTAATCCAGGAGTTTCCATCAGTCTTCGATGGAAAACTGGGTTGCTATAAGGGCACCCCTGTATCGTTTAGCCTGGACCCACAGTTTCCCCCGCATCGGCTCAAACCACGCCGAGTGCCTTTTGTGCTGAAATCGAGGGTAGATGCGGAACTGGATAAACTAATATCGCAGGGGATGCTCGAGCCGGTAGAATTTGCCCATTGGGAGACGCCGATTCTCACACCTATAAAAGCAGATGGCTTGATCCGAATTTGTACTGACTACCGAGCGATGTTAAATAAGGCGCTCTTCGGCCATGCCTACCCAGTCCCGGTAATGCAGCACCTGCTACATTCCCTGGGCCAGGGATCTGTGTTCGCCAAGCTAGACCTGGCCCAGGCGTACTAGCAGTTAAAGGTGGACAATGAAACAACAGAGGCGCAAACCATCGTTACGCACCGGGGGGGGCGTTCCGTTGTCGATGCCTCCAATTTGGGGTCAGTGTCGCCCCGTTATTCCGTGTTCTTGGCCGCCTACTCGTACAAGTTGATTCATCGACCGGGCAAAGACATCGTGCACACCGACGCACTGAGCCGCTGTCCCCTTCCTGCTCTCCTTGCGGACCCGGTACCTGCCTCTTCGGTGTTCCTGATAGAAGATTCCATGATGCCTGTCACCGCCGCGGATGTCGCCCAACTAGCAGCGAAAGACCGAACCCTATCCACAGTCCTCAATTGGATGGCCCGGGGTTGGCCGCCCGATCCCTTCTCCACGGACATGCAGCCCTATGCTTCGAGACAATTTGAGTTGTCCACCCAGATCAGCTGTTTGTTGTGGGGACATCGTGTGGTGATACCTCCCCCCCTCAGGCACTCATTATTAAAAAAGTTACACCTGGGCCACCTGGGGGTGGTGCGCATGAAGGCTTTGGGCAGGTGTTACATGTGGTGGCCACACCTAGATAGGGACATCACAGAATGGGTCTCTACATGCTCGCAGTGTCAAGGGCAAATGGCAATGCCAGTCAAGGACCAGCCACGGGTGTGGGAGGATCCGAGGGCCCCCTGGTCACGGTTGCATTTGGATCTGGCTGGACCTATGCAGGGTCAGTCGTTCTTGGTGGTTGCGGACGCATTTTGAAAGTGGGTAGAGGTTGTACACATGCGTTCCACCACTTCGGATGCCATAATTAGGTCTCTACGCCAATTGTTTGTCACCCATGGGCTGCCCGACGTGTTAGTGTCGGACAATGGGGCCCAATTTACTTCCACAGTGTTTCAGGAGTTCCTGGCGAGCAGGGGGATCCGACACTGTCTAATATCTCCATTCCACCCAGCTAGCAATGGTTTTGCTGAACGCACCGTGCATTCAGCAAAAGAGGCTTTAACAAAAATAGGACTGGGGAGTTGGTTAGAAAGGGTGGAGGAATACTTAATGGTGCAACATACCATGCCATGCCAACTAACAAATAAAAGCCCAGCTGAGCTTTTAATGGGCCGCAAACTGTGCACACAGTTAGACCGGTTGCACCCTCTATATTGCCCTAGCAAACCATTAGATTCTCACAGTAGGTACCGACCATTCCAATTGGGGGACCTGGTTTACACCAGAAACTATGGAGGAAAGCTGTTATGGCTGCCGGGTAAAATCGTAGGAATATTGGGACCCTGTTCCTACCGCATAGAGGTGGATCAGGGGAGGATTTGGAAGCGCCATAAGGACCAATTGAGGTCACGGCGAATTGTATCAGGTCAATCTAGCAGTGAGGAACGAGGGGTATGCTCTCCCGCTCCAACTGCCGAGGTCCCTGATGACCTGACTCCAGCTGACACACCCACCCCAGGCCAGGAAAGAACGGAACACTTACTTGTCACTGACCGGATTAGGCAGGAAGTAGAGGAGGCCTTAAATTCCAGACCCCAAGGGGAGGAGCCAAGTTGTGCTGAGTACTCGAACCCACCGCCTGACTTAGCTGAAGGGGTGGAGCCTAGATGTTCAGGGCAGGTCCAGCGTCGACCGGCGTACTTAAGGGACTACGTTTGTGATTGACGGCAATGCATGCGCAATTATAGGGGGAAGGAGTGTTACATATTAAGAAAGTGAAGGTGCGTCCCCTAGTGGAAGGGCTGGTTGCTCCAACTGTTCTGATTGGTTAAGACGATGACAGCTCAGTATAAAAGGAGCTGGCAAGCGCTGGAGTTGTTGCTATGCTCGTTACAGTTCATTAATAAAGTTATAAGGTTACTGTCAGATGTCACCTCAGAGTGTGTTTGTTCAGGCTGCAAGTATTTATTAATCTGAATCCCCTTTCTCTGTGATTCTTGTGACTGCAAGAATACAAGAAATAAGAAACATATTCTTGCCTTTTTAAGGCAAGCCAAAGATCAAAGTAGTCCCCCAGTTCAGCATAAAAAATGGTTGATATAAGACACAACGTAAGAACCAGTTTAGTGTAATGGTTAAGGTAGCAGGTTAGAAAACTGGAGACCAGGGGTGAAATCCAGCAGGTTTTGGAGAACCGGTAACAGAAATTTTGAGCAGTTCGGAGAACCGGTAGCGGAAATTTTGAGTAGTTTGGAGAACCGGCAAATACCACCTCTGGCTGGCCCCAGAGTGGGGAGGGAACGGGGATTTTGCAGTATCCTTCCCCTGCCATGCCCAAGCCATGCCCACCAAGCAATACTACGCCCACCAAGCCACGTCCACAGAACCAGTAGTAAAAAAAATTGATTTCGCCACTGCTGGAGACCATGAGTTCAAGTCCTGCCTTATCATGAAAACCAGCTGGGTAACTACGAGCCAGTCACTGTCTCTCAGTCCAACTCATCTCATGGGGCTGTTGTTGTGGGGAAAATGGGAGGAGGAAGGTGTGTTGGAAGATGTTTACCACCTTGAGTTATTTATAAAACTAACAGATAGGATTGTATCCTAAATCTGGTTAGCCCTAATTCATCATGTAAGTAACTTTGATGGAGTTTGTTTATGTGCCTTTGAGTCAATGGCAACTGCTTGGACAAGCCCCCTAGCAAGATTTTTTCAAAGTGGTTTGTCATTGTCTACTTCTTAGGGTTGTGAGAGAGTGACTGGCAATGGGACTAGAGTACCAAATGTCTCAGTTTCTAATCCAATGCTTTACAGAAACTGATTTACCTTCATGACTTCTGTACATGAAATTGAAAAAAAATGTGTGGCTGCTGAGTTAGAGCTGAACAGCACATAGGAAAAGAGCCTTTAAACTTTAGCTTGTTTAGTGCAGATCATTGTTTCCCATTCAGCACATGCTATTTCTGATGAAAGAAAACTTATTTTTTCGGAGCAAATTTTGCCCTCCATGCAAGGTTTTTCATTTTTCATTTTTCTTTTTTTTACAATAAATTATTGAACAAGTTGTATGTCTATGAAGACATTCATAGAATTCAATCTCCATCACACTGATTGTGTGTCAAGCCATTGTTTGTTTATTCTACAAATTTATACACTGTATCTTCCCACATTCCCCGTGGATGAATTAAAAAATATATAAAAATTGAAAAACCCATCAAGTATTTAAAAAAAGTCTAAATCCTGAAAATGTAGGTAGAAAAATGTTTTGAAGCTCGTCCAGAACTATTTTAATGAAGAAAGTAAATTTCTTCATTAATCCAGTTCAATCCAGTTTCTCCCACAATGCTGGTCCCACTACAGAAAAAAAAAATGTTGGATTTCACAACTAAATCTAACCCTGGAACTTGCAAAAGGTATTACATTCAATTTAGGCAGAAAGGCTTCTTACTTTTATGGAATAGGGCATTGAGTTGAGCATAAACCAGGCTGTGGTTTAAATTAAGCATTTGAATTCAGTTCAGAAAGAATGCCCACTGTTGTAGCGTGGGAATAACGAGAGGCACAAGCAAGCTAGTGACAACAGCTCTTTAATTCAGGGTGAGACTTCAGCAAAGAACCACAGGCAACAGCCCTCCTTATATATAGTTCTGAAATACCCGTTAACCAATCACAAGCATTTGTGCATTTGAATTTCCCGCACAAAATAGATACATACATAACACCCCTCCATTCCCAGAAGGCACTTATCCTATCTATTTACATATTTACATACAAAATCACGCAGGTGACCAGGGCGTGACTTTACTCTGGTTGACCTGCGCAGTTCAGTTGCTGGAGAGGCATTGAGCCGGTCGGAGGGACCTCCCGTCTCTCCTGGCTCCGCCAATGGAACCTCCTGGATTTCTCCAGAGACGTGGCCATCCCCGGCTGGGAGTGTCGACTTGCAGGAGTGGCGCTGGAACTCAGGCTTACCCGATAAGTATTCCGGTTTACTCAGGCTTGAGATAGCTGTTTCGGGGAAACTTTGGAAGTTAGGTTTTACAATATTGGAATTTTCACAGGCTTCACAATTCAGTCGTTTGCGTAATTGATCTATGTGCCTTCTCCAAATTTTACCTTGCCCTATGTCCACTATGTATGATTCCGGACCGGTGATCCCTACAATAATTCCCCTGAGCCATAGTGGGCCGTTGGCATAATTCCTAGCGAATACCGGGGTTCCGATTTGGAATTGTCTTAATCCTCCCTCTTCCCCCTTAAAATTATCTGTGGAGTAGTTTGGGTGTAAGCGGTCAAGGGTACACCTGAATTTATGGCCCATCAAAAGCTCTGCTGGGCTGCGCCTTGCGGCAGTGCACGGGGTTGCATGCTGTATTGCTAAGAATTGATCAATCCTAGTTTGCCAGTCTCCCGCATCGAGTCGGGACAGTGCTTCTTTGGTCGTTCGTACGAATCTCTCTGCAAGGCCATTCGAAGCCAGATGGAAAGGGGCAGATAATACGTGTCGTATGCCTAACTCGGCCAGATAGCTTTCAAATTGAGTTGCTGTGAATTGGGGCCCATTATCAGAGACCAGGGTGTCAGGCATCCCATGGGTCGTGAATAGTTTCCTAAGGACTTTAATTACGGCCTCGGAAGTGGTTGAGGGCATCAAAGCTATTTCTAGCCACTTAGAAAAAGCATCTACAATTATGAGAAAATTCTGGCCGTGGAAAGGGCCTGCAAAATCGATATGGATCCTCCCCCATGGTCCCTTAGGCTTTTCCCACTCTCTAACGGGAGCTACAGGGGGATCTGGGCGGGACTCCTGGCAGGGCCTGGATTTCCCCACCCACTCAGTGACGTCTTGGTCAAGATGTGGTCACCACACATAACTCCGAGCCAAACTTTTCATTCTAACAATACCAGGGTGTCCCTCGTGTAGCAACTCCAGCACCCGATGCCTTAAATGAGAGGGGATAACCACCCTGTCGCCCCACAGCAAACAGCCCCCCAACATTGACAATTCGTTCTTTTTGTTGAAAAACAATTGAAAATCCCCACTGTCCACCTTAGTTGGCCAACCCCGCATGACCCAGCCCATTACAGTACGTAAAACAGAGTCTTTGGCAGAAACCTCGCCACCTTGCCAGACGAGAGGGGCCCCAGGGATACATCGATCAATAATATAGGGGCTTCCGGAGTCGGGTTTTCCAATAGATCGGGCAAGGGGCATTGGCTGAGGGTGTCAGCATGGCCCAGAGTCCGGCCCGGTCGGTGGATTAGTCTGTACGAGTAAGCAGCCAGGAAAATGGACCATCTGGTCATCCAGGGGGAGAGAGCAGCCGGGGTCGGTTTGTCGCCAGCCAAGAGTCCCAACAATGGCTGATGGTCTGTGATAAGTTCAAAACTCCGGCCAAACAAATATTCGTGAAATTTTTTTACCCCCGCTACAGCCGCTAAGGCCTCCCTGTCCAGCTGGCTGTAATTTCGTTCAGCACTAGACAGAGTGTGAGAGTAATAAGCAATGGCGCCTCTAACCCATTCAGTAGTCTATGGCTCAGCACAGCGCCCACACCAAAAGGGGACGCATTGCAAACAAGTACAAGTGGCAGTTCAGAGTTATATTGTATAAGGAAGCTGTCTTCAGACAAAAGTTTTTTTACAGCCTTAAACGCGGCCGCTTCAGATTTGCCCCACACCCAGGGAACGTTTTTTCCTAGCAGTCTATGCAATGACTCCGCGATGGTGGCTTTGTCTTTGAGAAACATGGTATAAAAGTTTAGAAGGCCCAGGAAGGCCTGCAGTTCGGGCTTCGATTTGGGTATGGACGCATTTTGGATGGCCCTTACTTTGCTTTCTGTGGGGTGAATGCCCGTGCCATCGATTCGGTAGCCCAAAAATTCTACAGAGGGTACCGCAATTGTACATTTGGACTTTTTGAGTTTCAGTCCCGCTTCTCTAAACCTGGTTAGGACTTGCCTAACCCTATCTCCAAGCTGCGCCTCATTTTGGCCACTAATGAGATCATCGTCAAAATAAGGGACAATCTCTGGGAGTCCTTGTAGAAGGTGCTCCATAGTGCTTTGGAAGAGCCCTGGGGCAATGCTAACCCCAAACTGTAGCCTAGTGCATTTGAACGCACCCCTGTGCGTTACTATAGTTTGTGATTCTGCCGTAGCGTCATCTACCGGCAGCTGCTGGTACGCCTGCGCAAGGTCTAACTTGACGAATATCTTGCCAGGGCCCAGGGAGTGAAGTAGATGGTGGACGATTGGAACAGGATAGCCGCTCTGTTGCAACACCTTATTGATCGTGCATTTATAATCAGCGCAGCTTCTGATCGATCCGTCTGACTTTACTGGCGTGACTATTGGGGTTTTCCACTTAGCGTGATCTACAGGAACTAGTACCCCCTGTTTGATCAATTTGTCAAGTTCTGCGTCTATTTTTGGTTTTAGGGCAAATGTACTCGTCTTGCCTTTAACCTAATTTGGGCTACATTAGGGTCTAAATTAAAAGAGATAGGGGTCCCCACGTACTTGCCTAGCGTTTCTTCAAAAACGTCCTGGAATTCGTGTAGGAGGTTTTCTTTAAGCGATGGTCTGCTGATGCTGTGGACACCCATGAAGCCCATGCCGAGGGCTCGAAACCATGCTAGGCCCAGGAAACTTGGTAGCGGCTTGCTGACGATGGTCAGGGGAAGCTCTTTCTGGAACTCTCCATAGGTGACCCGGAACGTGCCCATGCCTTCCACAGGAACTCGGTTTCCTTGGTAGTCGAGGAGGCGAACTCGTTGCCGTGACAGCTGGTTTTTCTGTATCTTCGGTAGAAGCGATTTAAGCGTAGCCCAGGACATGATTGACAGGGTGTCGATTTCCATGTCGCATGGTCTTCCTTCGATTTCTACTCTCGTGTAGACCTTTTCCTCTGCAGACGTGCTGGCTTGGCGGATTCTCGTGCTGTAGGTCTCTCGCTTTTGATTCTCGCACCGTTTTCTCGCGCTGTCATCTCTGGCTGGCTGCTTTGAACGTGTTGGTTCTGGTTGGTCGTGATAGTCACGTGACTTGTTATTTCGCGGAAATTGAGCTCTACAGACTCTAGCCAGATGGCCCTGCTTTTCACAGCGCCTGCAAATGGTGTCTCTGTATTTGCAGGACTGTCTCTCATGATTTCTGCCGCAACTTGAGCAGTTCTCGCAGCGGCGACTTTGCTCGTTCTTTTTCTTATCCGTGTGGAAGACATCCTCGTCTGACTCTTCCTCTGTACTGGTTCGTGCCTCCTCTCTGTGAACGGGGGCAGACTTTGGGCCATCTTTGCTTGGCTGTGGCCGTTGTAGCGCTTCAGAAGCCTTAGTGGACGCTTCGTGTGCTCTTGCTTCGTTGAGTGCGCCAGCTAACGTTAAATCTGGCTTCACCAGAAGGCGCCTCTGTAATCGAGTGTCTCTCACGCCACAAATCAACTGTTCAAGTAGTGCGTCATCTAAATCTCGGTAATCGCAATGCGTTGTGGCTTTTCGAAGGGCAGCCACATATGCGCTGACCGGTTCTCCTTCTCTTTGTACTCGTTGCTGAAGTTCGTAGCACTGTACAAACTTCGAAGGAACGGGAGCATAGTGGGCCCTCAGGTTTGCTTGAAGGACATCCAGGGGACCGTCTGGACTGGGGTTGGCTTGCAGAGGGACTCGGCCATCTCGAAAATGTCTGGCCTGCAGTGGCTCAAGAAGAGGGCTCTTTTTCGGTTCGCAGAGAGCCCTTGCATCTCACTTGCTTCCAGGGAACACTCGAACCTGGTCAGATACGATCCCCACTTCTCTCAGGTCGGATCGAAGGGTTTTGGCGGGACGTAGGCAGACATCACAGTATGTCTCCGTAGCCCGCTAGTCACCCTGGCTGAAACTCAGAGCTCTTTTTGATTTGCTTCTTGTGGCCTCAATTCCACCTTCGTCGCCAATGTTGTAGCACGGGAATAACGAGAGGCACAAGCAAGCTAGTGACAACAGCTCTTTAATTCATGGTGAGACTTCGGCAAAGAACCATAGGCAACAGCCCTCCTTATATACAGTTCTGAAATACCCGTTAACCAATCACAAGCATTTGTGCATTTGAATTTCCCGCACAAAATAGATACATACATAACACCCACATTCCTTCTGCAGACAAAGATGCTTCTTATCTGACCATTCTCTGACTGTGACTCTCCCTCCCACCCTTGTCTCCCATGGCCATTACCCTATACCATTATAGATAGCAAAGTTGGCTTAGTAAATGGCATATGCAATGGAACTAGTGTACATCAACAAGTTGTCACAATTATGCATGGAACTGGAAAACACCACCACCAAGTTGGCAGTTGATGGTACATTGACAATCTACTACCTGGCATTGGCCCTTTATACTGATCTGTAAGAATATCCTTCAGAGACAGAAGGAAGAGGAGCTGCAGACTAGCCAATAGTCACATAAGAGGCAGTTAGTCCACAAAAGCCAGTGGTCAGTTGCTACTGGTTTGCCCCGGTTTGGGCGATCTGGTAGTGGCGATGGTGAGGTGAGAGTGAACCAGTTCTCTCCGACCGTCAGCACTATACCTACCTATATTCATTCGTTTTTAGCCCAGCTGATAGGCGTGGCAGAGCGGATTGCCGTGCCTCAGCTGTTCTGAAATGCAATGCGCTTGCGCGGAGCGAACTGGTGGTAACACCGGTTGAAACCCACCACTGACAAAAGCAATGTGGCAGACATCTCAGAAGAGAGCCTCCCTAGTTTCTGGGACTATAAAGGTGATGGGGGAGAAATTAGTGGATCTTTAAAACACATAAGGATAAATTGGCGAGGGTCGCAGAACCGGTATTAATTGCTGGCTGACCACGCCTCCGAACCGGTCCCCACCCTACCCAGTCACTTCCTTTTCCTCCTCACCACCCGGGCGGCTTGCCTGCCTAAGTTGCCTTGCCTTCCCACATGTGCCTGCCCTGCGCCCCAACTGAGCTGCCGCCTCCTGCCTATAGGTAAGTCGCACTACCCCCCCCAGAGCATGCTGTGCCACCCCCACCGGGCTCACGACCTTACCTTCCCTGCCCCTTACAGGAGTCCCCCTCCCCCGTGCCGTTTTGGCTCCCAGGGGCTGCAGCGGGGCTTGCTAAGGCCAAAATGGGGCGTGGGGGGTGCGGTGTCCCCCCAAGCCCCATTTTGGCTCCCAGGGGCTGCAGGGAGGCTTGCTAAGGCCAAAATGGGGCATGAGGGGGGTGCCTAGCAAGACTCCCTCAGCCCCCTGGAAGCAAAAATGGACTGCGGGGGGGGGGCGCTTCAAGGGAGAAAGAAACAAAGAAATCCTCACTATTTAGGGAGATCCTTAGGTGCACTGAGCTTGAGTTGAGAGTTTATTGTAAGTCCTGCACTAGCTATCTTTGCTCAGGCTAAGCTCCAAAACGTTTTTCCTTACTGTTTGGGGATTCCCACATGCAGTGAGCTTAAGTTGAGAGCTTATTGTTAAGTGGCTGCTAGCTATCCTTGCTCAGGCTAAGCTAATCAATAGTGGAGCTCTAAGAATGCCAGATTATCAATGGGCATGTTCTGAGTTTCAAAACATCTGGCTTTTCTTCCTCCTACCAAAGACCTTCTGGGGTTCTTCACGGGAAGGGAGAAAGGGAGGGAGAAAGAAAGAGAGAGGGTGGGGAGGTAGGGAAGGGTAAACCCTTTTACTCACACTTCATCTTCACTGTTTGGGGATCCCCAGGTGCACTGAGCTTGAGTTGAGAGCTTATTGTAAGAGCCTGCACTAGCTATCCTTACTCAGGCTAAGCTACAAAACGTTTCAAAATGTCTGGCTTTTCTTCCTCCTACCAAAGACCTTCTGGGGTTCTTCACAGAAAGGGAGAAAGGAGAAAGGGAGGGAGAAAGAAAGAAAGAAAGAAAGGGAAAGAAAAAGGAAGGGAGAGAGAGAGAGAGAAAGTAAGAGAGAGAGAGAGAATGCAGGTATCTCTTAACAGAGGCTTGAACTTGCCTGAAATTAGATCAAGCCTTACATCACTTAACCCAATGTATCAGATTAAATTGTTTTTGAATTATTTTTGGTATATATACTACATTCTCTTGTGTAATTTAGTTAGTGTAAAACTAGTCCATTATGTCTCAAAATAAAAGGGAGATCAAAAATCCAATTAGTGCCATGTAAATTCTGGAATCCCCAAAGACCTTTCCCATTGTATTTATTAAACAAATTTATATAGCTACCCAATTCATATACAGTGACTTTATCACTTTTGTCTTCCTTTCATGTAGTTCTCAATGTGTCAATCTCCTTGCTACTCTATTTCCTCCACCAAAATTCTACTATAAATAATATTACCACACATTACAGCTCTAATTTTGTGTATTTCCGCCAGTAATTTTCAGTAAAAGATTTATTCCTCTCTTACATAGTTATTTAGAAGTAGCTTCATATGTCAGTATACTTTTACCATTAAAAAATGTTTTGTTGCATTATATGACTGCAAAAGCCTTTTAGCAGTTTCATGTAACAGGAAATATCCAGTTACAATTTTGAAAGTAGTTGTCATAGCCACAAACACCCTCCTCCCAAAAAGACAGAGAAAGAGAGAAAGAAAGAAGGAAGGGAGGGAGAGAGAGAGAAAAAACTCTGTGCTATTATTTTTAATTGTTCCATTATTTATCATGTGTTAATATTTTACACTGTCCCTACACTTAGAATGATTTTACTGCCTTTCTTTTGCCTTTGCCTTTCAATTACATGCAAATATAATTGTGCCCATTAAGACTTTATGAAAAGCTGAAACTTACTTAGGTATCACCAGCATAAGACAAGAAATAAGATAGCAATTAGGATTCTGTTTTGCAATCCTGTTTCTACTTTATTTAAATTAGGTTTGACATAAAGACTGTAATACCTTGTTTTGTCGGCTGGCCAAGATTGTGAAATAACAATCTATTTCACAAGATTGTGAAATAGCTGATATTTTTCAGCTTTTAAAAGTTAGTGATATAAATATTTCCATCTACCAAAGTTGGTATTAACATTCTAAAATATTTTGTTTGAATAACCGATGCCACTATATGTAACACACTCTCATATTGAAATTGATACTATTTAATCCAGCACTAGTCAATATCAGAGTATGGTAGGTATCAGAGAATGAATTGATACCTGGTTATCCAGAAAGTACTCTTCTACAAAAACAAATAGATTAACATATATCTGATAATTCCATCTGTGTTGTCATTAACATTGCTCTATGAATAAGGTTCATATTCAGCCTCGGTCACAAAGCTTACTGGATAAAATAAAAATAAATCTGATAAATTTTCAAAAATCAGTGGGAAAACATCTCCACTCCCAAAATCATTTATCTATTGATCTTAAATTAGCCATTCTTGAGCAAAGGAATTTAAAAAGAAAAGTCCAACATGAAGTTACAAAATTGCAGTTTATCAAGATCTTTAGCTCCTGGATAAATTTTTAATTCCACTACAGATCTTAATTAGCATACAAATGCCAGGGTATCTATGTTGTCATTGATATAGCTCTTTAAATAAGGTTCATATTCAGCCTTAGTCACAAAGCTTGCTGCGTAAAGTCAGGCCAGAGAGACAAGGTGGGCATAACAGTTAAGGTGTAGGGCTGGCACCACGGGCAGTCGGGTTTAAATCTACTTTCAATCGTGGAAGCTCACTGAGTGACTTTAGACCCATCGTGCTTTCTCAGTCCAACCTGTCTTATAGAGTTGTGATTGTGAAGAAAAAGGAATAGAGAACGCTATGCACACTGCTCCACTACACAATTCTGTCCCTTAGAATTACCACTACCATCATTTACATTGCCATAGTTCTTATTCTTCCAGAGCAGACTCTATTTTAAAGAATGAACCCAGTAGACAGCATAATGCTTATGTGTCTGTCACTTCTCTATCCAACCAAGACATTAATCTTTGCAGGTTGCCTAATTCTGTCCTTTTATCCCACCTGTGACTGAAGATTAATGCTATTCTTGGTAATTTCCACTGTTAATTGTGTTAATGTTATTAATTTTATTAACATTATTGTGTTTTATGCTAACTTTTTAATAATAATTTTATGTGTGTGTGTTTCTACATAGTACTTTTTAGATTAAAGGCCATAATAAAGATTTTGGGGAGGTTGTTTGTTTGTTTATAGGCGACAACCCACATCATGGATTGTTTCTGAAGGGCTATGGTTTTTAGTACAGCTAGTGTTGCAGAGATGTTAATAAAGAATACCGTTGCTTACCTATAACTTCTCATGCCACTGCATTTTGGACCAGCTGAAGCTTCTAAATGGTTTTCAAGAGCAACCCTTCGAACAACACATTGCAATAGTCCCAAATGCAAGGTGATGAAGACAAAATTAATTGTGAGAAGAGCCTTCAATTTAGGAATGAGTACAATTGGTGCCTGAAATGAATGTTCTTGGTCACAAATGCCACTTCCTCTTTGATCAAGTCCAGGAAGAGTCCCAAACTGCTATAATGAGCAGAAGTAATAACTGACAAACAAAAGGAAAATATGCAATCGAAAGTATTTGTTGTTGTTAGTTGCGACGTCGTGTCCGATCCATCGCAACCCCATGGACAACATTCCTCCAGGCCTTCCTGTCCTCTACCATCCTCTGGAGTCCATTTAAGCTCACGCCAACTGCTTCAGTGACTCCATCCAGCCACCTCATTCTCTGTCGTCCCCTTCGTCTTTTGCCCTCAATCTTTCCCAGCATTAGGCTCTTCTCCAGTGAGTCCTTCCTTCTCATTAGGTGGCCAAAGTATTTGAGTTTCATCTTCAGGATCTGACCTTCTAAAGAGCAGTCAGGGTTGATCTCCTCTAGGACTGACCGGTTTGATCGCCTTGCACTCCAAGGGACTCATAGGAGTCTTCTCCAGCACCATAGTTCAAAGGCCTCAATTCTTTGGTGCTCAGCCTTTCTTTTTTAATATGTATGTATGTATGTATGTATGTATGTATGTATGTATGTATGTATTTATTTATTTTAGACAAACAAACATTTAATACATCAGTTTTCTTTTCCCTTTGACATCTCGGTGTTATCTTCCAAAGTTCTTTCTTTTTCTGTATATTTGTCATTACTTCTATCTTGATCCTTATCCAGTCCACAATATCAATTCATCACTAACATAATATTCAACTCATCACATATTTTTACATACTTATATAATTAATCATTTATATCTCTTCTCCAACCAATAGTAAAAATCATTCCATATTTTAAAATATTCTGAGTCTTCTCTATCTTTAATCATCAAAGTTAATCTATTCATTTCTGCACAATCTAAGATTTTTTTTATTACTTCTTCTTCCAAAGGTATTTTCTCCGCTTTCCAATTTTGTGCATTGACAATCCTTGCAGCTGTTATTACGTGTATTATCAGATAAATTTTTTCCTTGCTAATTTTTTCAGGTAGGATACCCAGTAGGAACAGCTCTGGTTTAAATTCAATACGTTGATGTATCATTTCCTCCAACCAAGTCTTAAGTTTATTCCAATAGTTTTTAGCTTCTGACATGTCCACCACATATGATAATATGATCCTGGTAGTTGATGACACTTCCAACATTTAGCTGATTTTTCTTTAAACATTTTTGCTAATTTCTCAGGTGGCCTATGCCATCTATAAAACATTTTATATTGATTTTCCTTATATGCAGTGGACACCGTTAATTTATAATCCTTTCCCATAGTTGTTGCCAGTTTTCCAAATCAATTGAATAGCCAAAGTTTCTTCCCCAAGCAATCATTGCTTCTTTTACTTGCTCCTCCTCTAATTCAATACTAAGCAAAAAATTATAATTTTTTTAATTAAATTATCATCTGTTCCCATGTTATCCAACTCAGTCTTTTCCATATAAAAACCATATAATTTAGCATCCTTCTCATAGGCGCTCAGCCTTTCTTATGGTCCAACTTTCACAGCCATACATTGCAACTGGGAACACCATAGCCTTGACTATACACACTTTTGTTGGCAGGGTGATGTCTCTGCTTTTTAGTATGCTGTCTAGATGTGCCATAGCTTTCCTCCCCAGGAGCAAGCTTCTTTTAGTTTCTTGACTGCAGTCCCCATCTGCAGCAGGGGTGAAATCTAAAATTTTTTGCTACCGGTTCTGTGGTCATGGCTTAATTAGCGGGTGGGGTTTGGTAAGGTGACTGGGAAGGCGTGGCTTGTTGGTCAGGTGGGCGTGGCTAAGTCAATGTCACTTCTTTGTCCTTTTTTAACTTACAAAACACAACACAACACAACTGGCACACCTGAGATGGACTCAGGATAAATAAGAGAAAATAAAAGGTGAATAAAAGAAATAATCATTCCAAGTCAGGTATATAAAGTCAGATCAAATCCTATGAACTCTAAGGAACCTTTGAATGAGCTCATCTATTCACTTAAAGATACGTGCTGGCTAAAAGCAGCTGGACTGCCTTATTAGTCAAATATATCTTCTGATAAGGCTCAGCTGTCATCCAGCAGAAAAGTTAAGAATGGAGTTTGGTGAATAGAACTGAGCAATTAGTTCATGGATGTTCCCCTAATCACTTGACCTATGGCCCTGTGTCCAACTCTCTGATTCTATACATCTTCTTAACAGAATCAACTGTGAACATCTGGACGGATACAGGGGATGCAAAAAGTTATTTATTGTTTAAAAGTATAGTCATAATTTCTGCATTTACACATTACAGCTTTTAAGGAATAGTAGTAAAACATGAAGTGATGGGTTAGTTAAGGTATAATGGTTAAATCATGAAGTAGTGAAAATGTATAGCCAAAATAATTGTATTAAGTAGCATGTAATGGTTTGATAATTAGTAAAGTGTAATGTAAGTGAAATGTATTTTTAATGTAACCATATATGGAAGCCGGAAAAGACTCATGGGACTCTTTGTCTTGAAAACATATTTAAGTAATAGAAAAATGACCAATATTCATTCAGGTTGCAACTTTCAAAGCAAGCCCTGAATCTTTGCGCAAATAAACAGATCTGTCTGACCCAGGAATGTGCTTCAGTTCTTTATTTCTACAACATTTTCTGGCGTTACCACGAAGGGACTGAGGAACAAAGACACTTGTTCTGCCTGACGGCTGCTCCCAGCAGGATTCGACGCCTTTCCAGGGAAACGTTCACAGGCCGGCCACAAAGACTCCATTGAAGTCTAAAAGAATCTTTCGCTGAGAAGACGCCGTGAGCCCTGCTGTGAAGAAGCAGACCAGTCAAGGATCCTCAGGTCAGACCAGATCCGTACCTTTCCACAGGTGGCCACCAGGACAAGAAAAGCATCAGGCAAGTATAAGTAAAAAGGTTACCTACCCCTTTTGGGTGGAAGGGGGGGCGTGATTAACCCCCCAGGGAGCAAGGTGTCGTCCTAAAGCTCCCAGTGAGGAATTTCTTTGGCGTGGGTGGTTAAACCATTGCGGTTCCCATAGACGACTGTTGGAACGTCCAGCGTCGTGGGCCAGTGGTAGTGTTGTTAGGATGGGTGGAAGTCTCAGTGTCCCACGGACACCGTTACAGTGTATGTTAGCCAATTTCAAAAGTGCCTACAGTGGAATTTATGGTGATTCCCAGTGTAATCCCGAAACCTTGGAGATGTTATGTAAAGAAACACGGCCAGCTCTTGGCATAGGGTGGTCAGAAGAAGGGTCAGTGGACCCAATAGTGATATCCAAGGCACATCGGGTCATTATTCGGGAGGGCCATTGGGACCAGTTTCCATACATAGACCAGTGGCAGATTGCTCAAAAGGCAGCTCCCCCATGGCTTAAGAAATGTCAGCAGGAGTGTGTGAAAGTGTGCCTGATGAAAGAGAAAAATTAAACCCACAGAAAGATATCTAAAAACAAAGTTTTCGGTCAGGAGGAAGAAGAAGAAGTTAGTCGCCCTCCCCCTTATGCTCCCCCTCATCCCATACCCTCCAGGACAAAACCTTTCCCCACCACTGCCAGCAAATGAAACGCCAAAAACTATTCAACCTCAAAAGTGTCATTTGCAAGTCAAAAGAGAAGTCAAAAGTGAAGGGGAAGAAACAGATGGAGAATCTCAACCTATAAGCTCCAGAACTAGAAGTCAAACCAGTCTTAAGAAAGCAGAAACGCTGGCCCCCTTAAGGGAGATGTTAACTCATGAAATGAATGGTCAAGGGCCCCCTGCCATTCGTTCATTGTTCCAGTACCAGCCGTTTACAACTACAGACCTGCTTAACTGGAAACAGCAATATGGGCCGTTTAGCCGAAAGCCATATGAAATTATAGACCTTTTTAACACCATTATGCAAACTCATAAGCCCACCTGGGGAGATATTCAACAACTGTTAAATACCTTACTCTCCATGGAAGATAGAGAAAAATTCAAGATTGCTAAAGAAAAGGTATTAACTCGTATGTTTCCTGATATGAATCAGGCAGCTGACAAGACAAGAGCGAGGGCTGAGAATGACCCCCAGTAGAACGCAAACGATGCTCAGCATTTAACTCAATTACATGATTACCGCCTCTTGTGCTTAAACAGTTTAAGAGAAGCTACAAAAGGTCCTGTTAATTACGCTAAGACTGCAACAATATTTCAAGAAAGAGATGAAAGTCCTGAAAGTTTTCTAACCAGATTAGTAGAATCTTATAAAATAAATACTGGAATACCCATAGAAGATCCAGCAAATAGATTCATGTTGAATGAACGTTTTATTAGCCAGAGTGCTCCAGACATTAGAAAAAAATTACAACGTTTGGACGGAGCACTAGGCAAGAATACAACAGAGCTTTTAGAAGTTGCTAGAAAGGTATATCTGAACAGAGAGAAAGAAGAGGAAAAAAGACAGGCTGCTAAAGAGAGAAAGAAGACAGAGATGTTAGCTCTGGCACTCGAGGGGGTCATTTTGGGACCCAATCAATTTGCAATTTGTAAAGAGGAGGGGCATTGGCAAAGACAATGTCTCCATAGAAGAAGGGAATCCAGAGAAGAATCCTACGGGCGTGGGTCACAGATGATGAGAGGAAATCAGAGAGGTGTCTTTTGAGGACGAAACATGAGAGGAAATAGAGGAGATTGCAGAGGAAGAAGGGGGGCTGACAGGCAATTCATTCCACCCAGCCAGTCACACCGGAATGAGGAAGTAATCGGCCTGGCTGAAATGGAATGGGATGACTGAAGAGGCCAGGGCCCCACGGACCCACCCCCGGAGCCCATGATGGATTTATGGGTGGGAGGACGTCAAGTCCGCATGATGATTGATACCGGAGCCAGCCGATCAGTAGTTAATAAACAAGTAGCCCCTTTGTCAAAGGAAAAAGTCAGAGTTCAAGGAGTGTCAGGCACCCCAGCCACACACAGCCTCCTGAAACCAGTTAAATGCAAGGTTGGGAATGGCCTAGTAGAACACCAATTCTTGTACATGCCTGAATGCCCAGTTCCTCTATTAGGAAGAGATCTACTTTTTAAATTAAGAGCCACCATGTCCTTCAATGAAAATGGACAGTATTTAACAGTGTCACATCCAGTGGAAGAAACTTGGCGATTAATGTTAATGCAAGATTCAACTCAGGAAAGTTTATGGAAAGAATTTAATGTTCCTACTCTGTGGGCAGAAGATAACCCCCCTGGGCTAGCAAAATTTGCCTCCCCAGTAGAAGTTAAACTGAAATTAGGATACAAGCCCATCAGAGTACCTCAGTATTATGTTCCTCAAGAAGCGGCAGAAGCCATTCAAGTTTTAATTGACAAATACTTAGCCGCTGGGATACTCAGACAAACTCAATCCCCATGGAATACAGCAATTTTGCCCATAAAAAAACCAGATGGGGGGTGGAGACCGGCGCAGGATCTTCGCCTAATAAACAGCGCCGTGGTCACGCTACACGCAATAGTGCTTAATCCCTACATTTTGCTGGGGACCATCCCTCCTTCAGCCGCATGGTTTTCCGTCATAGACCTAAAAGACGCTTTCTTCACTATACCCTTACATCCTGATAGCCAAGACTTGTTTGCCTTTGAATGGAAAGACTCTAAATTGCGTAGACATTGCCAGTATACCTGGACCAGATTACCCCAAGGCTTTAAGAATTCTCCTACCCTTTTTGGGCACGCCTTGGCTCAGGACTTGCAATACTTCCAACCTGTTCAGGAAGGGGACTGTCTCCTTCAATATGTAGATGATGTGTTAGTAACAGGAACCACTCAGGAGAACTGTTTCAAAAATACCCAAACCCTCCTTGAATTACTGAAAGACTGTGGATACAGAGCTTCAAGAAAAAAGGCTCAATTAGTAAAGAAAGAGGTTACGTATTTGGGATACACGCTATCTCAAGATCAGAGAAATTTAGGATTACTTAGGAAACAGGCAATCTTGCAGCTGCCCCCGCCGAAAAATCAAAAAGAACTGCGAGGCATTTTGGGAGTCATGGGCTTTTGTCGCTTGTGGATTCCTAATTTTGCCTTACTTGCCAAACCCCTGTATGCTTCAACCCGGGGAGCAGAAACAGACCCGTTTGAATGGGGCAAAGAACAAACAAATGCATTAGGTCATTTAAAAGAAGCACTTACATCCTCTCCAGCTTTAGGGTTGCCAGACCTTTCCAAATCCTTTCGTCTTTATGTGGATGTCCGTCAGAATGTGGCAATAGGGGTATTAACTCAACAGCAAGGATCATGGCAACGGCCAGTGGCTTACTTATCCAAACAATTGGACAGCCCGGCTCAAGGCTGGCCACACTGTCTTAAAATTTTGGCCGCTGTGGCAGAACTTATGAGAGACACAAACAGACTTTTACCTCAGAAGTAGCAGGCTATACATCCCATGCGTTGCAAACAATCCTAGAAAACAAAGGACACTTGTGGATAAGTAACCAGAGATTGCATAAATATCAGGCTCTGCTGTTAGAAAACCCCCAGATAAGTCTTCACCAATGTGCTATGATCAATCCAGCTACCCTTATGCCAATTCCTGATGCATCCCTCCCGCTGCATAACTGTCTACATGTGTTAGATCATCAGTATCCCTGTAGACCAGATTTGACTGACACCCCTCTTCCAAATGCTCAACTTACATGGTTTACTGATGGCTCAAGCTTTATGGAGAATGGAGCTCGTTATGCAGGATATGCTATAGTTAACCAACACGCAGTTATTGAAAGTGCCTCTCTTCCAGTGGGTACCAGTGCCCAAGCAGCTGAATTGTGGGGACTCATCTGAGCATTAGAATTAGCCACAGAAAAGACTATTAATGTGTACACAGACAGTAAATATGCCTTTTTGACTATTCAAGCACATGCAGCTATTTACAAGGAAAGGGGCTTCACTGACTCTACCGGCAAACCAATTCAACATGCCCCTTTAATTAAAAGACTGATTTCTGCTGCACAACTTCCCAAATCCTTAGCTGTCATCCATTGTCCGGGGCATCAGAAAGCAGATATACTTGTTGCACAAGGCAATCGATTTGCTGATAGAGAGGCCAAATTGGCAGCACACCTGCCTCTGGATAGGAATGATTATTATCTCTATATGGCA
Organism: Pantherophis guttatus; assembly: GCF_059756535.1. Classification (NCBI taxonomy): domain Eukaryota; kingdom Metazoa; phylum Chordata; class Lepidosauria; order Squamata; family Colubridae; genus Pantherophis; species Pantherophis guttatus. The sequence continues at coordinate 54,260,107 of NC_142066.1, forward strand.
CAAGAAGTTGAATCCTACATTGAAAGATCTTATCCCACCTATACTCAGGTAGAGAAGGAGAAAGCTGAAGGAGATTTGAAAGCCAACTTGGTGAGGGGATGGTATACTCTTCCAGACAATCGCTTAGTGGTACCAGTTTCGCTTGCCTGGCCTTTAGTATCAGAGGCACACCAAACCTCACATAGTGGCAAAACTGCTTTGGCCCAACAGTTGCAAGCAACATTCTATATACCCAACTTGCAGAGTCTGGTTGCCAAGGCAACTTCCCAATGTCCTACGTGTGCACAAGTGAATGCTAAGCAAGGACCACGTTTACCACCAGGACAGCAGCCAATCTCCTACTTACCCATGGACTATTTAATGGTGGATTTTACTGACATGCCCAAATGCCATGGTTATAAAGCATTGCTCATTTTCATTGACACTTACTCTGGATGGATAGAGGCCTTCCCCACTCGAAATAAATTAGCTATACAAGTAGCACGCTTTCTTTTAAAGGAAATAATCCCTAGATTTGGATGTCCATCTACCATCAGCTCTGACAATGGCCCAGAATTTGTGCAACGTATAAATCGCCACTTGGCTGAAGCTGCAGGCCTGAAATGGAGGTATCATTGTTCATTTCGGCCTCAATCTTGCGGGAAATGTGAGAGGGCTAATCGCTCATTGAAAGCAATCATTACAAAACTGTGCTTAGAAACCCACTTGCCATGGCTTCAAGTTTTCCCCATGGCCTTGTACATTTTCAGAACAGCTCCTCGAACCAAATACCAGCTGTCTCCTTTCGAACTTCTGTATGGGAGACCCCCTGCCTTGTTCAAGCATCATTTTCAAGGCTGGCCAGATTTAGTGCAAAAAGGGGGGGTAGAAGCAAGAAAATTACTTTTGCAGTTACAACAGCACAACAATCATGTCAACAAACTGAGGCATTATATGCAGGAATGCAGACCCCCTCCTATTACCACTGCAGGTCACAACTACAAACCAGGAGATAGAGTATGGATAAAACATTGGAAAAATGAACCTTTAAAACCTAGATGGAAAGGGCCATATACTGTTGTGATGTGTTCGCCTCTTGCAGTTAAGACCCTGGAAGGACGGTCCTGGATCCACTGGACGAGACTGAAGCCCGCAGACCAAAGTGATCCAGCCACATACCAGGTGACAACAACTGACCGGCCCTTGGTGTTGAGGTTCAAGAAGACATCCTGCTGAGCCCTACCGGTAACGGGCACTCAACGCGCGGTGGTGATCGTCAAGCTTTGCTGAACCACCCTGGAAGCTGGTTCTCTACGCACAGCCGAAGCTTGGAACGGAGAAAGACAACATTCCACAATTGTAAATTTTAATGTAACACCCATTAACAGTGATAGTATTCAGCAAGCATTTATCAAAAACACACACACTCATGGTTTGGGAAGATTGGGTGTGGGGACTCTGGGCCATCACTGGTTTAGTACTTCTGGGAGTATTGTTTTATATGTACAAGGACTTGCTCTGTGGGAAACCCAGGGATCCACCTGAAATTGACCTCACCCAAGTTACATACACTTCTACAGATCTTCCGGACTTGGTGAACGTGTAAAATTCAGGTCTTGCGCTCTTAAAGGCCCTGTGGGTGTGGGAATAAAGTCATGATGATTTATTTGGGGTTGTGGGTACTATTAGCCAAGGGTCTAGTGAGTGATGCTAACTTGAACAGTAGTTCCCCATGTTGTGTGGATGTTCAAGAAATTCCTCTTGTCCCTGTAGAAGGAATTGAAGATGTCAAAAATCCCAGGGGAAACAACAGCATCACAACACTGAATGGGGGCCCTTTGGATAAAGTCCGCTCCCGCCAACAGCGTGGTATCATAAGGTGGGGAGGGAGCCTTAGACCCAAACCCACTCCTAAACCTAAAGTCAAGAGTCTAACAATCCCAGTACCGGGGGGAATAGAAAAGGAGAATGGGCCCATGCAACAACTGAGAAGGGGAGACTACATATCAAAGATACTGGAAGTGGGTCAAGACCTTGTTAATCAGTATGACCCTAACCTTGGTGAAAAATGCTGGTTGTGTTTATCTGCCAGCCCCTCATCTTATCATGCAGTTCCTGTCAAACCACAACTCTGGGCAAGGACAAAAGCTACAATAGTCCTTGAAAAAGATAGTAGGAATAAAGCACCAGTGTCTCCAATACAAGGAGATTTTTTTAAGGCATTCCAACGGCTAGGAAAAAGCCGCCTCCCTATTGCTGGCCCGATAGCCACGGGTGTGGAATTCATAGGGATACCTTCACTGTGTGCAAAGAGATATCAGAAACCTGGTAGGCCTGTAGGATCCCTCACAGAAGAACAATGTCCATCAGAAATTTCCTTTGGGCCTAAAACAAGACCTTATGGATGTAAAACTAACCAAAGATCTTTTTCTTCTGCACATCACTCATCTCGTCATAAGGTCTCTTTCTCCCCACCACCAACTGCCTTCATCACAAGATGGGGAGGATGGAAGGGATCCGGAAATGCCTCCCTGGAAAGGTGCCCCAGTCCATTTCAACCCCCTCGTTTCCCTCTCTGGCTCTCCATTAGATCCAGCACTGGCATGTGTGTCCTCTTTCCCCCTGGGAATAATACCAGAAGGCCCAATCATCAGAGATAAGCAAAGGGACCCTTCCCTAGAAGTCCCATTACAGCCTCTGGCCGGAATGTTTGTAGCAGGGACTTTGGGAGTCTGGACTAATATAAAGGACCAACGAGCCCATGCTTTCTCCATGAACATAGGTGTGTGTGTAGGGGAAAAGGGAGTTTTCTTTTATTGTGGGACAAGTGCGTACTTATGTTTACCAACAAATTGGACTGGAACATGCACACTAGTACACCTTTTTCCTAAAATAGGTGTTGTCAGTGGAGAACACACCATCCCTGTTCCTCTCGTGGGACATGTTCAAAAACGGGTACCCATCCTAATCCCACTATTAGTAGTCATGGGAATAGGAACTGCAGTGGGTACAGGGATAGGTGGTGGTGACGTCCGGCGGTGACGTCAGCGTGTAAGGAACGAGGGGAATGAGGCTCCGTCCCCGAAGTTCCAATTTTCTTGATTGGAAGCCGTTTTTTGCACTATCGACCATGGAGAGGTCGATAGAAAAAGGAGGACTCTCTAGGACCTCGGTGCGACAGCAATCACCCTGAAGGTTCAGAGGAAACCCTCCTAATTCCAGCCAGGAAAAAAACCAGCCATTTTGGCTGGCCGGAGCGCTGTCAACTGATAAGTGTAGAAGCGAAGATTCAAGAGAAACATAGGTAAAGACTAAGTAGATCGAAATATAAAGGTATAATCATAAGGACTTAAATACATTGGCGAGAATAGGACTCCAAAAAGCGGCGGCAAGATCGTCAAGCAAGCGGCGAGAGAAAGTGATCGGAGCGAAGCTTAATACACACAGTGACAACGCAGATTTGACAGGCGAAAGAAACGAGTGACAGACAAAGAGGATTATAAGTAAGCGGTGGATTATAACCTTAAAATAATACAATTTGACTTAACAGAGGGAAAAAAGGATTATTTAAGAGAAAGATTGTAGAAAGTGAACCTAAAGAACTGAGACTTTTTAAGATCGTTGTGAGCGGAAGGAAACTAACTGAACAGTAGCGAATGGCGGACTGAGGATTTGGAGAAGAAAACTTTCACTTTGTGTCCAGCGACAACTATAAATTCAACTACAGACACGAGACTCGTAGTGAGACATTAGATACATTGACGCTGTTGGCAAAGGAGATACAACTTGCTACACAGGAATATTGGAACAATTGATTTACTTACGGATTTAATAGAGGTTATTGAAATAGAACTGTGACAGCTGGGTGAAAAGAAGGCGAACTGAAGAACGAAGGAAGAAGGAAAGGAGAAGGAAGCAACCCCAATTGGTCTGAGAGTGATAGAGTTGAGAACTTTAAATATTAAATTATTAAATTTCATCTATTTTAAAAAACTTACTTAACTTTGCTTAAAGAACATTAATATCAAATTTGAAATTATTATAATATACATTAAGGAATTGATTTAATATTATTTTTTTTCTTTTATTGTCTTACTGTTTCCTACCCTATTGAAACAACTATATAGATTGCAAAATAATATATTGATTAAGTGGAATTATACTGCATATTGACTAGAAAGTTAGATATTAATATAGACATTGCATAGAGATTGTTATAGATATCATTAAGGAATAATAATTGTGATAATTAATATAGGTAGCATGTATTGGTAACTGTGATATAACTCAATAGAATACTTTAGATGATTTATAGAGAACTTTAAATCCCATTGATCTATTATATAAAGGTTATATAGAGATTGTTTAATTTTAAAGTGAATTTAAGTATTGTGATTATTTGGTATCTAAGTATTAATTGCACTATATTGTTTAGGGACAAGAATAGAAGAATGAATTGTTAAAATACTGTATTTTCCCCCTAACTCCTCCGAATTAATTAACCCGATCCTTATATAACAATATTTCATCCACCCCCAACTAATTAGTATATGAAAATTTGGGGAAAAATAATACAAAAGACAACGATGGCAACATCTTCACTAACAATAACTAAATCAGGGAAAAAATTAACAACAAACCCAATACCTACACAATCTTCACCTGCACAACAAAAAACCATAGACACGATGTTAACTACAGACAAAGAAAAAGCTGCCACTGCACACAACATACAGAATATACAGTCTATATTAGCTATGATTCAGGAGGGGATGAACAAAACCCAAGAAACAATTGCGAATAATCACGAAGAAACAAAAAAGAACCATGAGGAATTGAAATCAGAAGTAGGACAAATAAATGATAATATTAAAAAAATGGACGATAAGATCGAGAGAATACAACAAAACATAGTCAAAAACGAAGAACGAATCCAAAACATGGAAGCCAAAATGGTCCTAACAGAGAAAAAGATGGACAATATCGAACAAAATCAAATGGAGTTAAACAGAGAACTCGAAGAGTCAATTACCCATTTAGAATTAGAAAAAGCATCATTCTTTTTACGATTTCAAAATATTGCAGAAACAAAAGGAGAAGATCTAAGAGACCTGATGACAGATATATTAGTAGAGGCTACCCAGAAGGGAAAAAGCGATATTAGTAGGGAAATTGACGAAATATATAGAGTTCATACGAACTATGCTCGTAGGAACAAACTACCTAAAGAAATACATGTTAGATTCACACGTAAAACTGTAAAAGAAGAGATTTACACGTCCATGAGAGAGGGAAAACCCTGCTACCAAGGGAAAGAAATAATAACCCTAAAACAAGTTCCAAGAAGAATAAGAGAATACAGAAAAAACTATAATTTTTTGACAACCCTACTGAACCAACACAAAATAATGTTCCGCTGGCTGGTGCCGGAGGGAATCCTAATATCTTGGGACGACAAAAAATATAAAATCGATACGATAGAGAAGGCACAAGAATTCTTTGACACTCACTTTATAATAGAAGAGGAACAGGAAACTAGACGTGATTCAGATAATGCAAACCAGGAACACTCCATGGGGGAAACAAAAAAGGAAAGGAAGAGAAGGAGTCTAGGGAAAGGGAGAAGATGGAGAGAGAAGGGGCTAGGGGGAAAACACATATGGTAACAAGAAACACAAGTAAACTTAAACTAATAAAGAAAAACTAAAGGAAATGGGACGAGAGTTGAAATTAATTTCAATTAATATAAACGGCCTTAATCTACCAACCAAAAGAACACACACTTTCAGAAAACTTCAAAAATTAGATATAGATATTATTAACCTACAAGAAGTACATATCAAAAAACAACATCAACAGTTACTAGAAAACAGAAAACTTGGAACATTATTCACCTCACTATCAGATCAAAGAAAAAGAGGTATCGCAATATACATTAAAAGCCATATCCAGGCAAAACAAATTTACACAGATGAAGATGGCAGGATACTAATGATAGATATTAAGATGGAGACCCGAAATATGTTATTGATATCAATATATGCCCCGAACGGGAGCCAAAAAGAATACTTTAAAAAGATACATGACAAAATTAAAGAATTAGACTACGAACATCTATGTATAATAGGGGATTACAATGCAATCGTTGACATGGACTATGACTACCAAAGCAACAAAAAAAATAACTCTAGGAAAAAGACACTACCTGATTCTTTTAAGAACATGATTCAAGAGTTACAATTGAAAGATGCCTGGAGAGAACTGAATAAAACTAAAAAACAGTACACCTATTACTCAAATCCCCATCAATCCTGGTCCAGACTAGACATGGCCTGGATGACTGCAGAATTAAGAGAAAATATAAAAGAAATTGAAATCACACCGAATGTATGGACGGACCACAGTCCTATAACAATAGTCTGGAAAGGCCAGCCAAAAAGAGGACGATGGATGATGGATAGAGAGATCATTAAAGATAAAGAATATATAGAGATGATAAAGAAAGAGATGGAGATATTCTTCCAAATAAACAATAGGGAACAAACATCATTGCAAGTCCTATGGGACACTACAAAAGCATACATAAGAGGATTAACAATCTCATTTAAGGCGAAGAAAAACAGAGAGAAACAGCAAAGAAGAAACAATTTATTGATTGAGCTCAGAAAACAGGAAGCAGAATTACAGAATAGACCCGACAAGAAAGAGATCAAGAGAAAAATAAATCTCATTAAACATGAAATAAATCTAATAACAACAACAGAAATAGCTAGGAAAATCAAAATGGCAAAACAAAACCAATTCGAATTCGCAAATAAAACAGGACGTTGGTTGGCTTATAAACTAAAGAAAGAAAAGGAAAAAAAATTAATACACCAACTACAAGATGAACAAGGGCAATTGCACCACATGGATGAAGAAAAAAAGCGAATCGTAAGAAATTTTTATCAGGAACTATATGCACAGGAAGAAATCCAATTGGAAAAAGTGAAAGAATATATAAATAAATCCAACATTCAAGAAATAAAGGAAACTCAAAGAGAACTATTGAACAGACCAATATCGATGTCAGAATTAATTGAAGCAAAGAAGAAGCTGAACAACAATAAAACACCAGGTCTAGACGGCATCCCAGCGGAATTTTACAAAATCGAATACCAGTCAATAGATGATATTTTATTACAAGTCCTAAATGAAGCAATCTTAGAAGCCAAAATTCCTAAATCATGGATTGAAACAATCATCACTCTGATACCCAAAGAAGACTCAGATCTCACCCAAACCAAAAACTACAGACCCATATCACTTCTAAACGCAGACTATAAACTATTTACATCAATCATGGCCCAGAGAATGAAGAAAATTATCATGAATTACATCCATCCAGATCAAAATGGATTCATTCCAAATAGGCAAATTAACAAGAACACAAGAACAATAATCAATATACTGGAATATTATGAGCAAAAATCGAATGAAAAGATGGCCTTACTCTTCCTTGACGCACAGAAGGCGTTCGACAATCTTAATTGGGGATTCTTAATACTGCAATTAGAAAAAATGGGAACCGGCGACAAATTTTTAAATATGATTAGAACAATATACTCAGACCAAATTGCAAAAATATGGATAAACGGAGAGACAACAGACCAATTTAAAATATCTAAGGGAGTGAGACAAGGATGTCCTCTCTCTCCTATATTATATATATTAGCATTGGAACCACTGTTGAATGAAATTAGGAACGACAATGAAATAAAAGGTTTAAGAACAAAAAACCAGGAATATAAATTACAAGCATTCGCGGACGATGTAGTATTCATTTTAGAACGACCAAAACAATCCGGACTGAATTTACTAAGGAAGATAGTATGGTGAAGTGGCAGGATTGAAAATCAATAGACAAAAAACAAAACTACTAACCAAAAATTTGACAAAAACCCAGGAGAAAGAATTAGAAGAGACATTAGGAATACAAACAACAACAAAAATAAAATATTTAGGAATCTGGTTCACCAATAAGGTATCATCCCTCAAAGAAGACAATTACATCAAATTGGCCAAACAAATCCAGAAGGACTTAGAGGTATGGAGTAAATTGAAATTATCACTACTAGGCAAAATTGCTTCAATTAAAATGACAATTCTACCAAAAATACTATATCTATTTAGAACAATAAAACGATAAACCCAGGAAAATCATATTTCAAAGACCTTGACAAAATGACATTAAAGTATTTATGGCAAGGAAAAAGAGCCAGGATTAAATTGAAACACCTGCAGGACACCAAAGAAAGGGGTGGCCTGGGATTACCAGACTGGCAAACTTATTACACTGCAACAGCTTTAACTTGGATTAAGGATTGGATGACACTCAAAGATAAACGAACACTAGCACTAGCAGGATTTGACTTGTCAAAAGGCTGGCACGCTTTTTTATGGGAGGAAAAGCCCCGACAACATGAACACTTCAGGAGACATTATATCAGAGGAGCATTGGCAAAAATTTGGACTGAAATAAGGAGAAAACATTACGACAAAATCCCAAGATGGCTATCAACCATGGAGGCCCATATCTACCCGAACACAATGGACACAGACAAGATGAAAACCTATGACGAATTGTTGAACACAGAGGGAGATATGAAAACAAGAGAGGAACTGAGACAACAGGGCACGGATATTGATTGGTGGCCGTATTTACAGATAAAATCAAGATATAAAAGTGATATGGAAAAATTTGGAATCCAAAAAGAAAGAAATGAATTAGATAAAATTATAATGCAATCAGACGACAAATTAATAACTAAAATATATAATTATCTACTAAAATACAAATTCAGTTCTTTATTTCTACAACACACCCACAATATAAAAGCAGCTATGCTAGACCCAAAATGGCTCCTGCAACAAGCAGGAACCTCACACAGCCACAAAAAGCCCAAAAAACCAACTTTCACACTTTACACACACAAAATTCCACATACAGCTTTGTGAGATTTTGTGTGTTTGTGTAGTTAGAGTGAAACACTACAGAAACACACTAAATCTCAGAAAGCTGCACAAATACTTTATTTTAATTTATTTTTATTTTTATATAAAAGCAGCTAAATTTAAAACTTCCTAAACTTTAAATGGCTAGATCTAAAAAAAGAACAACTAAAAAAAACCCCAATTAACTATTTTTTTAAAGCTCCCAAAGGGGGGGGGGAAACTTACCCAATAGAACAGGGGTTTCCAACCTTGGCAAAGCTTTGCTTTGCTGGCTGAGGAATTCTGGGAGTTGAAATCCACAACTCCCTGCCTGCTTGATTGCAGGCAGAGAGATTCAGTTGCCTGCTGATGCAATGGATTGCAGGGATTACAGCAAGGCGTTGCGACCAGCAGCTAAGGTAAGCAAGCTGAGGGGGGGGGAGGGAGAGGGATTTTTGATTAGCAGGCAACTCAGCTGGGGTCGTCAGAGCTTGGATCGTCAGAGCCATTTAAAAGGAAAAAAGTTTTTTTCTTTGACATGGCTCTGGCGATCCAAGCTGATCCAAGCAGGCAACTCAGCTGGGATCGTCAGAGCTTGGCTTGTCAGAGCCATTTTAAAGAAAAAAAAGGCTCTGCTGATCGCATGGCTCAGCTGGGCATGGGGGGCGGGGGCAGGGATTTTTGCTACCGGTTCTCCGAACTGCCCGCTGCCATCGCTACCTACTTGCCCGAGCCGGTCCAAACCAGGAGCATTTCACCCCTGATCTGCAGTGATCTTGGAGCCCAGGAAAATAAAATATGTCACTACCTTCATTTCTTCCCCATCTATTTGCCAGGAATTGAGAGGGCCAGATGCCATGATCTTAGTTTTCTTAATGTTGAGTTTCATGTATCAAAAGTCAGATAAAAAATAATAATTTGAGAAAGTATCTCAGACATGACCATCCTAGTTCTCATGAAGATAAATAGAGTGGGAGTAAGATTCTATTACTGTTACCTTATAATTAAAGTAGTTCAAATATTTGTATTTTTGGTTTCCTAGACAGGTCTATCTTGAAGGGCTGACAATTGCACACCAGTGTAACCACATTCAGAAAAAAAGGTGGACCATCTAAGGTCTGGATGATCCTTGCACCCCCATCCCCACCCCACTGTCTTGCCAAGATTGAGTTTAAATCCTTTCCTCTCAACCTACACTCCAATAGCCTCTAAGCAATGAGACAAAACTTTGGTAGTATTACTTAGTCAGACAGGAGTCAAGATACAGTTATTATAACCTATATCAATAAAATAGTGTTCTAATATTTCTTGCGGCTACTGTTGCCTGATCTGATCTACTCAAAGAGCTGACCCTTATAGAGGTTCCCCATGCTACACAACTTCACCCAGCAGCTTCATGTAGATGTAATGTAGGAGCTTGGAACTCATTTTTTCTCTCTTTTGTCAACACCAAATTGAACTGACCCCAAGGAAAAGTAAATCACGCCAAGACTGTGCCTCCCATTTCAATCCTAGTAGATAGATCAAGATATCAAAGCCCATGAAGAAATCCAGAATGATTGCACCACCTCTGGTCTTGGAGGATTTGTAACATGCTGTTATACTGGGGTTAGTTCACTCTAGAAATCCAGTTCCAATTGATCCTGTGAGATGAACATTTGAAATCTTAATCTTTAACCTCTCACTGGACTTTGGATGTTGAGTATAAGAACTAATGTCCTAACTGGTAATTCTGTTTCCCAAGTCTTTTGTTTGACTAATTTCTGCATGCTACACCTAAAAACTAAAAATTGAAGATAAAATTCAGAAATTGGAATTTGCATAACAAAGTACTGCTGCCATTGGGACAAGAGGCAATGACTATTCTTAGGCAAAGAATCCTTAGCATGGAATTGCAAACTGGCAAAATATCAGAAAGTATAAAATTAGGTTATATGAAGATCTATTTCAAATTAGTCAAACATTTTAACCATCTTAGCTAATAAATTTTGTAGGGCTTTAATGCTGTTGCATTTTGACATCTTACCATCTGTTATATTAGAAACTAGCTGGATACCCATGCTCCGCTATGAAACTATGTGATCGGGCTTGATAAATCAACACTTACAGCTTGAAAATTAATGAGTAGTTAATTTTAGATAAGCCTCTCCTCTCACCTTCTCTCCCTCAGCCTTGCCCGACAGAAGCCTATCCTATCCTATCCTATCCTATCCTATCCTATCCTATCCTATCCTATCCTATCCTATCCTATCCTATCCTATCCTATCCCCTTCTCTCCAGTTATTTTCAGGTTGTGAGGGGGAATAGAACGTCTAACTAATTAGCATCAGAGTGTGTTAATAATAATATACGGGTAGGGTAGAGCCGAGGGTTTTGTCCAGTATCTGTATGACAAAATCATTCAGATTCGGGAAGATTTGGACTCCGACTGGGTAGTCTCAGGGGGAGAGACAGGAGCAGGTCTTGAGAATGTTATCTGGGATGATTTTGATCCTGTGACCCCTGAGGACGTGGACAGGATTCTGGGCAGACTGAACGCGACTACTTGTTTATTGGACGCGTGTCCTTCCTGGTTAGTACTGGCTTCCCGGGAAGTGACACGAGGCTGGCTCCAAGGAATTATAAATGCTTCGTTGGGTGAGAGTGACTTTCCCGCCGCCTTGAAAGAGGTGGTGGTGAGGCCTCTCCTCAAGAAGCCTTCCCTGGACCCGGCAATGTTGATAAACTATCATCCGGTCTCCAACCTTCGCTTCGTGGCGAAGGTTGTTGAGCGTGTGGTTGTGCAACAGCTCCCCCAGCACCTGGGTGAAACGACGTATCTAGATCCGTTCCAGTCGGGCTTCAGGCCCGGGTATAGCACAGAAATGGCATTGGTCGCATTGGTAAATGATCTCTGGAGGGCTCGGGACAGGGGGTGCTCCTCTGTCCTGGTCCTGTTAGAGCTCTCTCATCGACCATGGTATCATGCTGCACTGGTTGGAAGAGTTGGGGGTGGGAGGCACTGTGTTGCAGTGGTTCTCCTCCTTTCTCTCTGACCGGTCGCAGTCTGTGTTGACAGGGGGGCAGAGGTCAACCCCGAGGCCCCTCATATGCAGGGTGCCGCAAGGGTCGGTCCTCTCGCCCCTCCTGTTCAACATTTATGTGAAGCCGCTGGGCGAGATCATCCGTGGTTTCGGGGTGACGTACCACCAGTACGCTGATGACACCCAGCTGTACATCTCCACCCCAGACCACCCCAACGATGCCCTTGAAGTGATGTCCTGGTGCCTGGAGGCCATGCGGATCTGGATGGGGAGGAATAGGCTCAGGCTCAACCCATCCAAGACCGAGTGGCTGTGGTTTCCGACGTCCCGATGTAGTCAGTTGGTGCCATCACTGACTATTGGGGGTGAATCATTGGCCCCTACGGAGAGGGCGCGCAACTTGGGTGTCCTCCTGGATTCACGGCTGTCTTTAGAAGAGCACTTGACGGCCGTGACCGGGAGGATTTTTCATCAGGTTCGCCTGATCCGCCAGTTGCGTACCTTTCTGGATCGGGACTCCTTACGCACGGTCACTCATGCCCTCGTCACCTCCCGCCTGGACTATTGTAACGCTCTCTACATGGGGCTCCGATTGAGGAGCGCCCGGAGGCTCCAACTGGCACAGAGTGCGGCTGCGCGGGTGGTAATGGGAGCGACATGGCGTTCCCATGTAACACCCCTCCTGCGCGAGCTGCACTGGCTCCTGGTGGTCTTCCGGGTGCGCTTCAAGGTTTTGGTTACCACCTTTAAAACGCTCCATGGCTCAGGACCTGGGTACTTGTGGGACCGCCTACTACCACCAATAGCCTCCCACCGGCCAGTACGCTCCCATAGAGAGGGGCTCCTCCGGGTGCCATCGGCCAAACAATGCCGACTGGCGGCCCCCAGGGGGAGAGCCTTCTCTGTGGGGGCACCTACTATCTGGAACGAGCTCCCCCTGGAGATACGGAGGATCCCGGATCTGCGCACCTTCCGCCACACTCTAAAGACCTTATTATTTCACCAGGCGGGCCTGGCCTAATTTTCTCCCTCTTTTATAAAAGATTTTTAATTTTTTAATATCTTTTAGTATTTTATATATTCAAATTTTAAAATTGGTTTTAAATTGTTTGGGGTTTTAATTTGTCTGGGCCAAAACTATTTAATTTGATTTTAATTCTACTTTTAAATTTTGTATGTATGTATTTTATTGTTTGGCTGTGCACCGCCCTGAGTCCTTCGGGAGTAGGGCGGTATAGAAATCAAATAAAATAAATAAATAAATAAAAATAAATAAATAAATAAATAAGAAATACTAATGATCTGATGGTCATTTCAAAAATGCTTTCTTAGCGAGCACCTAGAAGCCAAGAGGAACATATGTGCCAAATTTCAAGCTTGTAAGCTTTACAGTTCTGGAGATTTCGTGATTCTGGCTGCGTGTTTTTTGCATGTATATATATAGATAAGTTTCAGAAAATTTCCTGTGGAAAAAGGAATCAGTCCTTTCACTCTGGGGATATTGAATCATTGGCCTATAAGTTGCTCTCCTATAACTTCTACAGACACACATATGGAACTTTTAATATATTTCACTAGACCATTCTCTGGACACCCCAGATGACCTTTATGTAAAAAAAAAATAAAATCTGGCAGATAAAGAGCCTAAAATAACACACAAGCTGTTACAAAATTTACATTTGCAGCCTGTAGAATTTATGTGTTATTAATGGCCAATTAATTTTAGGCTGATTTTGGGGGGGAGGGCAGCTGTAGTTTGTAGGATATTGCATAAAGCACTAGAGTGTTATAGCATTTTCATGCCCTTTTATTATATAGTCTTTTCCCCTCTCTTTTCTTTTCTTTCCTTTTCATTTTATTCTATTATATTTAAACTACTTGTCTAAATATTTATGTTGGGTTTGTGATCTATAATAAAGTAATTATATTGAACTTTCCTTTTCTTTCCCCAAGCTGCCTTGTTTAGTTTTTTATATCATGCTCCCTTGATATTGCTAAAAAATAAAAATATGCCCTCTAGATTGCAAATTTTTCACAAGATTCTGTTTTGCCCGCATGTTATTCAATAGCTATGTTTATGCACTATAATAACCTACCATTCTCCAATCCCACAGCATCCACGTATAGTGTTTAATTCCCAATAATCTCACCAAAGGCCACAGTACCTGGGGAACATTGGGAGGTGAAATCCACACATCTAAAAGAGATTCAGACTGAAGAAAAAAGAACCATCTTTGTTGAATGTATCCATAATAATGAATTAATCCAATTAACCACATTTTAACTTTGCATGTTGTACAAATACATTTTAAATATTTAAATATTAACTTAAATATAGAATCTATATTTAATCATTGAAGAGGCCCATTAGGTTTTAGGAATTTGATATCACCAATATATAAATCATACAAAATTTGGTTTCTACTTATTCTAAGCAAGCTATCAGGAGTTTCAGGGCCACTTTATGAAAAGCTGGTTGGGTGACTTTGACCCAGTCACTTTCTCTCAGCTCAACTCACCTCATAGGGTTGTTGTGAGGAAAACAGGAGGAGAAATGAGTATTAGGTATGTTCTCTGTCAGAGTTATTTGTAAAAATAACAAAGGCAGGATAAAATAAATAAGAATGTTCTGAGAATTGCCTGGAAATGATAGGATGGATACTACTAATTTTTGGTTCAATGGAATTAATCTGAGAATCGAGACTCAACATCCATTGTCTATACTTCCCCTTGAAAACATCATTTCGGTACATTTCTAGACCAGACCTTAAACATGGATGCTCAATCTTGATAAAGACAAGTGTTTTAATTCAATTGCCTCCAAAAACATTAGTTGCCACTAGAGTGCCTCAGACTTTAGCTTGATTGCATATGAATTCTTAGAAGGTACTGCTCACAAAGGATATAATTTTTGTGATGCATCTACTAATTCAGCCTTCCGTCACCCCTATGTATGGCTTCGATTTATGTAGAACTATAATTCCTAATATCCCAATACTAAGAATGAACAAATGTATCATACTATTAAAGTAATAGATACTATTAAAATGTGAAAACATTGACTATGAAATGTAATTCATTGTTCCATCAGATCCAAGTGAAGCTTCTGTCAAATATTCTCCATGCATAAAAGAAACTACTCACAATATATTGTTACAATGTAATTCAACAGATGTAATAAAATTCAGGATATTAACTTTTTACAGTAGACCTACAAAATAATTTTAGGTCATCAGTATGTTCTCATATATGAACCAGAAAAACCATGCTCTAGTTATTTTTATACTATAGAAAAATAGACCACTCAAATCTTCATTATTCCTATTCATGAACAATCTAAAATTGCACATCATCACACAAAGAGTAGATTATGTATCTTGCATTTCAGTGTCCCCATAGTGGAAAAATGTCATAAAGACATAGAGTGGATTACTGCAAATGAAGACTCAAAATGATGATCAAATAACAAATTGCAATCATATCCATATGTTGTGCTAGGACAATCAAGGGAATATTTTTTTTTCTGCTGCTGAGGCTCAAATACCTGAATATTAGGAAGAATTAGGAGTTATGCTTATGGCAACAGTGGTTCAAAAAGGAAGCATAAAGATACGATTTATCACCATAAACAAAAAAAAATCCTTTTGTAAATACCCATGCTTAAATCTATGGGTTTTTTTCCTGCTAGAGATCACCCTAAATAACCAAACCATAATTGTTTTGATTCTTCTTGTAACCTTACATAGCTTTAAGTGAATACAAATTGCTAATTTCTACATTATGTTCTGCATCATAGCATTGTCAAAAATAAAGATATTTCTGTTGTCCAGATGCGATCTGTGGTTTTTCTGAATTTTAATTAGAGCAGTATAATTATGTTGAGAGTTAACAAGGATTTGTTCTTTGGATAGGTATTTTGGTATTGTGACAGCTTCAAAAATTGCTGTCATCTATCGATATGGACAGTGGTTTCAGACAAGTGTCATATAGAATTGTGAAGATCTATGTGTATCTGTATTTGGACACAATTTTCCAGCATAGGAATACAAAATATGTTATTAATGAAAACAGAAGCAACCAGAGTTATTTTGCTGACTTTTGGACTGTTTAAAAACCATGAAATCCATGCGGATTCATATTTTACATCTTTATTTGTGACCCAGGTTTGCAAAACAACACTAGATCTAGAATTGTGTTCTTTGTCCATGGTATCACAGATGACCTGTAATTTGTTGGTAATATTAGGTACCGTATTATTACCCTTTCTTTTGCAACAGGTATCTGCCTCCCCTGAAAATATCAGAAGACAAAATATAATCTGTTACTGGTATGATTATTTTCCTATTGCTTCTTCTACTTTATAATGGATTAAATGCTATTTAATTTATTTTATTCTACAAATTTTATGAAATGGTTTAATATATGTTTTAATTGTTTTAAATATTTTAATTTTTATTGTAAGCTACTTTTTTTAAAAAAATTAGGATATACACACATTCACACACATGCACACATAGATATCCAGTCCGAAACTGCTATAGTACTATTTTGGAGACATGTGTGAACTGTGGTTTGACATCACTAGCAAATGTCCTCTGGTGTATCAATGTAAACATCATGTAAAACTAAGAAAATCCATTTATAATTTCATGGATGTAATTCTTATTTTTATTGTTCTTTTTTCTTCTTCATATATGGAATAAATAAACATTTTATATCATGTATTTCTACAAAATAGTGATATTTAGTTCTTGCAAGTAAATGTCCACATAATAACTAGAAAACCAAGATATAAAGATGTTTAAAATTTCTCAAATTTCAGTTCCAACAATTGTAGAAAGCCAAAAAAGCAAATATACAATCCTCACTACAGAGGAAGAAATTCACCCCACAAAATATTAAAATGTTTGAAACCTAAAACTGGAGTTCTTCCAAATGCATGTAAGATCTATAATGTGGATGATAGCTCTACTTCATTAGTTATTTCATTTCACTCATAAACATGATTCATATATTTTGGTGCTGTAGGATTCCCTTCCCCCTCCGCACATATCCCCACATACATATTCAAATGTCCTCTATATGGTGGACAGGAAGGAGGGCAAGGCCTGGAGAATTATTTTCCATTTCTTTCAACTGGCAAAGCACAAATAGAAAATAAGCCAACATACGCTCGTTCATCTTTGCTTGTTTGTATGTACAGGCAACGTATTCACTATTTTTAGCTTATCTTCCAATCCTCGGTCACTTCCCCCTCCCATCGCTCATAATTTCTAATTGCGTTTTGGCAGGTCTATAAAAGTCGCGTTTGCGTATTAGAATCGGCTTTAATTTGACAGGCAACCCCAGTAGAAGGTGATTGGCTCTATAGGAGATGACGCCCTTAACAACAAGGTGGAGCTGGAAAAAAATGGATTTAAAAAAAGAAAGAGAGAGCGAAAAGGGAGTGGGGGAGGAGAACCTCGGCTTTTGACTAAAATCTACACGAATGTCATTTTCATGATTTAGAATCCAATCCCAAACCAATTGTCAATAAAATCCGACGGGACACAAAGAGTTACAGCCTTCCTTTCCCGCCCCCGTTGTTTATAAGGCAAAGTGGGATCTTTAAAAAAAAAAAAACCTCGCTTGTTGCCAAAAAAATGTCTGCCCTCAGAAATAATCTGATGGCGTTGCAGCAGCTAGCGCTCTCCGGGTTGTAATTTTGAAATTCTCCCCACCCTGGTTCTTTCGATACGATCGTTTGAAAGGGAGATGAGGAAAGGGGAGGTCGCAGGAGGAATTAAAATCGAGTGCGTGTGATTTGTGCTCGTTTTACAAACGCCAAACGAAGAGGATTTGTGGCAAATGTAAGCGTTTTCTCTCCTCCTCTCTCTCTTTTCCTTTCCCCTCCTCCCTCTCGTCGTTTGACTACAGTGTTGCAAAAGCAAAGAGCAATAAAAACATACACACATACACACTCCAGAATCGCGAAAGATAGACCCACAACCTGGTGAGATCAAACAGAGAAAGCGAGAACGAAGCCCTGGAAACATGTTTCCTTTTTACCAATCCCATCTAGGGAGCAGATGGGAAAAATGGGGACTTGTGAAGAAGGGCTGTGAGGTTGCCTAAGGATCCGGGAGCCGAAGAGACCGGCTGATTGGAAGAAAAAAGCAGAGAGATGGAGGCGGGGGAAGTGCGAGCTCTCTGCGGGGACTGGAGCGAGTCCACGCCCGGGGCCAGCGCTGCAGAGCTGGCGTGCATTCAACCAACGCTTCCCAGCTAAAGCAAGCCCAAGAAAGAAGAGGGGGGAAAAGGGGGAGCTTTTCTCCAAAGTCCTTCCGATCTGCAGGTAGGTTGCAGACGTAGAAGGGGCTAAAAATCTCCCCTCAGATCGACTCCAGGATGGAGCCCCCGTTGCAAAGAAGGGCGGGTGGGCAAGGACGGATCAGGGGGAGGGGGGGAAGGCACGATCCGAGGTGCCGCTGCCTACAGCCGGGGCTGGCTTTGCGGCAGTACGAGCGCATGTGGAGCTCGCCATTAGCCCGACGTTGTGCTCCACCATCTGGGGCTGGAGGGAGGCGCTTTTGTTACCTCCTCGGCTCCGGCGGTGAAGCAGCAAAGCCAGGCTGGGAAGCAGGCGGCGGAGGCGACGGCACCACTACCACCACCACAACCAACACCCGTTGCTGCTTTTTCCGCCCAGCATCTCAATTACCTCGGTAAGGTTAAAAAAACAGGGGTTCAATCGAATTTTTCGGGACGCATATATTAAAAGAACGAAATAACATTTTTAATTTTAATATTCCCTTTTTTCAAGCACATTTTAGAGAATTCGGGTATATTAATGCCACCGTATCTATCGACTGATGCTTTAAAATAGCATGTATATATTTTTTGCAAACGCATTTGAGGTTGCATTTTCTCCAAGGAATCCGATCGGAGCCTTGGCAGAGGCAATCGAATCGGGGCCCCTTCCCTGCCTTCCGGGCGCCTTCTAGATAGGCCGCGCCGCGGCATTCTACCATAGAAGGGCGAGATCGGAAGGCGGTGGCTGCCCCAGTCGCCGTTGAGTCGCGGCGGAGGTAGATGGAAAAAACTAGGCGGTGCAGACTGTGGCGCAGAGATCCGATCTCTTTCCTGCTCCCGCCTGACCTGCTTTTAGAACCAAAAGGGCGCTGCCAGACGTGAAGGGAAAGAAGCGGTGGAAACAAGCCGTCGTCTTGTAAGCTTTTCCCCCGTCGCCTGCACCAAGAAAGAAACCAAATGCGGCGGAGGAAGAGTCTTGGTTTTTTCCCGCCTTCCCACAATTGGTGCAAAATGGCTTTATAAATTACGTGTAAAACATTTCGCCTCAGTTTTACGGAATCTACCGCGGTGGATTCCTATTACTTTCCCTCGTTTCTACCGCGTTGAACGGTCTTAGCGAGTTCGGGCACCAGAATGGCCCTTTCGACCGTCGACCGGTTGGAGCCAGCGCGTTCCGCCATCCGAAAGGGTGGTTCCATGCAGGCGAACAGCTCGGCGTCCCTCCCCTGCTCTCGACGAGCAGCTTTTTCGGGGGGCCCCCTTTGCGGTTGGGTGTGGAGAATCGGGTTAACGGGGTTTGACTCGCCGACTTCCCCTGCGCCCTAGGCGCACAGGGGGAGGCGCTCCCCGGGGGTCTGGGCGCTGGTAGAGGGAAAGGAGGAGGCGGCGGCGGCAGTAGCTGCCGCAGCCAGGACGTGCTGCCCTCCCTCGGCTCTGCCTGGACGCCCCCAGCCGGGCATTCATTTCTCCCTCCCGCCAGCCAACCATCCCCGCCCCCCTTCCACCAGCGGCTCCGATGGGGCTGCTGCTGCAGCGGCTCTCCGGCTCCTGCTCCTCCCCACTCGCGACTGCCGCCGCCACAACGAGGCGGGCTTGTCTCATCCTTATTAACCGCCTCGGCGAGGTTACACCGACGGAGAGAAGAGAGACACGGAACTCGCTTGCTGCTCCCCTTTCTTCTGCAACACGCTGGGCACTGTTCGGCGCCTGGCTCCCGGCCGACGAAGCGGGATCCGCTGCTTCGCGCTCTGGTACAGGGGTTTGGGGGGAACCGAAGTTCTTTCTTTAGTGGCCAGGGAAAGCTTTCACCGTCCGCCCGCCTGATCGACGGAGAACAAAGCGGGAGCTCGCCTTCCCCGCTAGATTGTCCGGAGGGGGATAAACGATTTACTGTATCGAAGGCTGCCTTCTTTAGGGATCGTGGCTTGGGCTGGGATGCGAGTCTTATTTATTGAGATAAAGGAAGGGATCTTCTAATGAAGGGAAATTCTGGACTTGGGAAACAAGCTGGTTTCCTTAGGATTGTTTTCGTAGGGAGGATTCCGCGGGGAACGGAGGGTGATCTCTGTTAACGCAGTTGTGTGTATGTGTAGATCTTGAATAAATCCCGTAGAAATCCAGTAGAACGAATCAGAAAGGAGCGAAATCCTGCGGAAGGAGGGAAAAGATCCTGGAATCCGTCGATCTCAATGCTTCCCCTCCCTGGAAGGACGACTGAAGTTGGTTGGCGAGGAACGCTGGCAATGTCGAGAGCCGACGGGGGCGAGATCGTAGCGAAACACTGACTTTCTCGTCTTCGAGAGTCAAGGCGGGGAGGAACGAAGGAACGGGGCCAGGAGGCTGGAGCCCGAGCTGGGGTTGAAAAAAAAAAACTGGGGTGGGAGCGAAATCAGGCAAGCGAGGTGGCGGCGGCGGCTAGATTTCCCCTTCGGTGGCGCCCGCAGGGCGTGCGGAGAGGAAGGAGGCGGGGGGAAGGAGGCGAAGCAGAAGCAGCTGCACCACCAGCTCCGTCGGCTCGGCTCGGCTCGGCTCTCCCGCCTGCCTGGAGACAGGCGAAGAGGGGGAGGGTGGTAAGCAGCAGCTGCGCTTCTGCTGCTGCAGGAAGGCGGCGACGGAGATTGGCTGGCGATGGTGCGGCCTCTGAAGAGCTGGTGGAAGGGGAGGGAGAGAAGAGAGGTCCGCAGATCCCTCCCCTTTGCCTGGCCTGCCTCCTCTCCACCCCTCCCGCCCGATTCGCCTTTACTCCGCCCACCCTGTGGTTGGGTGCTGCATTCTCTTAAAGAATATCCGCTCAGTGGTCCAAGAAAATATGCTTTCTCATTTCTTTCGCCCAGAGATCCGGTCCGGTCCCTAACTACTTCTTCCTTCTTGTATTAATGGTGGTTGACATCTCAACTCGTAATAATCCTGCTTTGATACCAAGGCTCTCAGTGTCTTTTTTTTCTTTTCAGTTGTGATTTTCATTGTTACTTACATGAAATTATTTTATTAATTTTATTATTGGTTCTACACCTATGGATGGAATCTGTATTTTAGTCTTTCTCCAGAGGTCTTTCTGTTCTTCCCTGATTTTAACTCTGAGGCAGATTTAGCTTAACTGTTCCAGTGATCTCTGTGGCTGCAAGATCATGGCTAAGTTAGCTGGCCAGTTCACTTGAGTTCCGTTCCCCCCTCCCTTCCTTTTACTGTAATCTGTCTACTGTTCTCCACTTCTGTTTTAGTTTTCTTCCTCACCTGAAAAATGGATTATGCTTGAAGTAGCTTTCCTCACCTGCATCATTGGAAAGTTTCCCAAACTCCATTTCTCTTGCTCCTTAGAATTTATTTATTTATTTATTGAATTTGAATTCTCCTTTATGGCTAAGTACAGTCCCATATTCTATCACAGTATACTTAAGAGAGAATTCTAGGCTGTTCATGTCATGATCTTAGGCCATTAGTAACTTCTTCAACTTTATAGAAAACTTTTCAATCCTACATTGTGGGTACCTTGTCTTCTCTTTCAGCTCCCATTTGCTCTTGAACGTATGAATAGGTTCCAGGTTCAAGAATTGTTTAATTCTTGTATTAATTTCCAGGAGTTACTAACCCAAACTCCATGTTTGTGATGTCAACTCTTTGTGAAGGTAGCCTGGTAAGCAGAAATCCTTATTCCAGTTTGTCTTTTTCAGGGTGAAAATTGATTGACGCCACCGTGAAGGGGGAAGACAGGGAGCTGGAAGGGGGAGACCCAGGAGGTGTCACCCTTGGGTCTGAGAGGTGGAGGATGAACGGAGAAGCAGATAGTCCAACCAATTTAGAAATGACGGCCCCAAAAAACCAAGGTGAGAAGGAATGCTCTTGGAAAAGCTGTAGAAAATTATGCAGAATTATGTTCCCAGCTGCCACTTCTTGAATATTCAACTTACTTTATTGATTTTTAAATAAATATTACTTACTGATATTTAAATAAATATTACTGATATTTAAAGATGTTTAGCTACATTAAAAATAATCTCAAGTAGAGCTGAATACTGTTGCTAATAGATAACACCTGTGGAAGAAAAACTTTTTAAATGTATGATGCTTTCGCGGATACTTGCTATGATCACACAAACAAGCTGTAACACTATTCTGCTGGCTTTAACAGCAACTTCATCTCATTGGCCATTCTATTCTTGTCTGCATTTAGAAACATAGTGACATGGTTAACCATGAATACATCTCAAGGTTGCCCACCAACAAATTGTGCAGCTGGAACTACCTATTTGGTTATTCTAAAGTTCCTCATCTTGATGTGGTATGATGAAAATATAAAACATAGTGTAATTTTTTTTTAAAAAAATGGTTCCCCCTCCCCCCCCTTTTTACAAAACTGCATTTTGAACACTCAACAGCCAGTCCACATTTATAGCCATTTGTTGTATCCCACAGTCCTGTGACCATAAATTACATTTTTGCTAGAAACTGGTGTTTACTTTGATTTTGAGCAAAAAAAAATCCCTAGTAAACAATGGATTCACTTAACAACCTTAATGGCCTTCACTTAACAACTGCCCCCCCCCCCAAAAAAACATGGTAAAAATAAGTCCTGGTCATGATCATCACAATTTTAACAGCCATAATTGCCAGCTCTATGTTTCTCTGCTGCCTGTAATATAAAAAAGAACTAGTAGCAGCTGCTCTGCTAGCTGTTTCTTTTAAAACTTTTTAAATATGAAGGGTACTAGGTTGCTATGCTGCATTTGAAGAGCACTAATTTGGGAATAGCTCCTCAGAAACAAATATGACATGCATAATATGTTTTTTTCCCTTTTTGCTTTTCCTCCAGACCGTTGGACCCAGGAAGACATGTTGACCCTCTTGGAGTGCATGAAAAATAACCTGCCCACCAATGATGGCAGCAAGTTCAAAACCACAGAATCCCATTTGGATTGGGATAAAGTGGCTTTCAAAGACTTCTCTGGTGATATGTGCAAGATGAAATGGATTGAGATCTCCAATGAGGTAATCAATTGCTTTCTGAGCCCAAAGAGGACTGACCTGAAAAAATGCTTTATATATCATGATTTGCCTTACAAATATGCGGTATTGGTTAATTTAATTTGAGTATTTGATTCAGTAACAATTTCAGTGTGAAGGCAAGAATTATCTTGTGGTAAGACAAGCAGCCAATACATTTTATAAATAGCAAAGTTTTTGTGCTGTTTGCCTATAGAGGTTTCCCCATTTATGTCTCAGGAGCTCTTTCAATAACTTTTATGTTCTCAAACCGTTAAAACAGTGTTTCTCTTTATTCTCTCCTCCAATCAAGGCACCCCTATTCTTCTGTCTTTATTTGGCCCGGGTGAGCCCTCTTACTGCTCTTGACTGCTTTACTGTATTCATGCTACAATTCAGTACTGAATTGCCTGGGGATAAGGCTGAGGCTTTCTGTTTGAATAGATAGGCAGAGGATTGGCTTGTTAAATTTCAAACTGTACGAAAGTACATTGCTATTACTATAGAGATGGTGGCTGACCAGATTTGACTGCATATTGAACCATGATGTAGAGCAGGGCTCAGTAAGCAATGGAAAATGCGGAGGAATTACAACTCCTGTGGCTATCTTATTGTTAGCAGGAGTGCTAGATGGGATTGTAGAAGTTCCTCAAAACCTGAAAGACCCAGTCCCCCCATTATATTCTGTGTGGATTAGCTTCAGCAAAAATTAACCTTACATCAAGTTTGCATCCCCTCCCTCTCCTCATTTTCTCTTGAATAGTTAGGGCAACTGCTAAGCTTAGTTTCACTGTTAAAAATGTGAATTTACTGATGGTTTGAATGAGGAATTTTGGTTTAAAACAAATTTTAGTTCTTGTTTTCCCAGTTAACAGTACTGAATTTTCTAGATGCATTGCAAGCTGTCATTCTTAGCATTTGCAATCAGCTTTATGGTTGTGAATATATATTGAGGACATCACTTTGGGAAAGTTTGCATTGGTTTAATTAATATATGTTATAAGCAGCTGCATGTTAGTTGCAGCACAGAACATTGATTATTAGTCTCTCCAAATTCCCAGTATAATTATTAGGGCTATCTATTGTTCAATTGCCTGCATGACAAATATTCATGGTAAATGTTAGTATTCTGATAATCTCAGCGCAGATGTACTTTTTTGGAAATGAAAGGCAGGAATACATTTCAGTTCAGTAAAATAAAGAAAAGAAAAACAATTCTCCCATTGGCAAGACAATAATCTTTCTACTATTACTAGCTTCTGCTTAAACCTGCACAAACAGATTGACAAAAGACTCTACTTGTTAATTGAATCATACAACAAATAATTTATGTTGATATATCAGTTTAAACCAGCAGCGTTCAAAATAATCACACTGTTCTCTTGTCTCTCTTCCTACTTCACTACAACGATTTACTATTTATTCCTGCAGGTGAGAAAGTTCCGGACCTTGACAGAATTGATAATGGATGCTGAAGAACATGTGAAAAACCCATACAAAGGCAAAAAACTGAAGGTAGGTGTTGGCTTCAAGGAGGACATAATAAACAAAAGAACTTCCTTTTTAATCAAGTTGGCTGGTTGATTATTGCCTTTTCCCAAATGGCACAAAATTGTTATCTACAACTCCAATATTAAGACTCAATTCTCTTTTTTTCTGGTTATCCCTTAGTTTAATAATGGGTTATAGGAAGTCATAATTGGTAATGTATCCTACTCTGTGGATTTATCCATAATTTTCTCAGCAGAGTTTATTTACTTGTTAGATTTCTACCTTCCCTTCCCTCCAGAGACTCAAGGTGGGTCATGTGACACTCTTTTTTCCACCACAGTTCTGTCTGGCAGTTTGGGCTGACGGATAGTAACTGACCTAGAGTTACCTGTTCAGCTTTCCAGGCCTCCTGGGTCTTCATCAAACACCTTAACAACTGCATTGGATGTTCCCCAACTTTGCATGTGCAGATGGATATACCTAATTGTATATTTGTATTTCAAGTGAAAGCTTTGCTAATAGTTATTGATCATTTCAATTCAATTCAATTCGGAAGAATGGGAGAAAATTTAGAAAAGTCCTAAATGTGTGCATAATTCTAAATATCATTTATCAACATTTTGCATTGATTAAGGCATATTAAATAATAAATTATTCATTGTACAGTATTGGTAAAAATGGATGATCTGAACATTGAGAGTTACACATTCATCAGGTGGGTCACATTGTGATTCCAGATCACACCACTATCATGTACAATTTTTGAATATAGTTTGTTAACTATTACGGGGCAGGGAAACGGTTCCATTTATTTCTGAATTAAAGATAGAAACAAATATACCCTTAATAGACTTTACTCTTCGAATGTGAAACATTGAAAATGACTCATTCCGAAATGTGTGCCAAGAAAGAAGTATTACAGTTATGATAACAAGCATCTTACACTAATTATTAAAATTGACTGAGAATCAGAATGGCCGTTCTCAGAGTGGCCATTCTCGAAATTATAGAGAAAAAAAATAATTACAAGGACCTGGTATTTTCTCCACAATCACACGCTGTTAGTCTTGCTCCATTATGCACATTAAAACCAGTGAGATCTCTCCTCTTCCTTGTAACGATTTGCATGGTGAGTTATGTCTCTGCACAATCCATTCTTCTAACCAGTGGACGATGAAGAGAAGGTGTTTCTACCACCTCTATTTGGAATATAGCTAAATTGTTCAACATTCTGCTGAAGACATGCTTTCATTCCTTGTTCAAAATCCAGAGTATTGATTTGTGCAGAATTAATAAACATGATGATTGGTCTCTCTGAGGACAAGATAAACTTGATTTGAGTAATCTCGCTACCCTAGCTTGCTCATACTGTTTCTTATGTGGGTCTTTGCAGACATTATTACATTATCTAACTGAAGAGTCTACAAATAATCGTCAGATGAAATCTGGATAGGGGAACCTGCCTTCATTCTATGTTATATTACAGAAAAGCAAAGCAAAAAAAAAAAAAAAAGAAAGAAAGAAATTCTCTGATTTGTGCAGTGGAAGGTTGGAATTAATTGTCTGGACCAGGAAAAAAAATTGAATCTGAACAAGAAATTCTTGATTTATGAACACAACTTGGTTAAGAATTTCTATTGCTAAGCAAGGCGGTTGTTAAATAAACTGCACCTAGTTTTACAAACTTTTTAACCATATTTTTAAGCAAATCACTCCCAATTGTTAAATAAATCACAGAGTCATTAAGCAAAGCGGGCTTTTGCCTTTCGCTTTGCTGTTGAAAGATAACTGGAAAGATTGAGAATGATGATCACATGTCCCAGGGACACTGCATCCATCATAAATACATGATAATCGCCAAGCACATGGAATTATGATTATGTGGCCTTGGAGATACTGCAATGGTCATAAGGGCAAGGGATGGTGGTTTTAGAAGAGTAATTGTGTTTTCAGTTGATTTCCTGATGCAGCATTTGAAAGACGACCTAATCCTCACACATGCACATTTCTTTTCTATATGTTCTCTTTCTAAATCATTCTTACATATAGCAAACCATGTTGTGGTTGAAACTTTTTGATAATTTCTAAAAATAAATTCTGGAAAGAAGCTAATACCCAGACAGCTGCACCTCTAGTGTTTTGCATATATGGCTCTGCTGCTTTGCAGCTTGATTTATACAGTACTGTGTACCAAACAATCCTGTATAGCCTTGTATATCAAACATTTTAAAAACTGCAATGTTTAATTACACTGTTCAGAAGAAAATATGTATTTGCTGTTCAGCTGAGGGCTGTTCTTTTTCCAGGTTACAAAGCTAAAGCCCAAAATAAGTGCAGTGATTTTTTTCTTTGTGATGCTATTTCCTTTTTCTGGCCATATAGGTGGGACATACTGCCTTGAAGGTCTGAACTTAACAAAATAATTTATCTTGTATACTTGGATTATTTAATACATCTCTTATATTGTCCTACATTGTTTTAATAGTGGAGTGGGTGGCAAGTAAAACACAGTATCGTGGCTCCTGATAACTACAGAAAGAAAGCAAAGAGATTCTTTAAAAAACAAAACAAAACTTAATAACACAGCCATAAAAAAGGAAGGGTAGAAAAAAGTACTTTAAAAAGATTTGCATATGTGTGATTTTTTTTAAAATAAAAATCCTTAATATAATCTTACAGTAACTATATTAGTTGCCAGTAATTAAAAACCTAACAAAAGTAGCCAATAGCAGGAATCCTTAATTAGAATTAACAAAAATGACAGTCAAATTTGGAAGACCTATTCTTATAACAAAGCAGACAAGATGTGCTATTTTAAAACCCAAACTTTGGAGGCAAGGAGTGTCCATGTGTAGAATTATAATCTTATCAATGATCCCTGTTGCAGCCATTATCATACCATACAAATATGATATACTTGTAGGGATATGTTTTAAAAAAATGTGGCAGGAAAGATAAGGCAAATTAAGGTGTGTTACATTCTGCAGTAAGCAAAGTGAAAGATTTTAACT
Organism: Pantherophis guttatus; assembly: GCF_059756535.1. Taxonomy (NCBI): domain Eukaryota; kingdom Metazoa; phylum Chordata; class Lepidosauria; order Squamata; family Colubridae; genus Pantherophis; species Pantherophis guttatus. Next base: position 54,287,855 of record NC_142066.1, read on the forward strand.
GTTGACCTTAGCTTCTTCCCCTTTTGCTTGGTTGAGAATGAGTATGAAATAAAGCCTTCTAAAATAGGAGTGTCTTCTTTTGGCCTAACAGGCAAAGCTTATCAAAAGATGCAATCAGATGTTGAATAGGCATTGATGTGCAAATATATGTAAACAATTGGAACAAAAGCCAAATTAAATTTCCTGTAAACTGCAAAGATCTCTGAAGTAGCAGTTTAAAGTCAGTTTTATCAGATTATACCTTAGTATTACCTGGAGGGCTACAGGTTTCTTTATTTTTGTGAAAGGTTTATGGAAAACTAATCCTCCATCCCATTTTTTAAAAAGGAAGATTGATTAGTAGCATAGCTATTAACAGGTATTAAAATAAATTGCCCTCTAATTGTTACAATGTTCACTGAAGGTTGACGCTTCTAAAGAAATGAAATATTTTGTCTTTGGGATCCTTGGTGCTTTTTGAACTCGGTTTTCTTGCAGATGTTTCATTCCCAAACTAAGTAACATCAGTCAGACTGCTGATGTTACTTAGTTTGGGAATGAAATGTCTGCGAGAAAACCAAGCTCAAGAGAATCAAGGGCCTCACAGTTCAAATTGAGCTATAAATATTCTTCTATCAATATTTTGTATGATTTGTGGGGAAAAATGCAGAACCTCTTAACTTTACACTTTAACAGAATACTTTTCCAATTTCTTACACTATTGCTAATGATAAAAGTTAAACTCAAGATTCTAGTCATGCCTTTAGGTTTATAGTGCTGCATTTTGAATATAGAAACTATGTTATGCCAGGATGATTTGTTCATTTAGTTTGCTATTGCTAACTGATTGGTCTTGGTCTTTCTACAGTTGGAGATGCCACATGCTTTACATGGAGGTTTTGGGCCAGTCACTGTCTCTCTCAGGCTAACTTACCTCACTAGGTTCTTGTGGTAGGAAAACAGAGGAGAGAACACTATATATACCGTAGAGTTTGTGTGTATGCATGTATGTGTGTGTTGCACTTTTGAATGAAAGGAGAGAAAACTACCGGTAATGAATAATAGTAATATGTCACAATAATAACTAGGAATTAAACGTATAAGTTGTGGGCAAGTTGTGACAGAAAACATAGAGTGGGCTTTCTTTGACTGATGCTTTCTAAATGAGTTGGAAAGTGATTGGGAATTCTGGGGTGGCATAATTCCAGCCCACAGAGAGAGATGCATGGTTGGGAAGATTGTGATAAGCTTCAATGCTGGCCTTTCTTGCCAAGTCATGTGCTTCTGTGTAGAAACAAGTAGTTTAAAACAGTAACAAACAGAAATGGCAAAATAGACAGCCAATTTAATTCTTTGTATGTCTCAAGAAGTAGCTCCATTTTTTTTGTCTCATCAGATAGAGATGCTAAGCTGAAATAAAGCTTACATAAGATTAGTGGAGTTTCATTGTTGAATTCAGTTATGTGTTTACTTAAATATACTATCACCATATTCCAGATATTTGGCACAGCAAACAAATGTTAAAAACAAAACAGTAAGAAGATATAGTAAACTCCTAATTTTTTCCATTTTTTGTGGAAAGAGATCATCTCAAAATATTTTTCTTTACTTACTTCCTGCCCCTATTTAGAAGCATCCTGACTTCCCAAAAAAACCTTTGACTCCGTATTTCCGTTTCTTCATGGAAAAACGAGCAAAATATGCTAAGCTACATCCAGAGATGAGCAACCTGGACCTCACCAAGATTCTCTCAAAAAAATATAAGGAACTCCCCGAAAAGAAAAAGGTGAGCAATACATACAGAATGTGGTGAGGGTTTCAGGAATGGCATAATTCCATTCCTACCAACAGCAAGCCTCCTTTTTACTGGTGCTTCCAGCAAAACCAGACAAAAGCAAAAAAGGAAGAGAATGAAAGAGAAAAAAGCTATTTTTTTTCCTTGGGTAAATTAATACCTTCGAATTATGTATCGTGTGCCTTCTGCAAAAATGAATATTCCCTTTCTCAAGTGCTCTGTGAATGTGCTACCTTTGCAAAACAAATAATGAACCATAAAATGAATTTTTATAGAACAATTCTTTAGGCTATTATTTAGGGGTAGTTGCAGATTGTTAGGATCTTGAGCTTAAAGCTGGATGCTTCCCTTGGGAAGGGAATGTTTATATGCCTTTCTGTCAAAGTAACTTGACTCTACTTGCCTGCTGAATTGGCCCCATCTGACATTTTGTGAACAATTTTAACTTTGTATAACATGGTAAGTTCCACATTTCAAAAATCAGATGGTATACTGCTTAGTTCTTTCTGGGTGGCAGGATTTCAAGTGTGAAATAGTTGTCTAAAACATCTTCAAGGTGACTCTTGTCTATTAATATCCCTCCATGCATGTAGTCCTTGACTTACCACTGTAATTGAAACTAGAGTTATATTTGTAAGTTATGGCAGTCATTAAGTGGGTCATTACATGAGTGCACCTGATTTTATGACCCCTTTTGCAATGGTCATTAAGCAGATGCAACAGTCATTAAGTGAACAATGCAGTTGTTAAACAAATCATTTTATCCTATGGGCATTTTTTTTGCTGGAAACTGGCAAAACCCACTGAAAATTGTGGTGGTGCAGGACACTGCAAAGGGCTGTAAATGCCAGCCGGTTGCCAAATGCCCATAATGCACACCACATAGAGGGGTGTGGCCTTCAGAACTCTGCAGATCTATCATAACTTCGGACAGTTGCTAAGACAGAATTACCCATGTACAAAAAAGAAACCCTGAAGCAGTGGTCCCCAACCTTTCTAGCACTTGCAGGGGGTGGCGGGGGGGAGAGGGGATGGTTCTATGCAGAGGCGGACCTGCACACGCACCCTCTGCTTGCGCAGCCTGGTTCCCAACAGGCTATGGCCTGTTATCAGGGTGCTACCGGGGGTTGGGGATACCTGCCCTAAAGGGGGGGAAAAATCAAAATATATTGTTGGCCCTATTACTCCTAAAAATAGGTTACATGGACCTTCAGATCTATAATTCCTGCATCCCTATTTTAAATGGTAATAACACAGGTGTTTCCAGATCATAAGAGAAATGCAGAAACCAACAAAATATACAAGTGGGGTCAGCACAGTTAGTGCTGAAGCAGTAAACTCTTCACCTTTTTGTGAAGGTAAACCTCCTTTATCTGAATTTCTGCATAACTAAATGGGAAGCAAGATAACATGCTGGTGTGTAAATGTGCCCAAATCTAACCTTTATGGATCTTGCTAGCTGGGGCCAAAGATTCCTGAGTAGATGAGCATTTAAAATTTGTAGTTATTAACTCTGAGCTAAGAAGAGTCCAAGATGCTTTAGTTCTGCATGCCAAGAAATTGAACTTCTCATGTCATTTCCAGAGATAAAGAACAGCCCTGTGGAAGGCTTGATGGGTATCTTGTGCATACACACATGCATCCATGTATGCAATACCTGCAATTTCAGAACATAGAATTAGAGGAAGTAGATATTCAGTATAATAGCTCTCAGACTTATATACCGCTTCACAGTGCTTTGCAGCTCTCTCTAAGCGGCTTACAGAGTCAGCATATTAACCCCAACAATCTGGGTCCTCATTTTATTGACCTTGGAAGGATGGAAGGCTGAGTCAACCTTGAGCTGGTGAGAATCGAACTGCTGGCTGTTGGCAGATTTAGCCTGAACTGCACTCTAACCACCGCTCTTAAAGACTCAAGACAGTTCTGTCCCCAGTGAGAGGGCTTGCGTGTGACAGCTGGCTACCTCATATATAAATAGCAGCGGTGGAGTATTTTTCCTCTTCTCCCTGTTTTTTAGATGAAGTATATTCAGGATTTCCAACGAGAGAAACAAGATTTTGAGCGGAATCTGGCAAGATTTAGGTAAGAGATCTTAAGCAACGATGCCTTGCTTGTGTCCATGAGCACTTTAAGGCTTCTCAGCTGTAGACTTTAGTTGCACACATTTAGTGGAGGTTTTTCTGAACTTTACTGTGAAAGCTGCTTTGATTAGAAGATGGTGAGGAGAGAATAGAAAGAATAATTAGTGCTAGAAGGCTCCTTGCCTTCAAAGTTGTATGTTATATAGCACAGGAACCCACTTTCCTTTTTTAAACTAGAGATAGAATAACTAAGTCTATAAATTTATATACTTGTAAGGCAGGTAGAATTGTCTGTGTGAACATTTCAAGCACTCATCTAAGGCTAAGCAAATATTGAATTAAATCAAAGATCTACCTAGGCAGCTGTTCCCAGCTTGAGATGTTACAATATAATTCACTTCATTTCCAGACGATCATACGCACTTAGGGAAGCTCTAGGCCACAACACCTGAGAAGAAAAAAAATTGAGAAAGGATAATGTAAACCAGCCAGATTTTCTACAATACACAATCACTATCATCCTCCCGAAATTTGAAGAGAGCTGCCTTCCCTGCTGTGTAGCGTGTAATTAAACTTTTGTTTTCTAGGAGAAAAAACCGAAACCAAAACAATGGATGCAATGAGCATTTATATCTACAGAATATTTCTTGATAAGACATTGGGTAGAAAATTATCTAGCATAACAGCTGCTGGATTAATTGTTGTTGATCATTTTGTTATCCGTTTGTTTAGTCCTCCTCTATTTCTTGCTGGCTTTCATTGCCAGCTGGAAGATTTGTTTTTGTGTGTGTGTGTGAAATGTTCTTATTCAACTCAGAAACTCATGTATCTTCATTCTACAAGAATGTCTGGGTAGGCAGTGGGTAGAGCCTTTGCCTCACACTTTTTGGGGTGGGGGCATGTCCCCATCTTGCTCTTAGGTGTTAGAAGGTTTCAGAATTTTGCACCAAGGTCAAATGTTGGTCTTATATAAGAAATCCCTTCTTTGCCCATGAAGTTTGGAGGATTGTGAGGGAATATTTTTTAAGGGAGTGAAAATAAAATTTTCCTACGGGCAGATTCATCCTGCAGTCTGGGGATTTCTTGGCATTCAAGAGTGGGGATTGGTACATAGGGTTTTAGAGAGATTTATATGAAAGTGTGTTTTGTTAATTCCAGTATGGTGATGCCTTACATTTTCCATCCCCTGTTACCATCCCTGTTCTATGAAGGGAAGACCATCCTGACCTCATTCAGAATGCCAAGAAATCTGATATCCCAGAAAAACCCAAGACCCCCCAACAGCTCTGGTATACTCATGAGAAGAAGATCTACCTGAAAGTCCGACCTGATGTAAGTAACTCTACCTTTTTAAGTCTGAGGTGAAGGTGGCATGGGAGGTATAAATAAAGACAGCACAGAGAAAGCAGTGGAAACAGAGGGAGAGAGGGAGGTAGAAGGCTGTTTCTGAAAGTAGAACAAAGGGGAAAAATTAGTTATAAAGCTGTGTCTTTTCATTTTTGATCAGCTGAGGCTCTGGGTTACATTCGAGCAGAAAGTAAAGGCCTTCCTGGGTTATTACATTTAGGATTCTAATCACACACATGAACATTTTCTTCTTATCGGAAAACTTCCGTTTTGCTATATGACCCATAGTCTGTCAAATGAAAATGTTCAGCTTCATGTTTCTTCATGTTGTTTTCTTTTATCTACAGAGGGGTCCTGCTTTTTTAAATAAATGAAGCATTCAGATAAAAGCATTTCCCCCATCAGGACATCAGGAAATGATACATTCAGGAAAAGCTTTGTCTTTTGATTCTGCTGAATATGTAAAATTGATTCTGAGAGGGCTGCCATCAAGAAAAAGCTATGAAACTTAAATAAAGATCGGGGAAAGATAATCTTGACAAATACTTGTTTATTTATTAAATGTATATGCCGCCTGTCTCACTGTCAGGCAACTCTGAGCAGCTTACAACTTCATAAAAGCAAAAATGGGGGCAGTGAATACAAATGGTTTACTCTAGGGATTTACAGCTTTTTCAGTTCCAACAGCCATTGAATGTTCTGATATTTCTTCTTCAAATAGCCTAATACAGGGGGGAATTTTTTTGTTACCCATTCAAGTAGACCTAAGTGCCCTTTTTTTTTCTCTTCGGAAAAAATAAGGTTTAAGGTCATCTATTTGATAAGCCAAATAGATAGGATAGACAAATAATTTTCGTGCAGTGAATAGTTAATTCATGGAATTCATGGCTACAAGATGATGATCACACATACAGATAGCTTCTAAGGTGTTAGATTTGTAAAGAATTCCCTCCAGACATTGTGGGTGCTTCATCGCTGGATATTTTTAAAGAAGAAATTGGACAATCACTTGTCAGAAATGATGTAGGGTCTCCTGTTTGAGCAGGGAGTTGGACTAGAACACCTCCAAAACCCCTTCCAATTCTATTATTCTGTTAGAATGGTAAATAGAGTGAGGCCAAAAAGAGATCACTACAAAAAAAAAACCCTATAGATCACTAACTCCCATCTTTCTTGGAGGTGTGGCAGGAACACTCTTAGAAGTGTGTAGAAACTGTGTGTGATATCTGCTCTTTGCAATATTTGCTTACTGTTTACATAAGTTTCCATAATTACCATTATTCAGACAGTTTCTTTTATGAATGAAGGCAAATATATGTGTTCCAGGATAATGTTGCAGGTTCCAATCTGGGTCAGTCACCGGCACCAGAAGTTTAATCTTCCATGTTTCTTTTGGTGAGAAAGAGAAGGATAGAAAGAGAGCAAAGACAAGAGACCTTTACAAATGGCCTACATGGGACTGAAACCCTTTTTATATGTATTTAAACCTCAAAACAAAGATTCTTCAGAATTCTCATATTGGACCTCTGCATATGTATTATGCAGCAAGTTATATTTTGCTTCCTTGCAGGATCAAGAAAAAGATACTTTAAAAAAAAATCACAAAAGAAAATTCATCTTTCCCAAAGTTTAGTGTAATTCACTGCTGTACCACCAGGGTGGGCAGTGTTCCCTCCCCTTCCCCCATTTTTTTCCATTGTATCTACTTTTTTTTTTTATTTCCCCCTCCCCACCTGGGTTTTTCAGGCCACCACGAAGGAGGTGAAGGAAGCGTTGGGCAAGCAATGGTCTCAGCTCTCGGACAAAAAAAGGCTGAAATGGATTCATAAGGCTCTGGAGCAGCGGAAGGAGTATGAGGTAGGGAACAGTACACCGTTCCCCTCCATCTTCTCCCCCCTATGCTCAGCCCGGCCTTGTCGCGGCTGTCCAAACCCAGCCACGCTCCGAGAGCCGATTTGTGGGTGCCACTCCCATTTACTAAGCTGGAAGGTAGTTGCAAAGCAACACCCTCTCTGCTTCATCTACCCAGAGTTGAAATTGGTCAGAGTTAAGTAATGGGTTCTCTTTGCCCACCTCATTACCCTAGAGCCTAGGAAGGGCTTATCCCCAAAGCTTTGTGGCTGTATTGTGTTAACCACTCTCTGTGTTTGTTGTTTCCAGGAAATGATGCGGGATTACATACAGAAGCATCCAGAGATGAACATTGAGGAGGGGGCACCACCACGGTCTACCCTAACAAAAGCAGAGAGGCAATTGAAGGACAAGTTTGATGGGCGACCCACCAAGCCCCCTCCGTAAGTTGGGGTGTCATAATTGGGAAGGCTTTTTCCCTTTCGGCAGCACTTTCATGTATATTTCCTAGAACTGGTAAAATATGGAGATCCTCTTTACATTCATTTGATGTGGCAAAAGGAACCAGGAGGTGAACTTAAAAGAGCTACAGGTGCAAATCCCTACCCCAGAATGTCATACTAGCTCTGTTCTTTCAATTCATTTAACTAGTACACTAACTGCTATCTTTGACAATGCTGATTAGGTTTTTATGATTCAATATATGATGCCTGCCCAATTAAGTTATGGTTCAGTGTAGTAGAAGTAGTCAAAATTATGTGCCATTGCTACAGTAGAAAAATCTCATAGCATACAGAAATCAACAACAACTAAAATAATAATATCAGTAAGAAAGACTACAGTAATAATTTGGAACAGATTTAAATTACGTGAGCCTAGAACTTTTAATTTGAACTTTTGACTTTCAGTTTAATCAGTAAGTGGCATACAATCAAATGAGAACATGTAAAACCAGACCACAAAACTATAGTTCAGAAAATTGTGATAATATTGGGCACACAACATAGCCAATAAAGATAAATGCTTAAAAAAAGATAAAAGGCCATTTCAACCATTAATAAAAGAGCGCAATGAGAGAACTTTTCAAACCCTGACCTCTGCAGGTAGAATCTGGTATAGCACCTGGATGTCAGTTATTTTCACGAACAGAACATGGCTCCCCATTTTCCACTCTGTTGCCAACAGAGGTCTATTGTTGTGGTTGTTCGCATCTGCAAGTAAGTAAAATTGTGTTGAGTTGGTGGGTACAAAAGAAGCAGGGCTTGCATCACAACATTGTGTCAAACATTTTGCAGATTTTTTATACCTACACATCCTGCTAGCACTATGATGCTTCTTTCCTTCATTAAGGGGGACAAAATACTTATTTTCAGGGCAGGGCAGTTTGAAGAAGGCTAAAACCCATAGGAATTTATTTGAGCCCATGTTTATTTCTCTAAATTGTTCCCCTTCTCATTGTTTCATATATATGATGGGGATTTCATCTACAGCCCCTTGAGTAGTTTACTATCACTTATATAGTGTTGTAGAATGGTGAATAATATAGTAAGAGGTGCTCCTTTTCCTATCCTGCTGTTACTCTTAAGTCATTGAGGCATTGGCTGGTGAATTCCGGGAGTTGAACTCCACACATCTTCAAGTTGCTGAGATTGAAAAACACTGGTCTAGCTAAAGCATGGGTGTCAAACTCGCCACGTCACATTGCTGTTATGTGATGTTTTGTGACGTTTTCCCCATTTGCGGAGCTGGGATAGTCTTGGCCTGCATGAGATGCATACGGCCTGCAGGCCACCGGTTTGACACCCTGAGCTAAAGATTACTTAAGGTCATCCAATTCTTCATTTCCTTCCACTGCTTTATTCTGTGGTGAGATTTTCTTTGAATAAATTTGCCATCCCCAAATGTTTTGGCTGTGAAGGAGAGGAGTTTTGGGGAATTCAGTCCTAGTTTGTAGGAAGGATATGTTGCTGAAATAAAACTTTCCTGCTGTGTTTCTGCAGGTTAATTCCCAGCTCTTTCTTGTAGTTGTGTAGCTCTCATCTACCTCTCAGCTTTGATCCAACTCAATGCTCTCGCAAAAATCTGAGGGAGAACAATACACCTCAAAAAAAAAAAAAAAAAACAACTCACTGCAACATTGAGTCAGGGTAGAAAACCATCCAAAGTTGTGACTTTTATGCAAGGAAAGAAGCTTGTATTAAATTAATACTTTTTCCTCCCTCTATCTCTTCGTTAGTCTGATGCTTGTGGGGATGGATGACACTACTTAACAAGTGGCTTGTTTCCAAGGTTGCCTTCTCATGATTGGCAAATGATTTTGAAGTGCAGGGATGCGCTT